>NW_024429195.1:6749738-7349738 GCF_017639785.1 Mesocricetus auratus
AGTTGACATCAATTTTCACCGTTCTAAGATCTGTTTTCTATTTAAAAGGGCATCCTGGATGGCAGGATACCTCAGCAGGCAAAAGACACTTGCTGCCAAGCCTGAAGACCTGAGTTCAATTCCTGGAACCCACGTGGTAGAGAGAATATCCCACAGGTTACTGTCTGACCTGCATGTACAGGCCATGTAGTGCGTGTGGGTGTGCAGTCACGTACGTACATGCATGAATACACACACACACACACTCACACACATACTCACAATAATTAAATGTTACTACTAGGTTGCTCTTTATAAAAGAATCAAGCGAGCCGACAAAACACACCACGGAGAAGACCACTACACGACTAACTTAGTAAAAGCCACAAGACTGTGGAGCAGACTCTGAAGCAGTCAGCATAAACAGGGCTGGGGTTTTTAAGGGCTGTGTTTAGTCATTTAAAAACTAACGCTGCTACTTCACAAAAGAACCACGCAGCTTTTTGTCTGTTTGCTGGTTTTACTGTTTGAGCTGTTTCTACAACTCACTTGCTACCTGGGTATTACAACTAAAGCTCCACGTGGAACATTTAAAAAACACCTATTCCCTTCCTTTTTGATAAACATGACGGATAAATGACAACCTGGGTGATAATAGGACTCTAGCTGAACACACCTTGTCAGGAATAAAAACAAAGTCAAGTAACACCACAATTGACCTTTGCTGGTCAATAAGAATTACAGCAGATTGTCCGGGTGAGAATCCCATCGTTCCTGGTTGCCCTTAATCTACCCCTTAGGTCTTAATAAATTCAAGATACAACTGAACTAAATGAAGATGACCTTCACGTGGAATACTTCAGTGGGAGGGGAGATCTGTTATGAGACGGGAAGCGGCAGCACAGAGGTACTTCTAAATAAACATATCTAATTTGCAAAATAGTTTAAGAGGGTTGTGCTTTACCACGATTACAAAGTAATTAATGGCACTAAAATACCTGGTATCATTGACAAGTGTAGCTAAATATCTGTAGTAAACTGTCATCACAGAGCACACGCATTCCCTTGAAAGTACTGTAACAGATGTGCCTAAAACTGTAGTGTGTGCCTATAACCCCAGGGAGGCAGAGAAAACCAGCATGGTCTACAGAGGCCAGTTCAAGGCCAATAAGAACTTGCCTCAAAATTTCATTCACACACAAAGTAATATTAAGTGTCTTTCTGTGAACGCATCAGTTCATATAAAGATGCGTTATTTAGCTCCCAGAAAATACAAATATGGACATCTGCCAGCATGTTTTGGTCAACCAAAGACCACATGTAGCAGGTATCTGCCGTGTCGTATAGTCTAAGTATGTAGCAGGCTATACCACATACATGTATACATACGTGTACTCTGTGATGTTTGCAGAATGATAAAATCACCACCTACGCATTCCTCAGTACGCATCCCTGCCGTTAAGCAGCGTGCTGACTGTATGGGGAAGGCACCCTTGTCTTGCATGCCCTGACAGATTATGCTGACTGTATGTGGAAGGCATCCTTGCCTTGCATGCCTTGACAGATTACCTGGAACATGTGAAACGCCAGTTTCTCATTGTACTCCCACTGCTTCATGGCTTGCTCAACCTCGGGCGGCACAGGGACAGGACCGTCGCCTGTACTGGAGGCCATGTGGTAAAAGTCAGAGATCTTGACCAGCTGCTCTCTAAGGTACCTGGTAGATATCTGTGTCCACTCTGCATTAAGAGAAAAAGAAAGAGAGTCCTGACTGTAGACACAGCTAACAAGAATTACATCTTTTCTCCCCCCCCCCCCCCAATTACCTGAGGACATACTTTCAAGTCTAACACTTGTTACATAAAAACGACGTCTGCCTATGCAGTCACGACTCAAGAAAGCATGGCCAGACAGAACCTGGCCAGATCTCAGGGGGACCAAGCCATCCCTACTCTTGCATGACTGTGACGCTAAAGACGCCCGTATGAGAATTTTGTCATCTGCGATAAACAACAGTTAGTATCACAAAACCACTCAAGGGCCATCAGAAAGCAGAACAGCAGAGGAAGAGCACTTGGTAAGAAACCCTGATCCACTAACTGAAGAGCACCAGGGCTGCCACCGCAGCTCCGCACCAAGGCTGCCACCGCAGCTCTCGGGGTGAGCTTCTCTCCCACTCCGTGTCAGATTTCAAACACGCGTGCCCTGGCTTTTGGTCTGTCTACAGAACTGACACCCACAGGCGAGAGCGTGAGCTTCCCAACCTGCACAGCCCCCGGGATGTGCACAGACACAGGCAGGGGCGTGACCCCGGCATGGACCATCCGCACCTTAGTGGGTTTCGCTTTCTTCAACCAGCGCTGATAGGTGGTAACTCAGAAAGGATAGGGTCAGGCTGAGTGAGAGGCACTGAAAGCTAAGAAACGAAAAGGCAGCAGAAGAGGATGGGGAGGGGGTGTGGGTACTGGACGGGGTGGGTGTGTACGGGGCGGGGGAGGCGGTTCAGAGGGTAAGGCGCAGGCTTGAGTCCCAAGAAGGTCAGTCGATCCAGGCAGACAGCACGTGTTTGTAATCTTAGTGCTCTGATGGTAAGATGGGAGGCAGAGACAGAGAGGAGAGAATCCCTGAATGCTGTGGACCAGGGAGGCCAGGGAAGAAACAGCTCGGCTTAGCAGCAAACAACAAAGAAACCTTCCCGCAGCCAAGGTGGAAGGAGACCCGCAAACGGAGCCTGGCCTGTGACCACCACGTTGGCACACGTGCCCAGCCCCCAACGCACACACGTGCTCACACACAAGCAAAACGAAAATCACTGAAACTGCTTTAGAGTGACTGCCACTGGGGCACAAATTAAACTGTGTAGCCTCTGGCAACCAGAAAGGATACGATGCTAACTTTAGCCCATTCCGCGGGCAAAACACACAAAACAAACAAAAGCTTAGTAACCGCAAGCTTGCAGCCAAGTTTCCCCCAAGGAGTTAGGAAACCACTGTTTTCTAAAAAAGCATCTTAGGAGGACAACTTCAATGTTTTCCCATCATCTGTTCTCCCATGCTCTCAAGTGAGGAGTGGAAACCAATTGTCTGACGGTAACAGAGGGAGACCATTGGCTTCACAAGCCAGCTGTAACCAGACAGCCACTGTTAGGTGTTAGTTCCAACCACGCCTTTCAAATTAAAATTGGGTCTGGGAAATGGACGCGAGAGATCTGGAGGTCATTCCTGTATATGTCATAGTAGGCTTAAGGCCAGCTTGGGCTACATGAAACCTGTATAAAAAAAAGTGTTACAAATAAATAAAGTTTAAGTGTGCACCAAAACGTTAAACTCCAGTGATAAACCTCCAGTACAAAGGTATGGTCAGATATTGATTAGACTAATACTCTGTTCTGAGTTTAATCGTCGCTAAAACTGATCAACTGGAACTAAAAACAAAACACTCAACTATGGATGTCATCATTTTCTTGTCGCCTTGTGACATGCTCGTGACACGTGTTCAATTCCAACACTAACCATCTGTTGAGACAGGTTGAGGTTACCTCGAGCAAGCAAAAACAGAAACAATGATACACACCCTGAGCTTTGTACAGCAAGCCTCTTGAGCAACAAGCCCACGGCACATTTCAGCCAAAACTAAAAATAGCACAAATCTGCACACACCTACTTTGCCTCTGGCATTATCTTCATATTTTTTTTGTAAAAAAAAAACAAAACAAACAAAACAGAAGTACAAGTTCGCTATAGAAAATGTGTAGTTTAGATACACATGCAGAAGAAAACCCGTAATACCCCACTAGTCACTACTTAAATGCAGAGACACGGCGTTGTCCACATCACCACAGGAAACTGGTGCCAGCACTTCTACCACAGATACCAAAATCTGCAGGTGCCCAAGGTCCTTATTAAAATTTGCCAGACTGGGCAGATGTACGGCACTTACCAACCAAGGGTGAGGACAGAGTTCGGGTCCTCAGAACCCAAGTAAATGCCGGGCAGTCGTGGCGGCACACCTGTAAGCCCAGTGTGAGGGAAGCAGACACAGAGGACCCACAGGGCAAGGAGACTAGCTATGACCAGTGAGCTGTGCTCAACACATACGGTGGAGAGAAAGCAAAAGACGCCCAGTATCGGCCTCGGGCATCCACATGCTTGCTCATACAAACACATGGACCTGCACTGACATACACCCATGTAGACAAACACGTGTATATACATACACACACACACACACACAGAGAGAAATAAGTGGTATTTGTATAAAACCATAACATATCTTCTTTATACTTTGCATCTTCCCTACACTTATAACGTAAAAAACAATGCAAATGCTACGCAGATACATATTATACTACTGTGTGGACAGTGACAAACACAAAATGTGTATGTTCAATATAGATGTGACTTATGACAAACATTTTCCATCCCTGGGTGGCTTGATCTAGTCAGAGCAGTCAGTATTGTTGCACATAGAAACCCTGTCTCAAAACCCTACCAGTCCCCTAAAAAAAGGAATTAAAAACAGACAGGATAGAGAGACGGCTCGGGGATTGAGGCTGCAGGTGTCTGGACGAGGACTGAGGTCTGATTCCCAGGACCCATGAGGAGGCTCGCAGGAGGCTCTGGGTGTTCTGGACGATAAACAAAAACTAAAGGTTATTGAGAAGATTTGGCTAGAGAGAATCGGAGTGGATAGATGGGGAAGAGTGAGCCAGGGAGGTTGAAAGCGGCGTCCTTCCCAATTCAAGCAACTCAAGAAACACAGCCACCCCGGCAGTCCCACTCCATAAAGCATGCACTGAGGCCTGTGAGCTAGGGTGTTAGAATTGTGGGCACGAATGCTACCCAGAATGCCGATGGGTCAACAATGAAAAGAAGAAGCGGTTGTTAGTTTTTCATCAACGCTCTTCCTTGTATTCCAGGGTCCCAGAAGCACAAGCCCACCCTCGCTAATGCCTTACCCTAAGAAGAGAACGCTGGGGGGGTGTCACTGAGTCTGCCTGCCCCACCACAGATACAGGAGCTGTAAGACTGCCAGAGAAGGTAAGGCTAAGGAGCCAGCAGTAAAAACCAAATGTGACCCACGGCCCACTTTACTCATCAAACACAGGAATTTCCATGAATGCGGTGGTTGAAAGATGACGCCCAGAGCCGCCACTCCCCTCCCCCCAAAAATAACCAGAAACAGGAACAGGAATCTGGGTGCTAGGCAGAGGAGAGAGGAACAGGTGTTGGGGAAAATTTTTTAACTATGCAAATATGTGTTGCATTTGTTTAATTGTGGAGAGACATGCTGCTGTTTTATCTTGCCTGTCTAAGGTGCCTGATTGGTCTACTAAAAAGCCGACTGGCCAATAGCAAGGGAGGAGGGACAGGAAGTACTTCCAGGTCAGGGATATAAGGAAGAGGAGGAATTTAGGCACAAAGAAAAAAAAAAAAAAGAAAAAAGAAAAAGAAACACCAGGACCAGACAGACATGGAAAAAGCAGGAAAGTAAGACATACAGAATGAAAGTAAGGTTAAAAAAAAAGCCACAAGACAAAACATAGATGAACAGAAACAGATTAAATTAAGTTATGAGAGCTAGTGGGATGAGCCTAAGCTAAAGCCAGGCGTTTGTAATTAATAATAAGTCTCCATGTCTTTATTTGGGAGCTGGTTGGCAGCCCAAAATAAAACCCAGCTGCAAACAACACAGCCTGCCAAAGACAAAGAACCCTAGACATTCCCAGTGGTGTGACACCAGCAGAGACGTACTGGCTTCAGGAGGATATGCTGAGAAACACGAGGAGTCTGCAACCCAAACCCCAGCGCCACCACCATTCACCACTTGTGAAATCCGCAGCCAAGTACTGAACCTTGGCTAAGTCTCAGTTTCCTCTTCTGCAAAACAAAGGTCCGTTACTGTAAAGACAGATGAGTCACCAGCACAAGGGGAACAAAGTGGGAACTCATCAGTAAACCACGAAGGACGATTACAGAAGGGAACAGTTGGGCCCTGGCTGCCAATGGACAGCACGCACTGCTTCTGACATCAGGGCCTGCGCCCTCCCTCCAGCTAAGCTGACACCCAAAGGGCCACACAGTGGCCGGCACACTGCTTACGGAAGCACCAGGGCTGGCTTCGTGGCCCCGAGGTCCTCAGTAGATGCGTGGTCTTTAGAGGATGAAGATGGAACCTCTTGTGCGTGGGGTGGAACTAACCCCACCTAGCTCTGGCGCTCAGAGGCTCTGCTCACCTAAAGGACCTCCCGGCTCCCCCGCCCCGTAAGCGCTAGCAGATGCGTTTCCGGGACAAGCTGAAACGTCACACACCGTTTCTCTAGCCTCCTCCACCTCGTATGGATGACTCACTCTCTCTTTTCTGAGGGTAATCCCCTCAATATGCCTGATTTCCATAAATTAGATGTTGACTTCCATCAATCCATCATAAAGTCCTTCCAAAACAGATATGAAGTCCCTTACCTACTGGTTCTGCCTTTCAATTCTTAGTAGGAACTTAAAAGAACCCCACCATTGCATACCTATGGGGGTTTTGACACCAGCACACACAAAAAGAAGGCTAAATGCTTTAACGCTGTTGTAACTAGAAGCACGGATGTACAGACACTGTGATTTGCTCTCTTTGTCTGTGTGTGTGTGTGTGTGTGTGTGTGTGAGTGTGAGTGTATGTGTGTGTGTGTGTTACATACCTATGTGTCTTGCCTGGTGCCCACAAGGGCCACAAGAGGGCATCAGATCCCCCCAGAACTGGAGGTAAAGATGGCTGTGAGCCACCATGTGGATGCTGCTGCAAATCACACCTGGATCCTCAACAGATGTATTTTGTCTTCTTTTTGAAGAAACTTACTTGTAAATGTGTAAATAAAAACCCTCTAATCCTGTGATAGCTCAGTTTCCTGGCTTACAATCTTTCCTTTTACAAAAGCAGTTGGACACTATGCGAGAATGAGTTAAAGAGGTCTTGTTTGTTTGTTTGTTTGTTTTAAACACAATCATACCCAAGGACAAAGGAGCCTCCTCAACAGGGTTAATCAAACCTCCAGGGGGCTGATCAGCCAGACATTGGAGCTGACTGAATGGGAAAAGATATCCCCTCGGCATGGTAAGCTGTACGATCCATTTCCAAACACTGTAAGAATCACTGGAAGGTCTTCCACCACGATCCTATTTCATGTTAGATGCTTTCTTCACCGACGCATCTAATGAAAAGAAAACCAACCGAGAGATACTGGGAAAATTATGTCCCTACCCCTCAAGAAAGGACCTGGGTCTAGAACACATAAAGAATTATTACAACTCAATAATGAGAGGACAATTTAATTCTAAGGGTAGCTTGCAGAAGACCGGAACACACACCTCTCCGACGAAGATAAGCAGATGGCCCAAAGGAAGGCTCGGAGGAGCTCAATACCAGACGCTGTCATGGAAAACACAAAGCAAAAGCACAATGGCCTGAGCCTATGATGACTCCCGCCAAACACAGTAGCATGCATTGGTGATGATGTGAAGACAGTGGATCCCTGAGGACTGCTGCCGGGAATGTGATACAGGAGGAAGAAAGAGAAGCGTGGCCGTTCATCGAAAGTTAAGCATGGAAATATGATGTGACGCAACTGCTTTGTACCTGGCTATATGCCCAAGAGAAATTCAAACAAACAAACAAAAAGGAAACCCCCCCTTATCTACACTGAGACTCTATGCAAATATCCTTGGAATCCAGCAAGACTCACACCTGACGAGAGATGATCTAAACACCCATTAACCGATGAGCGGACTAATTGTGGCGTATGCCTGCGAGGCAATAACGCAGATCTATAAGAGGAATGCTAAGCTTTTGAGACATGGTACAGCATGGAAGAACCTTGACAACACTAGGTGGAAAGAGTCAGTTGGGTGGAACCACATATTCCACGGATTATGGTGTCTAAAACAAGAAACTCCGTACTTACAAAGTAGACTAGTGATGCTAAGGAGCATGGAGCATTTGATGGAAACGCTCTGAGATGTGGTCAATGGTGTTACATAACCATTTCTTCCAAGACTGAGACATCCCGTCTGCAGGGGAGCTACGCAAGCAGGAAGTCCCTGAAACCGACCACTAGGGACCTCGCTGCCAGGGTAAGCAATAAAAGGTGACAGTGCCTTGGAGACTAGAGCATTGGTTCTCCACCTTCTTCATGCTATGACCCTTAAATACAGTTCCTCATGCTGGAGTGATAAAACTATTTCCATTGCTATTTCATAACTAATTGTTCTGCCACAAACTGTAACATAAATATCTGTATTTTCTGGTCTTAGTGATTTCCTCAAAGGCATCATGACCCACAGGTTGAGAACCCCTGTACTAGAGGAACAGAACTACAAAGACTTGAGGAGAGCGTGCTGCAAAGAAGACCTTTGAAACCAGACAGGCTTCCTGGAAGTGTTTAGACCAGAGCCACCTGGAAAAGACTCTCCAACCTGCTGAGCTGCCTGCGGGCTGTCCTGGATGCTCAAGGTTCCCAGGTTTTGTGAACCGTCACCCATGCTAGGGTGGGCCTTAGTGATGCAGCTTCCAGGCATTTCTATTCCTGTAAGTATCCCCTCACCCATAATCCTGTATGGAACCCTAATAAAACCCATTGGCTCACCAAGGTGGATTTGGGCGTGTCCACACTTTGGTGTGTTGTGGGGTCCCTATCTGGGGTGAGTAGATGCGTGTGTGTTGCATCTCCCCAGGAAAAGTTTTGTCACACAACAGATGGCTTCATAACTATGAACACAACAAACATGACTGGGCTGATTTCATAAGTGGGTAAATTGTATAGCATATGAAGTACATCTCAGTGGAGTGGCTCCTTTTTCCTTCTGAAATACTTAATTTCCAGCAAGAAACTACCTACGTTTCACAAGGCAAAAGAAAAGAAAATTTCATGATTTATGGAAGTTGACAAAGATGAGAGGGAGAAATCAGAGTGGTCTTAAGTTTGTGGTTAAAGCTGGGAACAGGGTAAAGGGAATTACACGCTTGTACATTTTTGAATACCCACAACAGAATGATTTCTTAAGTTATAATTATCTAAAATCCCCATGTGGCCTATGTTCACTTGTGGTATCCAATGGTGGTTGTCAGTGTGATAACTAGCAGCCTGCACTAACAAGAGCATAGGTCACAGCTGCCGCCCCAAGGTGATCTGAGACCAAGAGAGTCAAAGCACTGGGCAGGCTGCTGTGTTCTGCTGAGCTGCCCCGTGAACATGGCCGGCTGGATGGAGAGGGAGTGAAGGCCAGCAGAGAGTGAGGGAGTGGAAAACAGGCCACTGCACACAGGAGAAACACTGCACAGTAATGCACTGTACACGGGAGAAACACTGCACAGTAACGCACTGTACACAGAAATACCACACAGTAATGCACTGCACACAGAAACACCACACAGTGACGCACTGTACAGAAACACCACCCAGTAACGCACTGTACACAGAAACACCACCCAGTAACGCACTGTACACAAACACCACACAGTAATGCACTGCACACAGAAACACCACACAGTAACGCACTGTACACAGAAACACCACACAGTAACGCACTGTACACAGAAACACCACACAGTAACGCACTGCACACAGAGAAACACCGCACAGTAATGCACTGTACACAAACACCACACAGTAATGCAGTGTACACAGAAACACCACACAGTGACGCACTGTACAGAAACACCACACAGTAATGCACTGTACACAGAAACACCACACAGTAACGCACTGTACACAAACACCACACAGTAATGCACTGCACACAGAAACACCACACAGTAACGCACTGTACACAGAAACACCACACAGTAACGCACTGTACACAGAAACACCACACAGTAACGCACTGCACACAGAAACACCACACAGTAATGCACTGTACACAGACAAACACCGCACAGGAACGCACTGTACACAGAAACACCACACAGTAACGCACTGTACACAGAAACACCACACAGTAATGCACTGCACACAGAAACACCACACAGTAATGCACTGTACACAGAGAAACACCACACAGTAACGCACTGTACACAGAAATACCACACAGTAATGCACTGCACACAGAAACACCACACAGTAATGCACTGTACACAGAGAAACACCACACAGTAACGCACTGTACACACTAACCCTCTGAAAACATTTGCCTGCGACTGCTCTTCCAGAGGACCCAGGCTCAGTTCCTAGTTCACACAGCAGACAGGTCACGACCATCTGTGCGCACGGCTGCCAGGCGGCCTCCACAGGTGTCCCCACACATGGAGCATAGCACAGACAACAATAACAATAACCCACAAAACGTTTTCCTCTGCTCCAGATGCGACTCAGCAGCTGAGAACTCGTGTGTGCCAAAAGGTAGATAAACTGTCAGGCAGTCACCTAGCTTGTTACTGACCCGGCTTTCTGTCCAAAGACACTGCCTCTTAGAAGAACCGCTGCTTCTACGAAATCAAGAGTGTACCCTAGGGGAAAATGATTAACTAACAGCTAAAACAGAAGTCACCAGTGTTAAAAGCAGACGGCTGGAGGTTCACAAAGAGAACTTCGGGAGAAACCACCTGAGGCCCGCCCCGAGAGACAGAGATGCAGAGGAAACAGCAGCCATGCGAGGACCACTCTGGTGTGACCACGGGACCTGAAGCGTGGCCTCCTGCCACCTTCCACAGGCAGAAGCAGGCGTGTGAGCTTCCGTCCACAATGGAAAGCAGGAGTCTCCAGAAGCCAGAGGTCCCCAGGACGGGTGTTTCCAGAATGACCACCAGAGGGCACTGGTGAGCCATACATCCGTTTCCAAGACTCTCAGCCAGCAACCCAGGCCCACTTAACTAAAGGCACTGAAGAACCATGAGCAAAGGAGCATCAGGATCAGACATATAAATGAAGGCTGGCTCTCGGGAAGTTGTGGAAACAAAGTGGGCAGGGCCTAGCAGGTTCAGTGGGGGTGGTGACCCTTGACTGAGAACAAAGAGGAGAGTTGGGTGTGGCATCCTCTCCAGGGAAACCAGGTACCAGCCTGCTAACAGACACGGAGCCAGGGGCTGCTAGACTGGAGAATTTTCCAGATTCAGAGTGGGGTGGCTGGGGAGATCGCAGTGTCACCATGTAAGGTGTGAAACACACAAAGCTACTTGTCTTGACGGTGGGTGGGAGGCTGGATTCAGCTGGGTAAGCTAACTTCTCGCTTTAATTATGCTTTTCATTTTAGGATCACTACAGACATGCAGATCTCCGCGGATACCTCAGTGAACCTTTTTGCCTTGGCATAGTAAGAGATTCCCGGTATGGAAAAAACCAGGGCAGTACTTATAAACAATGAGCTGCCGCATTTAATTAACCCCTTAGGACCTGTTCCCACGGCCTTGGGACCAGGCCAGGAGAGTTTCCAGCAGGACGACAGAGTCGGCAGCCAGCTAACACCTATGCGTCCCTGTGCGCAGAACACACCGGCCCCTCCCACAGCAGGCTTGTGGACCTGTGCCCCCGGTGGAGAAGAGACCTCAGCAATGAAGGAGGGAGAGGTCCCTCCTGAGGGTCTAGGTGGCAGGAGGAGACATGGAGGAGCGTGGCTAGGGAAGACAGCTGCTCTCAGCAGCAAAGCTAAGGGCATCCCTACATCAGACACTTAACCCCTGCAAGCTGCCGGCTTCCACGAAGGCCGCTTGGCTTCCACGGCGGCCGCTCGGAGACGGCTCAGTTCCCCTGCACAGCAAAACCAAAACCCCACATCCCCGTCCCACATCCATGGTCATAGAGATGACGGTAGTCTGAGCAACGGTTCAACAATAAAGACGGTGCGGTATTTAAGGTGCGCGCACACGCAAGCATGCGTGTGCAAACACACACACACACACACTCGCTGCTGCTCTAAAGCTTCTACTTCTGAACAAACTCTAGACAGCTAAGAGTCTTTTGTGAGGACAAAATGTGAGGTATCCGATCCACCATACAAAATAACTCTAGACCAAGAAGCTATAAAACGCAGTAACACCAGCACGATACAGAGTACCCAGAGCACACTCTTCATGCCTGTCTCCAACACCCCCATACTCCTGAAGACCACACACTGAGCACGATTCATTCACCCGATTAGAGTCCATTCACTTTACGTGCACAGCACCCACAATCTAACTGAGAACCTAACGACCGGTCACTGTCTTCTATACAGAGACTCCATGTACTGAACTGCAGAGCTGACTCAGACTCCCGAAAACTTCATTAAAGACAATGTGTTCTGAAGGCTACATGCACTTCATATAAAGTAACTAAACTTAAACCCCTTCCTGGTATTTGTTTTTTTGGTTTTTTTGTTTTGTTTTGTTGTTGTTGGGTTTGTTTGTGTGTGGGGGGGGGTTTGTTTTGTTTGTTTTGTTTTGTTTTGTTTTTCGAGACAGGGTTTCTCTGTGGCTTTGGAGGCTGTCCTGGAACACGCTCTTGTAGACCAGGCTGGTCTAGAACTCACAGAGATCGGCCTGCCTCTGCCTCTGCCTCCCGAGTGCTGGGATTAAGGGTGTGCACTACCACAGCCCTGCCTAGTGTTTTTTGTTTTGTTATTGTTCTGTTTTGTTTTTTAAAGCAGCTTTGTAACCATCACAGAATTAACATTTCAAACTACCAAAAGGAAAAATCTAGCTTCTTTAGTCATTAAAAAGTGAATCGCATATAACTATTTAAAAGAACAAGGCCACTTTATGTATACCATGCATGGCATGGAACAAACACCAAGGTCTGTAAAGACTATTGTAAAATACAGTAAAGTATATCTCTGGAGACATCCAAGAAATCGAGATATATGAAGTGTCTGAAAAGAGGGATGGGACACAGCAGGGAGAAAATAAAACATCATTAGTCCACTGCGAGTGGTCTCTGGTTTTTTTTTTTTAACACACTGTTTTTACCTATTTAAAACGCACATACAAATGAAGTGGGATTGATATGCAGTTTCCTGGTTTACGGTCTAAGCAGCAGAGCTACAAGACGGATGGAAACTCGGTGGAGAGCCCTTCATCCCTCATCCTAGCGTCTCTCCTAGCCTCGGGCAGCACCCCTGTAAAGGGAGCTGCATGGTGGTACCAGACCCCAAATGGGCTCCGCGGACGAGTGCATGCTAAGGCCGCTCGCTCACTCAAGAAGCAGAAGGACAGCGAGGGTGGGACCAGAAGTGGGACCAAACAACTTTCAAAGCCTCCTCCTAGAGGCATTGAGCAGTGTTTCAGGGTGACCCCCGGGGACTGGATAACCAACCAGGGGCCTCATCCCTAGAGAAACGGGATTCTTCCCACGTCTCTCGGCGGCCACCAACAGCCTGCACGACTTCATCTGAGGGGTGAGGCTTTGTGAGACCCCCCACATGCACACATCCGTGTTGGCATGTATGTCAGCTGGTGTCATCAATGCACAGATCTTGTTTAAGTGACTGTGTGTTTGAGATGTTATGGGCGCAGCCTCCCTGTCATTTACAGAAGATACTGCCTCACAGCAGACATCCTGGTCCCGGCTCTTGGAATCTTCCTGGATGCTTGATGACCCTTGGTTATAAAGACTGTGTCGCTGACATAATTCACTGGCGTTGGGGACCCTGCAGTCTGTTCCTTTCTGCATTTTTGAGCAGCTGTAGATTCCCAGAATGCTTTCCATCCTTTGCACAAAGTTCCTTCGCTGAGGGACGGGAGCTGCCCTTGTGGTGACTGTAAGGGCAGCTATTGAGAATGCGGTTAGGAGGCAAACCGTTTTACCAAAGTGGCGCAGCAGGCTCTCCATCCAGAGGTAGTTGGCCGTGGAGAGGTCCTTAAGTCCAATATTAAGGCTTTTGGTTACTCTCAAGGGGCAAATAACACTAGTGCCCACTGAGTGATATCTTATCATGTTGCTCATTGCTGCGGTTTGTAAACTTTACAGCTGGGTAGGTTTGTTGACTGCTTCTCTCCCTTGGTAATTTGCACAGCTCCCTTGGACACTGTGAAAGCTAGTCTTTAGCTTTCACAACAGTTCCGGCTAAATTCTTCAAAGTCCTTTGTACAAAGTGTATAACGTCTTCCGCCACCAGGTCTTATCTTGAAGTTTCAGGAAGCAACTAAGGACAATGTCAATACCCTATAGTGTTTTGGGAGTCTTCTGGGCTCCCCTGACAACTTGAAGGGAGATTTCCCAAGCGTGGCGCTGGAGTTTTTGTTAGTCTATGACCCTTGGGAGGGATTTAATTTTTAATGTCAAAAATGATTGCTTATATGCAACATATCCATCGTCTTTGGATGTAAATTTCCTTTTTGGTTTAATAAATGGTAGGGATATATATATAAAAGAATTGCTTAAAAATAAATCTATGCAATACTATCAAAAAATATACAAGTATCATATATGTGTTTACTCCTGGGACTAAGGAGTAAACAACAAGATCGCTGGAGATGGCACAGATAGATGTCTATTAATGAGACATCGTCCCAATGACTACAGCAAAGTTACTATAGCAAGTCACCTCCAGGACCTGTCAGGCAAAGAGAGGCAAGTTATGAAAGGGCATGTAATATACTGTCTCTTGTGTAGAACTAAAAGGAAAAAGATTCATGCGTTCGTAAACCTTTCAAAACTAAAACACTCAAAGATTTCAGCTAGCAAGAAATGGCTGAGGGAAAAGAGACTACGCCTGGATGAAGATGAACGAATTCCCGCACATTTGTTAGTAGTCGTAAGTATTAAAATGTCATCGTGCCACACATTCAACATAGGAAATTTAAAAAGAAACTCACAATGAGGACCAGTTAAAAGAGCTTAGCTCACCAACAGAAGAATGAGCAAGATGGATCAGTGGGCTAAGGAACTCACCGCCCAAGTCTGGTGAGCTTACTCTGAACCCCAAAACTCATGAAAATGTGAAAGGAGACAACTGACTCCACACATGTGCTTGATTTTCACATACATGCTGTGGTGCGTGCACACCGCATGCACGCGCGCACACAGAGGAGTAAAACAATAAAAGAAACTACTACTTCAGATTATAGCAGTGTAGCCTTTTTTTAAAGAAGTACCTTTTTAGCCGGGCGTTGGTGGTGCACGCCTTTAATCCCAGCACTTGGGAGACAGAGGCAGGCGGATCTCTGTGAGCTCGAGGCCAGCCTGGTCTACAAGAGCTAGTTCCAGGACAGCCTCCAAAACAATACAGAGAAACCCTGTCTCGGAAAACCAAAAAAAAAAAAAAAAGTAACTTTTTTTTAAAAGAAGAGAATGATTTTAAGTCACAAAGAAAATATTCTGAAGTCAAAAAGAAGTATAAAACAAAGATCATGTAACATGCTAGATAAACATAAAATTAGTAAAAACTTAATTCTAAGTGAAAACTTAAACTGGAAATAGGGAGGCTATAATTAATGGGCATTCACATGTGTGATAAAGAATGGGCACAGCCATCCGTCTGCTGCCCTAGACACCACTCCCCCCACCCCCACCCCCCACCCCACCCCCCCGCAGCAGCAGTGCCCAGATGCAGCTTTCTAAGTTCCGTTTCCCCTTAAAAGGAAGCAGCATCCCTTTACATAATGGCTGATTACAGATGTGAGGCAGAAAAAAAACTGAAGCGTGACCCTGGGTCAACCTCCTATGCCTGGAAGCAGGGAGAGGGACATCATCTTCATGCTTAATGTTGCCACCTCAAAGAGGGTGAGGGTGTGCAGGGTGTCCCACTGGCTGACCATGAGACCACCGCATCCCGAGGATCAGCGGGTCCCCTTGCAACACAGCACAGCACGCACAGTTCCGGGGGCCACACCAACGGCCAACACTAACTTCAAAATAAAGAAACTCATTTTGCACAGTGGAGGTACAGCAACAGAAGCTCTGAACACAAAAACGAACAACACGGAAAGAGAATTTAGCATTTATTCTGTCTTTTTCGGGGGGGGGGGGGGGGGGAGAAAGTTTTATTCCCTGAAGTTGATGAGGGGAAATCCCGTCACACAAGAGAATGTCCACCTTGTGCCATCCCCAGTGAATCCGCCCTCCAGTTTGGCTCAGTGGGAAACCCCAGAGGGAGGAAGACTGCAGGGAAACAAAATGGCAGCAGGTGCCAACATCTCATCTCACAGGGCCCTGTCTTTCCACGGAAGAAGGCTTCTTACCAGGTGGTCAGTGCGGAAACCCCATTTTCCGGGCTTAAATAGGAATTCGTGAGGCTAACACACTGCCTTCTATACTAAGGATTCGCCTTAGTTTCTTTGTACTACTGTGCAAAAACAAGGTAGGTATGTCTTTGGGATAAATGAGCTCTAAGATGAAATATGGAAGCAATCCTAGCTTGAAGCCTGTCTCCAGATCAATAAAGTTAGCATGTGCTCTCCTCAGACATTCAAACCGGAAGTAAGCTGGTAGTCTAGATAGGAAACCAAACTGTCAACTGTGTGTTTCACGGGGATTATTTTACAGTCTAAATGCCTTGGTGACATCAGAAATTGCTCGCCATGAAAAGAGGGCCGCTGTTTCTCTTTCGTATTCTGGGATGATAAGAGAAGTTTCAAGAGCATAGCCAACCTCAAAACCTCATGTGGTCCAGGAGAAATGACGGGAGAAGGCAGCAGTGCCCTCAGCAGTTTAACCACAAGGCATTTTAGGCTACTTCTAATCTACCCCTTACTTAAAAAAAAAAAAAAAAGACCTCATCCCTCCATTATGCCATCACTCTTCACCCAACAACTAACACCAGGATTAAAGTCACTCGTGCTGCGCACTGTTGCATTTCTCTTCCTCTCGTCGTCGATGGCACCCTGAGCTTTGCGTAGCTCCTCCGGTGCCCCACATCACCAGTGACAACAGCTCTGTCAACGGCCACCACATCTAACATCCCCGAGCCTGCATCCTCTCCCCGAGCCACGCCGACTGGCTCCACGAGCCCAGACCCACTCCATACACGCGGCAGCGGCCATCACCTCCTGGCAGGGAGCAAAGGAGGCTTCTCCCAGTGGCCCAGGCCCGGGTATCACCCAGCTCCGCTCCCATCAGTGTAAACGAAACGCAGAGGTAAAACCTACGTGGTGACAATGCAGTGCAGAAATGACCGGCTGTGGTGGCTACTCATGAGCCTGCCCCTCACTGCAGCTGCACTGTATTCACACTCTGTGCTTACTGTATGCCACCGACTGCTCTAAACACTTCATTCGTTCATGTTGAGTCATCTCGTTCCTACAGAGTGCCGCCAGCCAACCCCATTTATAGTCAGGGAGCTGGAGGACAGGGCTGTAACCCCAGCGGCAATTGCAAACTCTCTCACAGCTCACCATCCTGAGAGAGAGCACGCATTATCCTCTCCGGCAGACAAGCCCCTCCGCAAGCGGCCTTCAACCCCTGACCCCACAAACTCTCTCACAGCTCGCCATCCTCTATGAGAGAGCACGAAGTATCCTCTCCGGCAGACAAACCCCTCCGCAAGTGACCTTCAACCCCTGACCCGTGTTCAAGCTGAGGCTGACGGACGGCTGTTGCACGAGACGCATTTGCTGACCTGTTCCTCCGCACAAGCATCACCCTGACACTAACAATGCTTCCTACCTGATTAACGTTCCGGCCGCCCTCATCTCCGCCTCCCAGGAAAGCCTCTTCTCTCTAACTGAGTCACTTACTTACGTGACTCTCAACTTCCCAAGTTCTCCCACAGACTTATCCCCCAGGACCGTATTTCATTCATTCTCTATGCGGTACAGGATATGGATTGTGTGGACACATCCCCTCCACCCAAACTGGGAGCAGCTCCAGAGTGAAGTCTACACTCTTCCCCTCTGTCCCCGAGGACCGGCCAGCCCAGGGCCCGAGTATGAGCTTTGGACCCTAATTGTTGAATACTTGAGCTGAAGCTTTGTCCGATATTGACTCACGAGGCTCAAGGAGCCTTCTCAAAAGTGTTCAAACGATAAACCATGGACAAAACATGTGCAAATCCCAGTGGTGTTCGTTAATGAGACGGGAACTATGTTTCCACGGCAGAACCCAGCAATGCTAACAGAGGGCCAACAGTGCTAGTGAGGGACTAGCCATGTCAGGAAAGTGATGACCACGTAAGCATGAGGACCAGAATCTGATCTTCAGAACTCCCTCAAAAACCTGGGCATAATGGCGTGCACTTGGGACCCCAGGCACCCCAGTGCTGTGGCAGCAGAGACAAACAGATCTTTGGGGCTTACAGGACAGGCAGGCTTTCTTAATCAGCTATCTCTAGGTCAATAAGTCCCTGACTTAAGACAAAGTGCATGGTGCCTGAGAACACTTCAGGTTGACGTCAGGCACAGGCACAGACGCACACAGTTCTAGTTTCTGTTGCTGTGATAAAATACTGACAAAAACCAGCTTGAGAAAAAAGGTTTCTTTCATTTACAAGTTAAATCACCGTTGAGGGAAGCCAAGGCAGGAACCTGGAGATAACAGAAAAATGCAAAAGAAGAAAAGTGACTTGTTCAGCTACCTCTCTTATACAGTCCAGGCCCAGGGATGGCACCAACCAGAGAGGGTGGGCCAGGCCCTTCTCTGTCAATTAGCAATTAAGAAAATGCCCCCCCACACACACACACGCTCACACTCTTCAGCACACTGGCCTCAGAACACTGGCTCTTGCCCTAGTTCATAAACACATAAGACACTATTTGTTTTGATGGCATCAATGAAAACAACAAATGTTGCAGCTGTGATTAGCCAGTTCAGCAGGAAGACAACAGCTCAAAGGTAGTAGATAAAAATCTTAACTGTTTAGAAAAAAAAACTAGGTCTGCTAATCATTTTGAATACTATCGTAGTAGCTCTGTTAGAGATCTAGCTTTTCATTCATAACTATTAGTTGGCCTCGAGCTCACAGAGATCAGTCTTCCTCTACCACCAAAGTGCTGGAAATAAAGGCACACAGCATCATGCGTGATAATAAATGTTTTATTTCTGATGTCCTCTCCCTCAAGTGACACTGCCCTACAATTTGCTATCTTTCCCTAAATGTATTCAACTATGAGGCTCCTTTATTTTGTTTTATTCTAGTTTTTAGGTCTCATAAAGACTAAGAATTACAATCTTGCAGACACTGAGTAAGTCTTGCTAGCACAAACTCCCCAGGACCACAACCCACTTAATCTATCGTGACGGTCTGAATAAGAACAGCCCCCATAGACTCATATGTCTGAATGCTTAGTACCAGGGGGGTGTAGCTATTTGAAACCACTTGGATGCGTAGCCTTTCTGGAATATGTGTGGCCTTGCTCGGGTAAGCATGTTCTGGGGTGGGCTTTGAGGTTTCAAACGCCCAAGACGCTGACGTATCTATCTCATCTATCTCTGTCTGTCTCTCTGTCCTTCTCTGTGTGTCTGTCTGTGTCTGTGTCTCTCTGTCTCTGTCCAGTATGCAGCTCTCAGGCACCAAGCCTGCCTGCCACCATGCTCCCACCATGGTGATAATGGGCTAGACCTCTGAAACTGTAAGCCAGCCCCCCCCCATTAAACGTTTTCTCTTGTAAGTGTTGCCCTGGTGATGGTTTCTCTTCACAGGAATAGAACAGTGCCTAAGACATCTATATATCAGATCTATACCCTACACATAATCAGTGTGTTGCCTCACTGTTGCTGAACGCCCACTTTAGGGAAAAAAACGCTTCTCCCAATGAAATTAAACAGCACTGCTTTATAGCTCTGTTTATGTTTCTATTACAAAGGGATAAAAGTCATTTCTATTGAAAACACTCTACAAATCCTAAAAAAAGTCATCGAGACGATGACAGTGACAATTGATAGTCAATCTTGCCCCAACCATGCTGAACGATTCTTTTCACTATCAAAGCAAGAACACAGAAAGTTAATTCTGAAAGTTAATCTTCCCACGTGCATTCAATCTCATCCAAAGCCACACACGCTGAGTGTTTGCTTGGCTATACAGCTTTCTTGGAGTGTGAACCTTGCTTGCATGACCGTGTCGATGCAGGCAAGCGCTTCTAAATGTTCTGTGTAATCAGAGAAGCTGAAGACAATGGGCAAACACAAGAGGACATCACACGTAGCAAGGTCACAGCAAAACAAGGTCAGGCATTTGAAAATGTAGTTGTTCCATACAGTACACACGGCATATTACACTTGCATGTTACAATTACATACAAGGAGGTTCCCCATGCCTGGCCAAGTGACTCTACGTGGGAGGGAACCCACTGGGAATGTGGTCACTGTGGGGATCTCCAAGTCAAGCGTTCAGCCTGAGGAAGCAGCCACCAGGCGTCAGGAAGATGGCTCCTGGGCACCTCACTGACCCCACACTCAGCACACACAGGGTTAACTGTGACCACACTCAGCACACAGGAGTTAACTATGACCCCACACTCAGCACACAGGGGTTAACTGTGACCCCACACTCAGCACACAGGGGTTAACTGTGACCACACTCAGCACACAGGGTTAACTGTGACCACACTCAGCACACAGGGGTTAACTGTGACCCCACACTCAGCACACAGGGTTAACTGTGACCACACTCAGCACACAGGGTTAACAGTGACCACACTCAGCACACACAGGGTTAACTGTGACCACACTCAGCACACACAGGGTTAACTGTGACCACACTCAGCACACAGGGTTAAATGTGACCACACTCAGCACACACAGGGTTAACTGTGACCCCACACTCAGCACACAGGGTTAACTGTGACCCCACACTCAGCACACAGGGGTTAACTGTGACCCCACACTCAGCACACAGGGTTAACTGTGACCCCACACTCAGCACACAGGGTTAACTGTGACCCCACACTCAGCACACAGGAGTTAACTGTGACCCCACACTCAGCACACAGGAGTTAACTGTGACCCCACACTCAGCACACAGGGGTTAACTGTGACCCCACACTCAGCACACAGGGTTAACTGTGACCCCACACTCAGCACACAGGGTTAACTGTGACCACACTCAGCACACAGGGTTAACTGTGACCACACTCAGCACACAGGGGTTAACTGTGACCACACTCAGCACACAGGGGTTAACTGTGACCCCACACTCAGCACACAGGAGTTAACTGTGACCCCACACTCAGCACACAGGGTTAACTGTGACCCCACACTCAGCACACAGGGGTTAACTGTGACCACACTCAGCACACAGGGGTTAACTGTGACCCCACACTCAGCACACAGGGTTAAATGTGACCACACTCAGCACACAGGGTTAACTGTGACCCCACACTCAGCACACAGGGGTTAACTGTGACCACACTCAGCACACAGGGTTAACTGTGACCCCACACTCAGCACACAGGGGTTAACTGTGACCCCACACTCAGCACACAGGGGTTAACTGTGACCCCACACTCAGCACACAGGGGTTAACTGTGACCCCACACTCAGCACACAGGGTTAAATGTGACCACACTCAGCACACAGGGTTAACTGTGACCACACTCAGCACACAGGGTTAACTGTGACCCCACACAGGCGTCAGCTTCCACCTGCTTTATCAATCTATTCCACGCACTGATTTGGAATCCAAGGCATAAACAGGAAGGAAATGTTTGGGATGGAAATTGACTAAACAATGCCCCAATTTCTTATAATTCTCAACTCCGTAAAGACTCATAACCACTCAGATTGAAGCTCAACTCTGTATATAACGGATGACTCCACAAAAAAAAAAAGTGGTATGTCAAGAAAGAAAAATTCGTTCTGTAGAGCTGGTGAAAGGCTGTGCTGTGTCTTGATGGGATGATACTCTCTAGCTTATATCCTCACCGGCTGGATTTTAGAGCATTAGTAAAAACTAAAAAAGAGTTGTGATCTGTGTTGTTCACCCATTGTTACTAACTTTATCAGATCAATGAGACCCAGAGCCTGAATTTACCACAAACCAGACTGACTGTGCACCGATCGCTCAGCGTGCTGCTATGGTGGAGGACCTGCATTGGATGTTGCTCGTGTGGTCAGTCCCTACACAGATGGAGTCAGCATTAACTGTGGTTGCCCTCAGAGGAGGCAAAGACACAAGGTATGAGCGGTTGCTTAATACACAACCCAGTCCTTGTTGGAGAAAGGGTGAGACAAGTAAATCAAAGTGGGAAAAGCCTAGATTTTCAGTTTCAGTGAAAATAAGGAGCCGTGATGACCTCCCAAGAACCGTACCTTTGTGAGAGGTAACGCAGCATTTTTCCCTTGACTGGATCACAGCCCCTGAAGAACTGCTGAAGAAAGGTGTCATGCAGCCCACCACGATGCCATTCAGATACCAGAGGAGGCCTCCTGGGCCTGCAGCTACCCAGAAAGACACCAGGGGGTGTGAAGGGAGTAGACAGCAGGGCAGGTGACAACGATGACACAGGGGGACTTTCAGCAGACCCAGCCAGCATGCTGGACACGGGGACCCACCAAAGTGCATCCGGAGCTAGGCTGACGTGGCTCTTAAACTTGGGACTCCTTGTATTTAATGTGCATGATGGGGGAAGAGAGCATCACAGCAGAAAAATAATATGGAACATGTTATGCTCTGGTGTGACGGTCTGGATGACACTGCGCCCCACAGGCCCATGTCTGAATGCTTGTTCCACAGATGGTGGAGCAGTTTGGGGAGGATTGGGGGTGTGACCTTGTTAGAAGGGGTGTGTCATGGGGGGATGAGCTTTAAAAAGTCCTGTCATTCCCAGGTAGCGCTCTCTCTCTCTCTCTCTCTCACTCTCTGTCTCTGTCTGTCTGTCTCTGTCTCTGTCTCTGTCTCTCTGTCTCTCTGTCTCTCTGTCTCTCTGTCTCTCTCTCATGCCTCTCTCCATGCCTCTCTCTCACGCCTCTCTCCATGCCCACCTTGTGCTGTCTCAACACATGCCATGCAGCTGCTACTCCAGCACCACGCCCGCCCGCCTGACTGGTGCCATGCTCCCCGGTGATCATGGACTCTTAACTTTTTATACTTAAGCCTCATGTTCTACGAAGTGAGCTGCCCAGGCACCTCTTTCATACGTTTATCAGTTATGGATTAAGATGAATATTGGCAAGAATAATTAAATAATGAAACTCTGCATGCATGTCTGTGCATGAGTGCATGTGTGTATACGTAATGGAGTAGTCCCGTCAGTTAGTATAGCTAGTAGCGCCGCAAGTTTCAAGGATTATGAATTGAAGAAAAAAAAATAACATAATCCTGTACTGATTCTTTGGGAATTTCATATCATATACCCCAATCCCGGTCACCTCTCAGCCCCTTTACATCCTCACTCACCCCTGCAGCATCCTCCCCCCAAAAGTCCCTCCAGAGAATGAATTAAACAAAACAAACCAAAAACCTCTATTGTGGGATAATCATTTTGTATACTATGAGGATGTGTCCTTGCCAAGGTACCTTCTGTCTCGTTTAATAAAGAGCTGAATGTCTAATAGCTAGGCAGGAGAGGACAGACAGGATTTCCAGGGAGAAAGAGGAAGAGGAGATTAATCTAGGTGTGCAGAGAGGTCAGTGAGACATAGACCAAGTAGGATACAGAATGGAGGAAAGGTATAAAAGCTGTGTGGCAGAATGTAGATAAACAGAAGTAAGTGCCTCAAAAATCTACACAAAGAACAACTTCAGAGATACTAGCGGAGATGGTCCAGCTTCACAGACTATCCAGCCAGGACTTCATATAAGCCCTGCAATTTCCCATCACACAGAGACTAAACAAAAATAACACAGTTAGCTATCCCAGGACTTGACCATTATCCCAATTTTCTCAGGGTTCCCTAAAGATGTCATCATCCCCGAACAACAGGAAACAGTCTAAAGAACACAATACCAACATTCCCAAGAGGTGGGGTGGGTGGGTTTTGGTCATTCAGTGGGTTATAAATGTTCATCACCATTTAGTGGGGGTGGTTTCAAGTTATTACTGGTAATGGTCAGGAAAACAACTAAACAGAACACATTAGATTCAGAGATCTCTTTCTGAAAAGAAAAAAAGAGAAAATTATTGACTACTTTTAAACAACAAAAAAAGCAACTACTAATCTCAAATATTTTACATTGGCATGGATTTTTGAATACTGATACAAATTTATCACACTGTGCATATGTTTCTACTCTTGTTTAAGACATTGTACCTGGGACTGGAGAGATGGCTCAGAGGTTAAGAGCACTGACTGCTCTTCCAGAGGTCCTGAGTTAAATTCCCAGCAACCACATGATGGCTCACAACCATCTAAAGTAAGATCTGGTGCCCTCTTCTGGCATGCAGGCAAACATACAATGTGTATGTAACAAATAAAATCTTAAAAAAAAAGACACTGTGCCTATGCAGTTCATTTTAAAAATGTAAAGTTATAGTCCTGAGAGGCTATCATTACAAACTGTTTAGGATAATTGAAAAACTCAGGTTAAGTAGTTAGTCTTCTATAACAATAAAAAAATTTAGTCACGTCAGCCATGCTCTCAGGATTAAACAGATAACAGTTAGGCAGATGGTCTTCAAACACTTCAGAGACCTAAACAGTATGGCATTTAAGATGTTTTCATAGTGTAAGGCTTTCCATGACAGTGAGACACGTCTGCTCCTGGAAGCGCCTATCGACTCCAAAGGACCTCCATGTGGTATTTGCTTTCAATGTGTCAAAGCTAGCCACTGGGCAAGAAACTGCCCTTGCCTCTACTGCTGGCAGTAGCTTTCAAAGTTGGACAAGAAGGACACCAAAGAAGGTAACTGTCAAACTTTGCCAAGACAAGGTAGGACATTCCTCCAAATTCCTGTTTCACAGAAAAATCTGTCATATATTCTAGGCCTGCCGGCCAGAGATGGGTGCCCCAACATTGCAGAGGACCCTTGGGTGACTGTCCAGGCAGCCAGCTGTCTCTGTCGTTTCTACAGTTTTGGAAGTTGTTTGCTCTGCACTTCCTGTTTACTCAGGTAGTGTTATGTCCTTCTTGGGTCTCTGACGGGAACTCAAGTCTAGATAGTTATACCATTTTGTTACCAAATTTAAAAAATTCTTTCAAAAGAGATGTAAAGTTTATGAAGGTTGAGAGACATAAAAACAGTAAGTCATTTATCTAAGAAAATATTTTAAGGTCTAAAGGATATTCTTAGGTTGGTAATACGAGTTATTATAGAAAGCAGTTTATAGGGATTCAAGATACGATAGATAATGGGAGTATTTTCTCTGAATTTGGGCTGGACATAGTGAATGTAATTCTTACCTGATAAATGTTCTCACTGTATAAAGTTTTACTGTGTTAGGGTTAAAGCCTATCCTTTTTATGTAGACAAAAGGAAGGAAATGTGTGGGATAATCTTTCTGTCCACTGTGAAGATGTGTCTTTGCCAAGGTGTTTTCTGACGGGTTTAATAAAGAGCCGAATGGCTGATAGCTAGGCAGGAGAAGACAGACGGGGGGGGGGGGGGGGGGTAAAGGAGATGAATCTAGGTGCATGGAGATGCTAACAAAATGCAAGCCAAGTCAGACAGACAGAATGGAGGAGAGGTTTTAAAAAAAAAGTCACATAACAAGACATAGGTTAATAGAAACAGGTTAACTTAAGTTGTAAGAGTTAGCTGGGGACAAGCCTAAGCTACAGGCCAAGCTTTCATAACTTTTCAGTCTCTGTGTCATTATCTGTGATCTGGCGATCCCGAAAGAAAGTCAAACAAAACACCTCGCTCCTCCATCTTTCCAATTCCTCTTCATCCATGCTGGTGTCACTGGGCACTACGGTATGTCACACAGTATACACCCGTTTATCCAATCCACCGCCAACATCAACAACGTTCATGGCACTGAGTCACTGGTGTGGTTCAAGGCCTCTGGCACAGCATCATCAGTGGACCCTCACCAAAACTCCTCTCAGATATCCTGCTGCTGCCCTAAGTCATGGGGAGCCGGAAGTTATTGCTCCACAGGACCAATCCCTTCACGAGCTCCGGCAGGACACAGATGGGGTCGATGACAGGATGGGCCAACCTAAGGCCCAGGATGCAGATCTGGGTGACAGCTGTGCTAGTCAGCTTGGACCACTGGGTCCACCCCCACCTCGGGTGAGGAGCAGAGCCAGCTCTCCTAGACCTGTGACATCAGGGCCAGCTCTTTCACGCCCCTGGTGAGGGGTGGGACCATCTCTTCCGAGTGTGGGAGCCAGCTCTCCCATGGGAGATTGGCCAGCTCTGCTGTCATGTCCAGCGAGGGGCAAGACTGGCTGTCCCAGGGCCAGTGATGGGCAGGGCCAGCTCGGCATGGTCCTTTGATTTTTAACATGAACCATTCTTATGACCCCCTGTGGGAACGCAGGCCATGGACATCATCACAGACCCCAAACACAGGTACACAGCCCCAGATGTGGCTGGCCCTTGGCAGTCCAGGACCCCTGTGGCAGCCCAGGCCACTCAGATTAGTATGGCCCCAGCAGCAACAAGACACCAACCTGGTCTCAGGTAACTTGTCCAGACCCCGGGCATCTACACAGCCCTCAGTGGTAACAAGAGCTATGGATATCAACTCAGAACCTTGGCTGCTGCTGGGTCACAGAGGCCCAGATGTGGCCCTAGGCAGCAGCCCAGACTTGAACGACACCATGGCCTTGGGTGGCAACACCGGCCAACCAGATTGGCATGTCCCCAGTGGCACAGCCCTCAGACAGAATTGGAGAGGGAATAAAGAAAAAAAGGAAAGAAACCTGGTTTCTCTGTGTAACAGCCCTGGCTGTCCTGGAACTTGTTTTGCAGACCAGCCTGACTTCAAACTCACAGAGATCCACTTGCCTCTGCCTCCCAAGCACTGGGATTAAAGGGGCATGCCACCCCCACCTGGCACGGGGGAGATTTTAAAAGCATATACGCACACAAAATGGCATCATACATATACAAACATAAATGCCTAGTTATTCATTTCCTCATTTTAAAAATTGCTAGACAACCTCTGTAAGCCGGGTACCATCTCGTGAGAGACCAGCACTGAGAAAAATCAGGATGAAATTCAGCTGTGAACAAACCCAAAATTCCCATGCAGCCTTCACAGTACAGTTGGGGTGGATGAATACAGATGACCGGTAAGCTAACAGCTAACGTCACGGGCGGTATTAGCAACCGCCAATCACACAAAGAGCCAGGCGGCGGCAGCTTTAGGCAGCGCGGTCCCGGGGTTCACTGAGCGATTGCCGTGTGGAGCCAGGGGGGCACACACGTGGGCATCTACGGCAGGGAGGATCAGTGTCCACCTGCTTCGGTGCAAGGCTTAAAGCCAGAAAAGGCAGGCAGGCAGGCAGGCAGGCAGGCTGCTGGTGCTGGCCAAGGGAGGAGGAAACGGTGAGTAGGACAGTTGCTCATGAATGGGTTTCGAGCACCGGAGAGGCATGATTTCTGTTCCAGCCGGATCCCTCTGGCTACAATGCAGAAAGCTTAACAAGCATCAGCTGTCATGGCACGGGCATGTAGTACCCACCACAAAAGAGGCAGTGAGCATTGGGAAGGAGGGAGTAGCCAACAGCCGTCCGTTTGGACTTAAGGCTCCTCGCTTGGAGGGAAACCACGCACGGAAGCCAGGGAGGGACTGCTTCTGTCCAGACGAGAGACGAAGGTCTGACCAGCACCTCCACGGCTGAGCTACCGCAGAGGTCAACACAGGGCAAACTCACGGAAGCGTCGACAGTGGGTGGCTTTCGGCTGCACCCTAGACTTTCTCAGTACTCACCGCGCTGGGGATGCCGAGTTCTGAGAGGGTGCAGGCGGCAATCACTTGGAGAGTGGAGAGGGAAACGGAAAACACCGCACGTAGCCTCACTTACCCAAATTGGGATCCGGAGCCTGGCGTTTCTTAATTTTAGCTTCAGAAATAGCGGAGTAATAGGCACAAGTCATCTTGATCAGCCACGTTGCTCGAACCATTGGCACAGAGTACTTAGCTAAATATGCAAAAACGTCCTCTTTTTTACTAAGGATGGGGACCTATAAAAGCAATAACACAGAGCAATCACACACTATCGAACTGCCAGGCAAACTTACAGAGAATGAAACAGGAAAAGGGCTGGAAGTTATTTGCTGCTACGAGGAAGAGAAAGTGTGTCTGACACCTTTTCAAGCAGCGCATGTGTTTTTTAAAGGGGGAAGGAACTTTAAGCCAGTTTTCGTTAAGAAACAAAAATCAAAATTGTGTTTACCATGTGGCAAAGTGGTTATCAGCTGTGCCTTCTTATTTATAAAACAAAGTCTTGTCACATTCTCAAATGAGGAAAGTTATCTGCCTTATGAATACACGGGGGGAAGGGGGATAATTTCCTGGTACTCTTCCAAATGATTTATCTCAAAATTGGATGGGAAAGACCAGATCAGACAGGATTTGTCGCCATTCTGCATTTTATCCACGGACACTTTTCTGTATGAGGCTTTCTAACTAACTGCAGCGTTTCACAAAAGCAACAATTTCCGGAAACTTATCTGAAAGTGACTTTAGCCCAAAATATTAATTAGAGTCTAAAATGATGGATCAGTGAATCTGCCTAACACACACTGAGCTACAATAGCTGGGCAATTAACTCGCTGGCTGAAGTAGACACTTGAGGCTGTTAATTATTTCTCCAAGACCACAAAGGTACAATTCAGCAAATTAATATCCAAGTGTACCAGTAGATGGCTTGAAAGAGTTAATTCGCTCTTCCCGAGCACCTCATAAACATCCTATGAACAAGCCTGTTAGTCTATGTAGTCTATCCAATGTACGAACACAGCGGAAAAAGGCAGCAAGGGTACGTTTGTTACAATGCAGCATAAGGAGCATGCACTCCTTACGCCACAGCAGGGTGACCGCTTCTGTAAAACTAGGCTTTTCCCAGCCAAGCCCATCACTCTCCAGCTGTTTGTGAATTCTGATGATACCAATCCCATGCACCTCACACAGTGGGTATTCTGGTTTCTTTTTAATGTGTGTAAAAATTATAGCAATAAGGATTTTGTCACCAGATTAGGGATTTGTTTATACTAGCCCAAGTGTTTTAATCCCATGGATTTGGCCCCTTCAAAAGAAGACACTGGAACCGAGCCATGGATAAAGAAACCTGATCTCTCTCTCTCTACCCCAAAAGTCAAAGTTGAATTTAGGTTGCAAAAGCTTCGCTTCAAATCTGCCAATTCATATAGCAGAGGATTTTTCTACTAGCTGTGATCCCTAGAATTAAAAAGTTTTAAGGAATATACATATATATACATATGTACATGCATACATACATATGTATATAACTCTCCTAAAAACAAGCTATTTCAGTTGGTTCTCTCCAAAGAAACACTGAGCTGTTCCAATGCTGAAGGAACACTTGCCTGCCTTGGTCAATGGGGTGTAGTGTGTTCACACTGTATTTACAGAAAACTGAAGACTTTCTGATCAGGGGCATTTGCTGCCTTGTGTGCTGAATTTAGAACATCGCTCCCCATGACACAGAAAACTACACTGCACGAGCAAACTAACAGGAGGCAAAAAAAAAAAAAAAAATATGTGGGCTAAAGCTTCATCTCAAAACAACACAGCGGGGCATTCTCATGAGAAAAACGTCCCGCAAGTTTAGAATTCATGGAACTCGGTCTCTGTTTTTACTAGCATTTAAGACAGAGACAAGAAAAACGCAGGGTCAGACATCCGGCTCAAGACCTGATGCTTGTCACTAGAATACAAAATGTGGAGCTAGTAGCTTAAATTGTACCAGTCCAGGTCAGCTGGCCTTTCATCCGTACACACGGAAAAGACGTCAGAGCAAAGCCTAAAAACGCAGATAAATGCAAAGTTCAAGTTGGCTTCTCCAAAGAGTCCTGTTAATAGTATCTTTCATAGATGACCAAAGGATTTCTTTAAATGGCAACTGTTAAGAGGGGAAAAAGGCAAACGGTTGAAATTTTTGAAATGTTTAGATAAAATAGAATACAAAACTGAGTCACAGATCTTACATAAACAGCACAGGACAAAACAGTGAAACCTTGAGTTGAGTCAAGACAGGGTTGCGATATCCAAACAAACAGATGTGAAGAGAATTACTTGATTAAGTGAGAAGATATATAGAGATGGTTTTGTACAATCTGCAGTTTGGGCCAACTTGGGGAGGAAATGATGTTTTCTAGTGATTCTTCTTTTATAGTGATGAATTCTATTTTTTCAGTAAAACGCCTGACATAAACTTGAGACACTGAATTTGGGCAATCACTGGGCAGTATTTTAGCTTCTAGATCAATCTAGAGCTGAAAAGGAAGTTGAGATGCTAAGTGTGTGCTTCTTGCATGTACACAAGGCTATCTATTGCTAACAAGTCTCCCTTGGATGCTCACCACCATCGACATCTTCCGTTATCTTATGGGGACCAGAAGGAAGGGAATTCTCAGACCACAGTAGCCAAGGGCACCTGCATAAACAGGTAAGAGCTAGCCAACTGTTCAAGAGTTAGAAGAATATCCCTGGTTGCCACAATTTTCCTCTTACAAATCGAGTAATGGTGAGGACTGAATGAAAAGTCCTTTCCAGGCACCTCGAGAGTGCTGCTTAACTTTAGACTACTGGGAAGCCATGCCGGACACATAGTCCGTCCCATGTAGGAAACTATTCTAACAGCTGGGGAAGAGCTGGAAGATGACTCCAGATCACAGCACCGTTCCCTGCCTTAAGCCCACTTACACATAAACATCAGAAATTGACTAAGTGGCTGAATATGAAGACCATGTAGAGAATCTGGTCCTTTACCCAAATCTGCAAGAGCTTTTGCCATTTTCAAAAAGGATGAAATTCTGAGAAGATGAGAAGAAGGGACTCCCGGAATGCCTAACACATGAATACATCAGAGTCAATGTTTTATAGAGAAAAAAAATGTCTGTGTTTGCAAAGAATTAATGCCAGAGCTTACCTGAGGGACACCTGACTTGGCCAGGGGCAGCTCCTAATAAAGAAAGAAGAACAATGGCTAATACGGCACACCATGAGTCATCGCCCTCTTAAAAGACAAGAGACCCCTGCACCCGTAAAGCACGGAAACCAATTCCTTATCAATAGTCGCTTTAAGAAAGCATCCCAAAAGTATTCTTAGAGCGGTTAACAAGGGGAAACTTTAAAGGACACCCAGCTGACAGCACAGAGGAGAGGCTGTGGATCGGTGTCAAAAGCCTTCAAACTCTGCAGGATGCTCTTTGGCTCGCATGGCCTTCGGGGACAATCAATCCGTGGGCCACGGTGAGACCACAGACAGAGATTAGCACGGGGCAAGAAGTGCTCCAGCCCCGCAGGTCAGGCAGGTTGAGACAGTGGCACTAACTCTGTGGGAAGAGTTGGTCACACTTAAACAAGTGTTCTTCAAAGGCTCCAAGTGCCTTTCGCTTCTATTATCTATCTATTCTATTATCTACCTATCTATCTACATATCTATCTATATATCTATCTTCTACCTACCTATATCTATCTATCGTCTATGAGAGGCATGCAGTATCAAGATATTATAGCAAAATAAAGCCAATGGAGGATGCAGGCACTATTTTCAAAGAGTCGCTTTCAAAAACAAACAGGCAAGTATCCCGAGGCATCCTCTTCTGGGCTGGCATACTTAGAACAGAAGACCGGCAGCTCCTAAAACTCGGGGACTCCAGGGGAGATGAGAAGAGACATCTGGGACTACCTCAAGGGCATACAAGAAGTCACAGATAAAGACTAAGAGGGAGACTTCTAACTTCTTTGAAACTTTCAAAGGACATCTTGCATTGTTCTGACCACAAGATTGTTAAACCTATATATGGACTATTCCCACTGAAGAGAATTTCTAGAGATAAAGATTTTTAAAAGAACCTCCAATCACTCCACACACATCCTTGTTTAAAAAAAAAACCCCAGGAAGTTATAAATAAATTTGCCTGTTTTGTTTAAAATATTTTTTTCATACTACAAAGCACACCCAGAATAAAACTCTTCATCTTGCTTGACAGTAAGACTTAGCATAAAGGCATTTTGCGTGTGTGTGTGTGTGTGTGTGTGTGTGTGTGTGTGTGTGTGTGTGTGTGTGTGTGTGTGTGTAACTCCCAAGTGCTGGACAGGAGCCTGGGATGGGTATTTTGTATTTTGACAGACAAGGGAATAATCTCAAAGGGATCTTTTTTGCCATATCTTAGACATCTTGATTTAAGAAAAGTAAAAGTGTAACGGGAAAAAAAATGAAGCCTTATTGCCTGCTTTTATACTTCAAGATTATGCTTAAGTCCACCTAAAGTGCTTCTATCCTAAGAAGATCCTCTAGGCTCTCAGGCGCCCCAAGCACCCCGTGTAATCCAAACCTAGAGGGAAGGAGGCAAGAACAGCGCTCTCTGCTGGTGTGGGCCTGCAGCTGAGCGTGCGGCCTGCAGCGAGCGCCCGGCCTGCGCAGGAACCAGGGGAAAGTAAATGCACGTGAACATCGTGTCAAACAGCTTCACCTAACAAAACTTGTAACTGTAACAACGGAAGAAAAACGCTCGGTACCTTTTTTGCCAAAACAGCAAGTGGCTTATTTCCAGCTAGGTCAGAGAACCAACTGTGAATGGCGCTCTGAGACCGAGCAGTGACCAGCCAATAGTTATCTTTGGCATTCACTTGGGGCTTCTTCTTGCCGGTGTCCTGGAAAGTGTTAAGCTTCAGTTTCTCGGCCAATATGCTGCTGAAATAGGCGCCGATCTGCAGAAGAGACGGAGACGAGAGACAGTGCGTAAGGACGGTGTGCAGCAGCTACCTTAGCAGTGCAGATTTTCACCTTGACTTCTCAGTAAGAGCTCTACACGGCCCACCAGAGAACAAAATAAAGGCAAAACCGGACTTCCAGACAGTAAGTCCTGAAGCCCGATGGCGTGATCGCTGTCCAGTCACACAATGCAGAACTCACGCAGCACCTCTTGCCCCATTGACCCCCAAACAGCAGCAAAAGAAGAGAGAAACAAAGGAGTCTCTGGGGGCACGGAGCTAATTCCATCAGGACGAACTCTCTCCTTTGCCAGGCTGCACACCGCACAGCAGAGAGAGTGAGCCCCACCCCACACAGGGGCTCACTGGAGCAGGGAGAGAGCCTGGGAATGGAGGAGAGCATTCTTCCTGTTTCATCCTAACAGCGCGTGCTTTTAGCAAGGAAGTTCCACGTTAACACCTGAGGTTACTTCCTTAAAGAACCTAGAGCAATTCATTTGAAAGGAAAATTGCAAAAGGCAGAGGTAAACTAGGTGCCCGGATATCCTATCGTTTCGTGTCATCTACAGTTTAGGGTGGGCAAGGAGCAGGATGGGGAGGTGGCCACGGGCAGCGGGGCGGGGACAGATTCAGTAAACCCATAGGAGACCTGTTAAGAGTTTGCAAGAATCCAGAAGGGTTCCCATTTTGTTTCACGAGAGTCTTTCTATCATATGATGCAAACAATTTCCAAGAACCACCCACCGACAGTTAGCAAACAGTAGCAATTTAAGTGAGATAAGGCGGATACTCTGGAAAAATCCAAAAGTCAAAGTCCCACCTTAGTTAAAAGTCAGAGTAAGGGGGCTGGAGAGATGGCTCAGAGGTTAAGAGCACTGACTGCTCTTCCAGAGGTCCTGAGTTCAATTCCCAGCAACCCCGTGGTGGCTCACAACCATCCATAATGAGATCTGGTGCCCTCTTCTGGCGTGCAGACATAAATGGAGGCAGAATGTTATTTTCATAATAAATAAATACATCTTTTAAAAAAAGTCAAAGTAAATCTCACACATGGCCTGACCCCCATTTGACTGGTGCCTTTAGTGGAGATTATCCTCAGGACAAAAAGCTAGCACAACTTCTTTGTATAATATGAACAGAAGCTCCCTGAGTTGAAAAACGGTAAAAAAAAAAAAAAAAAAAAAAAAACTGTGGTGGTTTGAATAAGCATGCCCCCCACAGGCTTCTGGATTTGAATGCTTGAGTCATTGGGAAGTATCACTACCTGAGAGGGATTAGGGTTAGGAGGTGTGGCCTTGCTGGAGGAAGTCTGTCACTGAAGGTGGGCTTTGAAGTTGTAAAAAGCCCATGTCAAGCCCTAAGTCTCTCTCTCTGCCGATGGGTCGTGATGTGGGTCTCAGCTATCACTCCAGTGCTCATCTGCATACCACCGGGCTCCTTGCCACGATAAAAATGGACTTAACCTCTGAACTGTAAGCCAGTGCCAACTAAATGCTTTGTTTTATAAGAGCTACCGTGGTCATGGTGTCTCTCCACAGGAGTAGAACAGTAACTAACAGAAACTAGAGAAAGCACAAAAACAGATGAGATTTGGGTTCTCAAACAAAATCACTAAAGTTTTTTCTGTTGAAAGGAAATGTTTCTAGAACTTTCCGTAGATAAATTAACTAGACGCGGAACCAGTTGGTTGCACACAAGCTGTCACTAGGGGCAAACTGTTCGATTTTAAACTTCTTAACGGACACTTTGTCTTTCTACCAAGGGCACTAAACAACTGAGAGTGTATGCTGCTATGCATTAAAGAGACCTCTAAGTTGCAATTACATCTGGTTTGTTCATCACAATGAACAAGGGTATAAAAATGAAAAGAAAATCACTCTAAGGAGTCAATGTACCCTCTTAATAATGGAAAAGAAAACTGAATATAAATGTTTTATAATTCTCCTTGGTGAATCTTGTAAATAAATTCATACTGTAAGCAAAGTCAAAATCCCTAAATAAGCAAGACGGGAGAAATGCACATTAAGGCTCAAAAAAAAATGTCTAAAAAAGACTGGTCTCACGCTGGTCTGGTGTATGGCCTCTGTCCCTCACCCAGTGCTAGGATTACAGGTTTGCTACCAACCAACTAGAGTGCTTAGTTTTCTTCTAACAGCAATATAGCTACAATATTCAAAAACCAGAAGATGCATTTTTTTAAGAGCCTCATTCTCAAAACCTAATCCCTGCCTCCCAGTGACCAATTTGATTAGTTCCTTAAGCAACCTTCCACTGTTACCAGCACTGACACAGGCAAACACCCAATTGCTGCTTTCCTTTCTGGCATATCTGGCTCACAATACAGTTAGCATAAGCATACCTACATGTGGAATCCACTTATTTGTATAGCTACACAATGGCGTTTTACATGGATGCACTGTCCTTTCCTTAAGTAAGAGAGTGTTAGCAGGCACCTGAGGTACCGGCTGTAAACATTAGTGTCATGCGTTGTGCTAACGTGAGCACCTTTCCCATTCATTACGCACAGGCACAGGACGGCTGCAATAAACTGGGTGGCACGATCCTGCAGTGTTAATTATACTGCCATATCACCCTTCAAAAGGTCTCATACCAATTTATACTCTTTCAAACAAAACGCTAAGGAGGTCAACGCGACATGTTTTTATCTTGTACTTGGGTAATAGCTCCTTTGATAAGAGCATGGGAAGGGTCGAGTGTTAAGCACTAAGATTCATACATTTCATATTAATGAAGTCAAATTCACATAAGAAGCATTAGGTGAATTTGAACAGACCTCACAGGGAAAAGTGGTCCGAGTTGTAGCAAGTATTATTTTTGTCAACCTGGCTACTTAAACTAACATAACATTTGACACAAAGAACCAAGAATTGAGCAGTTCATAACATAAAAATCCCTACTCTGTGATAGGAACTAAACTCTGAATACCCCAAATCCACGAGACCCTAACCCATTATGTTACAGCATTCACAACAGTCTCTTCTTTCACCTTTTCGATTTTATGAGTATTTGCATGTATAAGAGAAAAAGGGAGAGTGTGCATGTCATTAGCAGGAGGGGTGGCAGGCACATCCATGCCACAGCCTGTGGAGGTCAGAACACACGTTCCAGAAGGCAGATCTCTCCTCCTTAGTTGAGGCCAGGCCCGGGCTTTTATGAAGACAAGAGCTTCTAAGGATGCGCGAACAAAAGTGTGCAGAGATCAGGTGGGAGTCGCCTCCTCCCAGATACTTACAGACTGAAGCTCTCCTTGTAGACAGACCCATGCCCAGACGAGCCAGCCCTGCCTCCTAGGGCTGTCTGTCCATAACACACGCTGAATTTCCAGGTTGCTGGAAGTGCCCTCCACCAAAGCCAGCACGGCTCCCCCGAGCCCTCCATCAAAGCCGGCACCGCTTTCTGCACGGGTGCCTGGCACGGCTCACCCGAGCCCGGCTTTTCTGCACGGGTGCCCGTCATTTCAATGTACCTGGTTCCTTCTTTCCCCAGCTGCCCCGTTCGGGTATCCGGGAACAAGCCACTCGGGACATGGCAGTCATCCCTTAAGAAAGGCGAGCATGTTCTGGGCACAGGCGGGAAGGTGATGGTTCAAGAGCAGTAGGAATGCATGTGCTACACACTGTCTACACACTAAATCAGGCTGGGTGGCAAGCATGAAGCAGCTGAATTACACACGTAAAACTACGTGCTGATCACAAATGCATAATTGCGGTTGTAACACGGTGTGTATAGAGATCGCAAAAGACAAGCTCAAAAATGCTGTGTCTCGTCAGTGGGACTACACACACAACCACAGATATACTTTTGTCTTCCTTTACATTTTTTGGATAGTATTTCCACTGGCAATTTAGCAAGCAATTATTTGTGTGTTTTTGTGTTCTCCCTTGCATATATGATGCTTTTAACTTAATGAGAGTGAAAGTATTTTAATATAAGAGAATAATAATATAAAAAGAATTTAAAAATCAATCACTAAAAGAAAATACTATAAGCAAAAATACTCCTGTCTATATGTCCAATTGATACATGGAAAGAGATATTTAGTTCAACAAACTTTGAACATAATGTTCTGACTACAATTTTTTTGGACTTTTAATTAAAATAGAATTAATCACTTTCCCCCTTCTTTTCCCTCCTCCGGTCCCGCCCAAGCCTCTTCCCTCCAACTCTGACTATATAGTTTTAATGAACGTTGGTGTAGGCACAAAAGGTGTTACAGAAAAACTGTAAATCTTACACAGGAACTTGGTTGTTGTGATGCCAATGAGCAAAAAAGCAAAGCAAACCGTAGCACAAAGCCAAGTTTGCTGGCATGCAGGAATCAGTTCTCACTTCTGGGAAAGCAAGACACAAAGGCCAAACAGCAAGAGTAACGGAAGTACCACGTGGTGTGCGGTAGGCAGACCAAACAGGCAAGTTAGACAGAAGGGTCCATCCCCTCCGTCCACCGTAAGGGAATACTGCGTGATGTAAGGTTGGAAACGGTAACAACCGGTAGGCAGACCAATCAGGCAGAGGGTGCGTCTCTCCGTCCGCTGAAAGGGCGTAGGACTAACAGTACCCCAGAACTGCTGAGCGTGCCCAGCACGCAGCTCCAGACACACAGAACAGCGTGGCCCTGGAAGGTGTCGTGGGACACCGAGAATGGTGGGGTGCTTAACCAGGGCTTAAAAGGCCGCCACTGAGCAAATACTGGAAAACGTGGGCAGCCAAAGGAAAAATGAAGGCAACAAATCACAACACAGAAAAATAAAACCGGGAACCCATGAGGGGTACCAAAGCAATCCAGGTGACACTGAAACCATCGGAAGTGCACGGGCGAGCTCCTCACAAAAGAACCGGCGCTAACGCGCACCTGAGGAATGAAAGTAGGGAAAAGCGTGTCGGCCCCCAGCACAACAAACCTTCCGGCCAGAGCCACTGGTGAGCGAGGCTTGCCTGTAACCCAGCACACGGACACAGGGACAAGAACGCTGATGCAAATCCAAAGACAGTCTCGGTGCACACAGCAAGTTCAGGCCAGGCAGGGCTGCCTGGTGAGAAGCCAGCAAAAGAAAGAAAAAGAATGGTGGGATGTGTAACGGGAAAGAAAATACCATCAAATCATCGTGTGAAACATACAGAAATCTGGTTATTCACATAGTTTCAAAATAGCTTTATGAGGGGCTTTGGGTACAGCTGGCTCGGTGGCGGGACATATGTACAGGATCTGCAAGTCCTGAGTTCAATTTTAAAAAAGTCACACCAACTAGAGAGCACCAAGAAGTAGAAATTGCTGTTTTTTTTAATGTAGGAAGACAGTGGGCCTCATAATGGCTGAAGGATGGGGCCTAGTATGTAATCAGCAACTGGGCGGCTTGGCGCTGAGCTCCTCGCATAAAGCAATGAGCATCGTCTTAGGGAAACAAAATAAACCTAGACTATAGCAGCCGTCTAAAACTGGCCGGGCTTTTCTGCCATGGCAGCCATGAAAGCCATAAGAAATAAGTAGAAGGTGGAAAGGGGAGACGGCAGGAGACTCAGAATGAGACAGACAGAATGAAATGCCATGCAGCTAACACCGTGCGTGCTTCACGGTTTGGAAACGGGGAAATTTAGAACATGGACTATGGCTCAAATAGCAGGTGGATGGATAGATAGATAAGATAGACAGACAGACATACACACATACACACACACACACATATACATGCATAAATATTGACTTGGTATATATCAGCATATGTGTATCAGGGGTCACAAGCTGCCCTTTTCAGGAGTTGTGAGCAGCAATCGGCATTACCTTTGAGGGGTTGATTACAATGTTTCTGGCAGAGCCGTGCTCGTCTCCCGTGAAGGCTGGCTGATTGTTGAAACCCTGCTTCACGTTCACGGCAGTGAGCTCATCCTGTGCAAGAGAACAGAAATGCTTCAGATCAATCCAGACACCGCAGCCTGAGGAACAGCTCAGTTCACCGCTGTCTGTGGGAGAAGGAAGTCGAGGGGACAGTAACCAAGAGAGCAGAAACCTGTTCAAAAGCCAATGCGGCCGTCCGTGAGCAGGGAAAGGGCAGTGACGGCGGTAAATGCTAGCACTGATTCCGCCTGTAGGGCACAGAGGCTGGTTGTTGGGACTGCTGACTCAGCTTACAGGAGGAGCGGTAGTCAGTCTTGACTGCCAGCCTGGCAGGGTTTAAAGTCATGGTGAAAACACACCTCTGGGTGTGGATAGGAAAAGTCAGGCTGAGCAGCAGGACTCACCCTGACAATGGTGGTGCCATACCAGGAGACAGGGACCCCGGACTTGAGAGAGAGGGCAGAGCAAGGCGAGGCCAGCACTCCCATCGGCTTCCTGACCGTGGGCTCCGTATACCCAGCCACCTCGCCCGCCGGCAGCAGTGACTTCCCTGCCAGGGTGGACAGTTATCACCTCAACCTTAAGCCCAGATCACCCTCCCCTACATCATCACCTCTTGGGGGGGGGGAGATTTGTCACTCACAGCAGGGAGAAGAGTAACTACTACAAATGCCCTACTGTCTTAATTGCCTGCGGGTTCCATTAACTCCGCTTTGCTTTCTTTCTTTCTTTCTTTTTTTTTTTTTTTAAGTTATTCCAGACAGGGTTTCTCTGTACTGTTTTGGAGGTTGTCCTGGAACTCGCTCTGTAGGCCTGGCTGGATTCGAACTCACAGAGATCCGCCTGCCTCTGCCTCCCAAGTGCTGGGATTAAAGGCGTGTGCCACCAAGGCCCAGCAAGTTCCATTAGCTCTTAACTTATGAGCTGGAAAAAGAACAAAGCGGCAGCTCCTTCCCTCACACACAGAAACAAGAGGCCGTAGAACTTCTTAAGTTTTTTTTTTTTTTTGGTGGGGAGGGCTGGTTTTGTCCTTCTTGAATGTGGCTCCTGGGGACTGCACTGTCTAGTCACAAGGCTTGACAGCAAGCTCCTTTTCCAGTTGGGTCATCTCACTACCCAAGACCATAAACCGCTCCCACCGGAACTGTCCTGAGGAACTCACAGTTGGACTCTCCTTCCTGGGCGCTTCCCCTATGTTTTTTAATATTTACTTATTTGTATGCGCGTGTGTACGCTGCCCGCATGAATGTCTGTGAACCACACACAGACAGTGTCTGCAGAGGCCGGAGGAAGGCGGCATTGGAACTGGACTTACAGACCATGTGATTAACTCGGGTCCTCTGGGAGAGCAACCAGGGCTCTTACCTGCTAAGCAAGCTCTCTAGCTCCTGGCCCTGTTTTAGATTCAACAAAGCTCTCCCATCCAACTTATCAAAGACCCCATAGTGAGTCAAAGACGTGAATGTTTACAGTATAAGCTTTGTGGTAGCGAGCATGGCCCACCCACACATACAGCTCGGGATGAGGGGTGGGCAGGGGGGGGCACTAGTTTTATATATTCTAGTTCACTTAATCCTTACCGACTTAGGTACTATAGGGTCAAATCCATTTCGCAGGTAAGAAAAGCGACATACACCATACTAGTCCACTGTCTGGGCAAGCCGACACTGAAATACTATCCTTAGAATGATCCTAGACTACAAAGAGACATACCCATAACACAAAGAACAAATGTCACAGGACAATGTGGTCTAAAAATACAGTGCTACTCCTACGATCCTTAAAATGACCTCCTGAATGGATGTGAAGAAACTTTTCCAAGTTTAAACACATCAAAAAAAGTATTATTATCATTCCAGGCTATTTTATTATATAACACAATATATAATAATTGTACATAATATTAAAATAATAATTTTAAGATAACATAATATATAATAATTATCACTCTTAATTATTAGTGTTTGATTATTGTTTTTCAAGACAGGGTTTCTCTGTATAGCCCTGGCTGTACTGGAACTTGATTTGTAGACGAGGTTGGCCTTGAACTCAGAGATCTACCTTCCTCTGCCTCCTGAATTCTGGATTAAATGTATGTGCCTGACTAATACCCTGGAATTTTAGAAACTGAAAAAAAAAATGCATGACCTCCTTGCCCTACCCAGTTTATCACTGAGTTCTAGAATAAATCAGAGCTTGAAAATACAGAATGGAAAACAGAAGTTGTAAGAAATGAGGCAAGAAACAGTCTCAGTGACTGGGTTGATGGTACCCCACAACACAAAAGACAAAATGACAGACACCAGACATAAATGTAAAACAGAAAGGAAAAAACTGTTCCATGGGCTGCTGTGGTTACCTTGGCTGAGAACTTCAGCCTTCTAGAACTGCATTATGCAACTGCACTGTGTGTGCATTTGTGGGTATCTCGGCAGGCACTTTCAAAGGACCCCAACACAGGAAGCAAAGCTCTGTGGTAAGCAGGTCTCCTTCCAGCTGAGGTGGCCACTCAAATGACGGCTCACCCAGAAGACAGATTCCTTAACCATTCCAAAAGACACCTCAAACCGGTCATCCATTTTCAAAACACTTATTCAAAATTGTAAGATAAGACTACCCAATGTATGTTTTAAGACAGGAAGATTTTGATCACCCTTAAGAAGCAGTTAATAAAAATGTGTCTACAACACCAGGGTTACAAATGTAGTCATAAGAGAGTATCCTAAGAAAACGGCGTGTGAATTTGCCTGTGATTTGCCCCTAGGGTGTTGGGGGAAACACTGAGTGTCAGCAATTATTTTTAACTCACAAAGGTTGTGATTTTCTCAAAAGAAAATTCTAGGCTTCTGAGAGCAGCTGGTTCTGCAGTCATCTCTACTTTCTCCTCTCAACTGACACCTCACCTTGCCCCCAACTCCTTTGAGTGTTAACCACTTCAAATGGAATGGGGTTCTACAAAAACAAAACAGGTTAAAAAAAAAAAAAAACGTAAGCCAAATGTGCATGATGGTCTAGTTTCTGAAGTACCTGAAATGAACAAACACCAATGGCAAAAATCCAAATGAGTTAAGAACAGAAGACCCTCAAGTGTTTACTACTGTTGACAACATTTCTCAAACCCCAATGCAGCACCAATAGACTCCCCTTGAGGGAAAAACCATCCTCTCCAACCTGATGATGTCTGCAGATCTAACTTTGAAGGAAACTGGCTAGGATCATGGCAGCATTAAGAGATTTACACAAAAGGTGATGGGTGTTACATGCATTCACACAGGAAGCTTCCATGACTGCTCTTCAAGCTTTGCCAAGATTAGGTGTAATTAGAAAAGAAAAGACTCCAAAGTCGGAACAGAATGATTCTGATCTGTTAGGGACACAAATAGCTTCCTCCCTATGAACTTTGAGCCTCTTCAAAGACCATCAACTGTTACGATGGCTTTCCTTGCAAAGACAGGGAGACAGACCACAGCCATTACCTTAAAGCCAAGGTAGTATTACACCAACCATGTTGCTCACAAAGGGAACTTCTATTCTGAAAGTAGCTATAACACAGATAAAGGAGGAATCCTACACTCCTTCCATGACTTCCACTAAAACACAAGCCTTGCACAGGAGTGCCGGCCAGAGCTACAAGATGATACCTTGTAACAAAAAAAGACAGCACATGCCTTCAGCAAATTTAGAAAGAAAAAAAGAAAACACCTAGGGAAGCCCAGGGTTCACATTTTTCTCTACATTTTCAGAGTCTGTATAGATAGAAAGATCAGACATTTGGGAGGTACGAGCAAGCTCCTAATGTAACCGTAATTCACACACACACAGTCACACACACACAGTCACACACACAAGCTGAGGTTGCCATTTTTCTGTGTCATTTTCAAAGCAATTGTTTAATTCCAACAAAATATTTCACCAGGAGAGGTGCTTAGGTGGAGACCTAACTGCCTGAGAAGAGAACCAATTCCCAAGAGCTATCCTTTGGCCTCCACATGTGTGGCACAGGGCACGCGCACAGGCGCACACACATACACACTTTTTTTTTTCCTAAGTAAAAAAAGATCTCTTTGGAGAAGTGAACACATTTTGTTGGCAGTCTAGAGACTGCTAGAGCTCCTTCTCAATGGAGAAACAAAACAAACAAAAAAAGGCCACTTAGTGCAGATTCCAAAGACCATGTCAAAGGCAGATTAATAAATGTTACATTAACACATGCACACGCGCACGCGCACACACACACACACACACACACACACACACACACCTGTGCCCTTGTCCACCCTCACCATCTAATACAACAGGCTCATGCAGAGGCTCCCAATGGTCTTGACCACCGTGTTGTCTAACAAACTTGGGACCACTCAAGGAACTGGACAGAAGTCTCTGCTAGAGATGAAGGCCATCAATTAACAGAAAACCATCCCCTTCGCTGCTGCCCAGGAAGACTGGTTACAACCCATCTCACCCAGACACAGGTTTTAGAAAGTTTTATAACGACTTTTTGTGGCCTGTACCTCTCTCTCAAAAGAGAATTCTCTCAGACCCCTGAGGCTGTCTGCTGACCCTTGTTAGAACAATGTTAATATCTGTGACTGAATGGCATGAGGTTCATGCCCAAGATAGCAGGATAATCCCCACCATAGACAGAGTTTAGAGCCCTTGGGAAATGCACAAGATTAACAGGCATAAGGGTTCTGCAACCTTACAGGAAGAATCACTCCCCCACTTACTGTGTCATTAACGCAACGCTTCTCACAATGCATACTCTCACACTCCTTCTTTTGAAGCATTTCATACCCCTCTCGCTGCGGCCTGCCGATGCTCACTGCCGCCTGTCACTCACCTTGCTTCTGTCCTGCCCACCTCCTAGCTGCACTGAGATTCCCGAAATAGTGTTCTCATCCGTAATGACCTCATCCAAAAACTGCAGAGGACTTTCCCTGTTTCTGTCCTCTAAAGAGGCTAAAGAAAGATCTAGCATAACTCCATAAAGGTCATCGATAATGCCGGAGGCCTTTTCCCTGCCAGCCTCTGACCACAAATCAAAGCATGTCCCCATGACTGAAGATACAAAGCCTCAATGAAGATCAGTGGTCCAGTCTGGCTGATGTCTGTATGCTGGAATCTTACAGATCTGCCTTAGAAGGCAGCGCTCACACCTAGCACCGGGATCAAGCTACAGACCCCTCTACATCTCATCCCTTTTTTAAAAGGAAACAAGAAAAACTTACAGGGCTGAAGTCACATAAGATAAAATGCTGCAGAGTTTAGCGCTGGGCCTGATCCATTAATAAGTGACCTGGTTTTTAATATTTTAACTTGCATTTAATCTACTTGACAATTTTATGCATTTCAACCTATATGCCCACATCATATCGTTCCTCTGCCTTCACCCTTACAGTGCTATGAAGTCTTTTGACTTCCACAAGCCATAATCCAGGCTCCCCCTTCATTCAATCAACAAGTAATTATAAACACAGCACTGCAGTAAAAACTGGAGAACCCAAGCCAGGTGGACGTTGGTGGCGCACGCCTTTAATCCAAGCACTTGGAAGGCAGAGGCAGGTGGATCTCTGTGAGTTCAAGGCCAGCCTGGTCTACAGAGTTCCAGAAGGGCTGTTTCACAGAGAAACCCTGTCTCAAAAGAACAAAACAACAAACCAACAACAAAAAAACCCATAGAGAATCCACCACAGGCAAATGGCAAGTGTGAAAGATACCCCAGAGAGAAATGCTGTTTGCTCAAGAGAACACAGAAGGGGTTAGCCCAGTCTGAGAAGCCAGACAGGTGGGAAGGTGGCCTTTGGGATGAGCACCTTTCTCTAACAGGACCCTCGCAATGCCAAAGTTCTGACCTCTTTCATAAGGGGGCCACCCCTAAGAAAACAGAGGGGATGAAGAATCAGGAATGTACTATGTCATTCTTAAAGCAAGGACATACACGTACAAACGTATAACCAACGTCTCACCAAGTAAACTGAGAAGTGTCTAGTGATCTAAAGAGCGCAGGAAAGGAAAGAACAGAGCGAAGGCCGGCTGGAGCCGTGACGGCTAACGGCTGTCTGAACAGTGGTGGAGGGCTGAAGTATTGTCAACTGGAGCCAAAAGGGGAAAAGAAAAGCCCAACTCCATGCCACACTTTAAAATTAAGTGACACTTTAAGGACAGAGAAATTGGTAGTAAATGGACAGAAGCAGATTCACGGACTCTAAACATAAGAGGACCACCCAAGTTAACACCCGCTAAAACAAACTTCAGGACAAGGGGAACTGTCGTCAGTAAAAAAAGGTACATCGTGACAAAAAGTTTAATTCAGAAGAAGGGTAACAATCACTGATGTATGCACCATGGGGGAAGGCAGGGGAGAGCATGTTGGATGTCTACCAAGTTTAAAAGAAACTATAATTTAGGGGACAGGAGCAAAGACGCAGCCGAGAGCTGACCCTGAAGCAAGGAAACCGGACGGACAGAACACACAGGGTATGGAGGTCACAGAGGGAGGCTCTGTCTTTATCACAGATGCACCAGGGGTTCTGAGCAAGGGGAGAGCAGCCGGTTACACAGGTCTGCACTGAAGACAACTGCTCAGAAGGGGCTTCAAAGGCACGTGGGAATTACAGTCTGGAGACCAGAGGGTTCCAAGTTAGCCTCTACTTACAGGTCGCAACTCAAACTTAGGAACAGAGGACACTGAGAAGGGACATGGGCCCAGGACAGACCCCAGGGGAACCCAACCATGGTGCGACAGTCAGGTTGTGGACGAAATCTTCCAAGGACACATCACAGCGTGGCCACTCCAGGCAAACGGGGAGACCTGATATGCTGTGCCTGGGACACTAAGGGAAGAAAACGTCTTGTAGCAAGAGAAGGTATCAGGGTCAAGTGGTTCCTGGATGTGTGCCCATCCCTGGAGACGCGGTGTGAGGGTCTGAAAGTCACGCTGGAGGGATCGGAATAACAGATGGAAAGCACAGAGGCCGTACGTTCGCATGATGCTTCTTGGGACGGCTGGGGACAGGAGAGTGAGGCCAGGGGCCACAGGGGCATGTCTCATCAGCACCGGGAGGGAGAGCAGGAAGGAGATGGCCTGCCTCTGCATGCAGGACGACGCAACCACACCCGATGCCAAAAGAGCCCCGCGCACCCGGGAGATGGGGCGAGGTCTGTGCACACACTGTACCGTGCAGCACTGGGCCACGGGGGAAAAATGTCAAATCCCCGTCCCTTGTCCCTTGTAAGCATGCGGTGACCCTGTTTGAAGCAAGGAAACCAGACGGACAGAACACACAGGGTGCGACAGTTTGAACTAGTATCTTCCCAGATGCAAGCAAGCCAAACAGGGTCATGCTGAATGTGTGGCTTCAGGTCCCGCAGGCTGGTGTCCTGACAAAAGAAGGCACAAACACAGAAGAAAGAGAGACAGTAAAGCGAAAACAAGGCAGAGACTGGGAGTTACGGGGCTACGCACCAAGAAGGGTCTGGACGACCAGAAGACCAGAAGCTACGGAACACGTGGGAAGACCCCTGCCTGAGGCTCAGAGTGACCATGGCCTTGCTGAGGCCGTCATGGAAGATTTCTAACCTGTGAGAAAACAATTCCCAGTGTTTTAACACCAGGGCCACGTTTGTATCAAAGTCACACCAAAATGTTGGCTCAGCTCATCCACCATCATCTACCCTGCTACTAATATTCTCCTCCCCTCCCAAGCACACCTGAAACCTGTCAATCACTACCTGCGGGACCTGAAATAAAACCAAAGATTGAACCTGGGCACAGGACAGCAAGGTCTGCATTCACACCTATGCCCACCGAGAGCAAAAGACAATGCCTCTTAATCATAGTGATGGTGATAGCGCTCTCTCTCTCTCTCTCTCTCTCTCTCTCTCTCTCTCTCTCTCTCTCTCTGTCTCTCTCTCTCTCTGTCTCTCTCTCTCTGTCTCTGTCTCTGTCTCTCTCTCTTCCTCCACCCCTCCCTCTGGTTATTTAGGCAGACATGCTCACACATCCTCATGTAACTCCTAAGTAATGTACGCACAGTTAAGAACCCTTTTTGCAGAGTGACGACCTGGGGATGGGGTCTAGGTAGACGTGAAGAGTTAGTGCATACGGTGGTTTTGACTCTTAAGCAGCCACCAGGGATCTCTGAAAACAGTGCCTCGGGCAGCCACTGCTGGATGGAGCCGCACCTCTCGCTGTTGCACATGGCATTCTCCAAGACAGTAAGATCTCTTGGAAGCGGGCAGGGTTTCCAACTAACCTAGCCCAGAATCCTGGTGCTCTCCCCATCCCCTATGAAATGGAGGTAAGGCTGCCCACGTTACATTCCCATGGTGACACAGTCAGAGCCGGTAAGTGGCATACACTGACTGTTTTCTGACACAGAATCATCACCATCATGACCTTCCCATGGCCAGCACATACAGGATCAGCCACGCACGTGACTGGGTGCTTACGAACATTTAAAGGGTTAGATGGGAATGTCCACAGCAACCGAGAGGTAAACACACACACGCTCAGAGTGCCAATGTCTGAGTTTGAGGCCGGGCTGGACCGACAGCCTCCAAAACAATACAGAGAAAACCTGTCTCGTAAAAACAAAACAAAACAAAAAAACAGAGTGCCAATGTCCCTTAACCACCTCCCTCATTCCAACCAGAGTAGCCGAGTGGGGCGGGCAGGCACCTCCTCCATGGTTTCAAAGTGGAGAGCCTTGGATCCCAATTATATCTAAGTACAGTATACTGAGCATTCGTTTTGTGCATCTAAATAACTGTCTCCCATTCATTCACATTCAAAGCCCATCCAAATGCCTGTCACCCACGGATGTCACACTCCAGGATGTGGCCCTCAGAAAGATTCCAGGAAAACTGGAGGAGAAAATGCTGGAACTTTTAGATTTGCATATACAGAAAGACAGGGAAGAAAACCTAAACACCTGATAGTTCACCCTACCCAGGACTTGTCACAGACCCGCCACTGCTAAGGAGGGCCACACAGGCCCAGGTTTGCGCTGCGGCTTGCCAAGCTGCTAAGGTAAAGTCTCCCTTTCAATCTTCTCTTCACTTAGTATTTCCTGCGGCCAGGCGTGTCTGAAGCAGCGACAACAAACGCAAGTCTCAGAGCGCATCCAGGGGTGTTAATCTGCAGTCAGCTAACTTGCCTCAACGTGGCTCTTTTTGGCTCTCCTCCTCCCCACGCCTAACTACACCCCTACCCCAAGCTCGGTGCACCCCTGTGGGAAGCCATGCCCTAGGAGGGCAGAGAGCAGAGATTGTATTCACTCTCGTGTTCGGTCAGCCGCTCACAACAGAGCTACTAACTGTAATTCTGAGTTAAGGAAAACAAACTTCCCCTAGCCAGAGTCAAACAAACAAACACACAAAACACAAAACACCAGTCTGAAAAGAGGACCTCAGTTAAGCACCTCAGAGCTCCTCCGCCCTTCCCTCCGTTTTCAGGAAGCTGGCTCACTCCCACCTCCTCGGCCACAGCAGAGCAAAACTTTCTTTTAAAACACCCTCACCCCTAGCCCTAGTCACTCTGAGAAGCACTCTTCTCGGGGAGATGGACAGCAGGTTTCAATTTCCTTTCTACGCCCCAGAATCACCCAGCGCATGGGCGGCAGACCGCAAGCCACGAGTAATCGAACACGCAATCCCAAAAAGGTGACTTCACAACCTCTCAGCAAGTTTCAAATAGTGCTAGGCGTTCAAGGGGTATCTCCAGCTCACAAGAAACCTTCAAAACAGCCGAGGTGGTGGCAACTCACTGAAAACTGACCACATAAAAACAGCGGGCTCACAAAATAGTTTCCGTGCCGTCTACTTCTTCAGACAGCCCCGTGCGTAGCTCTAGTAAGAACGGACAGGATCTGAGCCTTGTCAGTTCTGTCTTTCCTTGAAGGGTTGAGGAGAAAGGGGATGGGCCCCACCTCAGAGCTAGAGTTGCCCGGGTCCTCCATACCCTGAGCAAAGTAACCATCTAACTAAAGGTCTCAGGGACACTTCAGACGCACAGGGTACTCTCCGCTCCCGCCAGGGTTTCCAACAGCTCTGTCAGTCACCTCACCGGATCTCTCCGTGGATGAAGGGATGGACGGCAAGAGGAGAGCAGCAGACTCAGGTGACAGGACACCGTGTGGAGAGGCGCTGCCAATGGGCCGTCGGACACGTTATTCTTGCGGAGGGAAACCCTGGCACAACCACACTGACTCTGGAGACGTCCAGGAAACCCGAGGCATCCCCATGAAGCCGTGTCTCCTGAGCTTTCTCAAGGGCGATCACAGGCACCCTCCCCCTGGAGCGCTCAATCTCTAACTCTCTTCCCTTGTTGGGGCTCATCTGCCTGCCCACAGCAGTTTTCGTCACCTCCTATTCCCTGTCCTAAAGCGCACACTCAAGCGTACAGACTCAACACATTCCCACTTAAAAAGAAACTGAGCAATTCCTCCCAACATGGTGCCCAATTCCCATCTCTTGGTTCAAAACACCTGTAATCTCAGCACTCAGGAGGACGAGAGCAGGGGGATCTCTAGTTCCAAGCCAGGTGTGTGTGTGTGTGTGTGTGTGTGTGTGTGTGTGTGTGTGTGTGTGGGTGTGGGTGTGTGGGTGTGTGTGTGTGCGTGCGTGCACATACACAATATACATATACATACATACATACACATACACACACACACACACACACACACACACACACACATATCCCAGCCAAGGCGGGTAGATGGGAGTTCTGTTGCAAATGGAGTCAAAGGGCCAACCTGGGCTACATGACATGGTCTAAGAAACCAGAAGGGAAAGATGTCTCAGTGTTTAAGAGTACCGGCTGCTTTTCGAGAGACCCATATTCAATCCCCAGCAGCCACATAGTGGCTAAAAACTGTCTGCACCTCCAGTTCTAGGGGATCCAGCACCGTCTCCTGCCTCCACGTGTGCATAGGATACAGACAAACATGCAGGCAAAACACCCACACACCAGTCAATCAATCAACCAATCAATCAATCAATCAATCAATCAATAAAGATGGCAAATCTACTTAAATAGAAAAGAGGAAAAGACCTTGGCTGTTTTCAGAATATCTGCCCAGGCCTTCCCCACTCAGCCTAGGAAACACCCACCACCTCTGAACTCAAGAACGGAGCATGCCATGCCCCCAACACCTTTTTTTATGACCCCAGTACCCTGGGCACAGATCAGGTATGCTCCATCCCAACCTCTCAAAGCAGGAACCATTTCTTCCACAGCCTGGTAGCGCCACGTCATGACTGTTGCTGCACTCCCAGATCCAGCCAGCCAGCAATTATCATCATTCCTTTATGACGCACCAGATCAGATGAAGACAAGCACAGCCCCGCTGCACAGAACTTACAGTGGCTGGGGACCAGAACTAAGGGCGAAGAAGGGCACACTGTGTTAGACGCTGGACGGGAGAGAAATCACCCCACAGTGATGAAGGCAGGAGCTACGAGCAGAGACAAAAGTCGCTAGGAAACAAATTTTCAGCCTCCACTAAAATAAAAAAATACATTTCGATTTTGGCTCCTCAGAAACTTCTGGAATTGAAAACACCAGAAAAAGAGAAAAAAAAATTTCATTCCGGGGGGCGTTGGTGGCGCGCGCCTTTAATCCCAGCACTTGGGAGGCAGAGGCAGGTGGATCTCTGTGAGTTCGAGGCCAGCCTGGTCTACAGAGCGAGTTCCAGGACAGCCTCCAAAACAATACAGAGAAACCCTGTCTCGGAAAACAAAGGAAACAAAAATTCATTATCTCGCTTCCCCTTACTACATTTCTCAACCTCAGGGAAAAAGAAATTTCCGAGACAGGCCGGTTTAGGATCAGCACCAACATATCTACCCAACAGCCTAAGTCTGAGACCCCTTGGCTGTCAGGAACTCCCCAGCTCCTTCTCTGACAGAGGGCGGACCGTCTTCATGTTCTTTAACCAAAAACACAAACTGCAACAGAATGAATGCAAAACCCGTGATGAAAATCCACACACCCAAGAGATTTGCAGAAATGTAAAACAACACCTCCTTTTTTTTTCAACAATTCTTCTGATTCAACAAGAGCCGTTTCTCATTTAGACAAAAAAACAGTCTAACCCTGAAGGTGTATAGGTCCATCACAGAAAGCCTGCTCAGCTCAGTACAGAAGGCTCTGGGTTGGGTTCCCCAGCATCATACACACACCAAAATGAGCAAAACCGACCCACTATTACATTTAAATGAGCAAACATGAAAATACGCTAATTTCCGAAATCTCCAGAAATATTGAGAAATACAACTAAGCAGTACAAACTAACATTGTAAGTAAGGGGTCCCTGGCACTTCGGATCGTCAAGAGGTCCTGAGCAGCCAGTGTGGGGAGCGCCGGCTTGCACTAACAGTGCTGGAAGAGTCCCATTCGAAGGTCCCTCCCTCAGGTCGGCAGGCTGCTCGGACACTTTTTTTGGGGGGGGGTTTTTTTTTTTTTTTTGGTTTTTCGAGACAGGATTTCTCTGTATTGTTTTGGAGGCTGTCCTGGAACTCACTCTGTAGACCAGGCTGGCCTCGAACTCACAGAGATCCGCCTGCCTCTGCCTCCCGAGTGCTGGGATTAAAGGCGTGCGCCACCAACGCCCGGCCTGCTTGGACATTTGCAGACTCCCGCGCCACCGCTGGCTCACGTCCGCTCCGCCAATCCCCAACCTGAACACCTGTTGAGGGTACCCTGCTCGGGCTCCCGGCCAAGCCTCCCAAACACACAGAAAAAACAACACCCACATGGAATCTCAGAACACAGGCCTGTGACATTGTTACGGATACAACCCTATCTGAGAGTATCCTAGGCAAACCCTAAATCAAGAGACGAGTGTCCTCATGAGAGAAGTCCCAAACAGAAGGGTGGGCTGTATGAAATGGAAGCAAACCCAGGGTGATAAAAGCTGTAGGTTAAAGTGGGGGGGGGCAGGGGAGATAAAGTGGGGGCAGGGGAGATCTGAAACACAATAAGCAAGGAAGAGCCCCACCCCCACCCAGACCTTCAGAGGGACTCTTGTGCCCTAAGCTCAGACTCCCTCTGGCACCACGGGAAAATAAATTCCTCCTGCTTTGAGTCCGCCTCCCCCGAGGTGGTCACAACACTCTGCAGAAGGTTCTTAGGGTAGCCACACGTAACCAAGGAGTTACCCAGAGTCCTCAAAAGAGCCCGCTGTGGCCTTAGGCACTTTACATCTCACACCCAAACACCACCCCAGAGCACCCAGGCCTCGAACCCACCTTCCTTCTCCACGCCCCTGAGATCTGCCCAGAGCAACGGGCGATGTCTAGGCCCCAGAGCCTGCGATTCTTTGCACAAGCCGGGCCCCTCTGCGCCGTCTGCTCCTACATAACCACCTCTAAGCCCCAGACTCAAGTCCTCTTCTCTCAAGTTCTACCAAAAAAAAAAACCCGGGGCACTTCTACTGTTCCCACAGATCTCTGGAGACTACCTGAGCCATGCTGTCCCCCATTTACTTGTCTTGTCACTCCCCCAGTCGACATTCCTCCACTCCGTAACTAGCTGGATCCAGAAAAGCCTGGTGTGTGGGGTGTGGGGTGGCCCGGATGTCCCCAGTTGTCCCTCGGGACGACGCCAGTGTCCCCGAGGGAGATGAAGAATGAGCACTCTAGCTGAGAAATCTGCAGTACATCGAAAGCTCTAGGGCTCTGGAGCTAATGTTCTTTCTCAGCTGTTTGCGATTATGTCCACTCGTCTTCTTTTTCCAGAAAGTTCTGAGGCCTAGGGATGGGGCTAGGGGGAGGCAGCAGGGAGGCAGAACCGGGCCCTGCCCTCATTAAGCCCCAGCTGGCACAGAGCCCGAGGTAGCTCAGCGCTACTGGTTAAATGACCGAATCAGTTTGGCGCTGCACAGGTACAGAACATGGAAAATAAAACCTAACAGTGAGAATGTCTTTAGGGGGGGGGGAACGGGGGGACGGGGATGACGACGACACGGATGGATGGATGGATGGATGGACAGACTCAGGAGGGATTGACACAGAGGAACTGGGAAGTAGCCAGAAACAAAGAACAAAATAAAACAAACAAGAAGCCACAACTGCCAAGCGATGGTCCCTGTAAACCCAGGACTAAAACTGCCTCAGCCAGAGCTACAGCCATCTATCCCCAGAGGCAGAGATGGGACTGGGAACCTCCTTCCCAAAAACACAAGGGGAGCCTGCCTGAGCTTCCGTGACAAACACCTGCTGAGCTGAACAGGTCCCATCGTCACTGAAGCCCAGGGATTCTCAGTACTGTCAGGGTATTTACCAAAAAATAATTTAAAATAATTTAAAAACAAAAAACAAAGCCCACCCAAAGCTCTCTCAACGGAAGGTCAAAGCTCTCTAAGGAAGGTCAAAGCTCTCTCGCTAAGGAAGGTCAAGCAACAATGCAAACACAAATCAGGGGACACAGATCTCCTGTGTGGCAAGCCACTTCTCGGGAGCCGAGTTTCCCTCTGTTGTGGAGACACTTGGGATAAATCCACCTCTCGCACTCAACAGGCATGGCTTCCTCCCTGCCTGTCCCTTTCCAGGGAAACCTGGACAGGGTTCTTCTGTCTTGCAGACAAAACTCCTCCTACCAAGAGCGGACTACTCAGTCTCTGTTGACTTCCAGAGGCCTGCCTGCCTCTTCAGGTGCTGCCTCCTGCCTCAGCCCCAGACCGAGCCAGAGAGGAAGAATCCTGAAAAGCCCGCTCTGGCGAACACAGAGAGACATGCACTGTTGAGTCTCTCAGGGTGTGTGTAAAGCACCACATGAAAAACGCCTCTGGCTCCAAGAAGTTGGTGCCTGACCCCAGCAGTGGCTTAAAGAGAGTGGGCGGCTATTGTTGACGGAGCCAGTGCTACCTGGGGCTGCCCATGCTCCCAGAGGTCAGTTCAGGGCTGGGGAACTCCTGGGGCTGCTCAACCAACACTGTGTTAGCCTTTCAGCTTGCAGTCAAGACGGGTGCGGTGGCGTGAGGAAAGGGCTCTCTCCTGCACCAGCGGATTCACCAGAGAGGAAAGTGTCCTCCTGCGGCAGGCCTGTAGTAGATTCCCGTTACACCCCTGTCTAGAGTGGAGGCGCGTGCTTAGTCCAGGCTGCAAAATGATCCAGAGGATGAAGACCTGGCTTATTTGCTTACTTACTTGCTTACTTACTTACTTACTCATTTACTTACTTATTTATCATAGGTGGGAGGCAGGAAAGGAAAGGCAGAGTACGCATGACGATGGAGGGGTTGGCCGTAACTATGCACAGCTGCTGGTAACCCTGACGACCGGCCCTTCATTTAAACTCTAAGGAAGGGAGGCCTGGTGGGCAGCACTTGCCAGTGTCCTTGGCGCAAGCCCCACACACCCACCCTGGATGAATGTAAGTGCTGAAGCCGATGTCCGTCGGCTCACAGGATGCCTGCGTTTCCATGGCAGCCGGCACAAGCCGCTCCAGCACGCCACTGAGTTAGACCTCACATTTGACGTTGGCTTCTTTTTCAAGTTGACACGCTCCTTCACACTGAACCACTCTGAGCAATGTGCACAGTAGGAATGGTAGAGCTGGAATGCTCTCACAAGGGAGCGTGGCCCTCCACCCTGTGGCTCCCGTCAGACCCCACAGGCCGCTGGCACCCCTGTGAAAGGAGCCACACGCGTGTGCAGACAGCTCTCTCCTGGGGACAACGAAACAAAAGTTGACAGAAGAGAACCACGCTCGTGCAAACCAGGCCAAGAAGGTGGTTGGTGAGGTTTCTCGCTCACCTGGGAGCTCCATCTTGGGGGAGGGGAGGGCCGGGAGAGCAAAGGTCTCTGGCAGATGAAAAACGAGAGAGAATGGTGACCATGAATGCTATGGGCAAGGCTGGGCAGGGTGTGGTCATCTGGGATGAGGAGAGGCTCCTCTTCCCAGGTGGGAGACGGCGTCAGGGGCTTTGCCCTCGGGTGCTGATGAACTAAAACCAAGAGGGGCTTCTCTCCAGCACAAAGACAGGAGGGCGGGAAGCACTGGGAGGAGAGAGGCGTCGGGCAAAGTCTCCCCCTGCCTGAGAAGAACCCCCCCCCCAGGTGTGTAGGATGTGGAACTCTGGGCCGAGGACTCACGGCAGTCTCCAGGCTGGTGTCACGTGCTGGAAATCCCAGCTATAAGGAGGGCTGGGGTGGGGCAGGAATTTGAGGCTCAGCCGTTTGGAAGATGAAGGATAAAGGAAAAAAATAACAGTAATATACCAAAAGCCAATCAGTCTTCACAAAGCCAATCAGAACCATCTAATTATTTCTTAGGTTACTTTCTCTGGGGGCAGAAACACTCTAAGGCTAATCTCACAGTTTGAAATGCAGGGTATTAGTGAAAAGGGAGAAAATAAAAAGTACTGCTAGCCAGGCGTTGGTTGGGCACGCCTTTAATCCCAGCATTCAGGAGGCAGAGGCAGGCAGATCTCTGTGAGTTCGAGGCCAGCCTCCAAAACAATACAGAGAAACCCTGTCACCAAAACAAAACAAAATAAAAAAGTACTGCTAATCCCAGAAGTTCAAAGCCTCCTTATGACGTGAACTGCAGAGCAAAGACCATGAGACCCCTGAGCCAGCAATGGCCGCAACCCATGTATGCATGCATGCATACACACCCGAGGGTGGCTCTGTCAGCCAGACTCCCCAGACTCCTCTTCTCTCTCACCCGCCCAAAGACCACACATCACTTTGTGGCTCCCCAACTCCACAAAGGACCACGGGTAGTAATCTCTCAGGGAAGACTTAATGAAACATGCTATGACCCCACGAGCAGTGAGCGAGGACAGGCCAGGGCCCACGCTGCTCCGGGAGGCCCACAAGCCAAAGCATTGCCTCTCCAGATCGGTGTGCTGAGGAAGCACCGAGAAAAGGAGACTTTCAAGTTCCCGAGTTTCCTCCCATTAATCCTGACTGGGCAGGTCGTGATTAGAGAGGCTAAGAACTGTTTCTCCCTGAAATGACAACTGGTTGCATTTCTCCTCTCCGGCCAGACGCGCTTAGCAACACTTTTTTTTAAGTGGTGCTTGTGATTGGATCCAGGGTCTTGTCTGACGCTGAGTACATTCCCCTGCCCCATTTAGAACTTTTCTTTGGGCAGCTAGGACAAGAGCTGAATGGGGCTTTCTATCTGCATTCTAACCCAAGTCACCTGGAGGCAGGTTTATCCCCTCCCTCAATACTGGATTTTGTTTTGGTTTGGGTTTTTTTGGTTTGGTTTGGTTTGGTTTGGTTTTTGGTTTTTCGAGACAGGGCTTCTCTGTATTGCTTTGGAGGCTGTCCTGGAACTCGCTCTTGTAGACCAGAGCTGGCCTTGAACTCAAAGAGATCCACCTGCCTCTGCTTCCTGAGTGCTGGGATTAAAGGCGTGCCCCACCAACACCTGGCTCGAATACTGGGATCTTAACTGAAGTCTCTAGGTGGGCCCTGAGGCCAACAAATTTCTCCCAGGCAAGGAACATTCTAGAACCAAATGTCTCCCTAGCCTGCTCAGTCCTCCAGGCAGTCCTCCCGCCAATTAGCCTGGCCCTCCCGGTCTTCACCACGAATCTTGCTGATTTCTCTTTCAGTTAGTACCTGGTCTAACCCCAGCCACAAGGCAGTCACGTGAGCACCAGCAACAAACCCCCCACCCCCACCCCCATCCCCAGCCCTCAAGCAGCTCACGCTGAGAGCAGGCTGCGAGGGGGGGGGGGGAGTAGAGGCAACTGTGCCCAGCAGTTAGGTCTCTGACACCGGATGAACACCACAGAAGCACAGTAAAACTCGGAAAGCTGCAGACGGGTCCCCAGTGTGGGACAATCTCTGCTAAAACCCAAGATCAATAAACACCACGACAGCAAGGGACTGGAGCGTGAACATTAAGATCCAGGCCTGCTGGAGAGACAGGGTTAGCAGTGGCCCAAGGCACTGACAGAAGCCAGAAGGGTACCCAGCTGGAAGGGGTGAATAAAACCACATTTCCAAGGGCAGCTCCCAGGGGATATTGTCATCAGGGCAACAGCGGGCCCTGGGATCCTTCACCAAGACCCCGGCTGCTTGTAGCTGACCCGTATCGAGTGTAAGTATGTGTAACACCACCACGCGGCATGCCGCTATGCTCAGCATACAGCCATTTGTTCAAATGTGAGCCCATTTCACAGGGGAGGGCTCTGAATCGAGGAAGGGGTTAAGTGGTGGAGTCACAACTCCGGGGCCAGCTGTGGGGCAGCCAGAGAGGAGGTGAGCGGGGCTGGAATGCTGAGGCCGATGAGGTATTCCAAGCCTAAGACAAAGTCTGTGGAGAGGGACTGGGCTTTCCTGACACAGTCTCATACACGACTAAAAGAGGCTGCAGCGTCCGCAGAAAGTCCCACCAAACAGTGGTGAGCGCCGGCTGATAGGCCAAACTTTCAGCTTCGGCCCATAAGAAGTCCTTAAGAGAATCAAGGGAGGTTCCCCAGGAAGTTCCCCTTAAAGTAGGGGTGCCTTCTCTCTAGACCAGCTCCCAAAGCAGCCTCTGGACCAGAAGGCAGTATCAAATTATATCCCATCTGGTTACAGATGCAAACTCTGGGGCCACAACTTAGGCCTGCTGAACCCGAGACCCAACAGCCCAGGTCCCCCCATACATGCCCACTCCCAACAACCCAGTCCCACACACACGCCCACTCCACTTCTGTTTCTTTGGAGGCACTGGGTATCCCAACTCTGAGCCTCATACATGCTAAGCCATCAACCACCACTGGGCCACTAGACTGCCGCCCTAGACAGGAAGGAGTCCCCCTTAGTCCTTCAGGGGAGTCAGCTCTGCTCAGAAGCTGGAAGGAGAGGGGAACACACCAGGCCAACTGAGCAGCCCTGCTCTGCCTGCCACACAACCCTTCCCCTGGGCCCTGCTGGTGGCTCCTCTGCCCAGAAACCTCGCTCCTGCCCCAAGCCATCTTTCTGACTAATTGGACTTCCCGAACTTATTTACTATTCGACCGTCCGGGCCACGTGGCCAAGGTAAAACAACTTCACCCCTTCCAGGCTTCCATTTCACCTCCACAGCTCTGTGCCTTCACAACAGATGGCAGAGGGTACCCTGGGCGTTTACCTAGACCTTCCCAACACCTGTGACGTCACGTCCGCTTTCTTTATTAACCCCTCTTGTTCACTGCCGTACAAGAGATATCTGTGTCCTCGGAGTCCCGGGAACTTCACTCTGTGCCAGACTCATCAAGGGCAAGGGCCGACGGAGACATCCTCCCTGTCCTCAAGAAACCATCCCACTGGTGGGGAATGGCCAGGCATGAACAAATAATTATAAATGATTCACACGTCAGCAAGTCCTGAGAAGGTCACTGGGCTGAGGTCAACAAGATGATAAAGAGACAAGCCTGAATCCCTGACAGGAAATAACTGTACGTTGAGCCTATGCCCAACTCCAGTGTAGGCTGCATTCTCCACGTAGATATCCAACAACCACCTTGCAGGAAAGCAGTAGTCTCATCCACACACACCCCCAAAAAAGGGGGGGAACTGCCATGCAGGGAGGGGGAGAGGGGTGTATAAACAAACAGCCAAGATTCAGGCAAACGTGTGAGAACTGGGTGGAATGCTCGGGACAGAGGAGGCCAAGCAGGCAGGTGTCCAGTCAAGACCAACACAGGCAAGAGTTCCAGGGAGGAGAAAAGTCAGCCTGAAGCCAGAAAGAAAAAAAAAAATGAGCAAGTTCAAACTGAGAAGCATCAGATGAATCTGAAATCCAAGCTATTCCGGAAGCTCGGGCAAGACGCACGGGTGAACGCAGAATATTGATACATAGATGGGCCGGAAAGGAGGAAGAACCAAGAGACTCCCACTTTTCTGACTCCCCCCTCCACGCCATTTTAAAGTTTGGAGGAAAGTCTGTGTACCCACGACAAAGCAGTCAACGGCCACATAATTGTAATGTCTAAAGGGAGGCCGGCCGGAGTACTGCACGGTCTCGAGTGGACTCCACCAATCGATGAGCAGGGTGGCAGGTCTTTTCATTGTGTCCCCAGAGTCCTCGCTGAAGGGTCCAGCTCAGCACCCTGAAATCCTGTTTGCAGAACACTATTAACACTTCTTAACCATAGAAAACTACATATACAGTGACGAGGCAGCCTGTTAGAAACAGGGCTTTTCTCCCACAAAATTTTCACAAAGTTTTACCTTTCACTGCCCCCCCCCAGAAGAGCACAGTTAAACTTGGTTGACACGGGAGAGGTGATGTGGCGTTACCAGCGGCAAAGATGCTCGACCGTAATTCACACTCTCACGACTGTCAAACCAGAAGCCTGCACTTGCTCCATTAAAACCAGTGCTTCCCAGCTGGGTATGGGGCAGGCCTACGACCTCAGCCCTCTGGAGACCTGGAGCAAGAAGACCCTGTTCAAGACCAGCTTGGGTAGTCAGTGAGACCTCTCTCAAACGGGTCACCGCAGCTCCCTGATGCATGGTGAGCGGTACAGATTTGGGTGAACAAGTCAACTTTTCAAAGTATAAATATTGATGATCTCTTCTGAATCTGTGTAATTATATGTCTTGAGTTTGTGTGTAAGAACAAATATATATATGTATGTGTATATGTATGTGTAAGTATATGCATATGTATGTGTAAGTATATATATATGTATGTGTATGTGTAAGTATATATATATGTGGGTTTTGATGCTTTATATAATCATATGCATACTTCAATAAACTGCAAAAGTCAAGACTGCCAAGAAAGCACAATAAAGTTTCTCTACAGTTATTAAAAGAATAAAAGCACTGGGTGTGTAAAGACTGGGAGGAATTTTGAGGGAGTAGTATAGTACATAAATAACTGGAGCTTAGGAATCTGTTTGCCAACCACCAAAAAAAAAAAAAAAAAAAAACAGCCAAGCACCTGTTCTGCATTGTACCCAAATTTGACTACAGCCACACATAACTCTCTCCTCAAGAGAGACAGAGTATCGGTCGCCTGGGGGAAAGGGAATCCTAGAAGAGTAACTACACAGCACACACCCTGAGCCAGCGCCGCAAGGATAATCCAGTCTGCTTATTCAATACACACTTCAGATGAATCGAGTTGTTCTGGGCTTCAATTGTCTTGCTTCCTCAAACGTAAGTATAAAAAGTACCCTTTAAAATCACTCCCTCCAGTTTTAGACTTCTAGTAAATGGCCCAATCTCCAAAATTGTTCTTTGCAGGATCCAAACCCCGAAATTGGCTGTCATATTTAAAAATAAGTGCTAAGGAAGCACACATCATAACCAAAGCCACCAACCCAAAGCAGGGAGTTGCCCTCATTAAGTCATCCTCCCGAAAGTGCAGTGAGACATTAATTATCAGACGAGAAAAGTCAGCCAAATAAACGTCTCTATCCCTACCAAACGCTCTGCCAATGTTCCTGGCACTAATGGTTAAGTCAACTTTCTGTACACTTGGTCCCTACTCTCTACCATTAATTAGCAGCTGGGTAAGGACGGGGTAAGCACAGGCCCTAGCAGCTGGGTAAGGACATGAGTAGAGAGAAATCTACTAACTGCATGGTGAAGTACCACCTGTAAACTTGCCAGCCACCGTCGATCTGAACCCCTAATGCTCAAATTTAATTTGATAAAATCTAAAGGGAATTGCTATGATGATTTCTCAGACACATCATTGCCCAGTCTGGGCTGAGCCTCCTCTAAGGAAACAGATACATTTGTCGAAATAGAGGTTTTAAAGAACTCTTACTTGCAAAGTCCTCAGTTGAAACCACTGGACATGCAAACTTTTAATAGAGCATTTTCAGAGTCATAGAAAGAATACACAGTCGTTTCCACGTTCAGCTACAGAAGAGAGAAGATGGGTGGACTGTGGCTGGCGACGCCTGAACTGACAGCTGTGGAGCAGGTGAACCAAAAAAGGAAAAGATAGGCGAGTCTCTGGGCAAACTGTGGAGCCCAGGGTGATCATTTTTCACAACTGGAGAGTTGTTACATAATTACTTGTTAACTCCTGACACACACCTACATAGCTTATGCTAACCACTGTAGCTACGGTATGGGTTGCAACAGCCCATGTTTCACCAATTGGTTTCACTCAACGAAATAAGTAATCCTGGAAGCTATCCCTTTCTAAGGTAACTTGCCTACTTTTACACATCCATAACCGCCTCCGGGGAAAAGCCAACAGCCTCTCTAGAGACAACATTCAGCGCTTCTCCTTAATATTGCTCTCTTAATATTTTTTTTAAAGAGAGAGATACAGAAATACATTCACAGAGCCAAATTATATGATCACCTAACTAAAAACCGACTTCCATTCCAAACCGGAGGATGCGAAAAGGGCCCCCCCCCCCAATCCGTGCCTATACCGCTGGCGCAAAGCCCAATGTCCGATGTAATGCATTCCGACATTTGTCAAAAAGTTTACGAGGATTTAGCTAAACGACCGGGGCGGGGGGCGGGGAATAAATAAATAAACCTGGCAGAAACGCAGGAAAGCCAGCAGGAGGATGCCAGCAAGGAAGAAGAGGTAAGGCGCCCAGCGGCGCAGTGCAAGGCCCCGGCAACCGGGAAGCGACCCAGCCCCCGCAGAGCGACCGGCGGCGGAGCGCGGGGGTCGGCAGGCTCCAGGTCTCTCGGTGGCCCGGGGTCCCCGAGACCCCATCCGGGGCCCCGCCTCCGATCCCCTCCCCACCCACCCCTCCCCCCCCCTCGCAGCGCCGAGGACGCCCCGCCGCCGCCGAGCCGGCTTGGCCCGAGGTCAGCGCTGCGGAGCGGCGGCAGCACGGCGGGGAGGCCGCCGGCGCCCTTACCTCCTTCTGCTTGGGGTCCTGCGGGTAGACATCGGGCGGCCCGAGCCGCGGGCGCTTCAGCGGTCTCTGCTCATAGCTGAGGAGCCCGAAGGCGGCCATGATCTCTCATGTTAACCGGCGAAATGAATGAGAGTCGGAGCCGGAGCCGGAGCCGGAGCCGGAGCTGGAGCAGCGGCCTCTGAGCACCAGGGAGCAGCACTTTGCAGACGAGGACTCCCTCTCCCCTCCGCTCTCGCTCGCTCGCTCGCCCGCCCGCCCGTGGCGCTGCAGGCAGGAGAAAGCAGGCTAAGCAGGTTGGAGACCGCCGCTGCCCGCGCGCGCACACGCGCTCCGGGGGGCCGCCTCCGCGGGCACCCCGCTGCACCGAGCCCCGGGACGCTGGGCTCCGCGGGCGGCGGCGGCGGCGCTGGCGGCGGGGCTGAAGGTCGGCCAGGGTCCGCCGCGGCGCCGGGGCGCCGGCCTCCGCCACCCCCACCCGGTCCCCAGGGGGAGGAGGAGGAGGAGCAGCTGATGGGGACGTGTGACTTTCTTCACCAATGAACCCAAACCCACCCTGGGGGGCACGGGCTGCGCCGGGGAGGGGCGCAGAGGGGGGAAAAACTTTTTCTCGGCGCCTAGGCGGGAGGCTCGGTGTCGCCGCCGCCACCGCCGAGAGCTCGGCGTCCCTCGGGCCCGCGAGGGGCTTACGCAGCGGCGGCGGCTCGCGCCCACTCCCCGGCTCGCCGTGCTCCGCGCCCGTCGCCTTGCACCCGGAGGACCTGACGCCCGGGCGCACGGAGCCGCGGGAGCGAGGCCGTCAGGGGCCGAGGATGCGGATGCGAACGCCGCCGCCACCGCCGAGCTAGGGCCGGTGCCTCTCGGCTCTGCTGGCGCAGGGGCTCCACGCGGGTCCCCCTCGGCGGCGCCCTCAGGGGCGCTTTGCTGTTTTTTTTTTTTTTTTTTGCGAGCTGCCGGCTGCTGCAGGCGAGCGCAGCGGCTGCAAGGGGCCGCGCTCGCTGTGGCGCGGGGCCGACTTAACCCTTTGCTGGCCCTCCCGGGGGTTGGGGACGCGGGGGGGGGGCGGGGAGCGGTGGCCGCGAGCACCGACGGGCGTCTCGGGCGCGCAGGCGGCTCCGGCTCCCCGGGTCGCCCCCCGGCCGCCGCGCGCCGCGCTCCCCACCCCCAACAGTTTACCTGTTGGTCCCCAGCTCGCCGCTAGGCAGGGGCGGGCGCCCGGGACGCTCCGGCGGCGGCGGCCGCAGCCTCCATCGCTCGGGTAGGAGGGGGAAGGGAAAATGGGATTTGACGTTGCCAGGTGTCTGCCTCGCCAGACTGCGGACGCCACCGCCGGGAAGTTTGCGGCTGCCCGGGGGCGTCGCTCGCCGCCGCCACCGCCGCCGGCGTTCTCGCCCCCACGGCCCCGGGAGCGCGAGCTCCCGAGTTGGCGGACGGCGGCGCGGCGGCCGCACTGAGCATGCCCAGCTTGGCGGCCGGACCGCGGAGGAGTTGGCTGCGAGCGAGCGAGCGCCTCGAGCGCTCCCATCCGCCTCTCCGGGTTTTCACAGCCGCAGAGCTCGCAGCCCGCGGGCCCTGCGCCCCAGCCGGCTGCAGGGTTAAACCCCCTGGCTAGGGAACCAGCACCGAGGAGGGATCACCCCCCCCCCCGGCCCTCGGGCTGCGCCCTCTGCCTCGACCCCTTCCTGCGGTTGCAATCCCAGCAGCCTGGGCGAAACCTCACCTGCTCGCAGCGCAGGGATGGGAGCCGAGGGGAGGGGGCGATGATCCTTTCGGGGGGGAGCAAACAGTCAACCCACCTGCCCGCTGCCCTCGCTTGCTCCAGGTGGATACCCAGATCTTGAGCACGAATCGAGACCTAGCCTGGGAGGCGGGCCCAGCCTGTCCTGAGGGACCCTGCGGGAGGCGCGCCCAGGAGGACGCGCCAGCGCTTGGCCAAGAATGATGGCTGCCATTTATGGATTCTTCCTTTGGTGGTATGATCGCGAGTGTCCGAATTTGCCCCTGACAACAAACCCTCCAAGGCTTTCCTTGCACCCTCTTTATAAATGAGGAAATTGTGTCAGCTCCGGGAGGTTAGGTGAGCTGTTCAAAGCTGCCTCAGCTAGCAGGAATTTGAACCTACCACACTGCCAGAGCTCGGGGTTCTGACCTACCTTCCTGGCTTTGATTTGGAAGGTCTGGTGTCGCATCCCCCCCCCACCTTGAGGAATGCCTTGGATTCCTGGTTCCCAGCTCTGGAGAGGATGGGGGCAGAATAACCTGCAGCCTTTATATAGTCCCTCGTTCTTGTTGGTGATCTACTAGCGTCTACTCACTTGGCTGGGTTTAAAGCCCCCAAGGGAAGGAAGAAGAAGGCGAATGAGGCAGTGGAGTTGTAGTAGACTCCCCCTGCTCCCCCTGAACCTGCCCAAGTACCTCCTGCCCAGCCTGAAACCTAAGCGGGGCTGAACTCACTCCTCAGTCTGAGCTAAGACTTCTGGGGAATTCTTCCCTACCAAGAGGTGTTTCCTGTCCACCTACCTTGGTTTATCTTTTCTAATCTATAACCCTGTATAAAGGAACTTCATGGCGTAGTTTCCCCTGTGTTAACTTAATAGGCATCTATCAAATCCGGCTCCTTTACTTGGAAAAAAAGACATTTTTTAAATTCATACCTAACTTCATTAAGAAAATTATCAGGCATGCGGAAAAGCGAAGAAAGTATATGTAATAAATCCCGAGTATTCATCATCCAGCTGTGACCAGGTCTCACGGTTTTATCTCAATCTTCTCCCTGCTCCCAAAGGACGGAAGTACACACCGATATAGCAAGGAGGGTGTTTTCATTATTGCAGGAGACGCGCCGCATGACACTTGGCACATCTCCAAAAACTGTGGAAGGGTGGTTGAGTGTGTAAGTGTGGGGACTTGGGACTTCGTCTTAGGTAGTACTTCACCGAGTTATAGTCTGGTCTGGTGAGAGACACATCCAAAATTTTTCTCATGGGATAGCTGTCATAGTCCATGTTCTGTTGATGTCAAGAGACACCGTGACCACAGCAACTCTTAAAAAAAGAAATTGTCCAGTTGGGGCTCGCTTGCCCATTCAGATTTAGTCCGTTATCTTCACGGTGGGGAGCGTGGCAGTGCACAGGCAGGCTTGGTGCCGGAGAAGTAGTTGAGAGTTCTACGTCCCGACCAGCAGGCAGAAGGAAAAGACAGACACTGGGCCTGGCTTGAGAAGTTGAAACCCCAAAGCCCGCAAACGTACTTCCTCCAACAAGGACGCACCTAATAAACAAGCTTTCAAATATTTGCTACTATGGGGTCCATCCCTGTTCAATCCACCTCAATAACCAAGGCAGAATAACTCCAAAGGAAGCACTGTTGCTAGCTTTGGAGGATTGTTTGGGGGCGGTTATACTTTTTAAATTTTATGGTAATGGCGGTGGTGATTGGATTTTATTTTTGTTTTAGTTTGATTTTTTTTTTGAAGGATCTCAGTGTGAAACCCATCCTAGCTTTGAGTTCACTATGCAGCCCAGGCTGGCCTTAACTACAGCTATCCTCCTGGCTCAGTCCCCCAACAAGCTGGGGGACTGAGGGGTGAGAAGTACCATGCATGGCTATTTGTTCCTGTGCAGAGTCTCACTGTAACCCAGGGTGACCTTCAAACTGACTAGATAGCAGAGAGCTGACCCAAATTCACAATCCTTCCGTCTCAACCTCTTGACTTCAGATTCTTGAGGTAGTTAAAATCTTACTGACATTTTTAAAAGTGGACTGTACCCTGGTATTTGGGGAGAGGGATTGGACAAGTCCTCTCCCTGTTGTATTTCTTTTCTTTCTTTTTTTAAGGTTTTTTTCGAGACATGAAACAGGGTTTCTCTGATTGATCCGCCTGCCTCTGCCTCCCACGTGCTGGGATTAAGGGCGTGCACCACCAACGCCTGGCCCAAAGGCCCCGCTTGTTGTACCTTCTTATCTGCTTCCACTTCGTGGGCCAGTCAGACATGAATGTTTTGCTCCTCTCCACACAAGAAATAAACAATGGCTGAATAAGGGTGAGAACTCCTCTACAGCGAGAAAGGACCCAAAAGCATCCTTTCACTCCCAGAACTACAGACAGACATGCCACCTTTGAGAGTTTTTTGCAGAGCACGCCTACCTACCCACCCAAGCCACAGACCTTTCTTCTTCTCAAATGTGGAATCCCCACGCCTTGCTCCTCCCACTGGCAGTTCTTTTTTTTTTTTTTTTTTTTTTTTTTTTTGGTTTTTACGAGACAGGGTTTCTCTGTATCGTTTTGGAGGCTGTCGGTCCAGCCCGGCCTCGAACTCACAGAGATCCAACTGCCTCTGCCTCCCGAGTGCTGGGATTAAAGGTGTGCGCCACCACGGCCAGGCCCCACAGGCAGTTCTTAAGAGCACAGGCTTGTACGGCGTCGATCTAAGCTAAGGCTCGCCATGATCCTTCGCCGTTTCCGGTGCTCATAGCTCTTAATCTCCGTTCGTGTTTTTCAGGACCTCATTACTTGCTGACCCCTGGTCACATACGTGACGCAAGGACAGTCTCATCGTCTTCTTTCCTCACTCTTCTGTTCTTCCAGCTCGGGACTGGAAATAGTCTTCCGGGGTAAACAGGGCAGGCTTGGCATGCCAATCTTAACCTGTAAGCCGTTCTGTTCTGGGCCCTGCGTACATTTCCCACATGGTGCTTGGCAGTATGCAGACACACACAAATTCTTATTGAGGTTCTCTATGTGTAGACCAGGCTGGCCTTGAACTCACAGAAACCTGCCTGGATCTACCTCCCAAGTGTTGGGATTAAAGCTGTACACCATCACATCTGGCTTTATATATAATATCTAATATCACCTAGCTGATGAGTTCTCTAAGACTAGACCCCCACCCCCCCACCCCCGGCCAGGAAGGTTCTCAGCCTGTTGGAAAAGATGAGGTCAGAGACTCTGGATGTTTTAAACACCTGCAGAGGAAAGGTGACAGAACATGACTAGAGGAAGAGGAGCTACAAAACATAATAGGGAGCTGTGTCACCCAAGCTGGCTCTCCAGTATACCTTACGGGACTTGATAGACGTTTAAGAGGTGGTCCTGTTTCTTGTGTCACATTCAAGGACTCCAACCTTTAGTACCAAGAAGACCCCCAGCCCCACCCCCAGCTGCTCATAACTGCTTCCACTTCTCTCTGTAAGCCTTGGCTCTCAGTCTCCAGCCAGCACCGTCTCTCTGTTAGCATGAAGTCCCTTCAATGCGTGCCAAAGCTGGCTTCTTAGTCCCCCATTTGGTCAGCAGGAAATGCACAGGTCTCTTTTGCCCGTGTATACTCTGGGCAGACATTTCCTAACCAGTACTCTCCCCCTTGCCAACCGTGCATACTGTGCAAGCCACAGCCCACCTTGGAAAGTTCCCCACGATGGCACAAGCCACAGAGGACAAACAGCAAAGGTGGTCTGCGGTCCTCTCCCAGTTCTTTTCGTGAGGGTGGAGGATGACGTTTTCAGAGCACGTCTCAACAATGAGAACGGAAACCGGCTAGTTGCAGAGCAGATCCCTCCATGTCCTTCCGTTCCCACTCTGCAGATCTAAAGGAGCTAGAGGCAAAGCCAGAGCTAGGCCCGACGTCCCCAATACCCTGTGCGTAGTCAACGCACTACCCGCACTGGCTAGTCATTACGTCCCCCGTGTGAAAGTGAGCGTCGAAGAATCTGTGCCACAAGAGGAGCGCCTCCCAACGGTTTGCAGTGCGCCTTCACCCACGCGGAAAGGGGCGATTCTCGGTGCTGCGCCTGTAGGCGCGGTAATTAAAGTTGCTGGGTTTTCTCGTGGGATTTGGTGCTTGCCCAGGTGTACATGTTACTGTGTTTTGTTACCAGTTTCTCTTGCAGGCAATCTTGCCTTCTTTCAGTTTTCCTTCTATTATTTCCTTATATTAATTATTTCAGTCTTCTTTATGTTATGTTTCGATGCACCTGTGTCGTGCCTACAACTGAATCAAAAGAGAAAATTTCATGCCTTCTTTTAGTCAAAAGAAACAAACAAAAAAACCAAGTGGAGAGGCTGTTGGGATGACTCAGTAATTAAGAGCATGCCCCGTTCCCTCCTGTTCCCATTCCCACCCTCCCCCAGTCCACTTGCAAAATTTAGTCCCCTTCCCAAGGATACCTTGCACGTTGTCTCTCTCTCTCTCTCTCTCTCTCTCTCTCTCTCTCTCTCTCTCTCTCTCTCTCTCTCTCTCTCTCTCTCTCTCTCTCACACACACACACACACACACACACAATTTTGAGGCCTCCTTGTCATGCTGCCTCTCTGAGTCTGTGGATTGCAGCATAATTATCCTTCACAGCTAATACCGTCTTCTAGAGGTCCGGACCGCCTCACATAGGATTTTTTTTTCTGCTTCTATCTATTCGCTTGCAAACATCATTGTCATTTTTTTTTTTTTTGGTTTTTCGAGACAGGGTTTCTCTGTGGCTTAGGAGGTTGTCCTGGAACTCACTTTGTAGACCAGGCTGGCCTCGAACTCACAGAGATCCACCTGCCTCTGCCTCCCGAGTGCTGGGATTAAAGGCGTGCGCCACCAACGCCTGGCTCCATCACTGTCATTTTTAACAGCTGAGTAATACTCCACTGTATAAAGCACTGCATTTTCTTTGTCCATTCTTCGGTTGAGGGACATCTTGGTGGTCTCCAGTCTGGCTGTTATGAATAAAGCTGCTATGAACATAGTGGAGCAGGTGTCCTTGTGGTAGGACGGAGGATCCTTTGGGCCCGAGAGTGGCATGGTGGGTCTTGTGGTAGATTAATTCCCAGTGCTCTGTGAAGCTGCTGCATTGATTCCCATAGCTGCTGTAAATGTTTGCTCTCCCACTCGCTCCCCATCCTGGACACCATGAGCTGTCGCTCGTGTTTTTGATCGTGGCCATTCTGACAGGTGTCACAAGGAATCTTAATTTCCCTGATGGCTAAGGATGTTGAACATTTCTTTACATGTTTCTCAGCCACTGCAGACTCCTGGGTTGAGAATTCTTTGTTTAGATCTGTACCCCATTTTTAATCTGGTTCATTGATGCCTAGCATTAGTCCTCTGTCATATGGTGAAAATCTTTTCCCATTCTGTAGAGTGCTTTTTTTGTCCCTGCTGATGATGTCCTTTGATTTTTCAAACACAAGTTTTTCCATTTTATGAGGTCCAATTTATTAATTGTTGATCTTAGTGCCTGCACTATTGGTGTTGTTTTCAGGAAGCTGTCTCCTGTGCCGATGTGTTCAAAACTATCCCCCACTTCTCTTCTGTGAGATTCAGTGTATCTGGTTTTATGTTGAGGTCTTTGTTCCACCTGGACTTAAGTTTTATGCATGGTGATAGACATGGGTCTATCTGCACTCTTCTACATGCAGACATCCAGTTAGACCAGCACCATTTGTTGAAGATACTTTCTTTTTTCCATTGTGTTTAATAACATTCCACTGATCAACGTGTCTGCATTTATGACAATACCATGTGGGTTCTATTAATATAGCTCTTGTAGTAGACCTTGAAGCCAGGGATGGTGATAGCTCTAGAAGTTCTTTTATTTTAAAAGATTGCTTTAGCTATTTTGGTTTTTTTTTTCTGTATGAGGTTCAGTAGTGTTCTTTCAAGTTCTGCAAAGGATTGTTTTGCAATTTTTTATGGGGGTTGCATTGATTCTGTAGGTCGTTATTGGTAAAATGGCCATTTTTACTACGCTAATCCTACTGATGTATGAGTATGGGAGACCTTTCCAGGATGGAGGGAGAGAGTACTGGGAGAGATGACTGGAACTGGAGGGCATTTGGGGGCCAGTGTGGGAACCATAGTACAGTGAGAGCTCTGTGGACTCTGAGATTGGCAAAGACTCCTAGCAATGGGGAGTAAGGAGCCTGAACCGGCCGTCTTCTGTAACCAGGCAAAGTTTCCAGCGGGAAAGTTTTTGTGGGACGTCAACCCCGAGCCACAAAACCTCTGACCTACAATCTGTCCTGCCTGCAATACTGCTGGGGTAGTGGTGGTGCAGAGCTCGTGGGCGTGGCCAACCAATGACTAGTCCAACTTAATGCCCATGCTAGGAGTGGGAGCCCACACCTGACACAGCGTGGATGGCCAGGAACCAGAGGCTTGATAGCCCAGAGACCTAGGATAGAACCAAACATGACCGGCAGAGAAACAAACAACAAAAAAAAGTCCATGATATTATTCCTAATAATATTCTGCTATCCCAGCTCAGTCATCATCAGAGAGGCTTCATCTCGCAACTGATGGGAGCAGATGCAGAGACCCACGGTCAAACGTTAGGCCGAGCTCATGGAATTTTGCAGAGGGTTGTAGGAACCAAAGGGGGTGAGGCCCACAGCATCAGCTAAGCATGGTTCACCTGGGGCTTGAGGAGTGTCGTCATAGAGCCTGCACACACGTCTGGCAGCTCACCACTGCCTGCGACTCTAGCTCCAGAGAGAGGCAACACACCTGGCTGCCTGCCAGAGTCCCTGCATTCACATGGACACACCCACACACATACACATGAATAAAAATAAATAAATGTTTTTACATCGACACAAAAGGTCTGGAACTGTAGGTAACTTGCCTAGCATGTTAAAAGCCTTTGCTTTGGGGCTCAATTTATCCACATAATGGAAAAACAAGGCAAACTAAAAAAAAATGCATACTGACTTTGTCAACGCATATATTAAAGTCAGAATGGCATAGAGACAGTTATATTTTAATAAAGATATTAATTTTGAAATGTTTGATCCAAATTAGATCTTTAATAATCTTTATGCTTATAGAGATGAAAGAATATCACCATGAAGACTCCAACAACAAGGACCAGTAGAATTGTATTGCTGGCTCAATATATAGTTTCAATTTTTCTGGTAGCCATATTAAAAAAAAAGAAGAAATGGGGGCTGGAGAGACAGCTCAGACCAGCCAGCATTGTTTTGGCGACAGGCATCAGTTTTGAACAGAATAAGGTGTAATTTTTATTCATTGCCATTAGTTCAATTTCCTGTTTTATAACTCCTTTCTCAGGCTTCAGGTTCAAGCCCCCAACTTTATCTTGCCCCCTGGAGCTTCCTAACAACCGTCTGAATTTTGGGTACCGCTCTTCCAGAGGTCCTGAGTTCAATTCCCAGCAACCACATGATGGCTCACAACCATCTATAATGAAACCTGGTGCCCTTTTCTGAACAGTGTGTATATAATAAATAAATCTTAACAATACAGTGACTTAGCTCAGTGTAGCTAAAATGCTGTTACTTCAACATATGAGCCATATTGAAAACATTGTATAGGTCTGGTATAAGGGTTCAGCTGGTAGAGGCTGATCCCCAAACCTGACTTTCTGAGTTCGGTTCTCAAGACCTGTACGGCAGAAGGAGAGAACCAACTCCTGCCAAGATGTCCTTTGGTCTCCACCCTCCCACCAAGACATTCAAAGTTTAAGATCGATAACAAATGTAAGGTTTTTTCTTTCTTTCTTTTTTTTTTTTTTTTTTTTTTTTTTTTTGGTTTTTCAAGACAGGGTTTCTCTGTATTGTTTTGGAGGCTGTCCTGGAACTTGCTCTGTAGAACAGGCTGGCCTTGAGCTCACAGAGATCCTCCTGTCTCTGCCTCCCAAGTGATGGGATTAAAGGCATGCACCATCAACGCCTGGCCACAAATGTAATTTTAATGAATGAGGTACTTTACATTTTGTTTTGGCTAAGTCTGGTATGCATTTTAAACTAACAGTATACCTCGGTTTTTTGTTTGTTTGTTTGTTTGTTTTAAAACTAACAACATACCTCGTTTTTGTTTTTTTTAGGTCACCACACACAAAAGGGATGTTTCAATGCTAATGAATCTAAATCTGTAGCGTTCAGAGGGAACTGGAGATAAACTTGCCACACTGGTAAAGGTACCGGCATGTGACAGAGAGTAGATAAGGAATATGGGTTAACTTAAGGGTAAGAGTTAGCTAGTAGCCGGGCGCACGCCTTTAATCCCAGCACTCGGGAGGCAGAGGCAGGCGGATCTCTGTGAGTTCGAGGCTAGCCTGGTCTACAGAGTGAGTTCCAGAACAGCCTCCAAAGCCACAGAGAAACCTTGTCTCAAAAAACCAAAAAAAAAAAAAAAAAAAAAAAAAAAAAAGAGTTAGCTAGTAACGAGCCTGAGCTATCAGGCAAACATTTATAATTCGTATTCAGCCTTTGATACCTCACAGTTGGGACAAGAAACTCCATTTACAGTAAGATCTCGAAGAAACAGGTAGGTTGCCAAATGAAGAGAACCAAGAGAAAGATGAAGAAGTAAAGAATAAACAACCCAAGACCAGGTACCCAAAATTCAGTCGGTTGTTAGGAAGCTCCAAGATAAAGTTGGGGGCTTGAACCTGAAGCCCAAGAAAGGAGTTATAAAACAGGAAATTGAACTAATGGCAATGAATAAAAATTACACCTTATTCTGTTCAAAAATGATGCTTGTCGCCAAAACAATGCTGGCTGGTCAGTTTCTGGAAGGGGTGTGCACACAAGCTTATGTCAAGAAGGACCCCAGTGACAGAATCCTAATGTGTCAGGTGGCCACCAATTAGCCATGCTCTGTGAATCAGGCAAACACTAAGAAACTCAGGGACCCAGTAGGAAGCCCAAACAACCATTTATTGGTGCACCAGGGTGCACATTTCCAGAGATTTATGCACACGCACACACACACACACACACACACACACACACTTTTCTGATCTCTTCCTTACTAATCCTGAAGTTCCTTTTGAAACTAAATGAGCACACAAAAGTGGGTGAGTATAAAATTGAAATGGAATTGGATCTCTCTAAGGACCCGTCGCTCAGACTAGGCCACTGTAGAACGATGTCCCCTTGTGGCAGGAATGGGGACGAAGGCCGTGTGGTCCCATGTGGTGAGTAGCCTTTGGTTCCATTGTGAATATATTGACAATTACTACCTAACACCTTTGTTATCCTTATTATCCGTTTCATGCCAGAGGTTCCTGAGCTCACAGGCATGTTTTGGGTTTTGTCGTTTAGTATTTGGGGGGGGGAGGTGTTGTTTTTTTGTTATTTTGTTTCGTGTTTTGTGTGACCTGTTTAGCTCAGTCTGGCCTTGAAGCCATATCCTCCCGTCTCAGCGCTGCAAGTGCTGGAATTACAAGAATGGGCCATCACATCTGGCCCACAGAAATGTATGTACTCAGGTATTTTAAGCTTGCCTCGCCATTTCTTGCCTCTTTTTAGGAAAACATGTTGATGCTAGGTCTACATGAGAAAAAAAAATTTTCCTTGCGAGGGATGTAAACGACGTCTACCTGTCCTCTTAAGATCCCAAAGTCACCCTTAGGTAGGACCCCACTCACGGTTCAATTAGGAGAACCAGTGAGTTTATTGGGTTTCATAACAGTGGGTGAGAGATCATGGCTAGGAGGGTGTGGCTTTAAATCAGCCACACTAGAAGACCTGCACCCCCCACCGTGGATGGCGACACCCCCCACCCCATGTGCACAAAGACAGAGTTCCCTCTCCCTAGTCACACTTTAGGCCCTCCGTGAGGCCATGTGCATTGAGGGCAGACCATACACTACTCGCTGGGAGGAGAGTTATCAGTGTTCAACAGGCCGGGCTGTGGGGATTTGCGAGAGGCCACAGCTGAACTCCTGAGGATGGTGGCAGTTTGGCTCATAGTTAAGTCCCGTACAACGAGTCTGTCAGAGCTGAGGAGGTCCTGCGAGAGGCCACAGCTGAACTCCTGAGGATGGTGGCAGTTTGGCTCGGAGTTAAGTCCCGTACAACGAGTCTGTCAGAGCTGAGGAGGTCCTGCTACTTTGAACCAATGACCAGCTGCCCTCAGGATGGCTCACATAGCTGGTTCCTGGTGCTTTTGAGAATGAGAGCTCAGCTACGTGGAGACCTCTGGGACCCAGGCTGGGTTCCAGCACTGCTGCTGAAGAGAATTTGAGTCACAGAACGCGTGCTACAGCGTCCACATTTTTATTGTTAACAAGTCAAGAATCTGGCCTTTATCATCTGTTAGTCACAAATTATAACCTTTAGGATGGGTCATGTATGATAAAATGTAAAATGATCAACTATGAAGTCCTTCAGATTTCTCGGGATTATTTCTTTTCTAGAGAATCTGTTTATATTTCCTTATATATCCATATAGTCATACAAAGCAAGAAAACATGAAAAATGTATTGAAATGTATACGAAATTCTGATTTACTTACAATATTTTGGATGAAATGATGTAATATAGTAAAATTTTACATAAGAATAAACTTTTTTCATGAGCTGGGCGTTGGTGGTGCACGCCTTTAATCCCAGCACTTGGGAGGCAGAGGAGGTAGATCTCTGTGAGTTCAAGGCCAGCCTGGTCTACAGAGTGAGTTCCAGGACAGCCTCCAAAGCCACAGAGAAACCCTGTCTCGGAAAAAAAAAAGAATAAACTGTTCCCCCACCTACTAGACATATATAAGTTAGTTTTGCTATCTATGATTTCCTACAAGTAAAGATTAGATTCTAAACAATAAAAAGTATATGCTGATAACTGTTTGGTCTCAGAACATTACATGTGGAGAATAGGAGTACACAAATCAATCATATTTTGGGAGTGAGGGGGGGCGTTGAAACAGGGTTTCTCCGTGTGGCTCCGGTTGTCCTGGAACTCGCTCTGTAGATCAGCTGGCCTTGAACTCAGAGATCCACCTGCCTCTGCCTCCCAAGTGATGGGATCAAAAGCGTGCACCACCACCAGCTAGGTATGAAATAGTAATTTTAAATTTGTGTGTGTGTGCGCGCGCGTGTGTGTGTGTGTGTGCACGTGTGTGTGTGTGTGTGACATATGTGCACTTCTATGTCCCTCCTCGTGCTTGTGGAGGCCAATGGGGATATCGGGTGTCCTCTATCACTCACTATCTTATTCCTTTGAGATGACACATTTGACTGAGCCTGGAGCCATGCTGGTGGCCAGCAATTCCCAGCGATCCTCCTGTGTCTGCTCCAGATAGTGTTATAATCACAAGCCAGCATGCAGCCACGCTGGGCCTTTTTTTTTTTTTTTAATTAGTGCTGCAGACCTGAACTCAAATGGTCGTGCTTGCAAAGCAAGCGCTTTTACCCACCGAACCATCTCCTGGCCCCCTTATTAGTACTTCTAAACTGTTGCCCAGGAGCCCTACCCTCATCCCTTTTCTCTGAAACAGTAAAATTTATCTTCATTTCTTCCATTCAAACACCAGCAGGGTTAACATCACTCACCCAAAACGGTCAGCGTGAAAACAGAAGAAAAGAAAATCATATTTACTACTGCCCTGTCCAATAAGGAAACAGGACTTGGCTAATCTGCAACCGACTGGAGATGGCTTGGTAAAGGGGGAGAGTTCAAACTTGCCTGGCTTCCCCAGTGTGCTTGGCCTGAGTCCTCAGCTAGCTCCAACCCCTCACTGCCCTCCCCCGCCCCGAGACAGGCACTGCTTTCACACCCTCCCGTCTACCTGTCCACAGCCTCTCCAGACCTTTCACTGTTACCCAAAAGTTCTCCCAGCCTCCACTCGCTTGAGATGCCCCAACTCAGATTTATGCCCACATAGCTGACTGCAGCCTTGTTACCTCTCAGCCCGCGATAATGGGTAGTGGAGGTGCCAGGGGTCAGGAAGAAACGGAAAGTACCGTCTGTTGGATTTGTGAATCGAGAGTCAAAATGTGCCTCCAAGAAAATGCTTCAAGTCAAGATGGGAGCTTTGTCGAATAACGAAGAATTCAAGGAGTGTGGTTCTCTCCATCTGTTTGGACTGCTGTAGGGAGGCAGCATAGGCTGGGTAGGTTAAATAACAGAAACATTTCTCAGGGTCCTGGAGCCTGGGAATCCTGAAAGGAAGGTGCCAGTGTACACTGTCCCTAGCAAAGCCTGTCGTCTTGGTGATGAGATGGACCCCAGCCCGGCAAAGGAAGTGATCACTTTCCCCGTGTCTTCTATAGACATTAGTCCTCATAGGGTCTCCACCTTCGTGACCTAATTACTTCCTAACGTTCTCATGTCCAGTACCGTCCCACGGGGGTTTAAAGCATGAGCATCAGTTGTGAGTGGGGAGGGTATAGTCAGTTCAGTTTGGTGATTAGGCACGCCATAGCAAATAGCATTTCACTGTAGAGTCCCTTCTTGGCTCTGTCCAATGTGAGGCCTATGGTTATTTCCCTTCCAAGTGTCCACATTCACCCAGTCCCCAACAAAACATGGCACAGAGCATCAACATTTTTCTTTCAGGTTATCTTTACACACCAGCCTGTCTCCCTGTCCCAGCTGTTTCTCTATGTAAAATGTAATGCGTGAGGTTATCTGGCTAATTTTTCAAAACTCTTCCCTTTATTGTTCCTCTCCTAGCTAAAAGTCCTTTGTTGAATCCTTAGTCCTTTGAGAATAAAGTTTCAAGCTCCCCAGGACTAAAAACAAAGGCTTTGCATATGCCAGATAGGTCAGGGCTGGTGGGGGCCAGCCTGAGAGGTTAACTGAGGCATCCATCACCCACAGATGCTTTTAGCTTCTCTTCTTTAATGTTGACAGACTCAAGTACCACCCAGGCTCCGCAGGGACGCATGCTATGTCTGGTTCTGCTTAAATCACTCTTTCTGGAGGTCATGTCCACCCTACCCTGCCTCTTGTTCTTAGATGAGATTGTCAGGGTCCTAGAACTGGAGTCTGAAGAAGTTCTGGTTCATTCTAGGATAAACCATTAGGGTGGAGTAAGACCAATAGGAAATAGGGAGCTATTCAATGGTTTTAAACAGAGGAGCAGCCCGCTTGGATTTATGCTATGAGATCACTCTGCAGCATAGACGCGAAGACTGGAGAGGAGTTGACAAACAGGGATGTAGGAAGGAACAGGCGGCAGCGAACCTGAGTAGTGATGGTGGCTGTAAATGGCAGTGATAGAGATAAGCCGACAGATAGGAGAGATCTGAGGTTAAACTAACAGAATTTAGCGAGGATCGAACATGGAGGATAAGACTGAAGAGATCGTCCGGAATGACTCCTGGGTTTCTAGGTTCTAAATAAGATGAATGGGAACATCAGTCACAGGGAGAGAGAGACACTTAGAGGAGAGGTATGCATCTGGCCCAGTGGGCAGAACAATAGTTTAACGTGAATATAAAGTAATGCAGTGGGCAGGCTCTAAGGTCACCCCCAGTGAACTTGCGTCTTGGCATTCATACCCTAAGTCACCTCTCTTTCTTGTGTTTTGCTTTTAGAATAAGTCAAAAGTGGTAGAGCAGCATCTCTGAGATCAGGTGACAAAGAGCCCAATCCTTCCATCTCCTGTTCCTCCCACTCTTGCTTCTGCTTCCTGGTTCTGCTCAGTACCCTCCCTCTAGGGTGAGTAAGAGCCATATTGGAAGCTCCTTCCATCGAGGATCCCGGCAGGGAACTGGTGTCTCCGAGCAACAGCTGGTGAGGACCCGAGATCCAACACCAGTGGCGTCAGTAGAAGTTGGAGTGGATTTCTCCTCCATCTGAGCCTTGAGATGCTGGCAGCCCCACCCACGCCTTGACCGCCGCGCCCCAGACGTGAGGGATTTGGGCAGAGACGCTACAGCTCTGCCACATCTAGATTCCTGATTCAAAGGAACTTTGCCGTCTAGGGTGTTAAATGATAAGCTTGGGGGAAAAATCTGTCTTAAAATATTAGATAGTAAAGTGGCACACAGGCATGTATGTGAGATTTATGAGCATTTAAAGGGAGAATTGTGAAATGAACAAGGGGGCATGATTGAGACATGTCATAAAGCTTTCTCCACTGGCCATGCAGAGAGAGTTGAGTATGCATAGGAGAGAGAGAGACAGAGAGAGAGAGACAGAGGGACAGAGAGAGACAGAGAGGGAGAGGGAGACAGACAGACAGAGAGCAGAGACAGACAGACAGACAGACAGACAGACAGAGAGCAGCAGCAGACACAGGACAGACTCAACACCAACAGAAAACAGGGTTCCAAAGAGCCGAGAACACTCGAGTAAGAAACACAGTGAAAACACTGCTTTGGTGTAAAAGCTATTCACAGTTCCAGCAAAAACAGCTGTGGAACCCGGGGCCAGAATTATATAGAAAGGATGGGAAGTGAGATGGAAACCAGAAGTGTAGACAGCTCAGTATAGATGTCCTTCCGGTAAACGATAGAAGGGAAATCAAGTAGCCTGTGAGGGGAGCTCTCTGTGCTCCTTTGCTTTGAAGGAGCTGAGATTATCAGACTAAAGGAGGGGTAGTCACCTAGAAAACAGGCTTTCAAGGGATAGGGGAAAGTCGGTGTTCAAGATGAAGAAACAATGGAGAGAAACGGAAGAGTCCTGGAAGTCAGGAGGGGAGCTCTCCTAGGTGAGAGAGGAAACCCAATCTGCCAGCAGCCTACAAGGCTTCCCATCCAGGAACTCACTCTCTCTCTCTAGCACAATGTGAGGAGGCCGTCTGCTCTGAGAAAGAAGGTGGAGCAGCTGCAGGTTTGAGGAAAAGAGGTAGGTTTGAGGCCGCCACACAGGAAAGGCGACAAGGACCACAGATTGCTGTTCAGTGTGAGAGCCCATTCAGAGTCAGTGACCTAGAAGGCAGAGTGGAAATCAATGTGCCCTGTTGCTGGGCTGCTTGGATACAGGCCCAGGGAAGCAGCTGGGTTCACCTAGGTACAGAGCTTAGACAAATGGAAGCGACAACGTGAATCTAGGGCAGTACGGACGGCATACAGACACGCCGTCCGGTTAGGTCGGTGTCGGGAGCCAGGAGAGGGGAAGGTGGGTGTTTGGGAGACACCGGAGAACAGACAGTGTGCCAAAGACACCAAAGTGGCACCGGTGATCGCCCCAGCAAGCAAACACTGGCAAGATCATAGCCAAACAGAGAGGTGCTCAGACTCAGAAACCTGAAAATGCTTTGTAGAGAACAGCAGTGCCCTTGGCATTTCTGTGTGAGTTAGTGGCTGAAATCACTGAGAGGTGAAACAAAGATACCTCCTGAGTGGCATTGGGGAGGAAAAAGAGTAAACTGTAAGTCTTCTCGCCGGCAGTAAACCAGTATGGGCAGTTGTTTTAATGCAGACCTCATATGGTGTGTGTGTTTGTGTGTGTGTGTGTGTGTAGGTGGCGAAGAAGGGTCTCCCACTGCAGCTCAGGTTGGCCTGGAACCAGCTATGTATCCCGTGCTGGCCTTGAACCTGCACTGTCTTCTCCTCTCAGCTTTCCAAATCCTGGGATTACAGGTCTGAACCACCGTCATCAACTCAGATTCCGGCTTATGAGAAGGAGGTAGCGCCTGCTTAATAAAGCTAGCATCAGTTGACCTCTTTATCATGTGCATTGTGTGATACTCGCCGTAGACATCGCATCCTACCCTGTGAAGTGAAACACAAAAGGAGGAAACATCGCCACGTGTTCATCCCGTAGAGACGGGGTCCTCAAGGAGAGAGGCTTTAGCACGGTATGAGGCAGGCGGACGATGGGAGCTACGTGTTAGAGAAAGGGACATTCAGGTGACGTCATTTTCAAGTTTTAGAGAAAGGTCTCCAGAGGCCAGAGAGACTGAGGGTCGAGGACGTATGGGAGACAGATGCAGAACGAAGTGTAAAACTTCATGAAAGCATCATTGCAGAGCTAGGTCTTCTGGCTAAGTGTGCGTCAGCAAAGGTCATGTGGGAGGTCACTTGGGCACGCAGGTCAGGTGGGCAGGGAGGTCAAGTCGGCTTGGAGGTAAGGTGGCCATGAGGGGCACCCTTGTCCTTTGCACCATGAGCAGTCAGTGAAAACAGCAATTTTGTCTCTAAGTTGTTTTGAGGGCAAGAACCTCATAGCCCTCTCTCAGAGAGTATCGGGTTGCACCCTGATAGGAAGGAAAAGAGAAATGTCATCCCCCTGGCCTCTGTGGAGAACCAACATGTAGGTTCAAAGACGCATAATGAAACCTGGAAGTTTCTCTCGATTCCCTCCAAATCTCTCCCGGGGGCAAACATAGAAGCCCACACAGGGCCTGCTGGGGCAGGTAAGGGTGGCATCTTGTCCTAGGTTCTGATAATTGGCCCATAAGGGCTGTTGCCTCCCAAGGGAGCCTGATGCTCCTCCCTCCCTGAGTCCTAGCAGTCCCCAAACAGAGTGACAGCCAGCGTGCCTGCTAGATCATCCATCCGTGTTACCATAGCAACAGGCTTGCCCCTGGAGCCATGGGTTGATGGCAAAATGATTAGGCCCCCTTTTAAAGGTTGCTGCTTCCGGCTTTACCAAGAAAAGCAGAACAGAGCCCTAGAGCCAAGAGAACTCATGGCAGAAATAGCCCTCCAAGGGACCAAACGCAGAGAATAAGAGACCGAGCCGCACTCAACCATGGATGGGGACGGAAGGTGCAGAATTCAGCCAGCATGACAAAGCGCCATCCCTAGGATGGAAACTGGAGGTGGGGGGGGGGACCTGAGTGTCCCTGCTTTCCTTTCTCTGACTGTCGGCGACACGGCGTAGGAGGTGAGCCGAATCAGCAGCCAGGGACTCCAGGTACCTTGGTGGCTCTCAACGTGCTCACCCAGTGCTACCTTGCTCTTGTTCCTTCTTACGCCGAGTCAAGGAAACCCAATCCTGATGGCTCTCTAGGGCTTCGCCCTCAATTCTTGTCCGGTCTCTGTGTGGCAGCAAATGTGTGAGCGCATGAATGACCCCGTGTGCACACGTGCGGAGGCCAACACGAGGTGTCATTGCTCAGGCGCCTCCCACCTTACTTTTCCAGGCAATGTCTCTTAGTGCTCTTGGGCTACCCAACTAGGCTAGGTTGGCTGGCCATTGATTGAGACCCTGGGCTCTTCCCTAACGCTGAGATTACAGGCATCAGTTTTCTCACTTGAATGGAATCCCGTAATTTGTTAACCCCTGAAAGTGAAGATGATCTGAACAGCACAGACACCTAGACATACTTCCCAGCCAAGCTATAGTTCTCAGTGAGGACCTGAACCTGCCCGTCGCAGCTTGGGTCTGTTGAACTATAACTCTATCAGGGAAGGGTCTTTGAATTTATCCTTACATTCTTAATGTGAAATATGGAGCCTGTATCGTGGTGTTACTGTTTTGGTCTGGGTTTTCATTCTGCCTTGTTGTTTTCAAGACAGGATCTGAACTTTATGGACCCACATTGACTTGGATATGCTATTCTTCTGCCCACATTTCCCGAGAGTTGAGACTATGGGCATGTGTCACCCCAGCCTGCAAATAATAGGATGTTAGTAAAAATGTGTTGAACCAATGGCTGAATGAATGGGTTCACTGACAACCTTCTTAGCCCTTTCATACTCCAAGTTACAGGAATCTGTGACTACTTACCTTCTGGGTGGCGGTGATTAGAACTCAGACATCCCGTCTGGTTGTCACCACAGGCATTAGCGATTAGAAAGTATCGGTCTTGTCCTTGGGTGAACCCTTGGACACCAATGCCAGTCTGGACTGAGACACACTTCAAATGTACTTTTAGCCACCTTGGTGGCAGTGTTCATTGGTGACCACAGAACTCCTCTACAGATCTCCCCTCTTCCAAAACTGAGAACTTGTCCTCCTTCACGAGCAGAGACTATGGACCTTAGAAGAGTTATGACAAGGACTGGAGTGTAGCTCACTGGTGGCGTTCTTGCAAAGCTTACACAAGGACTTGTGTTCGTTTGTAGTACAGGTGTGGGGGGGGTCCTTCTGGGGAGTCTTGTGGTCCTCTCTGTAATCCTAACACTCCAGGAGGAAGGAGAAGGGAGAGGGACAGAAAGGAAGAGGTTTGGGGGAGAGGATGAATTAAAGTAATGCAAATGCACCCTGATTCACTATTGAAGACCTGTGACATCTCTCTCCTAGTAAACTCACCTTGATTCACGATTGAAGACCTGTGGCATCTCTCTCCTAGTAAACTCACCCTGATTCACGATTGAAGACCTGTGACATCTCTCTCCTAGTAAACTACATACAGTGCCACATGAACACCTGTCCTTTTATTTCCCGCTCACCACTTGGAACTATTTGAAATTACTTATGTGTTTTTGTGTATGTCGGCACGTTTGCATATGTGTGGGCACATGTGTGTGAGGTATGGAGGCCTGAGTTTGACCAAGATGATGCCAGGTGTCTTCCTACGTCGCTCTCCACATTATTTTATGAGCAGGGTCTCTCATTGAACACGGATCTTGTGTTCTCAGCTAGATAGCCAGCTTGCCCGGGAGATGTCTTGTCTCAACTTTCCGAGAATTGTGGCTACAGGCAGGCTATCATACCTGCCCAGCTTTTATGCGGGTCCTGGAGATCCAAAACTCGGGTCTAGGCAAAGCAGACGGCCGGTCCTGATGTGTTGAAGGCCGAGGAAGGAAAGCATACCTTGTCAAAGTGCTGCGGATAACAGTGACTACTGAAACGTTTGTGTCACTCTTCGAAGGCTGGGGGGGGACGACACGACGCACGTTTTAGAAGAGAAAGCACAGAGGACAGAGCCGTGGGACGGTGGGGGTGCTTTCTTCTGGGCATATCATGGCGACTGCGCTCTTGAACCCACGGCAGCTGCTGTCACCTACGGAAACCCTTCACAAAGCTGAGTCCGTCAACACCCTGTCACGAGTCCAGGAGAGATTCACGAGGCCGTGGGGTGTAGGAGTGTAACCAAAGCACAGCCTTGCCTATCAGGAGTGTAACCAAAGCACAGCCTTGCCTATCCTAACCAGTGTGCCTCCTCCCTTCTCCTCCCCGCCCCGCCCCTCCTCCCCGCCCCGCCCCTCCTCTCCTCCCCTCTCCTTCTACCTTTTCCTCTCCTTTCCTCCCCGCCCCTCTCCTCCCCTGCCCTCCCCTTCTCCCCTTTCCTCTCCTCCCCTCTTCTCTTCTCTCCTCTCTTTCTCTCTTCTTCCTTCTCTTCTTTTCCTCCCCCAACTCTTAACAAGTAGCTAATATGGCCCAAGATATCTCCTTGCAGGAAGATTTCAAGGGACCCCAGAACTAAGGAAAAAAAATCTGGAAAAATTCCACAGGCAAACGCTCAAGCCAGACATGGTTATTTGGCTACACTCTCACTGTGGAACTGTAGAGGTTAGCGTCACACAGCAGGCCATCCATTTAGAAAGTGATGATGCTCTTTAAAGTAGAAATAGCTTCCAAACACGTTTTCTTTCTAAACGTAAGGAACGGCGCATTCTGCTTACTGGCTCTGTCATCCAGGCCCAGCGGTCTGGTCCACATCTTTACGGGGCAGGCTTTTAAACACGCTTGCACGTGTGTCTGCTCACCCTGCTGGGTGTCTCTTCTTTTCTTGGTGCATTGAACAGTTAGACAAACCCTGGCCCTCAGAGTGAACTAACTGTCCTTTATCTCGTCTCCTGATGCCACATTTCGAAGAGAGCTGACAAACTTGGGCGTTTTCTACTGGATATTTTCCCATCCTTATGTCTTCTCAAAGCCCCCAGGTCTGGAGTCAAGAGTCTAGGTTGACAATGGAGACTACTGTTGTGCCTTCCTACCTGGGCACATTGCCATGCTGTCAGCATTGTCAGCAGGCATGGAGATCTGTCTGTGTTGTGTGTAGAGTGTGCTTAACACGTTGCGCCCTGGACTTGCCCTCCCCTCCGTATTTCTACCTGCGCAGGGACCACAGTTGCTACTTTGTGCGGGAGCTGACGAGAGGGAGTGAAACATCTTGTTACCCTTTGCACACTTGGCGTTACATGCAAGGACCACAACAGGCTCTACCAAGGCTCACACTGAGATTCCCCAGGTCACCCTGCTGATACGGGTGTGACCACCAGCACCCCAAACCCTCAGCTGCCACTGGGAGCTACATCCTCCTTTGATGTCTTTGGCTCCTCAGGGGTTGTTCAGCTCAATGGCAGGCAGCAGCTTCCCCTGAAGGGGGGTCAGAAGCAGTGGGAAGACATGTGGAGTCAGGCTTCCTTTGTGGTGCCAAGTTCATCCTTCCACACACTTCCTATCTCAGGTCTCTTCCCGACGGCTGGCCCGGAAGTGCCAGGACCCAACACCAGAAGCAGAGCCAGCTGCCACACAGGCAATTATGTAACTTTTGCCAATGTGTCAGGTCAAAGCTCCACAGGGAATCACCTGCTATATTGCAGGTGCTGTTGGGTTTATTTTCTCTCTCTCTCTCTCTCTCTCTCTCTCTCTCTCTCTCTCTCTCTCTCTCTCTCTCTCTCTCATCATTGTCTACCTACTCACCATGGGGAAGGAAACTAATTAGTGAGTGGGTCAGATGTTCCCAGATCATCTCGCTACGACCTCACCCAAACTTAATAGTACCATCCAAACTAATAAGCACCGAGGGTATGAATAAAACAAAAACGTGGTGGGGGTCTTAAAAAGATTCAAAGGTCTCATTTGAACTCACTGCCCACAGAATAATACAAGGTCCAAGACACAATGTTGTTTAAGGCAATAAGGAAGGAATATAGAAGTTAATTAGAGAGATGCGGAGAATACTTCTCCTGAATGTGTATTTATCCCTTGTGTATTAAGCACTTAATATGTGCTGTAAAATACGATAATAAAAATAACTGACATTTGAGGATTTGTATTATATTCCGCAATTTTCTAAGGACAGAGGGTTTAAGGCAGCTGCTCCGATTAAGCATGTTGCATGTAAGTCTATGTGCTGTCTGTGTAATAACACATTGAACTGTCACAATGCCCTTGTGAGGTGCGGACTGTAATGGGTACTGTTGACCTCCCCATCTTTCCCAGGCAGGTGCACCATCTCCCAGTTGTTATATGTGTTGGTTGTGAGGTGTTTACAGCTCTTCTTTCTCCAGGGAATTGTTTTCAGTCCAATGGGAGCCGCCTGAGGCTATGGTCCTCCACACCAGCCCTGGAGAATACTCAGGAGCTAATGACTCAGGCCCTTGCTGCAGTGTGGAGCTGCCTTTCCAGGAGGCTCAAGATGTCCCCTGTGGATTAGTTTAGGACTAGACCCCAGCTGAGGCCACAGTAGTGCTCTTCCTCAACCCTGACACCTCCCTCTTTTTCTCTTGAGACTCTCCCTCAAGAGACCACATACCCTCCAAACCTTTTCTTGGATTCTAACCAAAGGAAGTCCTGGGTGGGCCAGCAGCATTCCATGTACCACAAGAAAACAGGCGTGAAGGTAAGGGGCTTTTCCAAAAGAGAGTAAACTTTATTTGGATGGATGTAGTCTGACTCAGGTTTGTTTGTTTCTCACAGCTCTTCATAGAGTTATACAAATTCGCAAAGGACTCATGAGCTAATGAAAAACAAAATTCAGTCTCAGTAGCCATCAGTCGCAGGTGCTGAGAGTTGATAATCAATCAGATAATGACTATTGTGCTTTCAGGAACTCACAAGTTCATGATGGAGGCACATGGTTGCCAGTAGGAAGCACGTTTATAGGTACATGTGTGCATGCATGCACACACACAGACACACACACCCTCAAGGATGCTGATTTTGGTTCAGCTAAGGATTGTGACACGCGCGTGCCTGTGTGCGCGTGCGTGCATGCATGTGTGTGTGTGTGTGTGTGTGCGTGCGTGTGCAGTGCAAGTGCATGCTGCGGGCCAACCTTGAGTCGGCATGCTTTGTGCAGCCTCATTTTTCAACTTGATGAAACTATGGCTGGAGCCTTGACCTTCCCCTGAAGGTGGTAACATGGACAATGTGTGGTGCAATGTTCCCTGATGACACCGGGCACCGCCATCCAGCTGAAATGCCCAGCCAGCCACATATTCAACACGGTATCACAACACGGGCTTTGTGTTAGACGATTCTGCCCAACTACTGCACTCTGCAGTGACAGAATTGTGGGAGTGCCGTCCCCTCCTGGTCCTCCCAGCGTTATCCCGTAGGCATCTGCTGCTGGCTTCTGCTTTACTGTCCCTAGGCTTCAATTTGAAGAAATACCTTTCTTATTAATATTGCACATGGCATTTGCATGCTTCTGGGCTTTATTTGTTTGTTGTTTTTCTCCTTTGGTTAATGGCACCCTGGAACTCACTCCGTATCGGCTTACAGAGGTATCCTAGCCACCTTCCCTGCTGAGGAGCTCTCTGCTACGTAGATACGGTAGCTCACTAACCATTCTCCATGGTAGGGGACTTTTACGGTGTTCATGTGTATTTTTTTTGTAATGGCAAACAATGCTACATAAATAACCTTGAGTGTGGGTATTTTTGTTCCATTAGAGGAAGGACCATGTGGAGACAGAAACCACACAGCAATTAAAACAGAGGAAGTTTAATGCAAAAAAATATTATTAAACCCTGATAGACTAACATGGAAAAGAAAAGAACTATAACGGTTGGCTGGCATTTTCTACAATGGGACAGACTGTAAATATATTGGTCATAGCCTCTGACACGGCCATGAAATACTTTTTAAGCAATAGGACTGAGTGTGTTCCCAAACAATTTTATTTTCAAAACAGGTGATGAGTTAGTCTTAGGCAACTGACCATAATTCCCCAAACCCTACTAAAAAAATGCCCCAGTGCAGAGGGAGGGTTCCAAGGCACCACAGCCAACTAGGGAACTTTCACTGCCAGGCAGGCTGAAACCGCTTGGAATCAGGCGACTGCTGGATGAAGGGGAAATTTGATGGACCTCCCACTAATCTTGTCTGGGGCAGGAGAGTGGGGGCAGGGGAAGCAGGAAACACCTTTCTGGCACACAAACCAACAGAAATAGTCACAGGCTGGCCTGGGGCACTGCGTGGCCCACTAACTGGCCACTAGACCCAACCTGGGGGTGGTCACCTTGGCACTACCTGGTTTCCATTCATCACATCACATTCTACCCCACAGGCGCCGCAGCCAAACCCAGCCTGCCAGGACCAGAAGCTGACCCTTTTCCTTCTGCAATGTCCTCCTGCGCCCTCTACCGACGAAGCTGAATATCCATAACCACAGACTTAGCTCCTTAGGGTGGATTCGAAGTGGAAAAGGTTCTTAGGTAAATTCTTGGACCGCGAGTTTGCCAATCGCCTAAACAAACCTATTCTTTAAGAACTATCATTCTAAATCCTCGAGCACAGTGTGCTACTAAACTCTTCTTTTGTCGATATGATAATTATGAGGTTTGCCTCTGTGTAATTTTGAGTTGAATGTATTGGTAAAGTTGAGTATCTTTTCATATACTGAGCCTTTCGTGAATGTTTGCATCTTTTGTCCACGGGGATTCAGACGATTAGGCATAGCACTACGAAAATACTGACTATGTATCCTAAAAAGCCGAAGCCTCCTGGAATGAAGAATTAATAATGATTTTCAGATGTATTTGTTTTTATTTTATGTGTATGTGCCTTTTGTTTTTCTTTTTCTTTTTCTTTTTTTTTTCTTTTTTTTTTTTGATTTTTCGAGACAGGGTTTCTCTGTGGCTTTGGAGGCTGTCCTGGAACTCGCTCTGTACACCAGGCTGGTCTCGAACTCACAGAGATCCGCCTGCCTCTGCCTCCCGAGTGCTGGGATTAAAGGCGTGCGCCACCAACGCCCGGCTTGCCTTTTGTTTTTCTGGGGTTGGTTGTTGTTGTTATTTGTTTGTTTGCTTGCTTCTCGTTGTCTGCATGTGTGCATGTGTGTTCCGTGCATGTCTGATGCCTGTACGTGGCAGAAGATAGCATCCGGTCTCCTGGACCTAGAGTAGTAGATACTTGCGATCCATCACGGGACTGCTGGGAACTGATCCTGGGTCCTCTGCAACAGCAACGAATGCTCTCAACTACTGAGCTACGTCCTCAGCCCTCCCATTGGGATTTTAGTGGAGCTTAAAGCCTACCGTGTCTGGCTTTAATAAAAACTTATGTTTAAAAACCATACTTATAAGAAACGAATTACCGGATGATTTCCTGGTTTCCAAAGCGATCTCTTTTGCTACAATTTCCAGCTATCACTTTTTGATCCCACACTATTAACTGAACAGCATCTATTACAAGTGCTTGTTGCTTTAGTTTCCAGAATGCATTTCAGATAACGACTTGGTTTATCGGAAATTGTTGACTTACAAGCCCAGAGAACATTTTTTTTTTTTTTTTTGGTTTTTCGAGACAGGGTTTCTCTGTATTGTTTTGGAGGCTATCGGTCCAGCCCAGCCTCGAACTCACAGAGATCCGCCTGCCTCTGCCTCCCGAGTGCTGGGATTAAAGGCGTGCGCCACCACCGCCCGGCTCAGAGAACATTTTTAACCTAGTACACCTCTCAGTGTCTCAAATCTGCCTCCTGCTGAGGAGCCCAGTGCCCAACCCAGCTTTGCTTCCTTCCATTACCCATTTAAAAGCAACTCAACAGGCAGGCTTCACAATTTTGCCAGCATTCTTCCAGTCTGCCAGGCGGAGATGGCTGCTTGAAGGCCCACATCTCAGATAATGGTTTCTAATATTACATTTTAAAGATCTTAAGTAGACTTAGTTGGAGGTTTTTGTTTTTGTTTCTAATGGGTTCTCAGATGACTTTTCCCCTTGCATCATGCCTCCTGTGTCCTGTTAAGCTTACCAACACTAAAACCATCTTAGGAACTCCTTCAATGGAGCAGATTAAGGAACTTTAAAATGTGTCTTTCTCCTTGAAGGCTCATTCTCCAAGACTTTTTTTTTCCCCTGTTACCTATTTAGTTAAATAAAATACACAATGCTTTGCAACCACCATTTTGACATTCTTTTTAAGGATGGATTGCATTTTCTGATGTTTGTAAATATTTATATTAAAAAGAAAAGCTGGGCATTGGTGGTGCACACCTTTAATCCCAGCACTTGGGAAGCAAAGGCAGGCGGATCTCTATGAGTTTGAGACCAGCCTGGTCTACAGAGCTAGTTCCAGGACAGCTAGGGCTACACAGAGAAACCCAGTCTCAAAAAACAAAAAACAAAGAAACAAACAAACAAAAAAGAGTTAAAGGGCTGTCTTTCTGAAGTTGGTCAGCAAGCAAGTATCCCATGGCCAACTTTAAGAAAGACTGCCTACCAGTTCTGCTATTTGATGGCAGAACTTTAAATTGCTAAAGCATTTCTGGAAAGTAATTTTTGCATTCTATGACATGAATAACTAATTATTATCATAAGAAAATAAGAGATATACAAAGATATTTCTGGAGAAACACCTAACGTATTAATTGATACATTGGTGAAAATTAGGAAAAAAATAACTTGATTATATACCACAGGCACTGGTTAAATAAAAGCATTACATCCATATGATGGTGGTATAGTATAAACAGATACCACACAATCTTCTCCTGTTCTTTTTGTCATCAAAAGCTCCTGTGTTATTTGGCACAACGTAAGTTTAGTTAGTAACACTGCATTTCCTAAAGTCTGTTTCATTAAACTATGGTCAATGAGATAAACTCCAGAGACCTCAGCTGGAACTTTCAAGTGTTAGGATCGCTGTCTAGACCCAGATGCCTTTGCTGAGTGACTGACTGACTGACTTTTGAGACAAATTCTCACTATCGTCCAGGTTAGCTTAGAACTTTGGATTGATTTCCCCGCATCTGCCTCCTGTGAGCTGGCATTGCAAGCATGCTGTTACCCAGGAAAAACTAGATATCTTTGTCACTGATATGATGGCTTGCACTGCAATGTCTGTGTGGGGCCAAGAGAGAAACCGTAGTGACTGAAATCCTGACATCTTTGAACTGTTGTCATGAAGCCAGAAACTGCCACTCTCCAGTATATTAGGAAAACAAAAATTATTATTTATACTTGCCAAACTCTGTTAATGCCAGGCAAATACAATTCCTGACATGGGGGCAAGATTTTGCAAACATTTAAAATTGTCTTTCTGAAAAATATAAGATTATACTAAATTAGGAAGTCAGGATATAAAACTATGTTTTCTTCATAAAATATAATACATATATTATATAACAAACTAAGATTATAATGTTCATAGTTGGTTTTCTGAGGACTGTGGGTTACATATTGTTGGTTATACTTTTTGTGTTTTCTAAACTTCCAACAATGAGAGTTTTTAAAAATTAAAATATTTTATTAATTCTTTGAGAATTTCATGCAATGTGTTTTTTGTTTGTTTGTTTTTTGTTGTTCTTTTCTTTTTTTGTTGTTTTTTTGAGTCAGGGTTTCTCTGTGGCTTTGGAGGCTGTCCATCCTGGAACTAGCTCTTGTAGACCAGGCTGGTCTCGAACTCACAGAGATCCGCCTGCCTCTGCCTCCTGAGTGCTGGGATTAAAGGCATGCACCACCATTGTCCAGCTCATGCAATGTGTTTTGATCATATTTTATCCCATATTTCTCCCCAGTTACTCTCAGATCCACCTACCTCCCTATCCCCTTCCAACTTCGTGTCTCTCTTAAAAGGTTTTGTCTTTATTGTTTGAGAATTTTATACGTGCCTATAAAATGCTTTGATCAAGTTTGTCCCTGGTTCTTTGCCTCCCCTCTCCTCCCCCTCCCCTTCCCCATCACTATTCTCTCCCAGTTTCCTGTTAGCTGAGAAACTATTAGCAATTGGTGGCTGCTGGGCGAGTCTTTCTTCTTGCAGGATGTGACCCTTGAAAGGTTACCCATTTCCTGGCAGATGGCTCCCAGGCGCATACTGGTAGCACTAAATGAGCTGAGCAGGTTTTAAAAAAATACAATTTTAGTATCGCCCAACACATACATGATTGAAGTGAATATACATAGGTCAAATTAACTCTTGTGGGGAAAATGCATCAACTTGGATCAAAATATTTTGTAGATGTGTTACTCTTTAGTCATTTAGTTGCCATCATGCTGTCCATCTTGGTAAACAGTCTGACAAAATATCACTCACAGTGCTGCTTGATACATCATCTAACATGTAAGTACAAAAGAAATGGAAACGCGCTTGACGCCCAACCTCTAATTGTTGCGTCCTGATGGAAGCAGTTTGCATCCTGAGACTGCTGCCACTCACTGGAAGGGAGGGGGTGGAGTGCTCCTCTCATCCTGATAACAGCTCTGGTTTCAACTGTCAAGTTTTGTCTGAGCCTGCAGGAAGAAAAGTAACTTCACAAGGGAACATTAGAAACAATGTAAATTATATTAACATGTCAAGATCCAAGACTGAGACCTGGCATGATGGTACAAGTCTTTAATCCCAGCACTGGGGAGGCAGAGGGAGGTCGATATCTATATGAGTTCCAAGCCAGGGAGGAGGAGGGGGGGAGGAGGAGGAAAAGGGGGGAAAGAAGACCGGGGGGAGGGGAGGGGGAGGGAGGAGGAGGAGGAGGAGGAGGAGGAAGAAGAAGAAGAAGAAGAAGAAGAAGAAGAAGAAGAAGAAGAAGAAGAAGAAGAAGAAGAAGAAGAGCCGTCAAGACTGAATGGCAGATCCTCGATCTGAGAAAAGTACATTAAACAGGAGCTGGGAGTTGGAACCTGCAATAGCTTTCAGGGACAAACCATGTGTAGAACTGGTGTCGTAGTACCTCCAGAAATGGTGTAGACCCCTTACCCTGGAATAATACTGGTGAATAAAAGTAAAGACGCAAACACCCCTCCAATACTGGAGGAGTCAATCCTCAGGTCTTCCCTGTCTGCCCTGGAAGACTTTGAAACTGGCTGTGCATGTCCCAGGAAGTGATGTGCGGAGGGCGTGGGGAGCTCGGCGTCAGCCCCTTCCTGCTTTCTGTGTTCTGCATGCTGTACTCTCAGTCTGCTCCCATTCAGTGTGTGTGTGGTGCATGCGTGTGTGCGTGCGTGTGTGTGTGCGTACGTGTGTGTGAGTGGGTGCGTGCGTGCGTGTGTGTGTGTGAGTGCATGCGTGTGTGTGTGTGTGTCTGTGTGTTCTGTGTACTGATGGCAGCTTCCTCACGAAATGTCCAAACTTCATCTCTCCATTTTTTCTACAGACAAGTAGGGCACTTAGTTGGATCCCTCAAATGGCAGAAAATAAAATCAGTGGTTACATGGCTCTGCCACCCCTTTGGAGGACCCTTTATGCCTGGGGGCTGGGCAGTGGCATTGCCGTCCTCGACACCAATGAGTAGCTCAGGCCACTCCGTCCCTGCTGGCCCATCTCATTTCTCTCCTGTTTTCACTTCCATATTTCTGCTTCCCAAAATAACCATAAAATAGCCAGAAATCAACAAGTAGCCTTTCACTCATTACCTCAGTTTCTACTTTTAGAAACAACAACAACAACAACAAAAAATCGAAACCTGCGGAGAGAAGCCGAGAAAGAAGGGTGCAATAATTTTTCTCCAAACCTGGGGCCCCAAGAATATTAAAACGAAAGGTCTGATGGCTTATTTGTTGCAGCTAGTGCCTCTCCTGCCTGCCTTCTGCAGCACTCAAAGTGATTATAATCTTCAAAAAAAAAAAAAAAGAAGAAAAAAAAGCTGACAGTGTCACTTGGTCTCACTGCTGGGTCCTGAGATTTGGTTGCCAAGGCAGACTTTGTGACAGGATATATGTACGCTACCAACCCCACAGGAAAATCCTGGGGCCCTAAGAGTCAAGGCCTTCCATCCGCAGGGACATTTCCCACCTGGTGACATACTTTTCTCTCAGAGAAAAAGAACTTGGGGACATGTGCCTGCTATCTCTGTACTCTGCGAACCCACATCTTATCTTTGCTTTGTATCCTTTGCAACAACAAAAATCCTAGTACGAAATGTTACTGCATCATGGGAATTCTTTTACCATGAAAAACACAACCCAACACCGCGGCCAGATGGTAGCAGAAACGGAATTCCAGTGCAGGCAACCTGCCCTCCAGCTTGCTCCTGTAAGCATTGTGTTTGGCTACCACCTTGAACAGGAGTCACTTATGACGTCTTCACTCCGTCTGAGCTCCAGGCCTTCTTTGACGGATACACAGTATTTATAATCAAAGAGAGAAAAAAACTGGTAAATTGTAAATCTTCGTGGCTGAGAGATAAGAAGAATCAGAGAAAAGAGACAGACAGTAGGAGGGTAAATTAGGGCAGTGAAACGTGAAGGAGCAGGAAAAGACAGTCTTCTGCTGGAAATGTCCCGGTCTGGAGGCAGACAGAGATGTGAGAGACAGGTAAAACACAGATGGCAACACTCAATAAAATGGACCTCGTTGGCACTAAGATCTTGTGCCTTGTTGAGAAAGTGCTAAGAAACTGAAAAAGCAACTCACACATTGAGAGAGTGTCTGCACTAAAAAACATGCCCAATGAAGGACTGATACCTGATACACTAAGAGAATTCATGCAATTCTAAACTAAGGAGATGCTAAAAATGAGTAAAGCACATGCTTATATGTGTGTGTACATTTAGGTGTGGAAGTTTTTTGATGAGCTGGTCAAATCTGAAGCTAACTTGGGTATTAGAACCAATTTGGACAAAATGCAGTAGTAAAATCTGATCAGAGACAAATGTGTGGTCAAGTTCTGTTAGCTTTTGATGCTCCCTGAAGTCTGTGTCATCTTCTGCTAGTGAGAAGGACTCCCATTGGAGGGTTTTGAGAGGGTGCTGCCGAGGAGGAGGCCTAAAGCCCCTGTGGTATGGCATCAGTGGCATTTATGTGCTCTTAGGCTCTCCGCATCCTCTGTGTTTCAAAGTCTGTCTTTTGTGCACAGCGCACGTTTAGATTCTTATCAATGGTGTCTCTTACGGTTTCTTATCTCAGGACGGTGTGAAGCTTGTTTTGATTTTAAATTTATAAACTGTTTGGTCGTATAGTCCTGGGTAGCCCAGGCTAACGCTGAGCGCACAACTCATAAGGATTGAGCTTGTTGTTGTGATAACAGGCATGTGTCACTATCCTTGATACCATAAGGTTCTTGGGCTCCCAGGTGGACAAAAATGATTGCACCCCTCTTTCTCAGCTTCTCACTATCTTGCTGAGGAGCCCTCCAGATTTGTGTTTATGTTTTATTTTAATATTTGCCGTAAAAGGAATTAGAGAAACGTAAGAAGATTTATAAATTTATTGAAAATAATAAGCGTTGAGTTATTAACACAGTAACATAACTATATATTACATTCCATATATCCTCATATATAATTTTTAAAAACAACTAAATAAGGCAGAGAGAGGATTGAAAATAAGGACAAATATTATTTTTGACTGGTTTTTGTTTTGTTTTGTTTCGTTTTGAGACGGGGTTTCTCTGTCTGCTCTGGAATTCAAGCTGTGAACCAGAATGGTCTTGAACTCAAGAGATTCACCTGTCACTGCCTGCAGAGTGCTGGAATTAAATCTGTGCACCACCATGGTAGACAGGACAAAACAGTCTTCATATAATTATTAAACAGTTCACATTAAAACCACAATGAGATATGAATGCACACCTATAAGGATGTCTAAAGGCCATCAAGAAAGAGCAAGCGAAACTCTTGTAGATAGTTTTTATAAGAAAAAATCAGCTAATTTCTTCCTTTCTTCTTAAAACATGAAACACTTCCAGCATCCGTGTGTGCTGAAGGGTGGCGGGACCAGCCGGGACAAAGAGCCTCTCGTTACGCTTATGAATTTGCTTGTCAAAGAGGCCATGCTAATCTTCTACGTATTGTTCCCATTCTAGTGTGCTGCCAAAGCAAGCAGCAGGCAATTTCTTGATCACATACTTACCAAATAAGAATTTTACTCCTACATTCTTACCTGTTGAAAATGAAAGCTCATCTCCCCCAAATACATGACTATTAAAACTGATGGTGGCTCTATTCATAATGCCCCGAGTCACCACAGATGTCTACCCGCAGGTAGGTGGATAAAGAGATCATGGCTCATCAATTCAGAGGAATACTACTTACCAATGAAAGGGAGCAAACAATGTGTACAACAATGTGAATGGGTTTCGAAAAATTATTAAGTCCCCGGATGTAAGGAAAAAGGAAACAGCTGTAGATGACTCAGATAAATCGTTGGGATTGCCTTGGGGTGGAGGCAGAGGGGTCGTCTAGTCTGGATAGGCATGAAGGGGGCTTTGGTATGATGGAAATCTATATCTTAATTGCGTATATCCTATACATCTCTCTCTCTCTTTTTTTTTTTTTTTTGGTTTTTTTCGAGACAGGGTTTCTCTGTAGCTTTGGAGGCTGTCCTGGAACTCACTTTGTAGACCAGGCTGGCCTCGAACTCACAGAGATCCGCCTGCCTCTGCCTCCCGAGTGTTGGGATTAAAGGTGTGCGCCACCAACGCCCAGCTCCTATACATCTCTTAATTGTAGTGATAGTTACATGGATACATCTATATATCAGTTCTCTTCAAACTGCACACTTATAATGTATGTGTTTTATTTAGCATGCCACTTTAATTCTGGTAGTTTTTTTATGACAATGTATTTTAAAAGGTCCTTTCTAATGCTTTCAAATGTTGCAAAGAAACCATTCCATGAGATCATTCAGTTGAGGTCAACTAGGAGTTTCCAATAGACTTGAGGGGTCGGAAGTGCACTGCTGGGTGGCAGAGGGGGCGTGAGTATGCAGAGCAATGGCTTCCCAGACCCCTGGAGTGTTGGCTGCTGTCCGCACAAGCCACAGACCAACTTTATGGCATTAGCCCCGACTCGACTTGCTAAAATCTAAGCCCTGGAAGTCTCACTGACTGACTAACCACTTGTTACAGTTTAGATCTGAAATGTTGCCCTGAAGCACCATGTAGTGGTGTTTGGAGTTGGGGCCCACTGGAGGTGCATGGGCCATTAGGCCTCTGATTTCCTGGATGGATGGATTTGCTTATGGATTTATAGTTTAGGGGGCTATTGAGAGGTGGCAGTAACTTCAGGAGATAGGCTTCAAGGGGAAAAGCAGGTCCCAGTGGGTATGTCCTGGGAGGGCTTTTGTTTCTTTTCCCCCTAGCCTCTTCCTCTCTGGGTCTCTCCTGCCTCCAGCCCTCCAGGAAGTTAGCTTTGATCTACCAAGGTCCTTTCTAGCTCCCAAACCAGGATCCAGGAACTACAGGCTGAAACCATGAGCCAAAATAAATCTTCTAGTTTCTAACTGATTTTTTTTAGATATTTTCAATACTGCAACAGAAACCTAACATACCATTTTATATTGCTCACTAAACATATTCAGTCTTTTCAAGGAGTATAAAAATTCCTTTCTTAGCCATAATTTTTGAAGCTGATTTTAATTTCCTTTCTTTTTAGCCTTAAAATTGTCCTCATTGATTCCCAGAAAATGGCCTCCTTCCTATTAAAATGAGAAGTCTTTCTCTCACATTGGCCTGAGATTCATCATCTGACTCCCTCATCACCTGTGGGCCCCAGTTTTACAACAGGCAAACGCATCTTCTTCTGTTACAGAATACAATATTTGATGAACGAAGTAAAGGTGTGTTGCATTTGCTTATGCTCCATTTGTTTAACTGTGTAAAGATGTGTTGTTTTTTTATGCTGCTGCTGCATTTAATTATGTAAAGATGCGCTGCATTTGTTTTACTTTGGTTGCCTAAGGCACCTGATTGGTCTAATAAAAGGTTGAGCAGCCAGTAGCTAAGCAGAAGAAGGATAGGTGGGGCTGGCAGGCTGAGGAAATACATAGGAGGAGAAATCTAGGCTTGAGAGAGAAGAACGAGAAGAGACTGAGGTCAAAAGTGAGTGACACACCTAGGGACAGAAGCCAGGCGACAGACAGACTGACAGATGTATATGAGAAGCAGGAAACCAGGGCATACGGAAGGGAAGAAAGGTAATAAACCCCCTGCAACAAAATGTAGATGAAGAGAAACAATTTATAAGAGCTGGAAGAAAACAGCCTAAGCTAAGGTCAAGCATTTGTAGCCATTAGTAAGTCTCTGTGTCACGATTCGGGAGCTGGTTGGTGGCCTAAGAGAAAGCCTGCTACAATCAGTGGTTACACTTTCCTGTTGGATGTATTAGTCAAGATTCTCTAGGTTAACAGGAGTTAGAGAATGCATCTCTCTATAGGAAGGGGATTTGCTAGAATGGCTTATAGGCTGCAGTCCAGCTAATCCAACAATGGCTGGCTGTGAATAGAAAAATCCAAGCATCCAGTAGTTGCTCAGGCCACAAGGCTGGACATCTCAGCTGGTCTTGCGAATGCGCTGGAAGCCAGAAAAAGAAGGTCAGTGAAGGAATGGACTTGCTGGCAAGGAAAGGGCAAGCAGGTAGAGAGTAAAAACTTCCTTCTTCAATGTCCTTACATAGGCTTCCTGCAGAAGGTTTTCCCAGCTCAAATGATCTGGATTAAATGTATGTCTTCCCTCCTCAAAGCAGATGTGTGGATTTTCTTACCTCAAATTAAGCAAAAATCCATAGCAGGTGTGCCCTCCACTTTTGAGTTTTAGTCCATTCCAAATATAGTCAAGTTGACAACCCAGAGTATCCATCACAATTCAGTGTTTCTTTTCGGCTTCTGAGAAGCTTCCCTTCCCATTTTTCATGCTAACTTTCTCCCCATTTGTTCCTTTGCCCACTGAAAACTCCCAGCCAATCCGTGTGAACGTTCCCTTAAACTCCACTCCGACTGGGTGCAGCGTGTGTCAATCACTAGGACGCAGGTGTCTCGCCTAGTGACCGTATTAAAAAGCAGATTCAGGGTTAGTGGGCCTGAACTGGCGCTTGAAGCCTTGCATTTCTGACAGGTATCTCACAGAGACTGCTGCTGGCCAAGGAATAACTAAGAAATGAGACTCTGGAGGACAGGCTACACCCCAGAATTAAGTATGCGGCCCAGCAGCTCCGCACATGACCAGTCCAACATGAAACTCGGTCACTCTCAATTCTGACTGTCCAGCTGCGTCCACCCCATTCTTTGTGCCCTTGAATGGGTCTTTAATTTTCAATTCATCTTCCTGGATCCTTTATGAGAAGCCAGTAATTCATGTCATCTTCCCTTGGCTCTAAACTTTGGAAGCCTGCTTTCTTTCTCTCATTCTCCACTGGTAACTAGAAAAATTTCCCCCAAGAGTTGGAGAATCCACTCAGTACTGCAGTTTGGTCTTGGCAATTATGAGGTGTCTCAGCTTCACTTTGTTATTTAATTACCTGCAAAGGAAGAGAGCATTTATTGCTCTTGGTACTTCAACATCCCCAAACTTCAAATTTTCTACGAGCAACACCCCCACCCCACACACACACACACACACACACACACACACACACACACACACACACACACAAATATTTCAATAAAGCAAATAAGATGGCCCCAGGCCACAATATATTTTGGAGTAACATTTGGGTCCAAAGAAGAGGACATTGTTATACTTAAAGATGATATTATTTCAGGCAACCAGAAATTTTTTTTTCGAGACAGGGTTTCTCTGTGTTGTTTTGGAGGCTGTCCTGAAACTCGCTCGGTAGACCAGGCTGGCCTCGAACTCACAGAGATCCGCCTGCCTCTGCCTCCCGAGTGCTGGGATTAAAGGCGTGCGCCACCAACGCCCGGCGTAGACTGAATTCTTAAGCGATCTGTGCCAAGACACAAATGATAGCTGTTGAACATTCTGTTATTACTACTACTGAAGCGGGGCAAAAGTAATTGATGTGAACTCTTGCTAAAGATGCAAAGAATTTGTGGGCTGACCTTGAACTCCCAATGGTAGAAGTTATTATTTGTCCAGTAATAAATGCAGATGCTCAGACAAATTAAATAAGGTCAGATAGAGAACAGAAAAGTCCCTTCTGAGTTTATCCTGGAAAAAACAAACACCTCCGAGTTACCTAATTGAGAATAACCAACTGCATGCAGTCAGATTTGACCTTGCTGTAACAGACAGAACATTTCACTTTGTTCAGGATCATTCTCTCCAATTTGTCCTAGGATGGGATCCGGGCTGGGAAGGAATTCTCTTCAAACGCAGGATGATAAGAACGTGTATCTCTTTCTCTCTGTTACACAGTGTCAAATCTGCATTCTTAGCTCGTCCTGTGTGCTTGCTGGACACTGAGGACAGCCAATGATGATTATTAAAACAGTTAGCGCACATAAGGCGTTTAGGACAGCAGGCAAAAGGAGTGCTACATTGTTATCAGTGTATTTCAACTCCTTGGAATTTTCCTGCTGAAAATCTGCCACATCTCTCCGTTATGCGTGGAATTAAGTCCAGTGTCGATGACAGGCCTTTTTTTGTTTTTTTGTTTTTTGTTTTTGTTTTTGGTTTTGGTTTTCCGAGGCAGGGTTTCTCTGTATTGTTTTGGAGGCTTTCCTGGAACTCGCTTTGTAGACCAGGATGGCCTCGAACTCACAGAGATCCGCCTGCCTCTGCCTCCCAAGTGCTGGGATTAAAGGCGTGCCCCACCACCGCCCGGCCAGGCAATAACCTTTGTATTAGGCCCACAGGCAACCAAACTTGTTGCCTCGCCAAGTCACTCTGGGCTTTCTTCTTTCTTTATTCACTCCTTCAACCTTTCTGTAACTTATCAAATATTTACTGAGCACCCATTATGGAACAGGTATTGTGATGAGTGTTGTGTTGGTTTTAAAAAACAAATAAGACACACTCCTTATCCTCAAAGGAGATCTGACAGAAGAGACAGGGCCTGTTTAATTACCACACAATGAGAGAGGTGCTGTTGTAGAAGAGACAGGGCCTGTTTAAGTGTCACGCAACCAGAGAGGTTCTGCGAGCTGCCTAGTGCCTCCGGGAGAACACAAGGGCAGAAGCCTTTGATTCAGGCCTGGATTCTCTTCTTTGTCTCTGTAACCCCCTCCACTTCTTTTCTGGAGATGCTACCTGACTTTCAGGATGCTTCCAGCACCGATGCCCCCAGAGATGCTTGCAGGCTTCCCAAACTCCTAACCCCTGCCCTTTTATTCCCTTTGGTGTATTCTCTAGCATGTCCAATGTCTTTGTGGGTCTCTGCTTCCCTGATTGGACACTGTGCATTGAAATCAGGGACTGGGTTTTCTTGAATGAATGCTCACGACTGCTGACAAAGTAGAACAAATCACAGATGATGGATGAAATAATCAATATTCATCAACTGTTTCAAAGCCTACATGTCAAACTAAGCTTGAGACTCAACCAAAATTCTACTAAATGCTCATATAAATTGATGAAAACTGTTGGGGCACATGGGTTATTATTAGCAGTGCATATTTGAACAAAACAGAAAAAAAAATGGATTCTGGATTGACAGCTAACAATTCCAGCTGTGTCCTGCAATGTTTTATTTCATGCTCAGGGTCTCAATATGAATAAATAGTCTCATCAGATGACATTCAAATTAGCAAATTTATGTCTTGAAAAAAAAGAGCTGATACATATTTCCCAAAGCAAACACCATTGTCGTAATTCAAATTCTTAACCAATTTTCTATATATTTAGTGAATTTTTATTTTTTTCTTATACATTTATTTAAGCAAAATTATTTTTGCCACGATTAGTTTGCTTAAGTATAAAATCCCCAACAAAGGTCTGACTTATCATTCATTTAAAAAAAAATATCAAACATTGGTAGGACTGGAGAAATGGCTCAGAGGTTATGAGTACTCACTGCTCTTCCAGAGAAACCAGCTTTAACTCCCAGAACCCACATGGTGGCTTGCAACCACCTGTAACTCCAGCTCCAGTGGTCATCCCTGAGGCTACCAGGCACGGGTGCCAAAACACGCACACATGTGAAACACAGTAAAACAACTAAAAACAACTAAAAAACATGCACACACATAAAACACAGTAAAACAACTAAAAAAAGTTCCTTTTTTTTTTTAAAGTGTCATTATTGACTATACCTTTGCCATGTTGGGTTTTCTTTCCGTTTTCGTCATTTTATCAATTCTAATTTTTTCTGGGTCAGATTGGACAGATACAAATGCCATTAAGCATATCTGATTTGGGGCTGGAGAGATGGCTCACAGGTTAAGAACACACACTAACATGCAGGTTCATAATTGTTTGTAACTTCAGCTCCAGGGAATTTGATGCCCTTTTCCCACCTTGGATACCTCCATCATGCTACACATACATACATACATACATACATACATACATACATACATGCGGGCAAAACAATCATACATGTGAAATCATTTTTTCTTTTCTTAAAAATAGAGGACATCTTCCTGGAGCTTTGTGTGTTGTACTGATAACTCCTGTGAGTCCAGCATCCTGTGAATTTTTAGCCTTCAATATAACCAAAAGGATTTTATTGTCTGTCAGATTTGTGTTTCTGTGAGGATTTTCTGTTGTGTATCAGCACCTGCCATTAACTCACAGGTCAGGTGCTTCTCTGCGATCTGGCAAAATTGTCCCTGGGATTAAAGCAGGACACGGCAGTGTCCCTGGAAAGGTAACATCCAGTCCTGGATACAACACTGCCCCCTCTCTGTCACCACGACACAGGGGACTTCTGGGAGAACAGGATGCTACCATGTCCTTGTGGGAAGGCAAACAAAGACTGTACTCTACAGGAATGCCTGGACCCACATTCCATCACTGCCATTTATGAGATATCTGGCGCCTGACAAGTTACTAATTTATGCTCCGTGGTCCTCATTTGTTAAACAAAATTATTCAGAGGATAAATGAGTTAAACTGAGAACAGCGTGTGGCAAACAACTTCGGCTCCATTACGACTGCTGGAGCAAGTGCTTCTCTCTTCTCCAAACAGCTTGTATTTTTCATACATCTATCCAGCTGGGCCTCAATGTTTCTTTTGAAAAACTGAGTCATTAAACACCCAAAGGACCAGTTACAACAGTCTGGTACTTTTAGCTACTGTACAATATTTCAATAACTGGGCTTTTCTAAACAAATTTTGATCAGACATACATTTAGCCAGTCCTTATAATTGTTGCTTTTTGACCTTATAACTTTAATACTGCTCATGCAATCTCTAAGCCTCATTCTCTATGTACCTTAAATAACTTACTCAAACCTTCAAAACTTGCAAAAGCTTTCTAGTCTTCTTTTCCATTCTGGAAGCATCCACCCATCTTAATCTTCATATGTAAATCCCATCTTTTCAAAAACAGCTTCTAAGTTTACATCCTTCTGTTGGGGAAGTCCTGTGTATATGTCAATAAATTACTGCTGGCCAATAGGAATCTAGATAGGTGGGGCTAGGAGTCCAGGAGGATTCTGGGAAGGAGAAAGACAAGAGAGTCGACATGTGACGCCATGGGGGTAGGAAGCCGGGAACTATTCTCCGGTAAGAAACATACTTAGATTAACAATTATGGGGTAATTACTTAAGGCAGAGCTAGCCAGTAAGGGACAAGCAAGGCCAACAGCTTCATAATTAATATAGCCTCCTGTGTGTTTATTTGGGACTCATGCGGATCTAGAACCAGGCTGGCGCGGCAGAGCCCAGGCAACTGGCGGGGGATAAACCAAAGCGGCTAGCAAGGAAAAAGCTTCTCTTAACATCCTTCTAATGTTTTCTTTTGTTTACTGCCTTCCTTTCTTTATAGCACGAGACATGGTAGCTTTAACAAGTGAATTTACAGCCGGGCGTTGGTAGCACACACCTTTAATTCCAGCACTCGGGAGGCAGAGGCAGGCGGATCTCTGTGAGTTCGAGGCCAGCCTGGTCTACCGAGCAAGTTTCAGGACAGCCTTCAAAACAACACAGAGAAACCCTGTCTCGAAAAACCAAAAAAAAAAAAAAAAAAAAAAAAAACCAAAAGCAAAACAAAACAAAACAAAAAAAACAAGTGAATTTACTATATACTGTGAGAATTTTCTCCCCGTGGAGGTGGTGAGTGAGGGGCTGGAGTGGGGGAGGTAGGGTAGTGAGTGTAGTTCTCCCAGCATCCCTCAGTCCCTAGCTGTTACAGAGTATGGCTTGCATACCTGCCCTCTGCCCAGGGGCTGGGCACCCCCTTCCTCAGAGGCTCCTCCGGATATTTTGGTTACCTGGCCCGCTTTGGGCCTTTGAACTCCTTGGCTGCTGCACTGGTTCCCCTCTCTCCTCCTCCCTCCCTCCCTTCCCGGTCTCACCCCCCGGTACAGTTCAGTCTGGTCTGTCCACTCGGCCTCTGGCTCTGCTCTCCCACGCATCTATGATCAACTCTCCCTTCCGCCTCCCCTGGGAGCGGTCCTGTCCTCTCCTTTCCTTCGGTGCGGTGCTTTCATTCGGTGAGTGAAGGGGTGGGGTGGGTAAGCCAGGAGTCAAGCGAAGCCTGTTCCCTCCTCATAAGGTCCCAGATGGCAAACCTGAGTTCAGTTTAATCAAAGTTCACACTGGAGAAGCCGTGACTTTATGGGGCTGACTACCGAGCACGGGTGCAGGAATTCCGACCGGAGTGTGGTCACTTCACAGCTGCTACTCTGGAAAGTCTTCCCACGGCACTGCCCAGCCCCTGTCTTTCCCAGGTTATATACACCAGCTCCTCCCCAGGACCACGATGATTAGGGATGACTTCGTACAACCGGCCGGAAGAGAGGCTGAGTGCTCAGCTGAGAGCCAAGCGGTCCTCCTTACCCCCTCCTCAACAGCCAACAAACCCAGCTGATACGAAGATGGCAGCTGATTGGTTTTAGGCCAGCGCTGTACAATTCCACTTCAATGAAAAGATGCTGTGTTCACAAAACAATGTAATGGTTTAATGCTATCTGGGTACACACTGTTAAACTATGAGGCTTTAAAAGTTCCCAGATAGTGGTGGCGCTTGCCTTTAATCCCGGCACTCCGGAGGCAGAGGCAAGCAGATCTCTGTTAAATTCTAGGCAAAGCCTGGCCCACTGAGCTAGTTCCAGGACAGCCTCCAAAACTACAGAGAAACCCTGTTCTCGAAAAACCAAACAAACAAACAAACAAAAAAGTTTATGGCTAAAACTTATAGAAAACACTTCCTAGTCTTTATATTGTATGTAGACTCACTATCATAATTGTGCTTTTGATTTTTTTTGTGGTTTTTCTAGACAGGGTTTCTCTGTGGCTTTGGAGGCTGTCCTGGAATTAGCTCTTGTAGACCAGGCTGGTCTCGAATTCACAGAGATCCGCCTGCCTCTGCCTCCCGAGTGCTGGGATTAAAGGCATGCGCCACCACCGCCCGGCTGTGCTTTTGATTTTAAATGAATGTATGTAATGTAGCAGATATAAAGAAGCAGCAAACAACACATAACATTATCAAACTGATGCTACAGCATCTGATGAAATTGTACTTGGGAATTCCTGTTAAAACTATGATGCTGGGGTTACTATTGAGAGATCTTTAGAGAGAAGGTCCTCTTTATCTTCTCCATACATGAGCATACCACTACTAGTTTTTTTTTATCACAAACATCTTTATCTTGTATGATAAATAACAATATACCCAACAAGTATTGTTCCAAACCCATGGACTCAAACAGAGACTTGCTGTTGAGTTCCGTGCCAACTAGCTGAGCCCAAAGCACCTGTCTTCCTTATTGTTCGTCCTGCTGGGTGAGAATAAGACACTACCGCACTTTTTGAGCCAGATTTGAAGAAAGTTTTATTAAATACTGTCTAGGACCACGGATTTGTAATCTGGGTGGATTTGTCCAGAGGAGTCTTACCACTTGTTGAGTTATGCGTTGGGAACAGGGCTGCATGAGACCTTACCAGACAGAGTGCTCGGTTGATATAGATGAGCACCCTCTGTACCATTGACATGCGTGAGTAGCAGTTAGCACCCATGATCGAGGAGGATGAAACCAACAGAAGAGGAAGGGATTTGCAAGAAATATCAAATATACATTCTTTTCAAAAATTATTTATCTCTCCCACCTTGTAAAACTTTTCTGCAAATACTTTAATTTCCCTGCCTAGGGAAACCTTCCTTTACACAGACTCACTTCTGCATTTCAGGAATTTGATGGACTGGAGCAGTGACCCTTTTCTCCTTAGAGCAGTGATTCCTTCCTCTTCCTCCTAGGTTTCCTGTGGGCCACTTTTTGTTCAGGCTGCCTAACCGGATGAAGACTGTGAGGTAGACCTGAGCCTCAGTCTCAGCACCACCTGCACCTATAAGAGCGATCACACCAGAGTTGTGGCCCCACCAACGCCGAGAGAAGAGACCATCTGAGCCTGGGCCCATCTACAGCTGGAGGACCAGTCACTGGTGGCTCAGCCCTGCCTGCACCTGAAGGAGTGTGTGTTCAAGGGAGCACAGCCGTGGACTATACCAGTTGAAGGAAGAGGGACCCCGGAAGCACAGGCTCCACCTACATGGATTGGAGGGAGAGATGCGTGGACGACAAGGTAAGAATGCCCTCTACGACACAAAGAGCCTACTGAGCCACCAGATAATTAGTGCCTGTGCAGCAACAAGACCTGAATATCCCAACACAGATGAAGCAGAAGAAAATGACATCAAAAATAACTTTATGAAGATGATTGAGGCCCTTAAAGACGAAAGGAAAAATCCCCTTAAAGAAACCTAGGAAAAGACAAACAAAAAGCTGGAAGAGACCAACAAACCCCTTAAAGAAAACCAATAAAAAGCAATCAAACAGGCGAAGGAAACGGTTCAAGACTTGAAAACTGAAATAGAGGCCATAAAGAAAACATAAGCCAAGGGAACTCTGGAAATGGAAAATCTCGGTAAATGATCGGGAACTCCAGATGCAACCATAAACAAGAGGATACAAGGGATGGAAGAGAGAATCTCAGGCATTGAAGATATGAAGAGGAAATAGATTCATGGGTCAAAGAAAATGTTAAATTCAACAAATTCTTTTTAAAAATTTTTTTCTTTTTTTTTAAATTTAAGTTAGAAACAAGCTTGCTTCCCATGTCAATCCTAGCTCCCTCTCCCTTCCCTCCTCCCTCACTCTCCCACCCAATCCCCACTCCGTTCCCCAGGCAGGGTGGATCCATGGAGGAGCTCCAGAGTCTGTCATTTCATTCAGGACAGGGCCTAGGCCCTCCCACAAGAGTCCAGGCTGAGAGAGCATCCCTCATTGTGGGATGGGCACCCAAAGCCCACTTATATGCCAAGGATAAATACTGATCTACTACCCAAGACCCCATAGATTGCCTAGGCCTCCTCTCACCCACATTCAGGGGGTCTGGATCAGTCCCATGCTGGCCTCTTAGCCATCAGTCTGGGGTCCAAGAGCTCCCCCTTGTTCAGGTCAGCTGTTTCTGTGGGTTAAACCAGCCTGCTCTTGACCCCTTTGCTAATCAGTCCTCCCTCTCTGTCACTGGATTCCAGGAGTTCAGTTCAGTTCTTAGCTGTGGGTGTAAATTCAACAAATTCTTAACACCAAGTATTCAAGCAATCTGGGACACCATGAAAGACTGAACCTAAGAATAATAAGGATAGAAGAAGAAGTCCAGCCCAAGGCACAGAAAATATATTCAACAAAACGACAGAAGAAACCTTTGCCAACTTAAAGAAAGACATACCTATTAAAGTACAAGAAGCTTATAGAAACCAAATAGACTGGACCAAGAAAGAGTCCCCTTGCCACATAATCAAAACACTAAGCATACAGAATAAAGGAAGGATATTAAGAGCTGGAAAGGGAAAAGGCCAACTAACATATAAAGTCAGACCCTATCAGAATAACACCAGAATTCTTAATGGAAACAATGAAAGCCAGAAGGTCCTGGTCATAGAAGATTAAAGTGGAAAGAAGCCTTGAACACATTCACACAGGAGACCACTTCCTAAATATAACACCAGCAGCACAGACACTGAGAGCAACAGTGAATAAATGGGACCCCCTGAAACTGAGAAGCTTCTGTAAAGCAAAGGACACAGTCAACAAGACAAATGGCAGCCTACAGAATGGGAAAAGATCTTTATCAACCCCACATCTGACAGAGGACTGATATCCAAAATATACAAAGAACTCAAGAAACTAAACATCAAAAGACCAAATAATCCAATAAAAAATGGGGTACAGATCTGAACAGAGAATTCTCAACAGAAGAATCTCAAATGTCCAAAAGGCACATATTGTTCAACATCCTTAGCCCTCAGGGAAATGCAAATTAAAATGACTCTGAGATCCTGTCTTACACCAGTCAGAATGGCTAAGATCAAAGACACCAATGACAGCTTATGCTGGAGAGGATGTGGAGTAAGAAGAACACTCCTCCATTGCTGGTGAGAGTACAAACTTGCACAGTTGCTTTGGAAATCAGTATGATTGTTTCTCAGAAAATTGGGAATAAATCTACCTCAAGACCCAGCAATACCAGTTTTGGGCGTATACCCAAGGGATATACACTCATACTAAAAGGACATTTGCTTAACTATGTTCATAGCAGCATTATTCATAATAGCCAGAACTTAGAATCAACCTAGATGTCCTTCAACCAAAGAATAGATAAGGAAAATGTGGTACATTTACACAATGAAGTACTACTCAGTGGAAAAAAAACCCTGACATCTTGAAATTTGCAGGCAAATGGATGGAACTAGAAAAGGCCACCCTGAGTAAGCTAACCCAGACCCAGAAAGACAAATATAGTACTCACTCATAAATGGATATTATACATAAAGGAAAGGATAACCAATCTACGGACCACAACCCCAGAGACCCTAGAGAGCCCTAAGAGAGACATAAATAGATCCTCCAAGGAAGGAGAAATAGACAAGATCTCTGAATAAATTGGGAGCATGGCAGGGGAGGGGGAGGGTGGAAGGGGAGAGGAGAGGAGGGAAGGGAAATGGGGGGGGTGCAGAGATCAATTTAAAAAAGTACCAAAAAAGATAAAAAGCCTGTGAGGTTGGACCCCAACCAACGAGGAAAAGACAGAGTAACCACTGGAGTTAGAATAAAACAAAATACACCGCTTGTCTGTGTATGTTCACTCTTTCAAGCTCACCTTCTTGATCAAGATTTAAGTTCGCCTGTAAAGTGGGATTGCTACACAACCTGCCTGTGAAACAAGTGTGTGGAACGATGTGAAAAGCTGTTCTTGTTGCCATCATCTTCAGCCTGCAGTGAGTGAGTCCACAGCGTTACTCTGATGACTAAGAGACCATTCCCGTAAACGATGCTGCAGAGGTGCCGCAAGCAAGGATCCTGGGGGCTCCTCTCTCAGGAGATCTTGTCTACTTCTTCACACGGGGCGCAGCTGCCCTGTACAAAAGTAAACTGCAAAGTCTAAAAGGGCCTTTGTGGACACTTAGAGTGACCGTTCACGGGAAACCATGCTCCAAAAAGAAAGCCACTTTTTTGTTTTCTGCTATGTATACGGTGCTTAAAGCAGTGCCTGGCACATCTGGGGCAGTCTGTGGGCTTGTGGTGAGTGAGCGGATGAGTCTGAAGACTGGCAACGTCGGAAGTGTCTCCTGCATGGTGTCAAGTCAAGCAAGAGATGAAGTCAGCTTGGAATGGTGGTGCACACCTTTGATTCCAGCACTTAGGAGGCAGACGCAGGAGGATCAATGTGAGTTCAAGGCTATTCCTGTCTAGATAGCAACTTCCAAGACATCTAGGACTACATGGAGAATTCCTGTCTCTGTGTGTGTGTGGGGGAATTATATTATACCAAAATTAAAACTTGTGAAAATATATAAGCAAACAGTGAAAAGCTTAAAGCCATGCATAGGACTGAAAATATGAAAGCAAAGGAAAAGTAAAACTTTTTTTCCTTTTTGTAAAAGGGTCACGTAGCCTAGTCTGATTCTCACTAGACAGCACAGGCTAGCCCTGAACTCTTGATCTTTCTGCCATCCCCTGCCCTCACTAGGAGTACAGTTGTGAGCCACTCTTCCTGGTTAAAACTTTCTTAAAGTAAAACCACTGCCGTGTCATACATCTGCAAGTGAGCTAATGTAGTCACGCCCCTTTAAAATTTATGCTAAGAAACCTCATGCTTAGCATAAAATTTATGCTAAGAAAGACTGATTTCACCCAATTAAATTAGAACCCTTGATTAGTAGAACCGTTTTTATCCTTGATTTCAAGAGAAGCATAGACTGAAACGGAGGTTCACAGACGTAAATGAGATGCACGCTTTTAGATTACATGTTTAGCTGCCTGTCAGTCAGTGTCATCTCCTAAACCATTGAAGTATGCCCTAAAGCAGGAAGCATTTGTGTACAGCGCAGAAACTTTGATCATCTAGTGCTCAGTGATACTCACCACCCTGTACTTCCCAAGGCAGGACAGAAGCTACTGCATTTTGAAAAGATTTTTTTAATGGCAAGTGTTGAGCTAAAGGTATTAGGTTAATTTCTAGTTAATCAGAAAATCTAGTTAGCTGGAATGACTTGTATCCTGAACGGTCCTATTAAATGAGTTCTGATTATTCTTTGGTGTAGCCAGACTTTTCTCTCCTGCCTGCCAGTTCCCAAATAACCACTCAGAGGTTGAATATTAATTATAATTGTTGGGCCAATGACTCGGGCATATTACTAAGTAGCTCTCACATTTAAATTGACACATTTCTGTTAATCTGTGTATTGCCATGTGGCCGTGGCTCACTGGTAATGCTCTGGCATCTTTCTCCTCTGGCACCTACGTGGCATCTCTCTGACTCTGCCTTCTTTCTCTCTGTATCTCTGTTTGGATTTGCCACCTAGCTATATTCTGCCTATCTATTGGCTAAATCAGCTTCTTTATTAACCAATGGGAATAAAACATTCACAGCTTACAGAGGGGCATCCCACATCACTTTGGTTTCTGAAATTATTGTCCGAGTTCTTCCTATTAATGGTGCTTGGTGGAAAAAAAACCCAAAAACTATTCCTACAGTCAAACTGCTTAGGGGTGGTCTGATTGTCCTCAGCTTTAAAATAAAGGAGACAGAAAGCAAACGGCCCTGTGTTTGGCCTTGACCCTTAGAGATGCTACATAATAGGATAAGCCCAGTTGAAAGAAAACAGAAGTTTTGGGGGCTCATAGTTTCTATTTAAGGCTACATTGGCTTTATACATTTCATTTTGAGAAAGTATGGATGAGGCATTAAAAATTAATTTATCTTTATTTGTTTTCCAGATTAATGGCCCTTCTGAAATAGAAAATTGGATCAGGGTTTAGTTATTTTCATCTGCAGAAGCTAATTGAAAATGCATATTTATGATATTAGATGTGGGGAAGTGAACTGTCACCACCCACTCAACTACAACAAGATTTTCCCCCACTTCTGAGATAGCATAACAGACGAGAAATTAATATGGATGTGGTGCATTTCCATCTTCCTTCTCCAGTCTGCAGGTGCCTACTGATGGTTCTGGAATCTTTCTTTCTTTCTTTCTTTCTTTCTTTCTTTCTTTCTTTCTTTCTTTCTTTCTTTCTTCCTTTCCTTCTTTCTATCTTTCTGATAATGGTGTAAGCCTAAGAGACCTACGAGAACCAGAGACCAATGAGAGGTGAGGTAATGTGGATTACGTTTCATAGTTTGTTATTTTTTAATGTCAATTTTTAGTTTATCAACACTTAACATGCAAACAAATTAAAAGACAATTCTTTCTAAAGGATATATGACAAATCCAGGCATCATAGCACATGCCTGTAGCCCTGGCGCTTCAGAAGCTAATACGGAAGAACCTTGAGTTCTGGCTCAGCCAGAGCTGGGTGTGACATAATAACTCAGCGGCCACAGCCCTCCCTTCCCCCTCTTCGCACAGCCACATCCTTCCTTTCGGGGTGCCGGTAGCACCTAGGAAATGCAGGTCCTGGGCACACGTGCCCTTAATGCTGTGCTCGCCTCGGGTTTGCCGCGGTGTCCTCTGCCGAGTACAGCCCCAAGCAGAAGGCAGCCCAGAGTCAGTTTGGGACCACAGCAGTTAGGTACTTGTTTTTCTAACACACACATACCCGGCAGACGCCACTGAAGGAGGGAGAAGCCTGCTGCGGCTCGTGGTTCAGAAGATGAAGTCCGCTGTGGCAGGGAAATCATATCAAAAGGCTGGAGGCTTCTTCCAGTGGGAGCTTGCAGGGCGGCCTGCTGCATCTTACAGGTCAGCACACAGAGACGCTGGGCAGGACCAGGCTGCGCTCAGCCGCAGCTCAGGCTCTAGGGAACTATGTCTGCCAGTGAGGCCCCATCCAGAAGAGTCTGCAGCCTCCAAACTGCACCACCGGCTGGGACCCAAGTGCTGAAGCTCATGGACCCGTGGGAGACATTTTCACTCAGGACCATTGGTAAAATAATCTCAAACACACCCTGAAACAAGCCTCTCTCCCTCCAGTAATAATTTCTGCCCTGACTCAAAGCTGCCTTCACAAAGCTGAGTGGTTTTATGGCCCCCATTTCTTCCTTCTTCACTGAAGTCTTCTGAGGAATGAACTGTCCCTTAACCCACAGAGAAGGTTCTGCACCCAAACAGCAGTGGCTTTGCCATGAGAAGTACCCCAATCTTAGCTACTTAAAACAACAACAAAGCAAAACCAAACACCTTTATCCTCTGAAGGTTCAGAGGGCTTGACTGGGCACTGCATTGGGTATCATCAGGCTAACCTCAGGCTACCGGCTAGAGCTCTGGAATCTCTGAGGGAGAAACTGCTTTAGACATTGTGCTGGCTAGTCCTAGGTCAGCTTGGCACAGCTTATCGTCATCTGAGAGGAGGGAACTTTCGGTTGAGCCTCCATAAAATCGGGCCACAAGCAAACTTGTGTAGGGCATTTTCTTAGTGATTGATGTGGGAGGGCTCAGCCCATTGTGGGTGGGGCCACCCCTGGGATGATGGTCCTGGGTTCTATGAGAGAGCAGGCTGAGCGAGCCACGGGAATCAAGCCAGTAAGCAGAATTAACTCCATGGCCTCTGCGTCAGCTCCTGCCTCCAGGTTTCTGCGCCGCTGGAGTTCCTGCCCTGACGTCCTTCAGTGACGAGCTGTGATGTGGCAGTGTGAGCCCAATAAATTCCTTCCTCCCCAAGTTTTATCACAGCAACAGTGATGTGGAAGGTCAATAATATGGAATATAATATATTTATTTACCAGAATAAGAACTTACACACAAGCTGGGGAGTCAGAAGCGTGGCAGGCTTCCAATTGAGGAGAAGAGAAGATAGATTCGTTTCTCTTTCACTTCCTTTTATCTCCACCTGTCCTAAATTTCCTTATGCCCGCCCTTAGGGTGTATAGCTTTGTGGGGCTCACCCCTACACAACAGTAACCCTAAGACAGACTTGTTCAGACCATTGGAAGAACTAGAGGGATGGGAGGAGGGGGGTTTCCTGCTCCCCCGCCACAGGTATAGTCTTTGCCTAGAAGGTGTCTCTTGGCTGTCGGCCAGACCTCCTCAGACAGCAGTGGTCCCCACGGCTCCTGTTCTCTGACCTCCTTCACTTTGCCTACCTGTCTTCTCTTCAGCCACATCACGCTGCCCCACTATCCTATGTGTGAGGGCTTATCCGATCGCTCGGACCAACCTGGTAACCTAGACAGTCTCTCTGACAGTATTTATTCCATTCGTGATGTTTCTCCACAACGACCCGCATTTAGCAGTTGAGCGGACAGAAAGAAAGTATGACTCTGTATACCACAGTCCTAAATCTTCTTTTCTCCCTACACTCCTTTGAGATCCAGTCCCAGGGTGAGACTCAGTTCCCTCTCTCTCTCCCTCGCTCCTTTCCTCCCTTCCTCCTCCCTTTTCCTCCCCCGCCCTGCCTCATCATCCACCCCCCCCACCCCAGCTCAGGCTGGCCTTGAACTTACTATGTAGCCCAATCTACCTTCAAAGTCATGACTTTCTTACTTTAATCTTCCCAGGGCTGAACCACAGACACGGGCTGCAATTCCTCCTAAAACATGCCTGAACGATAAGAAGAACAAGGCAAAACACAAGTTTAAGTTCTTGAACTAAACTAGAAGACGTCCTTTTATTACTAATATTGCAGGCAAAGCATAGGAAAGATGCCGCTTCATAGAGAAGAGGGCATTTAACTAGAGCTGACGACAGGCAAGCGCGCGCCTCACTGCGTGCCTAGAATGGCTCGGAATTCACCGTCGTTGGGAGCTAAGCCCCCTGTGCTGTCTAATACGGGCCTCCGGGATGGAAATGTCAGCTCATTGACAAGTCCTTAGGAAGCGATGTAGACTCACATCCTACTCATGCACAGAGCATGACTCTTTGATATAAACACAGCTTTAAAAAAAAACTAGACATTTATAAGCACAAAGCAAGCAAAAACAAAACCAAGATGAAGGAAAACAACAGCAGCTACAAATGAAGTAAATGAAGAAGACGACTACTCAGGGAGCAGATGGAAATGCTCATATATATATATATATATATATATATATATATATATATATATATATATCCATCCTCGGGGAGGCATTGGGAACTGTTACCTCTGTAAGATAAAAAGAACACCCTGTAAGAAGGAGTGATCAGAGGGACTGGAGAGATGGCTCAACGGTCTAGAAGGACTGATCAGAAATGAAAGGCCCTTGTGAATTCAGAAAGCATTACTTAAGATGCCAAATTAACACAGGGCTTGAAAGGTGACGTCACGTTGGCCATCCAAACCTGGCAATGAAGTGTCTGGGATTTTAGAGGCCCCAGAGCTGGACCACCAGACCTCTAGAGGCTTTGGAGTTGGAACTATGTGACCAGGCTTCTACCACGGTCTCTCTCCTACTGTCTACTGCCTCCAAAATAGCTTAGTAATCTAAAGAAAGAAAGAAAAAAAATCCCCAGTAACCTGCCCCTCTCCCCCTCTATAACTATCTGAAGTCCGTCCTGTGGGTGAGCCTTGGCGGCTGTCCCGGGTGTGTCTTATGCGCTCTCAGCCACAGTGACGGGCCAGATGGTCACACCATGTCCTCTGTCTCCACATTCCTCTACACGACTCACAGCAGGCGAGCAACAGCCGCAGACCTTCGAGCAAGGAGCCTGGGTACTGCTGACCAAGCATTCCAAACCCCACTGGTTCTCAGAAAGGCCCATGAGGAAGCCTGCTGTGCTTTCACGCCAAGCACAGAGGACATCATCTGACTGGACCCAGCGCATTTCCCTGAGCACCCAAGAGCTGTGCGAGTGCCTCCACAGGAACCCACTCTCTCGGCTGACCCTTCCAGGGTCCCACAAAGTTGGAGATGATGGCCCCATTTGCGTATTGTTGCGACCTATCAAGGAAGAGGCAGCGCTGAGAATAACTGGTGCAAATGGCAGCCGGGAGGACCCTCTCTTGGGAGTGACAAACCCTTCCAAACTACAACATGATGACCGCGTCCTTTAAGGTAGAATCTATAGGTGGATCATCTCATAATTGATAGGTACGTTTGATTCTTGCTTTGGGGTGAGTTCTTTTGGGCATGTGTTACGGAATTTACAAGGCACAGCTGTGACCGCCTTCTACAAAATAAAGAAGCGATTTTTTTTAAGTGACAGTGTAGTAATTTTGACAGTCCCTTGCTGTGATGTAATAGCCCGAGTCACATGTTTTGCTGGAGTGCAAAGCCATTGAGTTTCTCCTAGATGTTATACCAAAAATTATCACATCATACCCTCTGAGGGAAATTTATATTTCACAGAACTTGTCTCAGCAGCCCAGCTTGCAGAGAAATTTTCAGTATTATACTCGGAAGTTTTCGCAATTATTTCTTTTGACAGCTCAGTAGGAAAACTCAACATCTTAAGCATTATATTAACTGTGAAATTGTTTAAAACTCTAACCTATCACTTAAATTGCGCAAATGTACATTGAGACAGATTAGCACACATGACCCGGGGGAGTGATCAGACCTTGTATTCCAGTTTTGGCTTGGAAAGCAGTGAGTGATAGAATCTGTCCTGGAAGCAGTTTTTTTTTTTGTTGTTGTTGTTGTTTATTCAGTTTTATTATATGACAAGCATTAAGCTTTTGTGAGGGACATTGTCTCAACGATGGTTGTTCGTAGCAGCCATCTAGGTGTGCATTTGCTAGTGTGGCTTTCAAAGGCTGAGTGTACTTTTTGTTTTTACAAAGTCAAGGTGTAGTTTACCCTTTGCTCTTAATTGGTTAAAATGTTTTCTCTGAACTGTCACCTGCTTTGTAAACTTTGTCAGCCACTTTTCATTTTGTGGATTATGAACTCTGTAAACTTGCAGAGTTCACATCTATTGTTTATGTCAAAGTACACACTTTTATGTTCTGAAGGAGGCATTTCTCTTTTCTGCAACATTGTTTCTTGTCTTGGCATTAAAAGTAGACGATGTCTAAGAAACCTGCTTGAGAATAGCTGGAGTAGCAAGCACACAGAGTAAGAGAGGATGAAGCTATTCAAGAGCCCAGAATATCTGAGCAATGGGGAAGGCATTGTGAGGAGGGGAGCCCACAGTTTAGTGTTCAAGGACAAGTAGGAGCCTCCCCATGTGACCCAGAGCAGTGAGTTCACAGTGTCAACGAACACTGATGTGTCAGGAAAACAGGCTGATAAAAAGATCCAGCAGGGAAAACAGCTCAGAGTCAGTCTGTGGGAATCAGAGAGTGATTTGTCCTGGCAATATCATGAATAGAAGCTAACAAGGTTTCCTCTGTTGAGGATTCTCTGTTTAGATTTATGCTCCAAATTTTAATTGGATTATTTCGTTGGTCAATGTCTAGTTTCTTGAGTCCTTTATATATTTTGGAAATTAGCCATCTGTCTGATGTAGAGTTGGTGAAGATTTTTTTCCCATTCTTTGGGTTGCTGTTTTGTCCTATTGATGGTGTCCTTTACCTTACAGAAGCTTGTCAGTTTCATGAGGTTCCATTTGCTAATTGTTGCTCTTAGTGTCTGCACTATTGGTGTCTGGTTCAGGAAGTTGTCTCCTGTGCCAATGCATTCAAAGCTATTTCCCACTTTCTCTTCCGTCAGGTTCAGTGTATCTGGAATTATGATGAGATATTTAATCCACTTGGATTTGAGGTTTGTGCAGGGTGATAGACGTGGATCTATTTGCATTCTCCTGCATGCCAGCATCCAGTTAGATCAGCACCATTTATCGAGGATGTTTTCTCTTTCTATTGTATAATTTTGACTACTTTGCTGAAAATCAGGTGCCCACAGGTGCATGGATTTACATCCGATTCTTCAATTTGTTTTTCCTTTGAACAATACGTTTGTTTTTAAGGCAATATCATGCCGTCTTTATTACTCTACCTCTGCAGCACAGCTTGAAATCAGCGACGGTGATACCTCTGGAAGTTCTTTTGTTAGCTAAGACTCCTAGCAATGGAGGGGGCAGAGTACAGAGTCTGAACTGGCCATCCTCTGTAACCAGGCAAGACTACCAGTGGAAGGATCGGGACACCAAACAAGTCACATAACCGTCAACCTAAAATTTGCCCTGCCTACAAGATGTGCTGGGGTATAGTTGGTGCAGAACTTGTGCAATGACTGGTCTAGCCTATGACACGTGCCACAAGAGGGAATCCATCCCTGACACTGCCTGGAGGGCCAGGACCCAGAGGGTGGACAGCCTAGAGACCTAGGATAGAACCAAATTTGACTGGCAAAAATGTCAATAAAATGATTCCTAATTATATCAAAGATTAGTGCCTAGCCCAGTTGTCATCAGAGAGGTTTTATCCGATAACTGGTGGAAACAGATAAGGAGACCAACAGCCAAACATTGGGAAGACCTCGGGGAATCCTGCAGAAGAGGGGAAGGAAGGATTGTAGGAGTCAAATGGGGTCAAAGACACCACAAGAAAGCCCATAGCATCAACTAACCTTGGCTCATGGTGGTTTGAGGAGCCTGAACCGATAGCCAGGGAGACTGCATGGGACTGACTCAGGCCCTCTGCATATGTGTTACAATTGTGTAGTTTTGTTTCCTAATGGTAGGAGCAGGAGCTGTCTCTGACTCCTGTGCCTGATTTTGGGACCCTTATGCTTATACTGGGTTGCCTCATTCAGCCTTTAGCTTGATATGCGTGTGTGGTTGATATCCATGGTAGGCCTGCCCTTCTCTGAATAGAAACAGAATAGGAGTGGATTTGGGTGGGGGAAGAGGGGAGGTGGTGGGGAGAGACTGGGGGGGAGAGGAAGGGAGGGAAACAGGTTGTAAAATTAATTAATTAATAAAGAAGCTAACAAGAGTACAGCAAAGCCCTCAAATGATTGAACAGCCCCGACTCCCACCAAAACATGAACATTTGATTAATGAGAAAACAAACTAAGGAGGAAAGATATAGAAAATGCAACATGGAAAGATAAAATGTTCAAAACGCTGGTGAGAGTGTCGCCAGGTATACATCTAGGTAATGGATGTAAGGAGGAACCAGTCCAACCTAGAGCTCCTGGGGTAATTTCTTCATGTTTTCAGACCCAATCTGGCAGGGTGGAGCTAAGGGACACAGCATGGCTAGAATTTTCAAGAAGATGCCCATTTTGTTTTTGAAATGGCTCCCTGTATAGTCCACCCAGGGGAAGCCTCAAACTTGCTATGCAGCAGAGGTTGTGTTTGAACACTGATATCCTGTTCTTTATTACATATAGGCTTACAGGCATGTGCCACCATGCCCTTTTTAAAGATGTTTAACTTCTCAAAACTGCTATACTGGTCAGACTCATAGTCACAGGACTCAGGAAGCCGAGGCAGGATGGTTGCTGCAAGACCGAGGCCAGCCTGGGCTACATGAAGTTTGAGGCCAGCCTGGGCTACATGAAGTTTGAGGCTGGCCTGGGCTAGAGAATGTGATTCCGTCTCATAAAACAAAACGGAGGACAACCATGGAGAATGTTAAGATGAGGTGTGTTTCATCTCTAGGACAATAGTAGCTCATAAAAAAGGAGTCACCTTGATGCACCATGCAACTGAATAGCAAACACTAAGAGTAGCACCACACATTGTTCAAAAGAACTTGAGACATATGACCAGTGTGCAGAGACAACAAGGGAAGGCACATGCATACATGATCATGTTCAAAGCATGGGGGACCAGGCTGGCTGTAGACAGTGAGATGGGAGTGGTTTGGAAGTCTGGGGAACAACAAGACTTACCACAAACTCCCTAGAGACAAATACTTGGAGATTTGATTTGTACCTCAGGTTTCTAGCTAAAAATTTATATTTGAAAAGCTGCGGTATGCAGGCCACAGAGCTCCTTTTCTCACTGGCCTCCTGATTTTTGAGCCCTGATTTGGAGAAAAGAACATAGACTCCTGAACAGCCTGGGTGAGACTGATTTGTCCCCGATAACCACAAAACCTGGCACTTGAACTGACTGAGAACGCATTCTGGAGAGTTCAACCACACTGAATCCCAGGGAAGCGACTGGTTTTCCTCATTTTATGTATCCTTCTGCCGCTTGCTCTTAGATTGTTTTAGTGCACAGACTGCCAGTCAGACATTAAGATGAAAATGAATATGCCAGGTGTGTGTGTGTGTGTGTGTGTGTGTGTGTGTGTGTGTGTGGCTCACACCTGTAATCCCAGTCATGGGGCAACTGAAGCAGGATGGTTAGGAGGTTAAGACCAGTCTGAGCTACATGGGGGAAAGTCTGTCTCAACAAAACAAAACAAAACAAACAAAACCTCCAATAAGAAAGAAAAGGGAGGAAATAACAGTTTGCATCAATAACAGTCTTGTGAGCCATGAAAGCGTTAGCTGCGTTCAAGTGTCATAGTGTTCAGGGGGAAAAGTTAATTACAAAGTACAAAGATGAGTTTGGGCATCTGAGTTAGGGCACTTCTTTATTTGCCGTGTTTGTATATATTTCTAACTGTTCCAGCAGGAAGGCGAAGGCAGCATCGCTGGTGAAGTGAAAGATGAGTGTGTCTTGTTTTCAGAAGCCTTATGTGGGTCAGTCCCTGAACATTATGTCCAGATCCTGAAGTGTTCTCTAGAGCCTTGGGAAACCATAGCCAACTCTGAAGAGCGCTCTGCAGGACAGAGGGGGCTGCATCAGCTGTTGGAAAAGGGCTGATGTTAAGAATCCCTGGACGCTGTAATCATTTTCCACTCTACCTCTTCCCCTGCGAAAAGTACAAACCTGATGGAGCTTTTCCTTAACCAATACTTTCCCAAAGACTTAACGTTTATACAACAGCTTGATATAAATCCAGTCTTGCATCCGCCATTCCATGGCAGGCAAAAAAACCAAAACAAAACATTTCCACTTAAGGTTAGAGACAAGGTCACACCATTGAGCCTGAGCTCTTTGCAAATGCTGTCTTGCTTGATTCCCCTAATAATGGTCAGCACAGTCATTTCCTTTGAGAAGTGGTAAGGCCTTGGACTTGGACTTGCATTATCTCAATTCTCAAGAGACTCAGTCTCACACAACCTAGACGGCCAACTTATTAATTGGAGAATGAAAACCCAGAAGGCTGAGCTGGTCAAGCACAGCATCTCCCTCCAGAAGCAAAGCACTTTGCCCAAGAGGGCTTGCTGTGTGTGGCCTTGCAGCCAAGCAAACCAAATGATTTTTATTCAACAGTCAGGGAACTAGGGGTCAGGCAAGCACACCCCACCAGCCCAGTGGCCAGGCTCCTGGACAGAGATTGCACGCCTACTGACATTCTCAGACTAAAACAGTACTGACAACAGCCCACACATTGGCTTTGCCTATGCACATGGTGAACTGTCTGCAAAGAGAAGACCATCCTAGGTGACCAGTGACTTTCTGTTTAGTAAAGGAGCATACACGCGAATAATTAATTTGGGAAAATGAGCAAATCCATCCATGGATTATAGAACTATTCCTCAGAGAGGAGTCCATGAGTGCATGGTGCCATTCTACAAAAACTTTCATGTTTTTGTGTCAGTAATGATCTAAATGCTGAATATAGGAATATACTATTTCAAGGATGTCCACCTTATTAGTGAGAGCGGCAGATCTGAATGCTATGAGACAGCAAGGCGGGCCAATGATTGTATGTGAGTATAGCAGGCAGTATGATGACTGCGGTGAGAAGCAATTTAGTTTCAGGCATCATGTTAAGTTACTGCTCTAAGCCTGCAATTTTTATCAGCTTTGAAATTGTTTTCTCTGTGTAACATCTCTGGCTGTCCTGGAACTCGCTCTGTAGACCAGGCTGGTCTCAAACTCACAGAGATCCACCTGCCTCTGCCTCCCAAGTGCTGGGATCAGAAAAGTTTGGTTTTTATTTGTTTTGGCTTATATTAGTAGAAGATCTATAGTTATTCAATTCTATATACTTTTACACATTCAAGAACCATCATAATGAACCAATATAGATAACTCTAGTGGCCATCAGAGAGTTTTTAAATTTTAAATAATTTATTTATTTGCAGGGTTGGGATTAGACCTAGTGCCTCAAAGATTGCTAGGTTCAATGCTTAATCTCTATTGCCAACAAGGCTGGATTTGGAATCACCTAGGAGACAGACCTCTGGGTATGTCCTAGACACACTTCCAGAGAGGGTTAACTGAATGCAGAAAATCCATGCTTCCATAGTCTAAGGTCCCAGGCTGAACAGAAAGATGAAAGGTAAGCTGGATTAGTGCCTGCATTCTCCCATCTGTTCTGATATGTGGAAACGTTAGCGAGCAAGCCCTGCTGCCACAGAGGTGCCGGGTCCACTGCCATGCCTTTTCCTCTGTGCCACAGTGTTTTGTCACAACAATAGAAAATTAACTAATACAGGAAGTAATCGTGTGTTATATTTGGGACAGGCATCACCCATGATCTTCAGTCCTTCATGGGTAGTCATATGGATAACGGATCAGTAGGGGAAGGAACAATAGCCTTGAAGCTAGGTAGGAAGCCATTGAGCCATTCAAGACAGGAATTAACAGTGTTCTAGACTAGAAACATGACAACAGGAGTTGAAAGAGGTGAGCAGATCAGAGATTCATTTAGGAGACATCTGGAGTAGGAATAATAAAAACCTAGAGACAGATATTGGGGTTAAAGTTGAAGATCAGAGAAGCAAAGCAGCCAGCCACTAGAGAGTTCTCACCTCTACCAATGCTCAGACTGAAGGGCGATCCTGTCCTCTGATTGTGTCTCCAGACTGCACCGCTCCTCAGACTGCCTAGACTGCAGAGTGAATACTCTGAGACTCTGAGCTCCTGTCTTACTTTCCTCTTTAGTGCTGGGACTAAAGCCGTGCACGACCACCACTGTCCAGCTTCTGTGGCTAACTGGTGTGGCTGTGGCTAGCTTTGCAGTCTGGTCTTCAGGCAGGCTACATTAGATGGTAAACAATATGTCACCACAGACATCTGCTGGATTTGCTGGTGGAAGGAGCTGTGTAAGAGTTAAGGGAAGCTAAGAGATCAAGAGTGGCTCCTGAGCTCTGAGCCAAGGCTCCGAGTAGATGGAAAGGACTTGTGTTGACACTAATAAGCTGCACAGGGAGGTTGTCCTGGCTTCATTTCTGTGACTGTGATAAAAACACCCTGACAAAAATCAGCAGAGAGGAGACAGGGCTCCTTTCAGTTTATAATCCTGGTTGTAGCTGGGAAGCTACTTTGTCTAGAACTTGGAACAGCTTGTCACGTCGCATCCACAAGTCCGGACAGAGAGAAGGACATGCCCATGGGCTTGAGAGCTTCAGTCTTGCGTAGTTTAGGACCCCCTGCCTAGGGAATGATGCTTTCCCCAAAGTTGGCGGGCTCCACTACAGTTTACTTAATTAAAGGCAAAACTCGTGCAGACTGGCCACAGGCCAAACAGATGCAGACAGCCCTTCCCTGAGACTCTCAGGTGATGCCACAGTGTATCAGTTCGACAATTAAAGCTAACCGTCATAAACACAGTGTATCAATTCGACAATTAAAGGTCATAAACACAGTGTATCAATTCGACAATTAAAGGTCATAAACACAGTGTATCAATTCGACAATTAAAGCTGTCGTAAGGGCGGCTGGAGTTGAAGTGTCACAGCTGACAAAAATGAAATTTTGTGTAATATGAAATTGACGGAGTTGTATATATGAAGCCTTAGTTCGGCAGAGGGACCCAGGGTTATTAATATTTCTCCTTTGGAAACTATCAGATTTTAAAAACCTCATTGGTGACAGGAGGGACTGCCCTGTGCATAGAGGTGTGAGAATGCTTGAGACAAAAGAACCTTGTGGAACATTTAAGGAAATAAGATGCTAAATGGAGCAGGTATAAGTTTAATTAGTGAGGTAGGAGAAAGAGCCGAAAACCAATGGTGTTTCTGGAGGTTTCTTTTCTTATTGTTTTTTGTCTTATATTGCTTTGTTTGGGCATTTTAAAAATTACTGGACTTTTGCCTATATATTATGCTTTCTGATTTTTTATTTTAGTGTGTGCATGTGTGCATGTGTGCGTGTGTGCGTATGTGTGTGTGTGTGTGTGTGTGTGCGCGCGTGTGTGTTTCCATATATTTTCTTGTTTTTAAATTCTGGTTTGTTTGGCTTTTATTTTCCTGTTTGCTTTCTCAAGGAAGAAGGAAAGAAAAAAAGAAAGAAAGAGAAAAGGAAAGAAAGAAAGAAATATTAGTTTGAGTTACAAAAAGAAATGTGCATGTGTTTATAGTTTGGAGATACTACAGAGAAAACACTAGACAGTGGCAGAGCAAGCTGGTTAAGCTCAGGATTTCACATGTGCTTCTCCAAATCACTGGTGGCCAGACAAAACAGGTGGCTAAAATTGAGTCAAAAAGGTCACGTGAGATGAATTATCAGTTAAGGCAGCGGCTAGTTTTATAACTGATACACCTGGAAATCTGACTTAAGGCAAAAATCTCTCTGCAGTGATCAGATGTTGGTGCAGATACTGATAACTGATCACACTGCTGAGAATGTGTGACTGTTAAACAAACCCTTAGCTCCAAATGGGACATCGAAGACAACCTCCCCAAAGGCTTAGGGACTGTCATGAAAAGGGCATGAAGAATAGAATAAAGAGAAAAAAGATGGGAAGGAAGAGAGGATATGAAGGAATATAAGCGCAAGAGGACGGGGAGGCCTGCTGTGAAATGCTTCATCCGGACACGACAGGGCCACCGCACTCACGAACTCAAGGCAGATTCAGCTACCTGCAGGAGCACAAGCCAACAGTACCACTCAGCATTCCCACAGGCGGCCCTCATTGAGCCCAGCGGATTACACAACAAAACCAAGAACAGAACGTAAGACGTGAGAGGCGAGGGGGAACGTTTTGGGGGTGCTTGTTGGGAATGGAAGGGGAGAGTAGAGAGTCGCTATGATCAAGACACATTGTTTACATGTAATTAAAAATCCTATGGCAATAAAAACATCTGTGGCTTAACACAGCTAGAGTTTCTTTCTCACTCACATTGCAGCTGAGTGTTCTCCAGTGGCATCTTCCTGGTGGCGTTCTTTTTGTTTGTTTTATTTTTCTTATTCCATACTTATTTATTTGTTTATTTTATATATATTTGTGTGTGTGTGTGTGTGCCCACATGCATGGGCATGGTCTGTGTATGCATGCATGTGCACATGCGTTCACATATGTATCATACAGGTGGAGGCCAGAGACCATCTTGCAGGAATTGGTTCTCTCCTATTGTGTGTGTCTTAGGGATTGAACTCAGGTTGGCTTGGCTGCAGACACCTTTACCAACTAAACCTTCTCTCCAACCTGTTTTTGTTTCCTGGGGTAGGATCCTACAATGTAGCTCAGGCTTGCCCTCAACTCAAGGTGCTTTGTGAACTTCGTGACTTAGTCTGTGTGGTTCTGGGATTGCAGGCATGTGCCACACCTGGCTTAGCCATTTTCCTTTCCATGTGTTTCTGGTCAGTCTGGGACCTCTCCGGGGCTCTCGGCCCCAAATCAGTGGAAGCTAAAAGTCCTGCTGTGTTTGAAAGGGTTCGTGACCCAGGCCAGTGGCTAGAACTCAGACCTTGGCGTCAGTTGGACAGAAAACAGGGATTACGATGCATGGAGAAAGCAGAACAGGCTTGTCCCAACGTTTTCAAAAGGATTTCTGGTTGGGAACACTTGAATCTCTGGGCTGCATCCAGACAGGATCCTATGCAACAGAATTCCAGACTCTGATGGGCTAGATGATGCCGTTCCTCCAGCAGGAGCTCGTGGACTATGGCTTTGAGTATGAAGGGACACAGGGAGGCTCAGGACCTGGAGCTGAGGCTGCAGCTCCGTAAAGCATTGAGCTCCGCAAAGGCGATGGGAGGCTGAGGTGTGGGATGGAAAGTTGTGGTGTCTTGCTTAGAGGCTCCATGTGGATGTCTGGTACAAGCGGGTACAAGGGTAACTTTAATTCCAATATAAAATCTCATGACTGGGAGGAGAGCAGAAAGCTACCAAGTATTAACGTCTGAAAATCGCAGTAGCAAGCAGATCCCATTGGCTTGCTATGATACAGGATGAAATAGTTCCATCTGAGAAAACAAAACAAAACATTCTATGGGCTCTGGAACCAAACACAGTCAAACGACAAACTGTAAGGACAGTATGACTTGTGGCAGCAGTCTCTCTTCAAAGTCGGGTTTCACAAGTAATTAGAGTAGGAGGCCTCATTGCATGATGCATGGATCCTTCCAAATGCAGCTGCCGCAGACACCAACTCTCTTCATTCAACTTCAGTTTCACTCTGCTGCCTTGATGCAAATGAAAGTGTTAAACTAGAAGTTGTTAGCTGAAGACTTCAAGGCTTCATACACACCAGTGAAATGTCTTCATGTATTTCACAGAGAGAGTTCCTAGAAAGTCAGCCAAAAGCTAAAATATTGGGAAAATGGGGAGAAGAGAATCAGAGACACAAGAAGAGAAAGTGCATCTAAGTTTGCATTTGATAGTGTGGATAATATTAATTGATTTACAATACTTCTAAATAATAGGGAGAGATAAACAGTGTGTCGTTTTAAAACATTTAGTATTCATACACAAAGCTCAGGAGCAAGTTTTTTTTTTTTGGTGACTTTGTCTTCACAGATTAAATTGGAGGAAAAGACCCCACTGCTTTTGAAGTATGTTATGGAAATAACTTCCTGTACTTTATAGTAAAACGCATCTGACCTTTAGGGAAGGATGTTTTCAACAGGCAATGGATTGGTGCCATTCCTCAGAGACTTTACTCAAAGTGTTTGCTGTGATCAAGTCTCCCTGGAGTGTCACCATTTCTGACAAAACACCAGGGTCCCCTATCAAAAGTCTAGGCTTGGAGTGTGCTGCCACAGTCCCTTATGGTCAAAAGGTATTGTGACTTGAGTGCATGACTCTCGATTAGGTGGCATACATAACTGTATGGGGGACACTGAGATCTAAAAGGTGTTTTTCCTGTCACAAATTGCTTTGACAGTTTATCCAGCCCATTTCAGACCTCCTTATATTGCAAAACGAAACTTATAAGAGGCCCCGTGCCCCTGTTCTTCTTTGTGACTTAATGCAAGGCTGGAGTGGGTTTTTGGGGCAAGAGGAGCCTTGGAGGGAAGCCATCAATAGAGCATTTACTATTCCCCCTACTTCCTTTCTTCAAAGTATTATAGCTGACGTCATTGCCAACCTCTGAAAGCAACACTTCTCTCCTGTGTGTTATGCCCACCACCATCAGATATTTATAGAAATAGAATAGTGTATCATCCCTTTGGTAAAGTTCCATGAAGCTGGTTCCAAGTGAAAATGAATAAATAATGTTTATCTAGGCCCCAAAGATAACACTAAAAAGCTAAAATTGATTCCTCCATCCGTTCTGTTATATGCTGACCATAACACACTTCCACTCTCGGGGTTGGCTTATTTTAAGATAAAATGGTTGAAGGGATGCAGAGAAAAATGAGAGAAAAATACCACTAATAGATATTGATTTTGTTGTGACATTAATTTGACAGCTTTGCAAACTGCATTTTAACAGCAGTGAACTAGTTGAGTTTCTGTGACTCAGTGAAAACTTATATTTATATATACACACATATAACATTAATTATATAATATATAAAGCTTATAATTTTGTTTCAGGGTCAGAAATATAGCCATGATTTGAAAATCCACTGCAATGATGTAGACACCCATTAGAAGTCAATTCTTTTTTTTCTTCCTTTTTTAAATTTAAGTTAGAAACAAGCTTGCTTCACATGTCAATCCCAGTTGCCCCCCCCCACGGGCTCCTGAGTCCTCTACCCAATCTCCACTCCAATCCCAAGGGAGGGTGAGGCTCTCCATGGGGGTGTCCATAGTCTGTCATTTCATCCAGGACAGGGTCTAGGCCCTCCCCCAAGAGCCCAGGCTGAAAGAGCATCCCTCATTGTGTGATGGGCACCCAAAATTCATTTGCATGCCAGGGATAAATACTACCCAAGGCCCCATAGATTATCTAGGCCTCCTCACTGACACCCACATTCAGGGGGTCTGGCTCAGTCCAGTAGTCAGTTATTAACAATGAATATTCTAACTGCTTATTCATGATAGCCCAGGAATGAATACCAGTCTCAAGCAACCTGCAAGAATCGCTTCTAAATCCTCCCGCGTTTTCCACGGCCAGGGTTCCTGTGTATTGAAGGTGGGTGTGCCACATCATACGGCTCTCGTTACGGTAGACTTTAAAAGTCCAGGCAGGCTGCTGGCAGAATCAGCTTCAGATTGTTCTTCGGATCTCTTTAAATTGTGAACACTCAGGACCCAGAAGGCGGCCAGCATGTGCTTCTTTGCTCCCCGGGTTTCGGGGAGCAGTCTTCCTTTCACCTGCCTATCCCGGCTGCAGGCCTGCTGCTGTGCATTTGGTAGGTCTTCTGTAAATGTGTCTGGGGAAAGATTAAACGGGTGACTGAATAAGGCCTTCGGGACGAGGGATGGCTGCACGAAGTCATTTCCAACCCATTAGGATTCAGGCTGGCGCATTCTGAAGCTGCTGTAGTCAGCATCCATTGATTCTCACATCCACGTTCTGGTGCAGATGCAGCCCTGTGCTTTAAAGTCTCTCCAACAAGAGGAAAATTAGCCCCGATCACATGCTGGTGTAGTTTGCAAAGTGTGTTTACTTTTTCTAGAATATGAAGTCTATGCCACGTGACACACATGGCCAGATTTCAGTAAATACTGCAGGAATGAACTGGGAGCATCCTGGAATAGCAACGTCGCCTTCTGTGTTGTAGCCTTGGGAAAGTCACCGCAACCCTGTAGATCATACATTCCTTGATTCTAAAATGAGCATTTTAGAAACATGCCATCCCTCCTGTTTAAGAGTCTCGAAAGAATAACTGGCTGCAGGGATTAAGAAAGCCTGGATAATCCAAAGGAAATTCTCTCCCACATAGACTCCATTAGGAAGAAACAGGGGAGAAAGCTACTTTCTATATATTATTTTAAAACTTTGCAAATACCAGTGAGATATGGAAATACTACTATAAACACATTAGTAACATCTTGTATGTGAAATAATACTGTGTAGGAGGGAAAAGTTAGCTTCAGAGAGGCTCAGGATTTGTCCAGTATCCCAGTCAGTGAATGATGGACCCCCAAATCCAATCCTGATGTCTTCAAAGCCTGTATGTCATCCTTCATGACTAGACCCGCTTAGATTCTGATAAGACATCAGTTTACACTGAAAGTGGGGTTGCTATTTTCATCTTCTGTTTCTACCTCTTGTATTTTTGTTGTTGTTGAGTGAAAGCATAGGGGAGGCTTGCTAGGAATTCATTTCCTCATTCTGTGTCATATACTGGAGCTCCGAGACGGATGTAGGACCCTTGGCATATTAAAATGAGGGAACAAGACTGTGTGACAAGTAAGATACAAGGTGGCCCTGGGAGTCAGGCAGTAACGGTGAGAAAGACTGAAGGACCCTGTGGACGGCTCTGGAAAAGCCTGGCGGGACCCACAGGAGAAGAAGAGTGCCTTCCCGACAAAACGGAAGGGGAAGCCAGGTGAGCAGGAAGACGCTGGAAGCCAAGAGAGGAGACGGCCGCTCTGTGGTGGTCACACAGGAAAGCTGCATGAATATCTGTGTCCTGTGGGATGGGATGCTGGGAACCACAGTGTCTACCGTGACAGGAAAGGCTGCTGCCGAGCTGTACCTCAGGTACCGTCAGACCCCACACAATGTTCAAACCTTTCATTAACTGAGCTTGTTTTAATGTGTCCACTTCCAATACAACCTTTTTTTTTTTAATAAGGTTTTGCTGTGTAGTCCAGGCTGGCCTGAAATTCACAGTGTAGCTCAGGCTATCCTCAAACTCAGGATCTTTAGCCTGTTGAATATAAGATTACGAATGTGTGCTACATAGCTTACTTATATAACATCTTCAAGTATTGTGATGTGGGCAGTTCCAGCAATCTGCTTGTTAGTGAGATCAAGAACCTTGCCCCTCTTCCCCCCCTACAGTCCCAGAAGCAGAGAGTATGGGATGTGTTTGGACCTCACAGGAAATCCACAACAATCTCATGGCAGACAGTCAAGGATTTTCACAGCCCAATTTTCTTACTTAATGCCTTTGGCTTCCTTGAAACTAATCAATTAATTTATTAGGGTTCTAAACTAAGAATTTCTGTAGCAGTGGAAGTTTTAAACATCTGAATTTGGAGGGGAGATTGGGAAAGAGGAGCTCTTGCAATACATGTGTCTAGAAGAGGTCAGATGGCTGAGGGTCAGAACCCAACTTTAGTCAGAGCCTGCGGCTCAGCCAGGGAAGAAACAAGCATGCTGAAGAGTTGTCCCTTGTCCTGTAAGGATGGAACAGGGGTTGGAGACCTCGCTCAGCGGTTAACAGCGCTGGCTGCTTTTGCAGAGGATGCAGATCAAGTTCCGGTACATACACACGGTGACTCACAGCTCTGTAACTCTTGTCCCAGTGAATCTGACACACACACACCCTCTTCTGACCTCAACCAGGAGCGTGGTTTTATATGTGTGAGTGTGAATATGTGTCTGTGCACACACAAAAGAAAAAAATTCATACACATAAAATAAAAATCAGTAAAGCTTAGAGAGGGAAACATTCATCACCTAGATATTGGTTTCTAAAATAACTTTCCAATAAAAGGAATGAAGCTTCTTTGGTGAAATGGATAATTCTCTGACCAGAACAAGGAGTATACAAGTTGAGCCTGGACATCTTGTTACAGAAAGTAAGGAAGCGCTCCAACCAGCCAACTGACCATTGATTCAGGTATGTCAAAATTACACAGCAATAAACCAAAACCAAGGATACAGACAGAGGAAGGTTGAATTATGATCCAAAGTGTAGGGAGAATATCCACAAGAAAACACTGACATAAATAATTAAAAGATAAGTGAAAGAGAATAGAGAAGTCTCTTATAGGAAAAAAAAACAGTAAATAATTTATGTCACAATCTGCCTTTGGGGGAGGAACACAGTTCTCTTTTTTCTAAGTGTGGACTGCTCAGGGTTACCTCCTCCCAGAGAGCACCGATAGGGAGAGGTATGGAGGGACAAGAGAGACGTTAGGATGCTTGAAGAACACCCTGGCCAAGGGCTCAGCGTCAGCAGTGATGCCCCATGATTCTACCATGTGCCTCAGAGGCGCTTTGAGGAAAACTGAACTGTCTCTGGCTTTTCTCCTCAATTTCACATCAATGACAGCTATCAGGAAAGCATCAGAAACGTCCCCATTACAGAATATCCTCCAGAGCACCCCACCCGTGTTCCTACGGCTGTTAAAACAGCAACATGGAAAGTTCAGGATGCTTCACAGCTAAGGAAGTCTGAGGAGACTGGATGATGAAACTTAATATACCAGAATAGAAAACAAATGAAGAATTAAGGAAATATGAACAGGCTATCCATAATTTATCATTATTACTTCATTTGTTAAAGCAAATACATCATACTAATGAATTATGTTCATTACAGGTGACATTGGAATATGATTTTAAAAAAGCGAAAACCTGTGGCTGAGCTGGGGCAGATAGGGCACAGACATGATCCCTCCATCTGGCTTTCGGCGTCTTCTAGCTTGAAGTCTAGTTTCCAGGGGATGAAATTGGAATATGCCATTTGCGCCAAAGCCTGCGTTTGGGAAATTCAGACGGTCACTTCTACTACATTCTATGAGGCAGCCCAGGTGCCTTTAAAAAGGGAACAAAAGGTTGTTGCCTCTAAGTGTGAGGCCTAGTACACACAGACAAGGAAGGGAGAGACTCGTGGCGGCCATATAGACGGTGCACCTTCTCACACTGCCTGTGTACATCCCACGAATGCTCTACACTGTTAACCACACAGGTCCTGTCCCAGCTCATGGCAAATGCGTCGTTATGTCTGAGAAAACTGCCCACACCTTCAGACAATCTGTTAAGTGTCAAGTACTAAGATTATCTAGAAAAAATACTTTTCTTCTTCCTTTATCAAATAAGTTACAAATAAGTCAGCATAAGAGCTTTCAAAAAGAGTGGGGTTCTGGTGAGAGCAATGTGAAAATCAGCCTTTCCATGCGCTTCATCACTGGCTCCACAGACTGCCAGGCTCTGTTGGGTCTCCCTTTTGCTTTGTGCAGGGTTAGCTGGGACTGTGGTTATCTGAGAACTAAACTAGGCTGTGCTCTAAAAGACTCCGCTTACATAATGACTGTCAACCCAGGGTCAGGAAAGGTAATAAACCAAATTCTCAGCCAGATGGTGGTGGCTCACGCCTTTAATCTCAGCACTCAGGAGGAAGAGGCAGGCGGATCTCTGTGAGTTTGAGGCCAGTGTGATCTACTATAGAGCAAGTTCCAGGAAAGGCTCCAAAACTACACAGAGAAACCCTGTATCAAAAAAACCAAAATAAATAAATGAAATGCTTAAGCCTAAGCCTCAAACCAGGAATGACTTGATTCTTCTTCTTCTTCCTCTTCTTCCTCCTCTTCTTCTTCTTCCTTTTTTTTTTTTTTTTTCTCGAGACAGGGTTTCTCTGTATTGTTTTGGAGGCTGTCCTGGAACTCGCTCTGTAGACCAGGCTGGCCTTGAACTCAGAGAGATCCACCTGCTTCTGCCTCCCGAGTGCTGGGATTAAAGGCATGTGCCACCAATGCCCGGCTTAGTGGTTGGCTTATCATCTATCTATGTATCTATGTATGTATGTATCTATGTATGTATGTATCTATCTATCAATCATCTATTTACCCATCTATATGTGTGGTATGTATGTGTGTGCACATCTGTATGCTAATGCATGTGACTATGTATGTGAATGGGCAGGCCAGAGATGGATGTCAGATGTCTGCCTCTATTTCTCTCCATTTTATTTTTTACATCAGGGTCTATGATAGAACCTGAAGCTCACTGTTTTGGTTAGACTGGCTGGCCAGAAAGCCCCTAGTATCCTTCTGTCTCTGCGCTGCAGTACTGAAGTTGCAGACACACATTGTTGTACCTGGCTTCTACATAGGTGCTGGGAATCCAAATGCTGAACCTCATGCTGGTGCAGCAAGCCCTACCCACTGAGAGATCTCCCCAGCTCCAGCTTCATTTTATACAACACACACACACACACAAAAAGCTACAATGGGCATCAAATGTCATTCTGGTATGAACCAAGTAGGCTCAAAATCATAGGTTGGTGTCGCAGCAGAAATCTCTGATAATGTGACTGTTTTTGAAAATAGTTTTCAGAGACAATTAAGAATTATCAATACATAAATAAATAGTGTGATCTAGATGGGGCCCTGTTCTGAACATGATTGTGTCCCTGTGTGAAGTGATGAGCAGGGGTGGAGTTCTTACTTAGCAGGCAGGAAGCCCTGAGTGTGGCTCTCAGCACAAACCAAGCATGGCGGCACACACCTGTGATAGCATCCTCAGGAAGTGGGGGCCCGAGGATCAGAAACTCAAGGTCATCCTTTGCTGCTTAGAAGCTTTGAAGTCATCCTGGGATACATGAGAGACTTTGCCTCGAAAACAAGCAAGCAAACAAATAAATTTCCAGAAACAGACAGCAAGGGGGTGTGTACAAAGAAGAAGCCCAAATGAGGCCTCGGTGTGAAAGGTCAGGAAGAGAAGCCTCGGGAGAAACGGAGGCCCGGCAGCACCCAAACCAAAAACACATTGCTAATCACTCATCTGTGATGCGTTGTTGTGGAATCTCTGGAAGATCAATACGTCCCAGAAAATAGTTTTACATATATTGACTTTCTCTCACAGGGGCCTCGCTATTCATCTCTCTGTCATTACAGGCTGCATAGATAAAGTGGGAAGAGAAACTAGAAATATTACCTTCTTTCCAGATGACAAGCTAAGGTGGGACTAGAGTCACGAATGGGAACTCTGACTCCCAGCAAGTTTCTCCCCCGCAACCTTGCTCACTATGGACTGCCTGTTGCTTGGGTTGGGCCAGGATGGCACTGCCACCTCCTAGGTAGAGAATAGCCCAGGGAAAGTAAGGGGCAGCAGATCTTGCCTGTGGTGCCATGTGTGTGGATGTTAGTTAAATATCTTTCTTCATACATGGGAGAAATGCAGAGCACCACAAGAGTGGTTGGATTTGTATTCTGCAGAAGCCTTTTCAGATGCTTGAATCGGCCTTCCCTTTATTCCCTCTCACTGTTTATTCCTTCTTTATTGTTTAATAATGTCCATTGCGGGGGTGGGGTGTAGCTTAGTGGTAGAGCACTAAGAATGCTCAGAATGTATCAGGCACTGAACTTGATAGAAATATCATCAGTCAATCAAATTTACCATGAAAATTCTAAGAATATTAAAGGGTTTTAAATAATAACAATTAAAAGAAAGAAAAATTCTGTTCTTTTAATCATGTCTGTAATGTCTCTACTTTTTATAAGTAGCAGTTTGGTGGGCATTCCAGGGTGTGTGGTGTGCGAGGATGTGTCAGGGGAAGAAAAAGTACAGATTCCTGTGTGGATGCTGCTGCCAGGTCTCCAATGCTGTCAACGTTATCTTTGACAATCTTAGTAAACTTGAGAAACATTCCACATATATCCCATTTTTCTTGAATGAGTTGATTCATTCAGGAACAGACAATGAATCCAAACCAATACAGTCGTCTTCTGTCCAGTAAGGGGACTCGGACATAGCTACTGAGACGTGTAAATGCGATACTCTAATGAGATCGGTGAGGCTGACTCCAGAGGGTTATGAGTTCAAAGCCTACCTAGGATACACACACACACACACACACATGCACACACACACGCACACACACACAAGAGAGAGAGAGAGACAGACAGACAGACAGACAGACAGACTAACAGGCACACTACTGTCACAAACACCCTGATGTCACCCTCCTATCCTTTTCCGCATCTTGATCATCTAACATTGGCCATCAGCTCATCATGTCAGTATCTATCCAAACAAGTCATTTTATATTTGAGCTTTTTGTTCACATTCGCCAAAGGTACTTTTCAGAACTTGTCACCTAGAAGCCTTAATGCATGTGTATATGCACACACACTTAATATTCCTAAGATGATACTATAGAATTCATTATCGTGATATTTCCCACTTTCTTTTCCTATCATACTACATATCATAGGCATCGTTACAAACATAACACACACAACAAATATTACCTTGTTCTTTTCCGGGACTGCATAGCATTTTATATTTGTGTGGTACTCTAGATGGGAAGGTCAGTTACAGAATCCTTCTGTTTGTAGTCCCCACCCCCTGGGAACCTGACAAAAATGAAGGAACCCTTTAAAGACCGGTTCCAGAGAGTTGTGGTCTTCAGGGGGTAATGTGAATGTGTTTGTCTTCTGTGCTCCCAAGAGACCCAGGGGTCAACTTCCTTCCTTGTTCCAAGGCGGGAAAAGCAGGCATTCTAGGAAGTAGCGATGTCACCTTCAAGTGACTCAGAAGGGGCCCCGCACGCTGGTGGCTTTTTCACCCCTGCCTCACGGGCTACTGCAGCACCCAGACACAGGAGAAGGGAGAGGATGAGAGCAAAGCACCCGTCTACACGCACAGAGATCTAGCCTGCAGAGACGGGGAGACACCCAACTCACCCGTCTACACGCACAGAGGTCTAGCCTGCAGAGAGAGACGGAGAGTCACCCAACGCCCCCGTCTACATGCACAGAGGTCTAACCTGCAGAGACGGGGAGACACCCAATGCACTTGTCTACACGCACAGAGCTCTAGCCTGCAGAGACGGGGAGACACCCAACTCACCCGTCTACACGCACAGAGGTCTAACCCGCAGAGAGACACGGGGAGACACCCAACGCCCCCGTCTACACGCACAGAGATCTAGCCTTCAGAGACGGGGAGACACCCAACTCACCCGTCTACACGCACAGAGGTCTAACCCGCAGAGAGACACGGGGAGACACCCAACTCACCCGTCTACATGCACAGAGGTCTAACCCGCAGAGAGACACGAGAAGACACCCAACGCCCCCGTCTACATGCACAGAGATCTAGCCTGCAGAGAGACACGGGGAGACACCCCAGTCTAAAGAACCCAAACCCTGCCAAACTGAGGGCCACATGAAGAGCTGATCAGAGAGCAAGCATTGAGGAAATGAAGGCAATGGCCCCCTTTCACATTTTCCGAATGTGTACAATTTAATAGATAAATCAGAAGAGATTTGTAAACGGCACAGCGAGTCACAAAGAAAGGTCATCTGAAACGGAAGCTAAAAAGTGAGAGGGGAACCATCAGAGAAAGGGCGAGAGACTTGGAAGGTGCACCAAGGACGCGTGACTAGTGAACCAAAGGAGCTGGGGGGGGGCGGCTAACGGAGCAGATGGAGAAGAGCAATAATGAAACGAGTCAGAGCATCTGCCTGCCATGGAGAAACAAGGAGTCTGTAAACCGATAGGGCTCACTAGCTGCAGGAATGATTGATGAAAAAAATACACACACGAAGGCATAGTTTGCTTAGAATTTATGAATTCTAAGGATAAAGAGAAAGGCCTACATGATTTTGAAGTGGATAAATGAAATCTTCACCCAAAAGAAAAGATTATTGTTCAAATAGATGACTAAGAACAGCGTGTGAGACCTGGCCCCACGTACATTGCATTCTCTTGATAAGTAGGCAAAGGTGTTCATGAACATTGCAGAATTCACGGTGGGGTGTGTGTGTGTGTGTGTGCGTGTGTGTGCGTGTGTGTGTGTGTGTACATGTGTGTGTATATATATGTGTACCTGTGTGTAATGTATGCATGTCTCTCTCTCTCTCTCTCTGTGTGTGTGTGTGTGTGTGTGTGTGTGTGTGTGTGTGTGTTTATGTGTGTATGTTCATTCCTGCAAACTACAGGGCAGTAGATCTGAGCATTCATGTGCATTTAATCACCCAAGGATCTTATTAAATCGTGGAACCCAACAGTTCAGGATGGAGATCAGAGTCTGCATTTAGAAAAAAGTCCCAGGTGGTACCCAGGCTGTTGATGCACGAGACACAGTCATGGTGGCATCTCAGCACCAGTGGTTCTCAACCTTCCCAGTGCTGTGACCCTTTAACACAGTTCCTTGTGTTGTGGTGACCCCCAACCGTAAGATTATTTTGATGCTACTTCGCAACTGTAATTTTGCTACTGTTATGAACCATACTGTAAATATCTGATATGTGCCCCCTCACACACACAGGGATCACAACCCACAGATTGAGAAGCACTGCTCAGGACACTCTTGGGGTGTGAGCCTTTGTTCTCCCTCTTCCTGACTCGGTGAAGCTGTGCTTTTGCTTTGCTGTGCTTTTGTTTTTGTCTGTAGGATGGAGAAAATGATGGCGTCACCCCCCCCCACAGAACTGTGAATACTAAATGCATTGGCAATTGTCACCTTCTTCAGCTGTGACTGTCACATAAACCGTCGTGCCTGATAAACCAGGTATGGAATTTTACACGGTTTTCAGGTCTCTGAAAACTTCTGTGTGATAGGGGTATTAGGTAAGGGCTTTGAGAACAGAAGCAGCAGGCTGAAGAGACACTTAATTCCAGTTACTTGAAGAACGGAGCGATCCTAGCAAGTCTAGATACTGCAGTGTGGGGAGGGCTGAGGGCCTTCCGCTTGCCAGGGTCTCGTCTGGGAGAGATGGAGGAGCGAGGGAAGAAACAAATGTATGCAGAACTATTTCAGAGTTTATCTTGTGGAAATAATTGCTAGCTTATTTTCAGACTGCGGAGGAAAATGTCTCATGAGCACAGGAGTATAAAATGTATCTGTTGACAGAATATAAAGGAATGCTAGAATTTCCAAATTAGCACGAGGAAATAAAATGGACTGATACAGAAAATTTATCAATCCAGTCAGAAAAGGCAGAGGGAAAAAAAGCCTGAGTATAATCTTAAGAATCTTGCAAGAAAATCTAGGGAGTTAAAAATATAACCCAGGAGTATAGGGATCCTTCTCTGAGAGAGAGAGAGAGAGAGAGAGAGAGAGAGAGAGAGAGAGAGAGAGAGAGAGAGAGAGAGAGAAAGGAGAGATGGCTGGGTGGTGATATACAGCTTTAATCCCAGCACTTGGAGGCAGAGGTAGGCTGATCTCTGTGAATCTGAGACTAGCCTTGTCTACAGAATGAGTCCCAGACAGGATCAGAAGCTCGAGGAAAACAACAACAAAAGATGTGTACATGAGTGTGTCTTTGGGTGGCTATGTGCACACGTGAGTGCGTGTGCCCATGAATTTCGGGAGAGGATGTCAGATTCCCCTGGATTTGAAGTTAAAGGAAAATGTGGGCCACCCAATATGGGTCCTTGGCAACAGAGTGCTACGACGTTTTCCCAGCTCCAAGGGAGGCCATCTTGACTGATAAACCAGACATGACCCCCTTCCACAGAGTTACCTGACTATGTAAAAATGGCGAATTTGGAAAATATCCAGGTATACGTGACTATGAGACAGATTAGTTAACTAGTCCCCCAATTATGTCCTTCCCTCAAGGGAAACATCTTGTTTTCCACCAGAGCTTTGCATGTTTATTAAGGTAGAATTGTCAGTCAATAAAAATGAATAGTTTCGTCATTTAGCCACATGTGGAATATTCACGAGACCGCCACTGTAACCAACATAAAAAATGTAGCTGACATCCCCAAAATTTCTCTTTGCTTTGTCTTAAACAAAACATTCCTTTTTTGGTATTTTTTAACAAGGCTTTCCTATTTAACTCTGACTAGTCTCGAGCTCCTAGGAATCCTCCTGCCTCAGTCTTCCCAAGTTTAAGACTGACGGCATTACAGGTCCATAGAGCCATACCAACCTTTCCAAAGGTTTCACAGTGCTCTTGTAATTTATCTCTCCTTTTCATAGCATCACCGTGAGGTCATGCTTAGACTAATTTCTAAACCTTCTTACATACCTCAGTGCTGCCCGGAAGGGTGTGAGAAGAAGCGAGAGGATTCCTCCAAGCTGGCCCTAAGAGGTTCTCTCAAGCACGAGAGCTCTCTCTCCCAGTCAGTGCTAGCCGCGTGTTGATCGGCAAGATGGGGTGTAGCTCAGTTGGTAGAGTGCTTGCCTAGCATGAGTAAGGCCCTGGGTTTGGTCCCCAAGGCTACATAAACTTAGTGTGGTGACGCATGTCTATCATTCCAGAATTTGGGAAGTAGAGGCAGGAGGATCAGAAGCTCAAGATTATCTTTATCTGCACAGCAAGTTCAAGGTTGGCCCGAGCTACCTGAGACTGTGCCCCAAAGATTAAACAAAACTGCGTAAGTGTAATACACTCGAGTGAACTCTGTCAGGAAACTTTAGATCTTCCTTGAAATGGGATACAAGGTTGCCTGCTGACCTTGAAGAAATTAAGCCCCCTGTGGCCTTCAGCCACAAGAAAATGCGTGTTGCCAACAACTAAACCACGTGAGTGCAGGGGGGTCCCCAAGTTTGGATTAGACTGCAGTCCTAGGGCCAAGAACCAGCTAAGCCAGATCTCCAGCCCAAGGAAGTGTGAAATAACAAACACAGACTTTCAGAAGTCCCTGAGTATGAGGACTTCTTACACAACTGATTATTAATACAGATAACATGGATATTAATACATGTGAGGTAACAAATGCAGACTTTTGGAAGTCCCTGAGGATGATGTATTCTTACACAACTGATTATTAATACAGATAACACGGATATTAATATATGAGATAACAAATGCAGACTTTCGGAAGTCCCTGAGTATGATGTCTTCTTACAGAACGGATAATTAGCACAGAGGTGAAAACCCAGAACAGAAGAATGGTTAAGAAGGAAGAGAAAATTCACGGGCCTAAAAAGTAAGAGGAAAAAACCTTCAGTAAAAGAAAAATTAATAATAATGTTGACCATGTTTGCAATCCCTTAAGCTGCAGAGATGTGTGAGAAGTACTAGGAACAGTTGTGACGTGAGAAGGAATTCAGTCTACGCGGCATTGAGTTTGGGAGCACGTGGAGGGAGCTGTGTGTTGGAGGAAAGGTAGAGGCGTTTGTACTGAGGGCTGCAGGAGGAAAAGGTTGTAAGATGATCCACAGGTCACAGGTGGAATTCCCCTGTGGTGTATTTGGAGGTTTCAGTGGACATTTTCACTGTAGTCAATGACTTGGGGACATCCATGGTATTTCTTTTGGGAATAAAACAGTACTAAGACTCGAGGAGATAGCTTTTCTTTTTATAGGCAGTGCTTCCTAAAGTCCCTCCCCCTATGCCTTTCCAAAACCCTCCAGAAGCCTCCAGAGTTTCCAAAACCCTCCAGAAGGTCCACTCTCAGCAAAGCCTCCAGCGTTCCCTCCTGTAACCCAACCCACCTGTGCACAGGGCTTTTCCCACCAAATACCAAAGTCACAATACTGACTTTAAAAGTGTGTGTGTGTGTGTGTTTTATGTTAATATGTCAGGAGGATAGATTCTTCCTATGAGCCAAATCATTCATCCAAAGATATGCACATTAAATTTTCATTGCAATATTGCATCTTTAAACTTGACCAAGAGTTATATACTCATAACATTTTGTGATATATACCAGGCATTTGCATAGTTTCTCTGAATTGCCTGTTCAGCCTTCTAGTCTGAAATGATTATTGATATTAAACGGAGGCCATCTTCTGTGGGATTGAGAATTAGGAAAACCCTCCCCTTCCCAAAATATTGTAGAACAGTGAAGGACTCAGTGTACCACCTAAGCTATTCTGACAAACTCAGGAAGCTGTGTTGGAGAAACGATTTTGTCAGTAAAACAGAAAGTCTGCATCTACTAAAGCATGTGATGAAACACAAATCACTGAAATCCTAAGATTTGTTCTCATTCGTTTAAATGTGCAAAAGTAGCAATTAGGGCTTGGAAAGATGGATCTGTGGTTAGGAACACTACCTGCTCTTCCAGAGAACCTGGCTTCATTTCCGAGTACTCACATGGAAGCTTCAACTGTGTGTTCTACAGGATCTGATGCCCTATCCTATGACCTGCAAGCACCAGGCATGTAGGTGGTGATGTACACACATACATGTAAGCAAAACACCCATACACGTAAAATAATCCTTTTTTTTGTTTTCACGGTTTGTTACAATTGTTTACATTGATAAAATGTTTCCTTTATTCCTCTAAAACCTTTGTCAAATTGATCTTATTGACCTGCTTCACCCCTCTCCATCCCTCCCTTTCCTTCCCTCTCTCCTCCAGTATATTGTGCTATAGTCCATGCTGTCGTAAAATTTACTATGTGACTCAGGCTGTCCTTGAACCCCGGTTATCCTAAGTGCTGAGATTGCAAACATGAGCTACCATATAGGCGGCTGGTCTGTGGACCTGTAATGGTGGCCACACCCCTTTGGGTGTGGCTTCAAGGTGGACAGAAGAGGAAGGAGAGGAAGCGATACTACCACACCTGCCTCTGTGCTAACCTTAAAGGACCTGGTCTACACTGCTGAATAAGCAAGCAAAGCCATTTCACTTAATTCAAATATTAAAAAAGTGAGAAAGGGCTATCCACTATGTATCTCAGAGGACTGAGGATACAATAACGAACGTCATGGACACATGCTATCCCCAGGGATTTAGTGGGAGAAGTTAGTTAAAAGACTACTATTGAACAGTGCGATAAGTGAGGAGGTTTGTTAAAACCTAACACATAATTAGATGAATCTGGTTTGAGTGAGCACCAGAAACAGTGCTCCTAACAAACAAAAAAATGTCTTTTGCCACAGAGCCATCACAAGTCAGGGGTGGGTTTTACTAGGGCTTCTGAAAAGACTTTCTCCCCTACATCAGTCAAGGGAGCATCTCCCCCATGCCTGGTTGTGGGAACAACAGACCCTGGCTGGAGACCCACTTCCCCATCAGCCTGGGAGCAGGCAGCTGTGAGACAATGTTTACTGAAAACATGTTTACTGAAAACAATCCAGTGCCCTAAGAAATGTTTACCGGAGCTATAAGTTCCCTATAAGGGCTCCATAAGGGCTCACTCACTGAAACACCCTGACTTTGATCTTTCCAATGGTTAGCCGCCTCTTCCTGCCCCCTGCTGCTACTGCTGATTCTGGTGTCAGGGATATAATCACCAGCCAGGAGGAGGGTGTGTGTGTGTGTGTGTGTGTGTGTGTGTGTGTGTGTGTGTGTGTGTGGCAGAAGCTTTTCTGGAGGGAAGCGTTTCTTGGGAAGTTCTCTTGAGCCTTCTTGGGGAGCATAAAGTTTTCTTAATGCAACCGACTGGTCTGTGTCATCAATCCCGACACCCTCGCCACATTCTCAGATACAGGCTGCACAACGGGCGCGGCACCTGGTTATTTTCTGGACCCAGCTAATACCTCATAGTATAAGATACCATTGCTTTTTGCAAGGGACAGGAGTCTCATCAGATGGTGGGGAAGAGGCAGATAAATGAAAGCTGTAAATCAATATGAAGAGTTGAATTATAGTTCAAACAGGCAATGATTATTGTCACCAAAAGGGACTACTAATATTGCTACACAGGATTTGTAGCAGCAACCAAACATTTCTGGATTGTAGGAATTATTCTAAATAGGAAGTAATATTACACACACACACACACAGAGAGAGAGAGAGAGAGAGAGAGAGAGAGAGAGAGAGAGAGAGAGAGTAACCCAGTCTCATCCTGCTTCCGGGCCCCTTATATAACTAATTAATGCAGATACCTCATGAATGTTGCACACCCCAGGAGGTCCTGAGATGGTTTTTTTATTTCTGATAATATTCAGAAATTAAGAACTATGGGGGAAGGGCAAAAAAGTGAAGAACTCTGCACAGGTGTGTAGGAATCTAATAAGGGAAGCACACTGCTTGCTACTGATGAGGGCTAGCTCTGTCTTCAGTGAGCACCAGTTTCACTAACAGCTAGCTCACCTGATGCCTCCTCTACATTTAACTAAATGCAATAGTGCACCACATAGATTCCCTTGTAAGAATTCTCATTTCAAAGCATTGCTTCTGTTTTCATATTTTACTAAACTCACTTGCTAAAGACCTTCTCTGGATATTATTTTGCATATGGATGCCGGTGCTTTGCAGAGTCTAAGGTGTGGTGTCCGGGTGGGTAAGGAACAAGCCCCCATCTACTCTGGAGGTGTTTGCTGCTGACAGTTTATGGTGACTCGACTTATCCTGTAGGCTGGGGATTCTTCAACTTTGTGCAGTGACTGCTCTACACAGATGCTGACCATTTCAGTCCTCCAGGCCATTAGGTAGACCTTTGAGACATTCAAACACTGTGATACTTGTTTCTTTGTCCGTTTGTTTGCTTGCTTGTTTGTTTTAGTCACTGCAATTGTCTTCTAATTTGCCAGTGTACAATATCAACAGTAAAAACAAGATGCACTCTTACAGTGGGGAGTTAGTTATAACAAGCTCTGCCCACCATCCTTTGATAGTCCTGAAATGTAGAATTTTGGAAGCAGCTCAGTGTGTTTAAGACTTCATGGGCAGAAGACTGGCGCTCACCACATGGCAGAACAAAGGCAGATTAGAAGAGAGGAGCGACAGTGGAGAGTGAAGTCATGGTTAGATTACACTTTGGGATGCAGTTACGTGAAAGACAGTGAATACCTTCTTGGAAATGAAACAGAACCAGGCTTACATTTCAGCCTGAGGAATGAATGTAAGATAAAAGGATGCAACAGGATTGCTCTCCTGCTTTCAAGGCACTTAACTTTATAGTATGAGAGGCTTGCTGATGTGTCCATCACAGTCTGCTCTGATTCAGGGTCATCATGACTCCATCTGCCATACTCATTATGTTCATGTACAAGTACATAGCACAGTGCCTCACAGAGTGGGCTCCTACATAGATGCCGTTGGCTCTGCCTTGCTGGCTCAAGCAGTGATGATCAGGACCAGCAGGCTGATGTTCTCTGGCAGTTATTGTGTGTGAAACTAGTTTTCTGACTTGGGAGGTCATAGAAATCTTAGAGTGTAGAGCTGGGATGTGCTCTGCCCATTTTTCACTCCTTGCCCCATCCATCTCCTTCTGTTCTAAACTGAAAAACTCACACTGCCTTCCACACAAACAGTTGACTTGCTCAGTTTTCAAGAAGGAAGTCGCACTGGTTATGTTTTCTTGGAGCTTAGATCTGTAAGGTATCCTTTCATATAACTACATCCTATGGTGTGGAAGATTCCCGGATGTTATTAATTCATTGTTATTCTTGATTAGTCACTTGTAAGTTGTTTTTTTTTTTTTTTACTTCTTTGTACTGTCATCTTCCTTCCGTCCAACTACACACCCTGCCTGAATCAGACAAAAGACCAATTAGTGGCCTTTTTTTGGGGCCTCTTCAAACTTTTCAAAAATTTTGAAATAGAGAAAAGAAAGGAAGACAGTGCCCTTGCTACTTGTCTGAATTTAAACAATATCACAGACTTATTAAAAGGGGGAAGGGGACGCGTATGGGAGGGCTTGGAAGGAGAAAAGGGAAGGGGGAATTATGATGTAATTATATCGTAACTGCAAAAAAAATGAAAGAAAAACTTTTAAAAGGATTGAACGAGTTAATGAACATGTTTTTGTGGTAGTTTTGTTTTGTTTTGCTTTTTTCTTGAGAGAGAGAGAAAGAATATAAAGTTGGGTGGGTAAGGAGGGGAGAATCTGGGAGGAATTGGGGGAGGGAAAGAATATGACCAAAATACGTTGTATATAAAGAAAGAAATCAATCTCCAATCTGTGTTTAATGCCATGTCTTAACCCACCGTGTCAGTCATGAAACCATTGTGCCCTAATTCTGAACTCCAAAGCCACCTAGAGACCCATTCCAATGCAAAAGCAAAGAGTTTTTATTATTAACAAGTTAACTGCATTAACTCAGGCCCCTTGTCCATCCAACATGGCTGCTGGGCTGAAGTAAGAAGGACCCCAAGGCAGGGGGGGGTGGGCAGGCAGGGTTATTGTATAGGGTAAGGGGAGTGTCTAGGGGTCTGCAAATTTTCAGGATTGGTGGGCTTCCGGCCTTGGATGGATTGATTGTTGTGTTGATTGGTTAACTGTGTTGATTGGTTAACTGGTTGTTATGGCCTGTAGGCCCTCCCAGGGTGGTTGCTATGCTCTGTACGGCACTGTTACACCACTTTTTCCATAAAGCGCATCAGCTAACTTCTGATTGGTTCCTTGCCATGTGGAGGCGATCTGACCTAGGGCAGCTCTGGAAAGGCCAGAAGGCAGGAAACTAAGCACAAGTGCTGAGTCAAGAACCTTTGTCTTTGCTGTGTCTGTTCCGCAGCCTGTTATGGCTGCTTAAGCAGGGGGCTGGGTGAGGGTCTGGTCCCTTCAAAGCGGATACACTTCAGGAATAATTGCGTTTAATGAGAGGATTATTTTGTAAAGAGAAAAAAAAACCGGAGCAGTCATATAGCGCCACACTACAGAGATTTTTTTTCGTCCATAGAGTTGGAAAGATACAATAAAAGTTTTGGGTAAGAGTTGGACCTTGGGTCTCAGTCAAGAAACCATGGTCTCATATAGAGGAACACAGCAACCGCCACCCAAAAGCCTAGCTGGGGTGGGAGATACATAACTCATTTCTCTTTCCTCCCACCCTATGATGATGAATCCTACTGGCTAAATTAATTGGAGGTCCGGATCCTGGGCCCCAGAGGCAGGGAAAAGGTTAAGGGATGTGAAGGGCTCTAGCAGGACCAGGCATGGCAAACACGGCAACCTGTTGTCGCCATAGAGACACATCTAACTCACACAAAGGTCTGCAGTCGGTTTTGCTGCGGTGCGCTGAGGTCAGCAACCACCAACTTCACAGCCCCCCTGAGAGCGAATGCGGGGCCGCTGCAGAGTGGCCGGGGTGCACCCGAAGCTTTAATTTTCCCAGCCTATAGCATCCCAGCAAGGCCTTCTTTTTGTAATCAGAATCCAATTACCAGTCTACATGAGATGTACCTGGCAGTTATCTTTTTCCGGTTCAGGAATTGTCACATCCCTCTGAAAATCCGGGCCTTACGCCTCAGTTATCCAACACTGTGGAGCAGCTCAGGCCAGGAAATGAAGGCTCTGGCTAAAAACAGAGAGATTTAGGAAGCCAGGACATGATTAACCCTGTGGCATTTTGCCAAATGGGCAGTTAACAACTAAGGCCGTGAAAACAATTGCTGATCTAGTGACCACTGGGCTTACAAAGGGGCTTTAGACCCAATCCCAACAATGTACTGTGACAACCAGAAAATGCCAAGCCTACTGTAGTTAGAGCTATGCTGCTTTTTTCTAAAAAAAAAAAAAAGTACTAGTCTAGTCAAAATTTATTTATCTGTGTATTTGTGAGTAAAGAAAAAAAAGACCTGTAAAATCAGCTTTTTAAAATTCAGCAGACAGAAAATCCTTAGACGTTGTCTATGAAACATAGCATTAGACTTGGAGGCTACTCGGGGTTTCTAATGGTTAATGCTTTCATTTTTTGTTTCTGTTTATTTTTAATACCTTCACTGTCGAAGACATGCATTGGCCATATAATATTTTTTTCCAGCGTCACATACAAGGAACTGTTCCAACCATTGTTTTCAGGTCTCAGCGGTGCTATGCCAGAAGGAATGCTAATCGGAATCGGCGTACCAGTTTCAAACACAGCTGTGCTCCCGAGCTGGGAGGCAGAGCTTGCACCGGCTCCAACTATCCTCGGCAGAGCTCCTGGCCATCCCGGTGCTCATCCCTTTCTGGTAATGAGAACTGCGAGGAGAAGAAGAAGCGCTTGAGAACGAGAGGTGTCCGGGTAAGGGTTTCTGACGAAAGCCGAGCTCGGTCTGGGGATTCCGACTGAACCAGACAGCCAGGTGCTGTGCCGACATTCACTGTGTGTGCCCCGAGGGTGGCTAGAGGGACAAACGCCAAAGATGAAGCAGGCAACTAACCGGGCAGTAAGTCAAGAGCCAAGGGGACAAGCGTCCTGATGGAGAGGACGCGCCCTCTGTAAGCGCTGGGGGTGCGCGGGATAGGAGTGAGCTGGAGTGTGGTGCTCTCACTAAAGGGGGACAGAGGTCCTCAGGAGGGGGCCTCGGGGACTGGGGACAGATGGTGTGGGGACGGGCAGGGTGAAACTCCCTGGATTTGTCGGCAGTGCGGTCAGACTTACAGTGATCCAGGCCCCGCTGACTTCCGAAGTTCTACAGCAGGAGCTCGGGGCGCAAGAATGGATACGGGCGACGGGTCGGGGATGGCATTGGACGAGAGGGTAAGGCACCCACCCGCACAACAAGGTAGAAGGGCCTGGCTAGAGCCCAGGGCAGGCATGGAGGACACTTGGAGTGCTTCAGCCCCTTTGCCTTCTGGACCCCACTATCCTTTGGGGTCCCTCGCCGTCCATGCTGGGTGGCCAGTGGCAGACAGAACTGTGCACAAGAGGGAGCAGACAAGGGACAATGGGAATCACGGCCATCAATGGAGGCCATCCATCTCCAGCTTCTAGAAAATGCCTTTCGTAAAGAACTTCAGTCTAGCTAAACTTAGCTAAACTGACATGTTCACTCTGATTTTATTTTTTACATCCAATCTCTCTCTCTCTCTCTCTCTCTCTCTCTCTCTCTCTCTCTCTCTCTCTCTCTCTCTCTCTCTCTCTCTCTCTCTCTCTCTCTCTCTCTCTCTCTCTCTCTCTCTCTCTCTCTCTCTCTCTCTCTCTCTCTCTCTCTCTCTCTCTCTCTCTCTCTCTCTCTCTCTCTCTCTCTCTCTCTCTCTCTCTCTCTCTCTCTCTCTCTCTCTCTCTCTCTCTCTCTCTCTCTCTCTCTCTCTCTCTCTCTCTCTCTCTCTCTCTCTCTCTCTCGGAGCCTGTCCTGGAACTTCCTCTGTAGACCAGTCTTAGTCTTGAACTCACAGAGATCCACCCACCTCTGCCTCCCAAGTGCTGGGATTAAAGGCGCGCGCCACCAACACCCCGCCTACATCCAATCTCTTGTTCTGGCGTTCTCAGGGGCTCTCGGCCTTCCAAATTTTCTCTCTCCTAGGAGACCGGCTGTGAACGGAAAAGAAAGGCAGCTGTGTCCCGGTGGCAGAGCGCTTGTCTTGTACCCACGAGGTCCCGGGTCCAACCTCCAATGCTTAACTCAAAATCAAAAGGACGGTTTAGCCTTCTTCGAGAAGTCCCCTCCCGCCACGGCTCCAACCTCCCTCGGGGGAGCTGATGCCGGAGAGCTGACATCTGATGGGATAGTCACGGACACTCCACTGGCTTTCCAGAGTCGTGCCAGCCCCAGGTCCCTCACCTCTGAGCACCAAGTGAAGCTGGCGAGCGGTGGGACCGGGACCAGGATTGTGACAGACTGGACTGGAGGGTCAGTTAGCGGGAGAGCAGGGGTTGTGTCTGGAGAACACGGGGAGGAGGAGAAGGGGGGAGGTTTCCCGGGTGGAAGTCACAGGGCCACGCGCTGGCTGCACGGATGGAACCCGAGCAACAGCTCCTTTGCTTCTCTCCGCGTCCACCTGGGGAAATAACTTCAGCCGCCTTAGGAAGGAAGGGAGCCTCCCGGTTCTGGACTCTTCACGCGGCGAGGCCGTCTTCTGGCCACCTCGTTCAGGCTGTCACCCCCTTCCCGCACTGCCCCAGCAGCTGGGTGTTTGGCACCTTCTCAAACGCCCAAGGGATGGATGCTCACTGCTCAGTGAATCTGCTCATTACTCTCCGGACAGGGCTTGTTCTCACACAACTGCCCTTGACAGGAGGTTGTCATTTGCTTCCTCCTAGTTTCTGTTCACTGACGCCAGTTTTATCCCTCTGGCGTCTCCGGAGAAGACAATTTTTTGCTTTCTCAAATGAGAGTCCTGGCAGGTTTCAGCGCTTTTTTCAGGTTGCCGCGAAGGCTTCCCTTTGTGAGGATCACGCGTCCTCCTCAGCTCTTCAAGCACTCCCGGTTCTCGTCCCTCATTTGCTCAAACGCACATGGAACAAGCAGAAGCAGCACACCGCGTTCCCGGAAGGAGGCTGAGCACAGCAGGGCCTCACTGGAGCCGCACACGGATGGATGCGCGTCCCGCAGCCCACGGCTGCGTGCGTCTCTTTAGTCCAATGAGGTTATAATCCCATCGTCCTGGACGCCAGCGTATTACCACGATGGGGCCGTTTCCCCCTCATTGTTTTGCTATCGTTGGTACACACGAACTCTGTCCTGAGTAGACCTTCGTCGGTGTTCTGGGGATCAACTCCGTCTCTTTCTAGCACCGGGATCGTTTTTCATTACCAAGTATCCGGGCTGGATCTTTTACTTCCCCTGTGGAGGTCTCAGTTTAGCGTGGCTGTATCTATTGAGTCTTTATCACGTCTTGTAGTCGTATTCTGTGCCAAGGTGTGCTGAGGGCATAAAGATGAATATGGTATGATTCCCCTCCTCAGGAAGTTTGCCAGCTGGAAAGAAAAGGTGCCTTTATAAAAGACACTGCTCGCCGGACGTCAGTGGCGCATGCCTTTAATCCCAGCACACGGGAGGCAGGGGCAGGCGGATCTCTCTGTGAGTTCGAGGACAGCCTGGTCTACAGAGCGAGTTCCAGGACAGGCTCCAAATCAATACAGAGAAACTCTGTCTCAAAATAAGTAAATAAATAAAACACATTGCACTATGGGAGGTACTGTACCACTTAAATGTAATTACACTGGAGACACAGATGAAGGATCTTTGCCCAGAGTAGAAGTTAGGGAAAGGTTGACAGGAAGCACTGTTGTGAACAGCAGGGGAGAGTTAGAAGGAACTGCAGACAGTCCGTGTAGACAGAACGGAAAGACAGGAAGCACTGCTGTGAGAGAAGCCACTGACTACTTGAAAGTGGGGGGGGGTTGAAAGCTTTGCTTTTGAATATGGACTTAGCTCCGTGGGCATTGGGAACCTTGGAATGTTTTAAGGTGTGTGTGTGTGTGTGTTTAACAGATTTGTGTTTATCACTTTGGCCTCTATTTAGGACAGAAAAAAAACAATATCATAATTTGACTACTCCGAGCATAGGTATTTGTGTTAGAAATGCTTATGAGCCTGACATGAAGCTCAAGAAAGCTATTCAGGTCCTTAACTAAGACAGTCGTAGTAGAACGGGATAGATAAAATTTATCGACTATAGAAAGAGAGCTGAGAATGACAATAAATGATGGTAATAACAAAAGTCAAAATTAACTTACAGAGATCGAGAGGAACAAGCCACGAGGTAGGTGACACATGACTGACAGATGGAAGAGATCTGAGGAAGCAGGAGTTCAACTTTTAACACGTGGGATTTGAATTGCATACTGAACATCATGCAAAGAATTTATGAACTTGGCTGTCACAGGGAAAAACCAAGCTATTAATAAGGACCTTGACTTCCTCAGTGGGAGTTGAACTCATGAGAATGTTGAGCCTGAGTTAGAATCCATAAAGGAATCACTTTGGAATTCTTAAAGCAAGTTTACAAACAAGTTCAGCATATATTTTTGACGGACACACACACACACACACACATCACACACACATTATATATTATATAAATAGCATGCCTGGCTCTAGTAGACAACTGAGTATTGAATTTTAACATTTTTTTCACTAATGTGAGGGCTTGAACTGCTATCCTAGGCAAACACTGAGCCACATTGCCAGCCTCAGGTTTTAGCACTTGACATTAGATGTAAAAGAAGATTCCTTCAAGGAAACTGTCATAGTCACTGCTCTTCTTCTGTGAAGAGTTACTCGACAGTTAGGGTTTCTATCGCCGTGAAAAGACAACACGACCACAGCAAATCTTCTAAAAGGAAACATTTAATTGGGGGTTGGCTTATAGTTCAGGGGTTTAGTCCATTATCATCACGGTGGGCAGCATGGCAGCGTGCAGGCAGACACAGCACTGGAGAGGTCTCTGAGAGTCCTGCATCTTGACTTCCAGGCAACAGGAAGAAATCTGAGACATTGGGCTCATGTTGGTATCTCAAAGCCTGCCTCCACAGGGACACACCTCCTCCAAGACCACACCTACCCCAACAAGGCCACACCTCCTATATTGCCACTCCCACGGGGGTGATTTTCTTTCAAACCACCACAGACACCATCGTTTTCAACAGAGAGATTAGAGGTGGACAGAGAAGTCACAGGGATACGGAGCGAATGGGACATGAGTGAATGGACACTTCCGTTTTTTCCTCCATACATTTGACTAGAAAGGGAGCAAAAATGTGAGCAGTGGCCAGAGGCCGCTGAAAGCAAGACAGGAGCAAAAAGCGACTTTTTCCTCTCGTTTCGTTTTGTTTGCATAAGGAATGTTTTGAGCACAGTTATGTGTTGTGTGTCAAAAGCTCACTTGGGGAAAAGGGTGCTGTGTGTGAAGAGATGGTTACTCACAGAGAACAGCTAACGTGGTCAGGAGAACAGACGAGGGACCAAGTCTGAATAGGAAAAGGTCTGTTCCCATACATGGTGGAGGGAAAGCTAACCGGGAGAGGTGAGCTTGCTGTCTGTCCCCCTTGCTGTGAGCAAACTGGAAGGAGGGCATTGTCGCACCTGCTGTGCGGCCTGCATCCGAGAATGTAGCGAGGTGGTCGGGATAGATGACACAGAGACCGGTCGGTTGCTTTAAGAAAACTATCTCCCCAAGTCAGCTTAGGAGGAGACCCCAGTCCGCTTAGCAGAGCTCTCAGTAGAAGTCCCAGGAGAAGTCTCCCCAAGAAAAAGGAGCTTCCCTTTTTAAGGACTTTTGCCATCCATTTACATACCATTCTTTCCACTTCTCACCTCCGGCCCCAGAATCGGGGAGACACCACAGGGGGCAGGAAGAGGCATCTAGCCGTAGGAGGTGTGAAAGGCATGGTATTTCAGTGAGCCAGCCCTTATCTGAGCCCTATCAAGCTTTAAAGCACTGAATTGTTTTCAGTAAACATTACATAGATGCCTGCTCCCAGGCCGAAGGGGAAGTGGGTTTCTGCTCAAGGTCTGGTGTCCCCACAGGCATCTGTTCCGCGTGAGATCCGTGGGTCAGAGTTAGCGATCCCAGAGGGAATGGCGAAGGCTGTCAGAGTGCCTGATGGGAAGGGAAACACGAGAGCACGGAGGATAAGCAGAGAGGTTGCTGAACCTTCCAGAGGCCCAGCCGCGACTGGAGGGGAGGGGTTTTAGAGACAGGAGCCAGGCTGCAGAACGGACTTTAGTGCAGTTTGTGGTTCACGTACCAGAGTAACATCTTAGGTACGCAGCGTATTTGCTACAGGACAGGGCTGTACTTCCACAGCAGTGGAAATAGAATGACTAAAAACACAGACCCTAGACACAGGGAATGGATCCTTGTCCTTGCTAGTATGCTAATATTCTGGAGACCTGAACGGAACTCTGGATGGAACTCCCCGCGCCTCAGCAGGAGGAGCAAGAGAATGCTTGGTCCCGGAAGACCCTCTCCGGGGCTCAGCAGACAGAGATGCAAATCATCAGCGATGCTTCAGGGCTGCCCAAAACGTAAGGCAAAGGTAGCACCCAACTCTGGGATCACAAATAAGTGAGACGCAAGGGAGAAGGAGCCAGAGAGAAGGCAGCAGGGATCGAACAGAGGTTGGACAGAAACATCCAAATAAATTGAGGAAGAGAGCAGACACAGTGAGGGTGTAGCTCAGCAGGGAAGCACATGCTTAGAGCACTCAGTGACCAGGGTTCGATGACCAGAACTGAAGGAAAAGGGAAGTCTCGGGCACGGCAGGGTGCTGGGAACTGGACCTCTCTCACGGGAAGGGTACCCTTTTGCAGCAGACTAGGGCAGATTATCATCATCATCATCATCATCATCATCGTCAGGTCTCGTCTCAGTAAGCTTTACTGAGACTCTATTGCCTTTAAGACATCACTCTAAGCAAACAATCCCTTCATCCTACAGTTTTATGTGTATATTATATATATATATACAAATAAATTCTGGTGTGATTGTTTATATTGCTTGTCAGCTTAAAGGGATATAGAATCACTTAGAAAATGGCCATACATGTATGCAATGTGTTTTGATCATATTACCCATCCCTTACCGTCCCTTGTTCTCCCTGATTCCATTCCTTTTCCTATCTCATATTCCTTCTCCTCTTATGTCTTTTTTTTAATGACCAAATGAGTTGGATTGGGATTGCACACACAGGTGCATGGACAAGAGGTTGTTGATAAGGGTTTGATCACCTTACCAGTGGGGATACCATTAGTGAAAATGTCCCACCGCAGCAACTACCCACCACTATCAGGATGGGAAGGGTCACATGACCCCCCTCTTCCTGCCATAAGAGGATCTTGGTAGGCCCAGCCTTGTGTTGTTCCTTTGCAAGTAACCGTCATGACTGTGACCTCAAGAGTGAGTGTGCATGCCGTGCACAGAAGCTTACCCTGGCCCCTGGAGCTTGAAGTGAGTGATATGCATGCCCCGTTTACGGCTGAGCATCTAGCCATCACATTGACCAGTTTTGAGTTTCCTCCATTACCACTGCCCGCTACAAAAAGGAGCCTCTCTGAGCAAAGCTAACAGCTGCTCTCACCTATAGCCATAGACACAGCTGTGTAGAAAGCCATCTGACAAGCACGTCATGTCCTTTTGCAGAGGAGATTTCCCACTAAGGCATATGTGACCTCTTCAGGTACACATTTTTGACTAGATTTACAGTGCCAGAGGTCAAATCCTTCTTGGGGAGAGAGTCTTAATTCAACCAGAAAGCATTTGGTTGCCTCCATAACAGACCTGGTACTGTGGCACCCATGGGCACCTCTTGCTCGGCCACTTGATAGCTTTGCACACCAGATCCATGGCCAAGTAAGACTGTGGATAAGAATTCTCCTCTGGCAGCATCTGCTATATGGGTTATCATAGAGGGGGATTCCAGCCCAGATCCAGCTTGACTTCTCCACATCCTGCATCCAGGAAGTGCAGTCTTTTTAGTGACTGGGTTTGTCATCTGCTTCTGATGGGGGAACCAATAACAGTGGCAATTGTCTGGATTGTTTTGGGGTCATCAGGAGCCTCTCTAACTAAACACTTATATGGGGGGATATCCATTATTGATGCTGAGATGTACCTTTAATAACTATGGCTTCTGGGGCAACCATGTAGGGTACTTCCACTTAAGTTATTTTAAAATTTTACTTGAAAAATTAGTTTACAAAGCATTGGGTGTCCCTATGGCATTTTCCTGGTGGCCCATCCCCTCTACCCACTTGTCTCCTTGCCCCCAATTAACCTTTTCGCTCCCAGTATCACCCCTCCACTTCTGGACGACATTCATTCTTTATCCTTGCCATTAAGGCCTCTTTTCTCCCTTCTCACAAGCCCTGTCTAACCTAGAATAGATATTTACTCAGTTGCACACATGTATAAAAGTCAACTTAAGAAAGGACAGACATGCTTGTCTCTCTAGGTTACCGCCTAGGTTACCTCCGTCCTTTAATATCATATTTTCCAGAATCTTGAAATCTCATTTTTCTTTACATGTGAGTAAAATTCCAGTGGTTATCTTTCATTCATCAGCTGATGACCAATTAGGACAGTTCTATTTCCTTGCTTCATGAGCAGAACAGCAGCAATAAGCATGGATGTGTAAGTATCTCCGTGATAAAACATTTTGCACAAGTAATTTAGATAGAGTGAGCCATTTGCCACTTGTGAAAAATTGTGTGATAGTTTAGGGAACTGTTTACCGTTCAGATTCCCAGAGTTGGCCCTGAAGACAGCGTCTGTAGTTATTGCACCTCAGGCTGCTGTGTTAATTCTTTTCTGCACGCTTCCACTGTAGGTTATGATAGAGCTGCACTGTAATACTTCCTGAAAGCACTGGCTGCTAACTGGATAGTGATATATGCCTGTATGCATATTTGTTTGCCTACGTGTTCATTTTCTGCCTCTCCTACTAGAGGGCTACAAGAATGACTTCTTAAAGAGGTGTCCTAGCACATCAACTAGGTCTTCTCTTAGAAGCACTTACAGATATGGGTATATGAAATGAAAAAAATTTACCAGCATTCTTAGAGAATTCATGAGTGTTAAGTCCATCATGGGTGACCATGACTATCAGAATGGACAAGGGCAGGACCTTTGTGTTTCAAGGCAATAATCCCTGGACTGGTCACTGGTAGTCAGTCTCTTGAGACCTTGCTTGCAGCTATATGAGGAACAAAAGCTGGCAATGTTCTGCATGTGTTCATTCTTTTCCCATTTTCTTAGTAAGAATAAACAATGTGCTGGTTAGTTTTTCTTGTGTTCCTCCACACTCTCAGGAGCACTAGATTGAGTATATCCCAAGGGGGGAATGATATTCTCTTAGAAGAACAGCCATCCGTGCAAACTTGCAGAAACCCTGGAGGACTCACGAGTGAGAATGGAGCCCTGAACTGAAAAACCGGGCCTTTCTTAATGTCTTCTATTACTGTTGCTCTAGCAGCTGGATGGAGTCATGGTTTCATTTTATGTAATATGAAGGGACAATTCAACTTTCAGTGAGCACAGAGAATTTCCCTAGAGCTACATAAGACAGGGCTAAGTGGTTATATAAACACACACGAAAACGTAAAAGCCGTAAAGAGAGACTAAACATTCTGTGGGACATGTCACCCTCAGGGAAATTAATGGCAGGGTCAACACACACATTACAGGGGAGCTTATACAGCCTTGCGGCTATACTGCTGGAAGAAGAAATGGCTTATGCAGACAGTTGTCACGACCCACTCTAAGAAAGTAGAAGCGCTGTCTTCTGTCTCGGAGTACCAGGACAAGTAGGAAGAAATGCAGCCACGAATGACTGACCACAGGGTGTGTTCCTTGAGGTCAAAGCAAACAACGTATCAGGAAAAAAAAAGGATTCTGCAAGAAGCAGGTAGAATTTTCAGAAGGACTGGCTGAAAAGGATCTAGCTAAGTCTTTAGTTAGAATTGCAGGCAGATAAAAGGAACTCACAAAGGGTGGTGGGCAATAGCAAGGTGACTCTCACGCCACTTTAATCCTGGAGACAGCATATACGGAAGTGGTGTTAGTAGAATCAGGGAAAACTAGAAACCTGCAAAGGGAAGCAACCAGTAGGGTCTATAGTAACATGCAGACAGGGCGAGGATCATGAGAAAGCAGAAGAAATGAGGGGCGGGGTTTTGACAAGTACCCTATTCCAAACTCTTTTTTCCCCTAGCCTCAGAGAACCTTCACACACAGAGACATTTCAGAGTCTTTGACGAGACCCCCCAGAATTAGCTTTCACAGGCATGTGCTTCTGTAAATGTTGTACACATAAGGTATGCTTGCCTTAATAAACTGGGTTTGGGGCTAAGGAAATAGTGGAGCTTGCAGAGTGCTTGTCTTGCATGTGTGACTATAATAACCCAGGCAGGTCGCGGGCTCCTGTAATCCCAGAACTGAGGATGTAGAGAAGAAAGGGTCAGAGGTTCGGGGTCATGCTTGGCTACATAGTGAGTCTGAAGCTAGTCTGTGCCACCGGACACTGTCTCCCACATTATCGTCCTGTCAGGTGGCATGTAGTGTCTGGAAGAATTCTCTGACGACAGCTAATGGTTTGTTGAGTTGGGCTTCAGTGGGTTACCTGTGGATGCTTTACAATCGGCATAGTGTAGGGACAACCTTCATGAAGGCCACTCCAGTCCATAGCGCTGACTGACCGTGAGTCCGAGCCAGGGTCCAGAGACTGTAAATGTGGGCTGTGGCTGTGGAGGAGAATAGGTCCTCATAGAAATGAAGCCTGAGGCCAGTCTCTGGTGAGTTCGTCCAATCATCAGAGGTGCCTGGACAAACGCTGAAGTCATCTCTTGACAAACACGGGCTAAAAGTAAGTCCAGTAGGGCTTACAATTCTAATCGCAGCTCACTCTCTCTCTCTCTCTCTCTCTCTCTCTCTCTCTCTCTCTCTCTCTCTCTCTCTCTCTCTCTCTCTCTCTGTTGATTTATGACAAATATGCCATTCAATGCATTTCATAGGCCACAGGTAAAAAATTAACATATAGAAGTATATTCTAAAATATGCAATAACTTCCAATATTTAAGAGTTTGTGCTATACATCTGACAAGAAGCTAAACATTTTATAAATTTTCTCTCTCTGTGTTTCTCTGTCTCTCTGCCTCTGTGTGTGTGTCTGTCTGTCTGTCTGTCTGTCTGTCTGTCAGTGTCTCTGTATCTGTATCTGAGTATGGCCAAAGGTCAACATTGGGTGTCGTTCTTCATGAACTGCCCACCTTGGCTTTTTCGAGACAGGGGCTCTTGCTGACTGCACTAGGCTGTCTGGCCAGTGAGCCCCGGGGATCCTCCTGTATTTGTTTCCCAGTGCTAAAATTACAAGTACACGCCACCACGCTTGGCTTTTTACATAACTTCTGGGGATCAAACTCAAGTCCTAACGTTTACAGGGCAAGTGTTAACCTAATGTTTACACTTTATTGACTGAGTTATTGCTCCAGGACCAGCTTCAGCCTCTTAGGGTGTGGGCTGCAACCACATAAGGGTAGCACAGCTAAATATAAAAATCACGAAAATTTTGTAACAAAAAAAAGGTTTTGAATGTGCAATGACTAAGACTTAATTCAGAACCAAATGCATAATGAATGAGGCTCAGAATCAAATGCATGAGGGGTCTTTCTGGCAGTACCTACCTATGTCGCCTCACACAGCTTCACTGCAGCCTTGGCGCTGAACCCTAACATATGCCCTGCGTCTGCCACAATGCCACACAGTATCAGAAAATGCTGCCGCTGGAAACATCGTAACTCAGAGTTAAGGCCATGGAGTGTCATGCATTGCACTGTTCTTACTGTGCATACGAACTTTTCTGCTCCTGCACAAACATACGATTTGATTATGAAAAATAAAGACTTTTGATATTTTTCTACTGCAATTCTTCCACATATGAGCTTTCAAATAAACAAATCTTTGGATTTCCTTGTGTGACAATGTTGGTCTTAGAAGCTACTTCTTGAGTTTCTCACTTGAGTTTCGTTTTTTAAGAAGGGCTGGAGTGGGGAGAGGGCTCAGTGGTTAGGAATGCTGGCTGCTCTTCCACAGGATCCGGGTTCCCCCATCACTCGGTGACTGCACCTCCTGTCCAGGGGGTCCGCCATCATTTTCAGGCCTACTCACGCACCAAGCATGCATGTGGTGCACAGGCAGATATACATGTGGACGAGACACCTGTACACATGAAATAAATAATTAAAAGATCATTTAGGCTGAAGACGAAGCCATAATTTCCAACAATTTTTGAGACAGCCCTAAATATATTTCTGTCATTTTGAACTATGTATTTGTGTGATGTAGCATTCTTAGCACTGACGATCATAAAATCAAAATCTCCGTCCACTCTAAATGATGCTGAATGTGCTGCATCTCACAGCTTCAAATATTCAGCCAAGATTTAATTCTTCAGGTAACAATAAACAGGGTGTATCACTATCACACAAATTTGTTTTGTCTTTGATAAATAGTAAAATCATATACATATATATCAGCGGATTATTTTAAGGCAGATTTCCTTTTCAAGATAGATTTCTTTATGATTTTTTTTTTTTACCATCCAATATTGGAGTGTTGGATCTGGGTGCCTATTTTATATGCCTGTGTACCCGGGTTATGTGAAAACTTGTGAGTGAAAGTTTGCTTTATTTTTATTCCCTACATTCCCATGTCATACTTCTTAAGCAAGGTCTCTGACACCGAACTCTGTCGCTCCCCCAGACACCTACTTTTGAAAACAGGGTCTATTTATACAGCCCAGGCTGTCTAGGGACTTGAGATCCTCCAGCCTCAGTTTCCCCAGTTTCTGGGATCACAGGCATACGCACCACGTCCAGCTGCATCAGCCAGACTATGTGACAGTTTAGGAAGCCTCAGCCAGAGACACCAACTTGTTCAATCTCTGCAGCAGCTGTTTACAGGAAGTACTATCTCCGGTCTGGCTTTCTTTTCTTTTGCATAATATATTTACCGATTAGTTGGAAGTTTCATATAAGGCACCCTGATCTCATTCACTTCCCCGTCCTCCCAGGTCCATGCGCCCCCCCCCACACTTATGACCGTCCCTAAAACAAAAGAAGACGGGAAAAAAAAGGAGAAGAAAGGAAAACTACCAAGTCGACGTGGGGTATCTTTCTGTTGCTCTCGTTGCTTGATAAATAAAGCCGCTTTGAGCTATGGCAAACCGAGATAGAGCCAGGTGGGAGATCCAGGCAGAGATACAGGAGAAGGGTAGAGTCTGAGAGATGCCAGCAGCCATCCAAAGGACAACATGACAGAGCACCACGGGTAAGCCTCAGGCCGCGTGGTGACACACAGATTAATGGAAATGAGTGTAAGAGCTATCTAGTAATAGTCCTGAGTCATTGGCCAAACAGTTATCATTAATATTAAGTCTCTGAGTGATCACTGAGAAATGTCCTCAGGGCCGGACAGGACAGAAAAGCCTCCGGTTGCAGCAAGCCTACTTTGTCTTACCTGCGCACTGATTAGAGTGTGGTCAAACTCCCAGTGGCCAACGCTTTAAAGGAAACTGAGTTCTTCCCCACCCCAAGCCTGTGGAAGCTATCAGCTGTGAAGAACTACACATCTTCTGGTCAGCATCTGTACCACAATTTTGAGGAGTTTTTCCGGGGTGAGGTGGGGGTGTGGGAGAGTGACACAGAAGAGTCCAGTCCCTCATGCTCAGTTATGAGACGACACCGCAAAAGGAGCTTCCCTGCCCTTTATACTCGGGGACAGCATGGGATCAACTTCCATAGGCCATGGATATCAACATGGCTTCAGGTGACAGCACAGACCATAAACACACACATGGCCTTCAGCAGTAACACCAGCCAGGGACACACACACACACACACACCTCACACCTTCCACACCCCGCAGTCTTCCCCAGCGCTTCTGGCCCCCCATGGCAGCACAGACATCCACACGGCTTCAGCACAGCCCACGCACACCAACACAGCTTTAGATAGAAGCACCGAAGGGACATCCCCATGGACTCTGGTGGTAACACAGGCCATGGGCATCGACACGGCCCCTGGCTGTGGCAGGGTCACAGAGACCAACATGGCCCTTGTCAGCCTCGGGGACATCAACATGGCTTTTGGCAGTAGCACAGGAAAGCCCATCAACGTGGCCCCTGGCAGCAACACAGACCACGGACTCTAACATGACTTATTATTAAACCAAAATCTGAAAGAAGATAGGAATACTGCTTCAAAAGAATAATCAAAGGAGCTCCCCCCACCCCCCCAGAGAATGAAAGGAGCTCACCTCCCCCCACCCCCAGAGAATGAAAGCTCCAAGGACAGAGCAGACGGCGACAGCTGAGGCCCAGGGCAGTGTTGAGATGCACTCAGGACTGCCAGGGCTGAACTGCGGGGTGGACACGGGTGCGGAAAGACCTGGGGGAGGGGCCGGGAGCCTTCCAGCAGAAACCTCTGGGCCATCTAGAAGGCTGATTTTGAATCAGCAGAATAGAGCTGATGTCGTTTACGCCTCTGTGACAGAAGACAGAGCTTATATTTACTCTCTAAGTTTAACGCTACGAAAACAGAGCCAGGAGTTAAATATCCTGGCCTTACCACCTTCAGATTCTGAGATATCTGCCCGAAAGCTTTCATTTTGCAGCCAGAAATGGCTGGCTTAACATCCTAGCACTGCTATTTATCTTTTTAAGAGGTATTAAAACGCTGGAAGAGCTCTTAGAACTGCAGTTTCCTCCACTCTACAATGGGATGCTGTTCGCTACATTGTGTTGTGGATGTTAACGCAGGCTTTAAATGTAAAACTCCTAGCCTACTGCTAAGTAACAGGCATTAAGTAGCATCTCCTTCTTAAAATGAAAATAAAATCCAAGCATGCTTCCTGGAGGAAAGTTTTACACAAACACAAATCACATATTCCAATTCCAACACCACCTAACTAAAATGTTTCACATGAAGACCCAGATGTAACTAAAAAAAAAATGTTTTGAACTCACCTAAAACTTCCCCAGCCTTCGTGCTTCTACAACTGGAACTCAAGGACGAGGTAAAGTCCCCATCTGCGCACCACACTCTTTGAATATTAAATTTAAATAAAAGCCTTCTCAGTGTGTTTAGACAGGACTCGTTGGCTTTGGGGCAGATAAATCTGCTTCAATTAGAATCTAATCCTACTCACTTGTATTCGCAATGCTTTCACTAAAACCAGCAAGAAAGAAAAACAAGTCTGTTTAATTAAATTATGCTAAAGCCTGAATTCAATCCAACTGTGTATTAAGAAGTGAGACCATGAATATGGGATGAAATGCTCTGCACAGAACTCTGCGACCTGCTCCCCAAGCCCTGCACATCCGGAATGATGCTCCTTCCTCGCGACCTGCCGCCCAAACCCTGCACATCCGGAATGATGCGCCTTCCTCGAGACCTGCTCCCCAAGCCCTGTACATCTGGAATATGCGCCTTCCTCGCAACCTGCCACCCAAGCCCTGTACATCTGGAATATGCGCCTTCCTCGCAACCTGCCACCCAAGCCCTGTACATCTGGAATATGCGCCTTCCTCGCAACCTGCTCCCCAAGCCCTGCACATCCGGAATGATGCGCCTTCCTGGCGACCTGCTCCCCAAGCCTTGCACATCTGGAATGATGCTCCTTCCTCGCGACCTGCTCCCCAAGCCCTGCACATCCGGAATGATGCTCCTTCCTCGCGACCTGCCGCTCAAGCCCTGCACATCTGGAATGATGCTCCTTCCTCGCGACCTGCTCCCCAAGTCCTGCACATCTGGAATGATGCGCCTTCCTCGAGACCTGCTCCCCAAGCCCTGCACATCTGGAATGATGCTCCTTCCTCGTTCACGCCCATGCTGTAAGCCCAGCTGACCCAAGCAGACACAAAGCATAATTATATGGTTCCCTCATCTTCCTTCTTTCAGTTTGCTGTCTCCGGCTTCCGGCAGAGCCCTGTCATCCCATCCCAGGCGGCCATTTCTCCCCTGTTGCCCATGGCGGCCATCTAATTCTTGGGCAGCATGGTGGGCCACTAGGGCCCCACCTTTCCCTTCTACCTGCTCTCTTCCTTATACAGACTGTCCTTTAGAAGGGGCCTGAAGCTTCCTGGGACCTCATCCCGAGCGGCACGGAAAAACTGCAGGTTTTGCCTGCTCAGATGATAAAAATAAATGTATGCATGAGCATCAAAGCTAACAGTGCCTGTTTTTTGGGAGCGTTTGGTGACCCGCCTGGAGTCAGAACCGCAATCCTTTTTTTTTTCCCCAACAAATCAATGTAATGTTATCCTGTGTGACACGGCAATGATCTGACTCTTATAAATGAGACGGAGAAGTCAAAGGCAAGAGAGGGCGTTACAGCTGTCATCTGCAATCGTAGAGTTACTCTGGGAGGTTTTGATTGTGATGTTTTGAGACAGTGTCTTACTTTGTACCTTGGGCTGTCCTTCAACTCACTATGCAGCCCAGGCTAGCCTTGAGTTCAAGGCTATCCTTCCATCTCAGTCCCCCAAGCACTAGGGTTGCAGCAGGCATGAAGTGTTATGTCCAAGGCTCTGGAGTTTTTAATTATAATGAGGCCCAAATAGATATGGTGGCATAGGCCTCTAATCCAAGTCCTGGGGAGGCTGAGGCAGGAAGATGGGAAGCTCAAGGTGTTCCCTTTAAACCATCTTGGGCAACTTAGTGAGACTCTGTCTAAAATAAAAAAGAAAAAGAAAAGGTGGGTGGGTGGGTGGGTGGGTGTATACGGTGGTAGAGTTCTTGCCTGATATACACGAAGCCCTTGTTTCAAATCCAAATACTGCAAAGATGAGCCTGTGAGAACAAGCAAGTAACGAATAAACAAACAACAAGTAAGCCATAGCCCACTTTACTCAACTTATCTGGTGTTGGGCTCATACTGCATTGTATAACAGGAGGTGTAGCGTCTTTGTCACTCCTGTTACACTATACATTATGAGCACTTTGTCACCACACCTCAGGATCCTTGTGGTGGTTTGAGTGAGACTAGTCCCATAACTTACATGTTTGCATAATTTGGTCTCCAGTGGATGGAGCAATTTGGGAAGGATCAGGAGGTGTGGTCTTGCTGGAGGCAGTGTGTCACCGGGGGTGGGTTTAGAGGTTTCAAAACCCCCAGCCATTCACCGTGTGCCAATCTCTCCTCATCCTGCTTCTGAAACAAGACGAGCTCTCAGCGTTTGCTGTCATGCCTTTGCTCTGCCGTCCTGGATCTGAACCCTCTGGAACTGTGAGCCCAATTAAACACTGTCTTTTATGAGTTCCTTGGTCAGGGTGTCTTGTCACAGAAATAGAAAAATAGCCAAGGCCATCACAATCTCACATCGTTGGAAAACAATCTACACAAACATTTTTTATCTTGCAAACCTGGAATTCTGCTCCCGTTAAGCGAGATCCTCTATTTTCTCACCATGCGGGCTCTAGTCATCACTTCCTCTGAAATGTTCTCCAGGAAAAGGCTTAGTTAATTCACTCACCCTAAAGATTCCATGACTCATCTTAAGTGTTAAAATATATACATTTCAAAGGGGCACAAAGTATACAATAGTGAATATATTTCTAGTGGTGGGATTTTTGTTGGCAGTAGACAAAAAGTAAAAATGTGAAATTTTTCAAGTTGTTCTTGTTCAGTGCATTTTTAAAGCCTTATTCATTGCAGACAAATGGGTTTTTCTGTGCCTATATAATGCCACCATACTGTACTTCAATCAGTACTTAGTATAATTACCCACACCAGGCTTCACAGCCTGTCCTATTCCTATGTAGAAAAAGTACCTTCAGAAACACGAAGGGAAAATTGCCATGCCAATATTAATCAAGCATGTATACGCATCATACCATAGGCATTGCTCTAAGTTCTTTACATAAAGTGTCTAATCAAATCCTCAGCATCAGTACTCTGCAAAGTGGCCGTATTATGAGGCTTATGTTAAAGCTGAGGAACTTAAGAGAAATCAAACAACCTGATCAAGGTAGTATAACGATACTCGATACTATATAGGGAAAACAATATATTTATTTACCAGAGAGAGAGAGAGTCGGCACAAGCTGGTAGTCAGAAGCGTGGCTGGCTTCCAGCAGAAAAAAGGGAAGCCCCTTTTCCTTTCACTTCCTTTTATCTCTACCTTGACCCCGCCCTGTTGGGCGGGTAGCTTTGTGGCATTGACTCCTACAAGGTAGCACTGTGACAAAGCTACAGAAAACAGCGGATCTCAAATCCCTCAGAAGCACTGAGGTAGTGACCACGCTCAAATCCCTCAGAAGCACTAGGGTAGACCTGTCCTTAGGAGTCTCCCCTGGTCCCCAAGATGCCCAATGAAAGCATTGCTTTAGAATCATGTTTGGAAGCCAATCAGAGTACCTGAGACATCATAATGAGGTAAAAGGATTAAGGGGACAGTGCCGTTTGTAAAAGGATTGCCATCTAAGCCTGAGGCCTTGAATTCAGATTCCACGTGGAAAGTCTGGTGTGGCAGCACACACGTGAAATCCCAGCTGTGGAGAGGTGGAGACAGGAACATTCCGAGGATTTGCTAGCCAGCCAGTGGGGCTGAATTCGTAAACCCCGGCTTTAGGGAGAGAACCTGTCTCGAAAATTAAAGAACAGTGCAATTGAGAATGGCTTTTGATGTCAAGCTCTGATTTACACAGCGCACATGCAGAACATGCACATATGCATATATACATGCTTACACAGTGCACACGCAGGGCATGTACACATGTACATATATGCTCTTAAATGGTGCACACGCAGGACAGGCACACATGTACATATATGCTCTTAAATGGTGCACATGCAGGACTTGCACACATGTACATATATGCTCTTACACGGTGCACACGCAGGACATGCACACATGTACATGTTTTCTTCTTCCCTTCCTTCCCTTTCCCCCCATCCTTTTCTCTCTCTTTCTTAACCTAGATTTTGCTTTTTCTACTTTTTGTGGAAAATACTGAGCATGTCTAAACTTTAAACGTAGACACGTAAGAACGTAAAAACTCTTTGCTGTCAAAGAAACAATGGTGTTGGCGAAAAATAACAAAAAGTGTTCTAATCCAATCAGCCACCAATAAGCCAACCCTTCTGGGTGTAGCACGAAGACTTCGCAGGGAAGAAGCTGCCACAGGAAGTCAGTGTAGGAAAGGGTCCTTCGGGTATGGCCGGGATGAGAACACAGGTAAGGACACGGGTGGGAGACGTCCTACAAAGAGACTGGAGGACTGCCGGATGGCGGGCCGTGGTGTGGAGAAGTGTCCCCTAAAGGTCCCCAGACCACAGCACTACTGGGAGCTGGAACAACCTCTAACAGATGGGGCCTAGTGGAGGGATTTTATTAATGGGAATGCGCCCTTGAAGAGGATGTTCATAAGACCCTGACCCCTTTTGCCTTGACATGAGCAGCCTCTTCTGACCCGTGTTCCTGCCATGAAGGACTAGCTGAGCACAGTTCCAAGTGCAGCACTGGAAAGTGATTGTGGGCAGCAACCTCCGAAATCACGAGGTGGCAGCAGCACAAGAGAAACAAGTTTTCCTTCCTTACGGATTGATTGTGTCTCTTCACAAGGATGGAAAGCTGGCTAACGAGGATGGGCAGATAGGGCCATGAGAGCTTGGTATGCCAAGCTAAGGAATAATGTTTCCTTTGTTTTGGTCATGGCTGTTCTTCATCAGTTTGAATTAGAAATAATGCTTATGTTGGGTGCTGATGGCACACAGAGCCGGGAGGATCTCTGCGAGTTCGAGGCCAGCCTGGTCTACAGAGCGAGTGCCAGGACAGCCAGGGCTGTTACACAGAAAAACCCTCTTTTGAAAAACCACACCAAAATAAAAAATAAAAAAAAAGAAAGAAAGAAAGAAAAAAGGAAAGAAAGAAAAGGAAGGAAGGAAAGAAGGGAAGGAGGAAGGGAGGGAGAGAGGGAGGGAGGAAGAAAAGAAAGACACTTTTAAAGTGTTAGATCTGGGTGGTTTAGAGCAGTGTTTTAGACCCACAGCAGAATAGAGGGGCAGGTATGGAGGGCTCCGTTGTATTCCTTGCCCTCACGCATGTATAGCCTCCCTCAAGTTTGCTTTGGGTCCTGGGAGGAGGGGTTGGAGGGAGTGGAAGGAGAACGGAAGAGTCCAGGGAGGCAGGTTCAGAAGCCTGCAGCATCTGTCGGAGCAGAGCTGCTGAGCACCTGACCCGAGGCACAGCCGCAGAGTGGGGGCCAGAGGAGCAGGGAATGAAGAGATAACGTTTGGAAAGGAGACTAACGGCATCGGGCATGAGTGAGAAGGCAGTTCCGCCTTTCTGGCCTTGGAGCTGGGAGACCAGGCAGGCAGTAAAGCTTTCTGCTTCTTCTCTGTAACTGAAGACAGGTGTGGCGCAGCCCACCGCTGCCATCCCAGTTATGTGTGCGAGAACGGATGATCACCAGCTCTAGGATGGCTTGGGCTGTGAGTGACAGAGTGTCTGAAGCCAACCAAGCAGAAAAGCAAGCGAGCAAACAACAGCAGCGATCCAAACAGGGCATGCAGCTTGGTGGGTGGGCAGAGAGCTTGTATGCCATGCCCAAAGCTCTGGGTTCGAGCCCTAGCAGTGTATAAACGGAGTGTGACGGTGCTTGCCTGTAACCCCAGCACCCAGCGGGTGGAGGGAGGGCATCCATAGCTTCAGGTCACTCTTTGTTCAAGACCAGCTGGGATGCTGGAGACCTTGCCCCAAACACAACAGCAACGACAAACTCAACAGTGACAGCGGACACCGACAGCAGATGAAAGAGACAGCTCTGATCCCACCCCGTGCCCGGCGCTCCTCCCCACCCCGTGCCCCGCGCTCCTCCCCAGCGCAGTTACTGATGATGACGCTCTCACACATTTCTCCAGGCTTCGCCGTCCTCACACTGAACTCAGCTGATTCTTTCAAACCCCAACAGCTTTTGGTGTGTAAAGACACCTCGTAGATGCCTTGCACTTTTTAGAGGGGATGTCTCCGGTTTACCGTGTGCTTGATGTCGTTGGGCAAAGTTTCACGAGACCAAAATAATGCTACACAGTGCCCAAGTGTAAGGTGTGAGTAATTAGGTTGATAAATCTTCTCTATTGGCCCTTCTCCAAAAATGTAGGCACATTCAAACCCCAAAGTGAAAAATAAAAACATATTCTCCTTGGTATTCAATGCCCTAGAAATGCCACCAGGCTTGTGTTTGTATGTATATCAACTTGTAGTTGGGGAGTTAGTTACAGAAACTGTACTCTCTTGTGGTCTAGATAATATTACTTCTACAAATTAAAAATAAGGAATATGTCACAGGGACATGAAGAGACAACCTTGATTGCATGTGAAGCCGTGGTTGAATGCATACACACAATAAAAGCCAATACAAATTTCAGAGAAAAGAGGCACACTCTTTTACGGCACTACAATAAATCGTAATGCTCACAGTAATTTGTGAATATACCTCCAGAGAGTTCATTGGTTGGGAATGATTACCGCTAAAATACAATAAAATGGCACCTTAAAAATCTAACTCTTTTTGAAGTATGATTGCAGTAAAAACAAAACAAAAAAAGCTTATATCAAAAGATACAAAACATCATGACAGAGTGGTACTTTGGGCAAAAGAAAATGTTAAAATTTTAAGTCTTATGTTTAATACTTTTAGCTTGAAGTGAAAATAAATTATTTAATATGTAGCAAGTACTAATTGTCGGCTAGTGGTTTTCTTAAAACATCCTTACTGTTACAACTTTCCAGAGAGGCATTTCTATAGTTCAGCAAGTAATTCTAGCATGAATAGGAAGTATTATATAAAGAATAGCTAACATTATTAAATATTCATTATAAACCAGGCACTCATTCAAAATGTTCCCTCTTTACAATCCTAGGATAAGGCCCCCATGCTGGTTACTAATATTGGTTGCCAGTCTGATGGACTCTGGAGTCAACTAAGATGCAGGCTCCTTGGCACGCCCATGAAGGATTTTCTTGATTAAGTCAACTGGAGTGGTGCAAACCGCCTTACGTGTGAGTGGCAGCATCTAAGAAGGTGTGGGGACAGAGCTCTTGCTTATCCACTGTTTGCTTCCCTGCCCTGCTGCTCCTCTGCCTTCTGCTGCTGCTGCTGTTGCCATGGCAAATGCCACTGTCTGTCATCCTTCACTGCCATCAGAACCCGGCTTCGCCCACCTTCCCACATGGAGTGAAGACAAGGGGCTCCCACTCAGTGCCAGGGTGGAGGAGCTGCAGCGTCCAGTCTTCTAGACTGAGTCTCCATTCCCAGCCTCTCTGCTGTGAAGATGCCATTACTGGACTACCCAAGCCACGCCACGCTAGACAACTGAACAATCCTCCTTAATAGGTACTGACTGTCGGGTCTGTTCCTCTAGAGAACCCTGACTATTCGCCATGTCTTCCCATTTTCAGCACGTGCATTCCAGCTTCTACTAGTGAGGATTCTGTATTCAAGGGCTACTTAACCAAGCTGTTACTTGAGGGTGCTGTGAAGATTAATGAGATTGATAAAATATTAGCTACATAGACTGGAAACAATAGGAATGTTTAAATGATTAGATTCAGAAACGGAGGTAGACATTTTGTTTTGAAACCAGGAAGTCTCTCTATGTTGCCCGAACTGGCCTAGAACTTTTGGACTCAGGGAGATCCTCCTGCCTCAGCTTCCCTAGTTGCTACAAGTATGTGCCATCATTCCTGCCTTGGAAAAGGGTATATCAATGCATATTCTACAGAAATAAAAAGTATAACAGGGGAAAACGAACAGTTGGAGGCCAACAAAGGGGAGTTACTTAGATGAAATGGACAAGTCTTCAGGAACACAAAACCTATCGAGACCAAACTTCAAAGAAATCGATAACGCGAACAGATCTGTAGAAAGAAAAGAAACTGAATACGTGATTAAAAAAAATAGCAGTCTGGAAAAGAAAAGCACTGCAGCAAGTTTGGCCCAAATATTTAAACAAACAAGAATAATCCTTCTCAAACTTTCCCAAAATAACCAAAGAGGAAGGCTGCTTCTTGTGCTATCCCATGAAACAACAGCCCCGTTCCAAACTCAGAAAGACGCACCACAAGAAAGGAAAACTGCCTGGATGTGGCGTTACATGTCGATAATCCCAGAAGCTGCAGGACCAGTGCAGGAGGATCAGAGTTTGTGGTCAGACTGAGTCATATAGTGACCTTGGCTCAAAGAACCCAGGCTAAGGATACGCTTCAGAGAAGGGGTATTCACTGAGCTTGAGCAAGGTCCTTGTTTTCAACCCCCAGCATCAAGAGGGAGGGAGGGATGGAGGGAGGGAGGGAGGGAGGGGGAGGGAGGGAGGGGGAGGGAGGGGAAGGAGGGAGGGAGGGAGGGAGGGAGGGAGGGAGGGAGGGGAGAGGGCAGAAGGAAGGCAAGCAGGCAGGCTGCACATCTACTGGTATGCCTTATAAATATTCATGTAAGAGTTCTTTCATTTGTTTTATTTTTTTTCCAAGACAAAGTCTCACTACACATCTCTGCCTGTCCTGGAACTCACTCTGTGGACCAGCTAGCCTCAGGCTCACAGACAGCTACGTGCCTCTGCCTCCCAAATGCTGGCATTTAAGGTGTGTGTCACTATGCCTATCTGGTATTAGAGTTATTAGCAAAGCATAAGCAAAACAAATTCAGCAGCATGTTAGAAACACTGTACATAATGACCAACTGGGAGTTACTACTGGAATGCAAGATAATTCAACCCATGAAAATTAGTTACTAGAATACACCGCATTGATAAAAAAGCAAAAAAATCTGAGTTTGGGACAAAAATTATAAAAATTTATCATTATTTTATGCTTCAGCTCAGCAGTTCGATGCATGAAGACCGGGAAGAGATGAAAACTACCCTATCATGCTAAGGGCCGCATACGAGGGACTCAGCAGACTTGGTGTGTTTGTCCTGAAGATGAGGGAAAAGCAATGACGGCTGCTTTTGACACTTGTAATCAGCGCAGTGCTGAGCCCTTAGGCTTCAGCACACCCTCTACCCCTGAACTAAAGCCCCAACCCTCAAGACAACATTTGTACCTTCCCTACTCTGCCTTTTCCCTAAAAGACTTTCTTTGGGTTTCTAGTTAGGTTTGTCACCGGGAGCAGGGAAGAAAGAAGGTTCAGGTTGAAGAACTGTGGTTCCCCAGTCCCTTTCTGTTTTCAGAGGGATGGTGCCATGCCTGGAAGTTTGCCTTAATCCTACTCACACCTTCCTAAGTTGCCCCTTTATTAAATGTTCCTCCCAAACCACCACATTTATATAATTCAAAGTTTCCTCCTGGCATTATAAAAGATGGAGAGGTAGTGGGGGAAGGAGGTATACCATACTCCAGAGTCTAGCCCTAAGTAGCTTGATTTTTCTACAGTTCTCAGCATGGTTCTCTTTCAACCCGCCAATGATAAACTAAAAGGTAAGTCAAAGTGCCAGCTTAGAATTCCCAAAGTTCCCAAGGACTCCCTTGGCTTGGATGGCACTTTTCCCTCCTGGGGGGAGCCACATCGTCATCCAGAAGGCAGCTGGCAGCAGACATCAAGTCAGAGCAATGCAGTTTGGTAAATCTTGTGTGTAAAATCCTGTGTTCTCATCAGCTCCGCCCATCACCCATGAGCAACCCAACAGCCCAAGACTCTGCCGACCAGAATTTTTAATCACCAGCTGAAGACACAGTGCCAACCTCCTCCACTCTGACAGCCTCTCCTAGATTTACGTTGCTGGTTGAGTTAAGGATTCACCAGTGTCCTAGGCTGTCTTTGAATACACATCCCTCTCACTCAGCCTCCCAAGTGGTAGGATTACAGGTGTGTACTAACCGGTCCTAACCATACTCCTTTTGTCTTTTACCTAATTCAAGGTTGCAAAGATTTTTCTTGTGTTTATTTCTTTCTAGATACTTTATATTTTAGGGCTTACATAAAGGTCTATAGCAAACTTCTGTTTAAATTTCCACATTTTAAATTTCAAATGGCTCATCATTTATAAAATGCTTACTAAAATAATGTTTTCATAATGATAGAATACATCTTATATAATCAAGAAGAAGATGTCAGTGGCTAGACTAATGTGGTGCTTTGAAAGAAAACGGCCCCCAAAGGGAGTGGCACCATCAGGAGGTGTGGCTTTGCTGGAGTAGGTGTGGCCTTGCTGGAGGAAGTGTGTCACTGTGGGGGTGGGCTTTGAGGTCTCCTTTGCTCAAGCTGACTCAGTGTGGTAGCCAGTCCACTTCCTGTCGTCTGTGGATCAAGATGTAGAACTCTCAGCTCCTTCTCCAGCACCGTCTCCATGGTATGCCGCCGTGTCCTGCTATGAGGATAATGGACTAAACATCTGAAATTGTAAACAACACAAAATTAAAATGCTTTCCTTTGTAAGAGCTGCCATGGTCACGGTGTCTCTTCACAGCAACAGAAACCCTACCTAAGAGATCCGATTCATTCTAGTAGATGGAAACGCATTGAATGAAGCTTGGTGAATATCTCTTTTGATAAAAAAGGTCACCATTTTTTCTTCCCATGCAGTCTTCATATGTGTCCGGCTACTTTCATGTCAACTTGATATAAGCTAGAGTCATTTTGGAAAGAGAGAAACTCAAATGAGAAAATGCCCCCACTGGATCAGCCTGTGGGGCATTTTCTTGATTGATGACTGATGTGAGTGGGCCCAGCCCACTGTGAGCAGTGCCACCCCTGGGCTGGCGGTATTCAGTTCTATAAGAAAGCAGGCTTGAGCAAACCACAAGGAATGAGCCAGTGAGCAGTGCTCCTCCATGACTTAAACGCTTCAGTTTCTGCTCCAGTGCCTGCCCTGACTTCTTTTTCAGATAGACTGTGATATGGAAGTATAAGCAAAATAAATCACTTCATCCCAAGTTGCTTTTGATCGTGGTGTTTTATCACCGCCATAGGAACCATCACTAAGACCACGTCAGTTTAAATCCGATCCCCCGTGAAGATCTCCGGCTGGCTGTATTTACTTCTATTCTCAGTAGTGTGTGTGTGGCTCAGGGCCAGGCTTTTTACACTGATTTAAAAGATACACTCGTGCCTGATTGGATCGCTGGTTGTTGAAGCTTAAGAGTGAAACGCCCCTTGAAGACACATGTCCCTAGCTGGTAGTGATGTGTTGGAAAGCTTTGGAACCTTTTAGAAGCAGAACTTTTGAAGGCTGTAGTCTATCTTGTCCCTGTCTCTCTGTGTTTAACACGTGAGGAGGCCCAGACCCACACCTGGTTGCCATGCCCTCCCCTGTACACATCCCCCTCCCCCCAGTCATGGACTAGGCCCTCTGAACTGAGATGATATAAACCCACCCTCCCTTAAGTTACCTTTGTCACATGTTGTTATCACAGTGACAAGCAAAGTAACTGATGCCCAGGTGACTTGTGTGCTATGGGGGCAGATTTCAGAGTTGTGGCCCCAGCTAAGGCAATCCTATACGAAGCTCAGACGGAGTCCGGGCTGCCCAGTGCTCCCCATCTCTCCCCATCCACGGCCACTTGCCTAGGAGAGACTTCAGAAGAATACATCCACGACTCTTGGGCAACTCTGTCTCCAGTCTGTCCTTATGTCTTTTCTCAAATGAGCATGAGCACACAAAGAAGTTACTGTTTTTTTCCGGGGCCAAGGAGCAAACCTGGGGCATCACACAAGGTAGGCAAGTACTTGAACCACATTGCAGCCTCAAATAAAGGATTCGTAATCATTTAAACCTGAACTTCCTGGAAATGGCGTTCCATATAGAAATGTCATATCGCTTTACTGGTGCTTAATTAAATTATCTTAGCCACGGGGCTCAAAATGCTTAGTTTGGACACTTTACTGCCTGAATGGCTGCATTTTATCATCTAAAATGATAGCGATGTTTTTCTAAGGCACACAAATGCACACTCTGCCCGCTTCTCATGGGTGGGCAAAATATTTGTTCACACTTCTTAAACTGCGGGGGAAAAAAGAGACAGCAGTAGCACAAATATGGTAGAAGGAAGAAATTTGAAAGATTCATCCACGTATGTTTTCTCATCTTTTCAAACTTGATTTCTTTCTGTCTATCCTAGGAGTCTGGGGCAAAAGGAGGCAGATTTATCTGACAGGGAAAGTAATGCTGCTTGCAGATTTGCTAAAGACACCAGGGAGGAAGGAGAAAGAGGCCCAGAGGCAGGGAGAGGAACTAAAGTTATAGCCCCGAGAGGTAGTCAAGTCCCAGGTCCTCGTATGCAAACAGACAATTATTACCTGGTCTTTGCCACAGCTCGCCAGTAGGGCCAGGGTGTTGCCTGCTTTTGTAAAAATGAACCAGCTGCCTCTCTGTGCTCTAGGTTATGCTTAAATCCTCCCTAAATTTTGTAGCAGTCCATGAACTCAATCCTGGGAACTTCAGCAGGGAAGGATGCCTATCCCTCAGGGATTGGAGGGTGGGGTAGCAGACAGCTATTGGGTGGTGACAACAGGAGAGGAGCGCATAGACAGACTCCTGAGGAAGGAAGACCTGAATGCAAGGCCAGCATGTTTGGAAGCTCTTGCAGTACTAGGAGAGGTGATGGGCGGGGTGAAAGGTTCAGGCATTACTCTGGCCTGCCCTGTTACCTGGCAGGATGCGCTCAGGCAACACTCTGGCCAGCCCAGAGCTCCGTGAGAACCAGGCAGGTGCAAAGGACCCCTTTAAGGGACTGACCCCTGCCCATTTACGCTCTCTTACTCTTCTTCCTCTCTTACTCTCTCTTACTCTTTTGCTCTTGCTCTTACTCTCTCTCTCTCTCTCTCTCTTATCTCTCTCTCTCTGCTCCCCTTTTCCCTCCCCGTCCACCAATAAACTCCACGTGGGATCGTTGAGTCGCGGTCTGTGTCTCCTTACTGGATAAACCTAAACGTTTTAACAACACGGGGTGCTGACACCCATGACACCCAGCAGCCCTCCCCGGTCCACCTGGTAGCCTGGGCCCAAGACCAGACAGGTTCCTTAGAAAGCAATCACACTTGGATGTCACGTTTTCCGATCTTGTGTTTTGTGTGTGTGTGTGTGTGTGTGTGTGTGTGTGTGTGTGTGCGCGCGTGAGTTTCCTAGGGTTTTGTTTGTTTGGGTGGGCGGTTGGCTGGTTTTCTGTTTATTTCTAAGGGGAGGGGGTGGAGTTGGGCAGGTGGGAGGATCTGGGAGAAAAGAACAATGGGAACAGTCCTTGCAGAAAGAGCCCAGGGCTATGCCGACACACACAGGTGAGTCTTATGCTGCTGTAGTAGCACCTGCCACCGTCAGTTTGCACTGCCAGTTTGCACTGCCGGGCCCTGCCAAGCTTCCGGTCTAATTGCCTTTACTCATTTCAGCCAGCCAGCCCAGATTTCTGCAAATGATCACATTTTAAAAGCCCGAATGCATCTTGTTGCTTTAGTACGCCTATGTGAACTACTAAAGACGAGCTCAACTCCTTGTTTGGTGTGCTACTATTTTTAGCTCTCTCTACCCATAGTACTCTATTACAGTTTTTTTTTAATACAGTTATATTTTTGAGTAAGATATTGTCTGTGCTTCTGTCCGGCTCACTGATAAACATACATTTATGAATTAGTCTAAAGATTTGTAGCCATGTCTCACAACTCAATTTTCCTTGTTTTGGGTGGGGGTTAGCAAGACATAAATCTACCAGATTGTATTATTCTTCACCACAGGAATATTTTAGGAATGCTTGTGATCTGACTGAAGATCGAATTGGTCTATTGCCTGGCACATCTTCTCAGAGAAGGAAGGAGAAAGCCGATAATTGCCTAGGTGAACCTGAGAAGAAATGATCTGACTGACCTTACACACTTGGAACAGAGCTGACCCATAGTAGGGTCTACAAGCATTAACTTTGTTAATATTGCTACTATAATTTTGATATTAACCCATTTAGGAAATTATCATTATTTAATAGTTATCAATGACAGAATCAAACTATGTGGTAGTTTTGGCACATCTACCCAAGGTTTTATCATAGAAGAATCAAGCTGGTTTGAATAGGGATGGCCTCATAGGCTCATAGATTTGAATACTGACTCATCGGGGAGTGATATTACTTGAGAAGAATTAGGAGGTGTCACCTCGTTGAAGGACATGTGTCATGGGAGGTGGACTTTGAGGTTTCAAAAGCCAAAGCCAGGACCAGTGGCTTTCTCTTCCTTCTGCCTGTGGATCCAGATTACGCTCAGATACTTCTCCAGCCTCATGTCTGCCTTCATCCTGCCATGATCCCCCCCCCCCATGATGATAATGGACTAAACCTCTGAAACTGCAATCCAGTCCCAATTAAATGCTTTCTCTTATAAGAGTTGCTTTGGTCATGGTGTCTTTTCATAGCAACAGTAATCCTAAATAAGACAGAAGATTATTACCTATTTCCCTGTACAGAAGCGTCTCAAACCACAATGGCTCCTTAGGCTAAGTGACTGTTCCTACCTCGATGTAACTAACTCACTCAGGCATTTCCCCAGGTTGAGGGGTTGCTTCTGTTGTCACTGTTCCCTTTTGCTTGCAGGGTAAGGATCTCACCCATGATCTTGAGCTCTCTAAATGGATGTACTCATGGTGGGTGGCATCTCCAATCTTGGGTTATGGTTTTACATGCCAACATAACCTTGTCATGACATTCCAACAAGAAACCAAGACAAGGCTGACGGTGCCGTGGGATTTCTTTGGAAGACCACAGGGAGGCAGGCACCTTCCCTCCCTCCGTCCCTGCTGCTTTTCTGTGGCAGGCATGTTGTGTCTGCTTCTTTCTCCATGCCCCCACCAGGAGCCCCGAGAACACCTCCCCTTGGGTTTTCCCTCCCAGCCTGAACCCACTGTGGACTCATCAGTATTCCAGGAGAACTTTCTTTCCTTCTCTTCCCTTCCCTCAATCCTTTTAATCCTCTGGTTCAGGCAATTAGCTCTACAAATATTAGCTGCAATCAAGGACTAGCACATGTGGTAATTTTCCCTCTAATAAATCAATCAATTCTTTCTATGAAGTGTTTTCCCCCCCTTACAGTCATTAGAAAATTACAATGCGACTTGAAGATCACCAGCAACTTGAATTAGTCAAGGAATGTCAATCAAACTTGCTAGGGTTTGCTTTAAAGATGAGAAAAATAGGATAGATTTACAAAGGCCTCCTGTCTTATAATAGCATGCTTCTCAGAGCCACGTTGAATTTCTCTTACAGAGGTCCTAGGCCATCATGAGCCACATGGAAGAAAGTAGAAACTGTTGGTAGCAATGACAAATCAGATAAAATGCAGAACTTTGCATCAATCAACAAATTAGTCATCGGAAGAGCCTTCCGTGCAGGGTACCGAGGTAGTGTGATATGCTTCTGTAGATATTTGGTTAGGACAAGAAAGAAGAACCCAGTGAGGGAGAGAAAGGAGCGATGAGCAAATTGGCAAAGAATGGGCTGGCAAAACCAGCAGAGACAGCTGATCTTAACAGGGGAGAGCTCTTGGACCCCAGACCGACAGCTGCGAGGCCAGCATGGGACTGATCCAGACCCCCTGAGTGTGAGAGTCAGTGAGGAGGCCTGGGCAACCTATGGGGCCCTGGGAAGTGGATCAGTGTTTATCCCTGGCATACAAACGGACTTCATGTGTCCATAACACAAAGAGGGATGCTCTCTCAGCCTGAACTCTTAGGGGAGTGCCTGGACCCTGTCCTGAGTGAAATGACAGACTCTAGATAGCCCCTATGTGGAAGGAAGTGGGGATAGGGTGGGAGGCTGGGGGGGGTTGGTTCGGGAGGAGGGGAGGGAGAGGGAACTGGGATTGACATGTGAAGCAAGCTATTTAAAATTAAAGTAATAAAAAATAAAAAAGAAAGAAGGCAAATAAGCAAGAGGACACATTTTATCCCCGGAGAGTATTAACATCCATGATGTGCTTCCCAGAGCTGGAGTGGGGGTGCTCCAGGGAGTGCTCAGTATAAGGCTGGGAGAGAGAGCAATTTCAAGGCCACCCTTGCAGCCTTCTAGCTCCCTCCCCATTGCTACTCCATGCCAGTGAGCATAGTTATCCTGCTTAGAAATGATGTGAGTGTCACCAGTGTGGACCAGGCCACCATGTTCATAAATCTACAAAGGGATTGTCAGAGAAAATTATCAGTTTAATGAGGAACCCAACATCTTTCTTCTGCAACCCAGGCTGTGCTGTGTCTCATACTCTAGGTGTGGCTGAGGGATAGGAAACAATCATGGTGAGCATCCAATCCTTGTTTTCTTGTCTTCCCTTCTCTCTTTCTCTCTTCTCTCTTTCCTCTCTCTCAGAACTGTAATAACAACAATAATAATAATAATAATAATAGGAAGAAGAAGAAGAGGAGGAGGAGGAATAGGAAGAGGAAGAAGAAGAAGAAGAAGAAGAAGAAGAAGAAGAAGAAGAAGAAGAAGAAGAAGAAGAAGAAGAAGAAGAAGAAGAAGAAGGCAGCTGAATTATCAAGAAAAGAGGCATCGATGCTTGTTTTGGGATCAAAAATGACCTACAATCATTCTCCTTCCTCTCTAGTCGCTCTGAAAAATTATATTATCTTCCAGCACCTGAAAAGGACCGCAGGGGAGCAGGCTAGGCCTGGTTCCATTTTCTTAATGTCACCGAATGTTAAGATGAAAAGAAGTGAAGGTTTCAGTAGGATTCTTGGTGAAAACTTGCTGACATTAATGACTCAAATTCTCAGAGAGACTGTAAGGAAGACAGTGTCATCACTGTCATTCAAGCCACTTAAGATGAAATTTCAAAAGAAGGCTGTCAGCATAATGACTGCCAGGTCCCATTATCTCATCCTCAGGGGGCGGATCACACACTACTATGCAGTCTGTGGGTGACTGACATTCAAGTCTGAAAGGAAGCTGCACAGGGAAGAGGTGAGCTGGGTGTGGGTCCCCAGGGGGGAGCGGCCTTCCGTGACCAGGATCCATCACTACTGACATCTAGATGGTAACTGGGTTAGATCCATCTCGCCCTACTCCTGCGGACAGGTGGGGGAGCCATGCACACGGTGCTGAAGGGCGTGGGGAGCTCTAGATCTCAGTGCTTGTTCGTTAATTTACCATGGCAATAATCCTCCCTAGCAACCAGGATGAGGGCAGCCCTCTGCGTGTTCCGGGGCTGAGAAGCCTGGCTAACAATCAGAGGCGAGTTATGTGGGGAGCGAACGAGTGGTGTGGTCAGCCCTGGCCGCACACTGCGGTAGTCGGGTGATTCAGTGCTAAGGCCACAGGAAAAGCAAGCCCGTCCGAGCCTCGGCAGAGGTGCAGACTCGGTGTTTTAAACATTTCTGCAAGTGAGTCCATTGAGCAGGCAAACCAAACACCCTTGACTAGAATCAAGGCTGACTTCAGGTAAGCATCTAAATGAGTTCAGCAGTGACAAAAGTTTTACTGTCGTTGTATCAAAGAGAGGAGATTTTAACAAGTAAGTAGGAAGGACATGATTTGGGGGTGAGGAATTAACTGAATTAACTCACTGTGTTGTATCTATTTCCCTGTGTCTCTTCAGACAGGGTTCTTTTCTCTGTAGAACGGGGCCATCTTAAAAGGTTTAAACAACCAAATTGCTTTCTCCACCTGAGGTCAGAGTCTTCCCTGTTCGTAGACCTTAGACTCCTTTGGCAGGGCTTTGGTTAATTAAACCACTGTCCTATGCTAACAAATCTCTTGCCACATTCTTCCTAGGGAGGTATTAATACAATTGATCAAGCTGAAATTTCTTCTCCCAAGCTTTAGGGGAATTCTGTGGAGGAGCACAGATCATGTCCCAGCAGGAGGGGGAGTGGCCCAAGCAGATGACCTGAGAGGTTACAAGATGGTGCTGACAGGAAGCTACTCAGGCGAGGCTTCAAGCGTTCGTTCACTAAGAAAAACAATTGGCTGCCCAAAGTCACACCGGATGAGGTCATCACACTCACAGACCATGCCCCCCCCCCCGTTTTTTCACTTTAAAAAGGCTCGCTGTGTTAAGCGATAAATGGGGAGGGGCGGAGACCCCTCCCCAGACAGTGTTCCGGTTTTCTGTTTGTTTGTCCCCCCTCACCTCAGTTACTAAATATGTTGATCAAATGAATTGGATTATATCTGGATACTCTCACAGGAATGTTTCTGGCATGCGTGGAGCACATCTCCCCGGCGAGTGCTACCTGGGATGACCGTGCTTCCCTTGCTTGGCTATGAGGATTGGCACCGGCAGAGAATTCACCGTAGGATCCGATTGTCTGAGAGGAGCTTTTTGATATGTGTCTGATCACATACAAGAGAAGGCCTCGCTTACGCTTTAAAACCCTGTTTGTAGCGCCCTCGTGGATTCTGTATGTCCGCTCTGATGCTGGGCTGGATGTTGAAGGAATGTGGCTCTGCCGTAACTAGTCCTCACAGTTGTCTATCCTCAACAGTCAGGGACCAGCAACTCCTGAGAGAGCATAGTGTGCTAGAACTGCTGACCTCTGACTCAAGGCTGGAACCCCAAAATTCCCTTCAAACTATGCATCGTGCAGAGACTCATCTCTAAGCTATCGTCTTACAGGTGGAGCAAGAGAATAGACACTAACTAGCACAGACAGGTTGGCCAGGCTAACCAGGAAGTTATGCCTGCGTCCTCCAGAGTCCAAAGCTGTGTAAGCAACACTGGACTACCCTGCCCTGTTAGTTCCGACCTACCCCCAGCTGAAGGGTAACATGCCCCGTCCCCCTTTCAAGGTGAGAGCTTTGCTTAGAATAACATATGAACCACGGAACTCTGCTAGTAAGTTCCATAAGTTGTTTAAGTCTCCTGGCCTCGATTTCTCTATCTGTACAATGGGGCAGTAGCACAGTCTCGCTATAATACTTGTAAGAGTTAATAATGCAACTTTGATGAGCTGCTTCAAAGAGCGAGTGTCAAACTTGTACTAAAAGAGCCCAGCATAGCATGAGATACTCAGTAAACAATCTCTTTTTCTTGCATATGGAGACAGAGCCAGAGACAAGGAGACAGAGGGGGCCTATTATATATGTCCCCTGCCCCCAGGAACAGCTAAGAGGCTGTCACTGAACTCCACATTTGAGTTTTCAGGTCTTAATTCCGAAACCAAATAAACGTTACTACATGATACTGCTCAGGCAAGTCTCTTGTCCCTCGCATGGTTGTTTTCTCTGGGAGACTGATGACGAGTGGTGGATACGTCTGACCCAACGCTTCTTTCTGCGTCAATGCTCTCATCTCGGACCACTGTGCCTTGGAACCGTGTTCCCTCGCTGTTGTACTGATGCAGGCAAATGTTTCAGGTGAAAGTATTTGTGAATGTACTCATTTGCAACTGCATCTCCACCTTTCTCTGATTCACAGGAAGAATGTGAATCAAATTTTCTCTAAGTAGATCCCACAGAAAACGGAGTGAGGAGGACATGGTCTGTGCAGCTCTGGGGTCTTTGTGTCTACACCTGACTCAATGCCAGGCCGTGTTTCCTCTAACTAAAGTTAAGCGTTTTCAGAATCAGCTAATTACTATTACCTGTGCCAAAGCTCCCATTCTCCCACTGCTAAAAGCAAACAAAACCCAGAAATAAAGTCTCATCAGTACGTGAACGTCTTGCGTTGCTGCAGACTTACTGTAGGAGCCAAGCATGTTTCTGAAGGTTTCAGCTCACCCAATCAGACAACAAGCTGGGTAAGAGAGACTTCTCTCAAGTTACACAGAGGACTCCATCTGTTACCCTAGACCTTTCTTCGTAAGTGACGTGAGGGGGGGGGACCTTGAGGGCAGTTTGAAAGAGTTTTGTTCTACAAATTCTTAGCCCGAGGGTTCCTATTTAAAGAGAAGCAGCAGAAGGGGACAAAAGCCCACCGTGGGGGAGGAAGGACAGTTCACAGACTGGCCTTCTGCCTGGTGGAGCCACCGTGGGGAAGGACATTGCCTTACCAGCTAGTCCCTTCGGCTCCTGTAATAAATGCCGCTGAAGGGGCAGTTCCTTCCTCCTCGCCAAAGCCATTTCTCATCATGCCAAACCAGCAGAAGAAAATCATTTTTTGCATGGCTGGTGTGTTGAGCTTCCTCTGTGCTCTCGGAGTAGTAACGGCAGTGGGGACGCCACTGTGGATTAAAGCCACGATCCTCTGCAAAACGGGGGCTCTGCTCGTCAATGCCTCGGGGGAGGAGCTGAGCAAGTTCATGGGCGAGATGCAGTATGGGCTTTTCCACGGAGAAGGCACGAGGCAATGCGGGTTAGGAGCAAGGCCTTTCCGGTTCTCATGTAAGTAACCATTGCATCTGAATTGTTTAATGCTTTCTGGACAGTCCTGCAGCTGTTGCAAAGATGTCGAGGATCTTACCTGCATATTGGGGGACTATTCACACCACTGTGTGTGAGCCATCTGAAATACCTAGGACTTTAAGCAACTTGTGTTTTTATTTTGTTTTCATTCTTTATTAAAATTTTCATCCTTGCCATTTTTATTATGGTCACATACAGTTAGTTATTATGAAGTTGAGCGTTTTGACAGCACAGTCTTTTAAAGGGGCTGACGGGATGACTCCAGAATTAAGGTATGTGATGCCAAGACTGATGACCTGAGTTTGATCCTTGGCACCTGCATGATGGGAACAGAAAACCAAGTTCCCCAAGTCGGCCTCTGACCTCCATGCATACCATGGCGCTCCCCCTTTCCCCGAAACTCTATATTTTTGAAAATGAAAGTATAACCCTTAAGATTCCCAAGTTTTACCAACCACGCAAGATGGCATGATGTCTTTGTTAAATAGAAAGAGTAAAACGGGACCACTGTATGGAATGATCCCCGTGCCTTTTGTCCGTTATAAAAGGATCTGGGTTTACTGGCTTTTGTCCTTTATAGAAGGATCCGGGTTTACTGGCTTTTGTCCTTTATAGAAGGATCCGGGTTTACTGGCTTTTCCCTCTGCCCCTGTCTGCTTCTTGCTCTGCCCAGCGCTGCTGAAACTCTTGCTGTTGACAAACGTCCTGTTTTCATGTTTAACCAACTTGAAATTACTTGCTACAAAAATTTAAAAATCGTCTGCTGAGATAACTTTCAAAGAAATGCATGCCAGTCACACACAAATCCTGCAAGGGATTGACCTTCAGCTCAGGTAAGGAACAGGGGAGATTGTCTGTCATGATTTTTTTGCAAAATGGAAGTGTTATCCACAGTCTTTATAACATGTTTATCTTGAGAAGAGAAGCTTTAAAAATTATCATGACAATGGGCGACTCATTAAATGAAAATTAATAAGAAGTCATTTGTTGTATCTCTCATTACACACATGCAGAAGTTATTATTATTTCGAAGGGCTGGTTTGGAGCAATCTTAGGAAGGCAGTCAGTAGATTACTGCATAAATCACTCTTCAGGAAGGGGACTCCCAGTTGGGGTACTTAAGATGAATCACTATTTTGCCTGAGCTTCTTTTCTCTTCTGGTATAGGTAGAAGGTGAAATAAATTGAATTTATTATTAGCATATGCAGTGTCTAATTAAATTTCAGCTCTGGGCTACAGAGTGAGGAATTGTCCCAGGGCTCCAGAAAAAAATCCCTAAGAATTCCTCTTCAGCTTCTCACGATATTGTCATCAACTAGATTCGATGAAGTGGACACAGCCACTTTGTCCCAGTGGCTTTAGTTCGTTAGGACAGCTGGGCTGTGACGGTGGCACAGCTTCCTTGGAGGTGGGCAAAGGAGGGGGGATTAAGCACAGTACTGTGTGACTAGCAACCGTGTTTTAGAAACATGAAAGAGGAAAACAGATGACTGAGAAGATTTCCCCGTGAGTCACCAGCTGCCAAAGGCTGGGTAAAGCTTCTCACAAAGGGATTCAGACAAAAGCAGGGAATGGCAAGGACTGTTCCGGAGGCCTCGTGTTTATGACAGTGAACGGACGAGAGAGGTAAACGAGGCTTCCGCAGCAGCAGCGCGTGTGGCTCCACACAGCCACACGCTGTCTTCTCAGCACCCGGGGCATGCTAGATGCTCCGTTTGCTTTGTCTTGCTCTGCCTCGGCGCCCACAGGCGCGTGTGCTCTTCTTGTGGTTCGGTGTAGCATTCCCGTGGCTGTCTCCTGAGCTGGGCTTCCCTGGGAAGTTATTCTAATCAAGTCCCCATTCGCTTGCATACTACGAGGATCAGCGAGTGGGAGGCAGGGTTTTTACATGCCCACTGCCCACCCCAGCAAATTGCGTTGGCTTTCTTGCTAGCCTGTACATTTCTCCCCAGCATGGTGGAGAAAAGCTTACAGTTTTGTTTTCTCTGTGATGACAGCACTTTCCATACTGTAGGAAACCCATATGAAGTAAACACAAACAAACATGTGGAAATACACATGTTAAAACTTCATTTATTTTGACTCCCAGAGAAATATTCTAATGGTGTAATTTTTTTCTGCCTGAGCAAGAAATACAATGATAAATGAAATTAAAATATCTTTCAGTATAACATGAAAATGAAAGACCCCCAGAGGGAGGGAGACCCTCACTCAAGTCTCGGGATAAGCCGATGCCCCAATAACTCAAGAGAGACCGTTCTTGCTGCAAGAACAGGAGGTTTATTCGGGGAACCAGTACACTGGGGCCGAGCTCATGACCCTCGCAGGGGCAGAGGAGTTCGACCCCCAGTAGCTGCAGTGGGGGGGGAGTTAAAAGGGAAAAACCATAAAGAACGGGGAAATTAGGCAAATACCATAAAGGATGGGGAAGTTAGGTGATAGCTCATACCTTAGTGGGAAGGTTATAGGTTATCTGGAGCAAGCATTCTTGGGGGCATTGTACAGCTAAACACTGAGCAAGGCACCTGATGCATCAGGAATGTCGTGAGCTAGTTCCTGGATCAGGGAGTGTTATCTTTTAAGTTTATCTTGAGGTCACTGGTTTCTTAGGAGAGGGCAGAAGAACAAGTTACTCTGTGCCGGGCTAGTTGCTAGGGGTCTAAAAATGTTGAGTTAGGATCTCTCAAAAGAAAGTTAGGAAAACTGTACAATGAATAACCCCCACAGAATTCTAAAAAAAAAAAACCCTTTAATACATTTAAACACACTGTGCTTACAAAGTTCACACTCCTACCCCATCACAGTGTAGTGTGTGGGCCACATGGTATCGTTCAAGGTACCATCGGTACCCAGTCAATGGTGTTTCATCAACTTGCTAAAAAGAAGTGGAAGTCCTGTTAACATAGGACAGTAAGTGGCTTAGCCCTGGCATCTCAATAGAAGCTCCCACTGAGCAACCCTACGGTCTCCAGAAACTGCAGAGGTGTGATTCTGCTCTGCTGTTTCCACAGCCTAAGTAAAAATTTAAACACAACCATTCCCAGGGCATCCCCCTTTCTCGGTGTTCCTTGAGAAAGTTACCAAGCAGATATTTAGAGAAGCTTTCTTGTATAGGAGATACGGAAACGATAACGTATCAAAGTATCAATAGCTCTGTGGCTAGTAGTCATGTAACCATCAGTTGCTATAGATTCATATTTCAATTCTATTGGGTTTATACCTGTATTCTGCTTGTCTAGACTTTTTTTCTTGTACTGGGAATTAAACTCTAGGCCTTGTATATGGTCAGCTAATGCTATACCATGAAGCCACTGTCTTGACTTCTTGCTTAGATCATCTTTGGCCAGTAGAGTTACAATGTAAGGCCTACTAGCTACATTAGGAAATAAAAACAAAAAGAAAAAAATTAGTTGAAAGCCACTTAATATATTGTTTTCTTTAATTAGGACATCCAGAATACTATTGTATAACAGACAATCCATATAAAAATCGTTGAAATGTTCTACATCTATTTATCTTGTGCAGTCTTTGAATTCTAGTGCATGTTGACACAGCACACCCAACTAGGACTGGCCACATTTCAAATGCTTGTTTTAATGCTGCTTCATTGTACAGAATAGATTTAGATGGAGATTTACTCTGAATAAACTGGCTATTGACAATGTCGATATTTTAGATGACATTTTGATTGGCTGTGCTGGACAAGTCTATGTGTGTGATTTTTATGTGCAGTGTTTGTGTCACTTTTAAAGCCTATATTTATGGTATAACACGAGAAGGAAGAATGAGCAAGAAGAGCAGTTTGGCAGCACGGTAATGTTTGTTTCTCTTAAGTGTTCCCTGCTGACCATTCTATCTCTTTTAATTATAACAGGAATCTGCCCCGTTAGCATGCAAAGTTATGCTGGGAAAACTTCTGCCTCATTTACTCTGGCTGATTCTCATCTACTTCTGGGTCAGTGGTTCATTGGCTGGAGGTCACTAGCACTGCTGCCCAGACCATGATTTCATTTATTATAATGACGGAATGTTGGCCTTTGAAGGCAACACAACTGGTTGACACAGTCTATAAAATTTTAATGATAATGTTTAGATATCAAATGCAGCCATCAAGACAGAAACTGCCAGTTTTGAGCGCTATCTATCTGTCTGTCTGTCTGTCTGTCTGTCTGTCTGTCTGACTCTCTCTGTGTATGTGTGTATATGCATCCTATATTGTTGGTTTGAAACACTGCATAACATTATCAAAATATGATATTCAAGAATCATATAGTATCAATCATTCCTAGATATAGTGATCTGTTCTTTGCCAACACAGTTCAATGAGCTGGTAAAACATATGGAGTTGGGTTTTTTTGATATGTAAAAAATAGAATTTAATCAGTCATGTATCTCAGCTCCCAACTTCAGTCATGCTTTGAGAAGCATTTAAATTTGGTCACTGAGACTGAAATTTATAAAAGCTTCGACAAAGCTGGTGTACTTCATATTTTAGAAAAGCAGAGGTCCTGTACCAACTGAGGTATTCGGCCCAGAATACAGGGTGGGTGCTTAAATTCCTTCTGTGAACAAGAGGTGACTTCCTGAACACATTGTGGTATAGAATAGTTGAGACTTGGGGGTCATTGTGACCATGAACGAGAGTTGGCACTCTGTCTCTTCCAAGTGAGGCCCATCTTGTCTTCAGCGGACCCGTCCCATCCAGGCTCCCTACCCTCTCCAATGATTTTCCTGAAAGAGCTGAAGGCTTTAATGCCCTGCTAATGAAACATTTCCCGTTCCCTCCCTTCCTCGGCACATGGCTTGTGTGGGTGCCGGCAAGAGGAGATGGGTCTGTGCGAGAAGCCTGTGTGGCTTGTCTAAGTCCTCCTGCTGGGAGGAAGGAACCATTTACCCGCAACGCACAGGCCTCCTGTCCTTTAGTCTGGAGACACTTTTACCTAGACTCATTCACCCGTGAAATCGTCGGGCAAATAGACACCTTCCTTCTTTTCCATTGAAACAGTGAATGGAGCAGACATGTGAGAAGGAGCCACCTTTGATTTCTCCCGGCCAAGCAGCCTCCTGCCCTTCCTAAACCTTGCCCCTACTGTTCTCAACATCTACCGTGTGTGTGACTATGAGCATGTGCATTTCTGCTCTGTTCCCAGAGAGGTTAATCCCCAGGAGTGGGTGCTGCTCAAGAAAGCCCTGCCCCCAAACAGGGGCATGAAGCAGAGAGTAGTGACACAAAGGAGGACTCACACGTGATCAATGAGTGCCTCTACTGGATCAAGCAGCCTAGACTGGACGACTCTCTGCGGGCTGAGGCTCAGCCTCTTGGCGCTCTGACCATGCGTCCGTATGCTTTTCTTCTGTCGTGAGATGTAGGTAGGACTGGTTTCTGAACATCTCCTTCAACTCGAACGTTCCATGATGTACTCGGTTATCTGCTGGTTTGGAAGAGGTCCTCGTGTCCAGCCTGTCTAGTCTCTGTCACTGTCTTCCCTGACTGGCAGATTTCAGCCACCGTTTTGGGAGGTAGCAAGTTCTGTGAGCCCCTCTTCTGGCTGTGTCTCATGAAGTGTTCTGAGGCGTGTGTCAGAACCCAGGCTCCTGTCTCTATTGAGGAGACTTTCTTGCCTTTTTTGGCCACTCTTCGGGCTTTGTGTGTGTGTGTGTGTGTGTGTCTGTGTATGGTGTGTGTGTGTGTCTGTGTGTCTGTCTGTGTATGGTGTGTGTGTGTGTGTGTGTGTGTGTTGAAAGTGACAGGCTGAAGAAGGATCCAATGAAGAAACAGGTGCTTTGGAGTTCAGCAGCAACAGGGCTGCTGGGTTTCTGAGAACAGCCAGCTGCCTCCTCATCTCCCAAACACCTGAGCCCGGCCAAGGGACAGTGAAGGCTGAGAGGGGGGAGGGGCTCCTGCATTACTTTGTTTTTCTCTGCAGATTCCTAGCCTGTCCTCCATGAAGAATCCCCCCCAATCTAATTTCTCATACTAAAAGCGACAAAAAAAGATCAGTCTGCTTAACATTTCAAAGGTATTCTTTACCCAGAAGAGGTTCTACCTGCTATTCTGTAAACCCTGAGAAATGTCAGGAAAATACCTTTTAAAAGGCAAACATCGATCTTCCCCTGACCGTCACTGCTCCCTTCTCCCATTTCCTTATCAAAAGACCAACAGAACCAGCATTGCTAAGAATCACAATTTCAGCCATGTGGGCCAGTGCATAAAAGTGCTAGGTACCAGCCTACCCTCCCTCTGAGTCACCTCCACACTAATAGCTGGGCAATTATTGTCCCAGAATAGCTGGAAGGAAAGCCTGGATGACAAGGTAATGCTTTGTGGGGGGAGGGGTTGCTGCTTTTGTTTGTTTTTCCTTGTGGAGGTGAGGTAGGACAGTGTCTCACTATACAAGCTTGGAATTCACTGTGTAGACCAGGCTGGCCCCAAACTCATAGAGACATGCCGACCTCTACTTCCTGAGTGCTAAGAATAAAGGAATGATTCACTATCTTTAGCTATGTAGACCAGGCTGGACTCATACTCATAGAGATTTGCCTGCCTCTGCTTCCTAAGGGCTGGGATTAGAGGCGTGTGCCACCACACCTGGATTAAAATTTATTTTTGAAGTAGGACCTATAAATGGTACATATTTAAAGTGCCAACTGATGTTTGATATGTGTAACTTTTCTAGACTTTTCTTTTTTTGTATCTATGAGAGCTTTCTCTGAATGCATGTATGTGCATGTGTGCATGGCTGGTATTTGTGGAGATCAGAATATGCAGTTGAATCTCCCGGAACTGGAATCAGTCCAGCCCTTTAATATGTGTGATGTTTAAATTGAGATAACCATACCCATCTCTCCAAACATTTGCCACTTCTGTATTGGGAAAACTTACCAAATCCCTTTCGGAGCTTTGTACAATCTCCAGGGCATCATTCCATCTATCATTACTTCAGCAGCACAGGGGCTTCCTGATCCCACCTAACTGTCTCACAGACATTGACCCCTCACTCTTCTCAGCCTCTGGTAACCGCCATTCTCCTCCAGGGCCGTCTTAGTCACTGTTCTATTGCTGTGAAGAGACACCATGCCCAAGGCAACTCTTCTAAAGAAATCATTTAACTGGGGCTGGGTTGCAGTGTTAGATTAGTTCCTCATCGTCATGGTGGCAAGCAGGCAGGCAGGGGCGGCACCGGGGTTAGAGCTGAGAGTTTTATATCCTGATCCACAGGCAGCAGATAGGGAGAGGAAGAGACTCTGGGCCCGGCATGGGCTTTCGAAACCTCAAAACCAACCACCAAGCAACACACCTCCTCCAAGAAGGCCACACCTCCTAATCCTTCCTAAACAGATCCACCAACTGGGTTCTGAGCATTCAAACTTATGAGCCTGCGGGGGCTGTTCTCATCCAAACCGCCGCAGGAGCCAACTTCCTTATATTCTGCATACGAGTGGCACCACCGAGCACTTGTCTTTCTGTGCCTGGCTCCTGTCAGTTAACGGAATCGTGATCCTAAATAGATGTCTTAGCAGGAACCCTGGTGAGTCACCCAGCACTTGTATGCTCTTGCAGGAGACCCAAGTGCTGGGATCACAGGTGTACACCTCTACCAGCTGGCTGGATAAGTTTCTTAAACAGCAACTGATATAACCAGAACAGCTTAACATGGGGTTCAGTACAGTTAATTTTTATTGAGTGGATAATATACTAAAGGCAGCGAAAGGAAACAGGTGGTTTTATTTTTCTTTGCTTCATTATGAACCCAGATTTAATATTTAAGGTCAGTTTTATGAGAATTTTAGGGGGAAAAAGCAGGGCAAGCAAGGTATAAATCTTGGCATTTACCCTGAGGAAAGAGAGAGAGGAGAAAAGGTCATGGTTTCAAGAGAGCAAGCACCAGGGTGGTGGAAAGTGTGGGCAGAGCTTCAAAGAAACCCTGACAAAGACCAGAGTGCCAGTGGGAGGAGCGTGCTTTGGCCTATTATCTGAAAGAAAGAAAGGGAGGAAGAAAGAGAGAGAGAGAAAGAAAGGAAGGAAGGAAGGAAGGAAGGAAGAAAGAAAGAAAGAAAGAAGAGAGAAACCATGCTCGCATCTTCTGGAAGGGGAAGTGCATTCTCCCATTAGGGAGATAGTTAACCCTTTAGCATGTCTTCAGTAGAATCAGATTTCCTGGTGGTGATTGACACACCCTGCTTCCTTAAGGGAGGAGATAGCAGTATATAATGGACATACCTCTGGAGAAGTTCAGAACACCAGGCCTCTGCTGAGGGCCAGGAAGAAGTAGCTTTCACTTGGTAGGCCTCAGCAAAGGCCAGACACGTTCACTTTCTCATATGGTGATTTGAATCCTGAAGCAGGGCTTCTCTTTCTAGGATCCTCAGAGAAACGGGGTGGTGTTCAAAGTTTACTAGGAGGGAAGGTGTCCGTCCTCAAAGCCTAATACCCATCTAGCTACCTACTATGACCATGTTAGTTCTCTTGGTCAAATACGGCATCTGGAAGCTCTGGAAGATCACAAAAAGTTCCCCTAATCATCTAAGGAACCGGTATATGACAGACCTGAATTCCAGTTCATGTGCAGATGATAAACAGGACTCTTTCCTCATATTTTAGTAAGAGGAGCATCAAAAATACCCAGAGGGTAGTTTTTTGGTCTTTTGGTTTTGTTTGTTTTGTTTTGTTTTAGCCTGTGTTGGTTGTTTTTCTGTAGTTCTGGGGTCCAAACGGGGCAGCTGTTCAGATCACTCAGCATCTTCTTTAATGTAAAGAGGAAACCTCACAAGAACTGACTCTTAAATCTGTTCCTTACTTTAATTCAATCTCTAAGTATCCAGACGCTGGTTTTTTGACCTTTGGAAGATAAAATAGTCAGTCCTGCTTGATAATGGAGATTGAACAGGTCAGCCGAGTCTTCGAGCTATGAATTACATGTTTACAAGTTTAGGTTTAAGGCAAAGACATCGGAGGACACTCTGTTTAGCTAACGGGAGTCTTTATGATGTGACCACTAACCCATTGCTGTAACTAAAGCAATGACTAAGGCAATTAGCGAAATGGAAGACTTCCCTGATGAGTCTATAGTTTCACAACTCAGTTATCATGACTCATGATAAAAACTAGGGCCAACAAGACAGACTTAGAGCATCAAATGCAAGTCTCCTTCGTTTCCGAGACAGGGTCTCACTGTGTAGACCTGGTTGTCCTGGAACTCACTACAGTTGGTCTGGAACTCAATGAGATCCGCCTGCCTCTACCTCAGCAGTTCTGGGGTTAAAGACTTGCGCCTATTAACCCATTATGCCTGGCTTAAAGTCTTATTTAAAAAAAAATGAAATAAATAAAATTTCATTGTACCTTAGAAAAATCTGTATTTTATAAAGCTATAATCATATTTTATAAAAAATCACACATATGTTACTAAGGCTTCTTGAAAATTTTATGCATAATTCCTTTTGGATGAAAAAAGAGTTTTGTGTGATCCTGGACCCTGGGGACATAGATAGATAATATAGTTACACAATTCCAGCGTTTTTGCAGATGATGGATCGTAAAGAACCTTAGTTTAAAACAATTAGTTGGTACATATATAATTTTGTCATTTATTGATGCTGAAAGCAAATTTGCATAAGAATAAGATGGGTGTGATCATTTATTTTTACATAAAGGAGTAAGTCTTGGCTGAACTTAATACATCAGGACACAGAGCATTTCAAACATTGTTCAAAGTTGATCTATATTGTGATTTTATGATTGTCATTGCTGAGACTGCTACTTTGTACACACCTGTAGTACAAAGTGGAGGAAGGATGTGTACAGCTATTTCAGGAAATTGTCGGAAACTCAAGCCCAATCCAAGCCAAAATGTAGTTACACACACTTTTGCAGGTCAGAAACTCAGCTAGCAACTTTTAAAATGAAACATTCTAACACAATCCGATCCAAAGACTAGTTTGACACTTAGACGGTAGGAGAATACTAAAAACACTTTGCTTCCCATAATTAAGCCGTCATGTGCTTATTAAAGCAGATAAACCCTGTATGGACGGTGAAAGCACTGCGATTTGTAACATAAGATAGCCTGGGCTGCGGCCAGGTGTTCCAAGGCAGTGGACACTGTCCTTGTGTGACGTAACCGTGTGTACCATGAAAGGTGTGCTCCTTGGGAAGACCGGAAACTGAAATGGAAAGTCACGCCGTGTAACCTGGAGTTCCACCTGAAACACCTCAGGTTCGCTACACACGTGACTCTGAATTAATTTCTACTCATTCAGAAACTCTTTATTGTTGCCAGACCTTTTAAGTCACCAGCATCCCGTCATGTGACCCCATATTAAGAAACCGGGCACCAAACAATGGAAAACCTTGCTTCCCATAGATACGCAGCTAAGTGCCCAGGCTGGTTGTGGCAGGTGGGATACACTTTCTTTACAGGTATGATGGAATTGAAGAAGCAAGCTTGGTACCTGGCGGACTGATTTATTCAGGGGTGGTGCTCTGCTCCACCTCAGCATGTCATAAAGGTGGCAAAGCCGTTCTCAGAAGTTACTGCCCCGGCGCGGTCACACCCCTGTGGATTCAGAGACGTTAGCTGCGCTCTGTTACCAGAGACACACGCTACGTCACGTCAGCTGTCCCCTGCAAGCCACCATGGGTGACTAAGACTCACCAGTGGACCTGCCTGCAAGGAGGCTTGAGCCAGGCGGACGCACCTCAGCTGAGAGTGGGTCGGGTAAGGCTCTGTCACACCATCCGGGCGCCTTTGAAGTTCAGGGTCGCAGATTTCATTCTGTCAAGCCACCAGGAGCTTGGCTCAATACCTGGCTGTGAGCTTGTGGTGATACTAAGCAAGACCGAATGCATGGGGCTTACGCCAGGGAACATCTCTTCTGTCAGATTTTCATAATGACTGGCTGCTGATGGGCTGGGGGGAAAGTCAGATCAAGAGTGTTTCTGTAGAGAGAAAGCCGTCTCTCCTCCTCTTGCTCTCTTTCAAGGAAATGAATGGCTGAGCTCCATGAAGCACAATCGGTCTTTAAAAATAAAAATGACTTTTATGTCGAGAAAGACAAGTTGAGAAGAAAGGCAGACCCTCTGATTCTGCCTCTGAGGCTTTCGTCTGGGCAGAAGTTGCTGTCGTTGCTGACATCCTGATCAGAGGCCGCCCCTGTTCCCAGAGTCTCTCAAGTGGCATTATCTGCATTTCACATCTGGCAGATGAAGGCAAGAGGGCCAACCAGACCAAAACTGTTAGATCAGTGGTCTGTGAACCTGACCGCGGCTCAGCAGCACCCGGGGAGCCTTTAGAACAACTGATGACGCCAGGCTCTGTCCCAGGGTTATTGGATCTGGCTCGGTGGGGCAGAGGCTGCAGGGATGGGTGGGTTTAACAGCTGCCCCGGGTGAGTGAAATATCCTCTCCTAGTTGAGGGTTGCTGGAGTGATGGCAGCCAGGACAGGTGACAGCAAGTGAGTCTGAGAGGTCAAAGCTCAGTTCCAGACAGGGCGGGAAGCAATGTTTAGCATTCCACATTTAGGGAATGTTTCTGATCAAAAGCAAGTTGGGGCCCTTGGCTTCCAGCCATTAAACTGTGCATGCCCTTGATGAAGCTGGTGGATAAATCTGCACTGGGAAAGAGGAGGCATTCTTTCTTCACACATCTGCCCACCAGCTACATGTAAATAGGTCCTTGTAGCTTGGGCCAAAGAGCCAACTCCGTCCGGCTCTGCTAGAATGGCTTCTGGTCGCTCACCCCAACCTGGCTGAGTCAGTGAAGCCACCTAATTTGCAGAAGTTAGCTGAAGACCTGAGACACGTTCTCTCACGGCCTGAGCTGAAACAGAGCCACCATTTTGACTCACATCTGCTAGTCTTCTCTGAAAAGCCCCTCGTCCCTCCAAATAGTCCCGCAGGGGTCCCCTCTAGCAGTATGCTATCAATACGAAGATCATTTCAGACAAGCCATTGCAAAGAGCGCCCCAAGTCTTACACACAGGAAGAAGAAACAAGAAAGGGATCGGTCTGTCGGAGGATGAGGAAAGTGGGTGACAGGTATCAAATAAGTAACGAGGGAGCAAAGACTCCAGCATTTTAAAATAGCAGCAGCCACCTACCTGATGATAGAGAAAAAAAAGGGGGGGGGGAGGAATCTGTACTACAAAGTGGAAAGGTCATCTTAGTTGATTTCATGTAATCCAAGGATTGCAGTGGGAGGAGGGGCTTTGGTCCCAGCATAAAGCATGTAATGCGATCACCGCACGGCCCCTGCCCAGTCCCGGGGGGTTGGTCCTCAGACTAGAGCATGCAGACACTCTGCACTGCGTGATCACATGCCACTCTTGTCAGAAGTGCAACCCTCCTGCTGCTCTCATCAGGTTAAAGAAATATTTAGGCAATTACTGCACATTCCCAAAGAGCTTCTACATCAGCAATCTCATTTGTAGTTTTCATAAGCGCTGTGACATTTCTTCCTTCCTTCTTTTCTTTCGTCCTTCCCTTTGACACACAATAGTACATAGTCACTGAGCACAGTGAGGTGCCTCAATACGTGTGTGTGTGTGTGTGTGTGTGTGTGTGTGTGTGTGTGTGTGTGTGTCATAGTGATCAAATCAGGGTAAGGAGATACACTCAGAATCTTCTCTTTGATACCTTGAAATATGCAATGCAATTTTGTAACCAGAGTCACCCTACTGTGCAACAGAGCATACTTCTCCTGCCTAACTGGAACTCCATTGACCAATCTCTCCCCAGCCCAGCCTCTGGTAACCACTATTCAGTTCCCTATTGCCGCACCTGCTGTGCAGCCTGCATCCGAGAATGTAGCGAGGTGGTCGGGATAGATGACACAGAGACCAGTTGGTTGCTTTAAGAAAACTTTATGCTTCCCAAGTCAGCTTAGGAGAACTCCCCAAGAAAAAACGCTTCCCTTTTTAAGGATGCCATCCATCTCCATACAATTCTCCAACAACTCTCCCAGACTTCTCACCCTCCTGGCTGGTGGTTTAATCTCTGGTCCCAGAATCGGGGGAGACACAGCAGGGAGCATGAAGAAGCATCTAGCCCCGTAGGGGGTGTCAAAGTCATGGTTTTTCAGTGAGCGAGCCCTTATCTGAGCCCTATCAAGAGCTTTATAGCACTGAATTGTTTTCAGTAAACATTATCTCACAGCTGCCTGCTCCCAGGCCGAAGGGGAAGTGGGTCTCTGTTCAAGGTCTGGTGTCCCCACACCCTATCTCTGTGAGATTGCTGATTTCACTATCTGAATTTACAGATATGGAGGCTGAGATGTTTAGAGATCTCACAGGTAGTAAAGGCAAAACTTTATTAGACCCAAAGCTTCATGACCCCAGAGTGATGCTCGGCTCAACCTTGCCCTTCCTCCCTGTCTGTTAGCATCACCAGCACCAGCTTTTGCTTTGGTGATTCACTATATTTCAGTCACTTGACACTCCTGAGCAATGTTATATTATACATAAACTCATATTAAATTTACTAAGTCCTGTTTTTAAACTACCAGAGTAAGAAACATGACAGATCGAGTAAAGGGATAATGAAGGCTCCGAGTAAAATATAACAACAACAACAAAAAAATCCAGCAGCTAGAACTAAAATAGATTTTGAAGCAATTGGAATGAAAGCCATATATTTGGGGGTATCAAATAAAACATGAATTAGTGACAAGCAATAAAGGAACACATGTAGCATTTAGTAAAAAACAAACGCTTTTCATCTCTTTTTCAGTTTGATTTATTGAAAACACAACTTTACCTATAGGATAAAAATTTTTCAAGCTAGAGAGATATGTACCACTAGATATGGGACACTAGGTATGTTAACGCAGGCCTGTAGTTCCAGGATTTGGGAGGCTGAGCAGGATGATTTTGAATTCAAGACTAGCCTGGGTTACTCAATAGGTATAAGGGTTAGCCTACACTACATAGAGGCCATGTCTCAAACAAACAAACAAATTAAAAGTCAGGTGGGAACACCTGACAGGGACAGGAGCAGGGAAGACTGCAAAGGCCTTCACAGGTTTGTGTGTGCAGAGATTCAAGGCCTGAAGTGTCCCCATCTGGGCAAGAGACAGGAATCCAAGGGACACAGACCCTGTGGCATGATTGCATGAGAGCAGATTTCATACACAGAGCCTCCCTGTTTCTGTGTTCGCATTGCAAATCATTAACCAACGACTTACCCAGCTCTGTTGTGAAACAGTGGGCTCCTGGAGCAGGGATATGACAGCTTTTCTTGGCATGTCAGTCCTGCAGCCTGGATTTTCTTCCCCACCCTGTCTTTCCAGGAACTTAGAGGCCTTCATTCTGCTGTCAGAAGGGTGAGCCCAAAGACCAGTTACTGGTTATCTTTCCAGATCCATCTGTGCTACTGTGTGCCCCAGCTGTCTGCTTCTCTTTGTTCCTGACTTACAGTTTATTACATGGATATGCACACCTTGCTCAGCCATCTGCCCACTGAGGCTATCTAATTGACTTCAGTGTTGGCGAGTGTGAATGAAGACACATCAGCGCCTGCACAGAGGTGTGTGTTTGTGCATTCTCTGAGGTGAGCTCCTAAGAATCAGAATGGCGAACACTGATAATCTGAGTCATGCTAGGTTCTGGAACAGCCAGGTACAGCCATGTGCAGACAAGCAAAATAACCTTGGCCCCAAACTATGCTGTGTATAAAAATCTCAAAATAGATACCAAGGGGTTGGGGGAGATGGTTAGGTCAGCAAAGTACTTTCCATGCAAGTGCGAGGACCTGGCTCTCATCCCCAGAATATATGCACTAAATAAACTAGATGTGGTAGGCTTAGTTTATAATCCCTGGGTTGGAGAAAGGAAAACAATCAGATATGTGGCCAGCTGGCAAACCCACTGATATATATCAGTATCCTAGAACATTGCACCCTTCAGGAAAGCTCCTTAAGTAGGAAGGTAAACAATTCAAACAAGCTCCAGGAAGTTCCTGAAATTGACAAGTTTCACTAGGCCCCTCCCTTCCAGAGTAAGCAATAAAAGCTGCAGAGATGACTCTGTTCAGTTACCTGTGAGAAGCACAAACCAGCTCTGCGGCCTGAAAGAAGTTTGTACCAGAGCCACTAGGCAAGGACACTCCAACCCGCTGAGCTGCCCCTAGGCTATGCAGGAGTTCCAGGTTCTCCAACTCGTCTGAGCTGTTGCCCATGCTGGGATGGGCTTTAAAGATGCAGCTAGCTGTCCTTCAGTCATTTCTGTTCCTATAAGTAAACCAGCACCCATACTCTTGTGAGTAACCACAATAAAACTCATTTGTCCAACTCATTGGTTGGACTTTGGTGGTCTCCATACTTTAGTGTGTCTAAGGTGAGTACACACAGGTGTGCTGTATTTTCCCACCAAAAGTTTTGTCACACAACACCCACCTACCATAACTGAAGAGTTCTCAGCTAGGGTAGAGAGACCTACTGCAAAATACAAAATAGGCAGGCAGTGCCTGAGAAACAATACCCAAGGTTTTCCCCTGTCTTCATACACACACACACACACACACACACACACACACACACACACACTACAAATTTCAAGAAAGAAACATCAGAAAATATTTGCGACCTTTCATTGTCAAAGGCTTATTAGATTTGACATCTAAAACCTGACACATAAAAGAAAAAGAATTGATAAACTGGACTTCATAAAAATAAAAAAATAGTTCTTCAAAAGACACAGAGACAGGCTCCAGACATGGAGAAAATATTTGATTTTCTTGTCTGATAAGAAACTTATACCCAGAGTGCATAAAGCTTATTCAAAGCTCAATCACAAACAATCTAATGAAAAACATACAAAAAGTATGAACATACATATCACCAAAACCAACGCAAATATCAAAAGCAAGCTCACCAAGTCCACCTCATCAGACATTTGGGAAACACTAATTAGAGCAATGAGATAGCTTACACTTCTATTAAATGGCTACAGCTTTTAAAGCCCTGCTGAAAAGATGGTGGGTTAGCTGGGCCCTTGCATTCCTAGTGGTTAAGTAAACGGCTCTTTCATTTCAGCGAGCACGAGGCTTTCTTTTTTTTCCTGGAGTTCTACCTGCAGAAGCTGAGAAGTTGGAGTAAGAGAATGGGGGAAGGTTTGGGGTGGGTAGAACATCTTAATTGTAGCAGCAGTCTTATAAACTGAATACATTTGTTAAGCCTTGCAGAGGCTTGGCAAGGTGGCTCAGTGGAGTTTGCTGCGCAAGCCTGGAGATCTGAGCTTGATTCCAGGAACCCACAGGAGGGATCCGCTCAACAAAGTTGTCTTCTGACCTCCAAACACATGCTGTGGCATGTACACAACGGCAACAATCATAATAGTGTAAAATTTAAAAACTTACAGAGTCAAAAAGGGATATATTTTTCCCATGTTAACTTTAATGTTATCTTAAAACCAAGGCTAAGGACCTAAAAATCAATGCCTGTGCATTGCGGAAGAGCCAGCGCTGGTGAAAAACACATTTTCTGATCAGTGTTAATATGGCTTGTCCCTGGCTGAAGCTGGGAACAGGCCATGAAAGAGTGGGCCACTTTAATGACACTGGGCAGTGTGCAACTAGGAAGTCATCTCCTGTAGAGGTGAAGCCTTCCCGCCAGCCTGGTCCCAGAGCCGAATCAGTCCCAAATGAACATACAGGATGCTATATTAATTATGAAGCTGTTGGCCATTTGCTTGTTTCTTACTGGCTAGCTCTGACTTAAAAGTATTTAACCCATAATGGTTAATCCAAGTATTTCTCTTACCGGAGAAAGGGTCTGGACCTTTTACTCCTCTGGAGGCTACATTGTGACTCCCTGTGTTTCTCCTTCCCAGAATCCTCCTCAACTCCTAGTCCTACCTATCTTGTTTCCCTATTGGCCAACAGTGCTTTATTGACATATACACAGGACTTCCCCATCATCTCCTCTTTTCTGTCTAAATAAAAGAAAGGTTTTAACGTTAACATACTCAAATTATATATAACAGAACATATCTTTCAATCATTAGCAGAGTCTCTTAAAAGAACCTTGCTGGGTTTTTGTTTGTTTTGCTTATGCTGAGTCAGGAAGATTCCCTTAATCAAGCCGAGTGAGTCTCTGCTTGTTGCTAGCAAAACAGAACCAACCTAAGAAAATGCTGCTACCAAGAAGCTGTGCTTCTCTCCATTCTTTTGTTTCTAAAATCCCTTTTAAGCTTTTGTCATTCTACGTGGAAATTCGATCCTACATGCTGACACCATATGTAGAGTGCAGCCTTCCAGCCAGCCTGGTTCCAGAGCCGCATGAGTAACAAATAAACACACAGTCTCCTGTGGTCTTCTGTTCTTTCAGGGTTAATATTACCATAGAGCAAAATATTCAAATATTTAGCTATATGGAGGAAGAGCTATCCTTAACCCAACAAGACATCCAGGCCTCCAGAAACCTCTCAGTTAGCTGTTACCAAGTGGATGGGAGTTAAGTGCTAAAACAGGCAGCTAGAGCCAACTTTCAAAAAACTGTTCTCTGGTTTACACACACACACACACACACACACACACACACACACACACACACACACACAATTAAACAAAACACAAAAAGAGTGAAGTGTATGCACCATCTGATAGTATAGCAAATGCAATGTGATTGTTGGCTTTTATTCTTAACACTCATGAATTACTTTGTGGAAACCTTTGGTAATCATGAGTAGGGTGCGTGGAGGGTGGACTATTATTATCAAAGCATAGGAAACCTCATAAAATGTAAGCCTTTGCACCCCGCTGGGTGGTTTATTTGCAGATCCAAAAGAAACTCAAGTGGCCAATTGTCTGTTAGCATACCAAAGTGTCTGCTTGTCCTCCAGGCTTACTCAGTGACTGTGGCTCCTGTGAGCTCTTCTAACTGGGTCCCCTACCCCAAACTCTCCAACCTATGGGTTTCCCTTCCCTTCCTCCGGTTTCTGATCCCTATATAACCCAACCAAGTACACGGTATTCTCTCTTAGTTCTCTGTCCTCTCCTGCTCAACTCTCATCCTCTCTCTCTCTCTCCCCCTGCTCAACTCTCCTCCTCTCTCTCTCTCTCTCCCCCTGCTCAACTCTCCTCCTCTCTCACTCTCCCTGGCCCCCTCCTGTCATGGCTCAGTTCATACCACTGGTTGTGGTCACTCTGGTACTTTTCCTCCATGCTCTGGACTCTTCTAGTTGTCTGGCTGTAGTCTCCTCCCCAACCACACCTTGGAGTGGCCGTGTCCTGGTTTCGTTCCCGTTTTCTCACAGGATGGGAATCTTAAAACCCTTCCCAAGAATCCGAGTGCTCTTCGTGGTAGTGTATTTCCAGTGAAGCCTTCTGTCTGTGTTTGTTCCAAGTCAGTTGTTGATAGGGTCTGAGAGAAGCCCCGCCCACCCCCCCAAAAGACCAACAACATGTGTGTAATAAACAAGAACACTTCATTCCAACATGTTGGGGTAGCACGTGGTGTGGTGACTACTCAAAGGTCAAAAGCTCCTTCTAATCGGAGTGAGGGGTACTCCAGGGAGGGGAGATTAATGGGAGGGGCTGATTGGTGGAGGAAAGATTAGTCTTCCGGCTGATTGGTGGGGGCTGATTGGTGGGATGCCTAGTGGTTAGGGATTTTTCAGCGGCAGGGTAGGGAAAGCCATCTGTAGTTAACAGGGGGCTGTGGTCATCTTCTGAGCCAGCAGAGGGTCAAGGGGGTGCCTGTTGATTGGTTGCCCCTGAGCTGTGGTTCTACCTGAGAGCTGTTTGCTAGCTCCAGCCACCTCCAGTAAACTGGCAGGGGCCATTAGAAACCTGTCGTGGCTCTGGTCTGGCTCTCGGACCCAGCTGTTACAGTTTTGAAGAGGATTAACACACCTACCCTAGCCACACAATGAGGCTTCCAGAGAGGTGGATAGGAGCTGGCTTTTAATAACCGCTGGTTAAAAAACAAAGAAACAAGTCAAGAGCTGGTTGAAGCAAGTGTGGGAATAGCAGGGTGGGTTGCTTGAATTGTCTCCACAATTAGAATCCCCAGAGGGTAGGTTGTGGTAGCAGAAGACCAGCTTTTCCCCTGGAAGTCTGACATGTCCATGTCCCAGGGAGGAGGGCAGATTGGACCACTGTGTTGCTGACATGAGGTCAGTTTGAACTGAACACACACATAGCCAGCACACTAATTACAAATCCTGGGCATTTCATAGACTCAGTGCCGTGTGTATGTGTGTGTTGTAGGTGTATCTCTGTGTATGTATACAGGTGTATCTGGGTGTGTGTGTGTATACAGGTGTATCTGTGTGTTTCATGTGTGTGTGTGCGCAGTTGTATCTCTGTGTGTGTATACAGGTGTATCTCTGTGTGTGTCTCATGTGTGTGTGTCTGTGTTTGTATACAGGTGTATCTGTGTGTGTATCATGTGTGTGTGCGTGTATCGTGTGTGTCTGTGTATCTGTGTGTGCATACAGGTGTATCTGTGTGTGTATCCTGTGCGTGTATCATGTGTGTCTGTGTGTGCATACAGGTATCTCTGTGTGTGTATCTGTGTGTGTGTATCGTGTGTATGGATGTGTGTATACAGGTGTATCTGTATGTGTATCATGTGTATATTTGTGTGTATACAGGCGCTTTTATGGGTGTGAGTATCTGTGCAGATGCTGAAGCCAGAGAAGGATGCTGACTGCCTTCATCCTCACTTCCCTGGCATCTGTTCCGTTAAGATGGGGTCTCTGCTGGCATGGTGGTAGAGGCCTTCAATCCTAGCACTCGAGAGCCAAAAGCAGGTGGATCGCTGTGAGTTTGAGGACATCCTGATCTACAGAGTGATTTCCAGGCCCAGTTCCAGACGAGCTAAGAATACATAGTGAGACCCTGTTAGAATAAATGTAGGAAAGAAAGAAGGAAACAAAGAAAGAAACAAAGAAAGAGGTTAAGAAAATGCGGGCTCTCCTTCTCTGAGGGGAGGCTCACCATTTTTACTAGGTTGGCTGGCCAGTGTAGTGGCATCTAGCCTTGCCAGTGTATTTGTGTTAGTGACCACACCCATTTGGGCGTGGCTCCAGGTGCATAGTGACTGTGACGTGGACTTTCAATGCTTAGTATGTGCATCTATGCCCTGCTCTTTACATGGGCTCTGGGGACTTGAACTCAGGCCCTCATGTTTACAGAGCAAATGTTCTTACTCACTGAGGTGTCCCCCAGCCCATTGTGCCTCAGTTTTTAATGATATACCTATCTCAGCTGTCTAGAGAATTCAATCAGGAGAGCATAGTACTTAAACAATCATGATAAACACAGCCGTCTGCGCTCCTGCCCCCGCCCCTCTCCCCCGAGGCAGGACAATGCCCGTTTCTCTCTATGTGGTTTGTTTCTTTCCCTCTAACATCACATTTTGATGATAATTCCACATCTGTTCCTATAGAATTGCTCTGATCTCTGTGCAATTCCATTGTATGAGATTGGGTGCACTATTGTTAGACACACAAACTCTTCCAAAGCTTTTGCTGTCACCAAAGATTCAGCAGCGACTACACTTCTCATACTTCACCGGACCCACATGCCTGAATAGGCCTGAGAGAGGCTCCTGTAAATAAGGAGCGGTGTTGAGCTAAAGGGTGTGGCCGTTTCAGTGCTTTATAGATATTTCCCAGGCTCAAGGATGTCTTTCTACATCATTCTTCATCTTTTTTTTACTCCCGAGAGAAGTGCACAAGGGGCTCCCTTTCCCTACACCCTGACTAACACGCAGGTCAGGACTAATTGTTTTGGACGTAGCAGATGCAGTCTTTCATCATAGGACAGTAAAGGACAGCTAAGCTACATGATGTAGTTACTCTTGAAGGGCGCAGAGGAAACAACGCTACCTCTTAAAGGGGAAGTGATGCTGATACCTATGTGAAGGGCGAAACCTTAGGGAACACCTTGGAAACAAGCAATCGAAAGTTCTTGCTCCCTTTCCAGTCGTCTGCAAACTCAGGTTCTAAGCCCCGTGGGAGACATCTAGGTCTTTGTCTTGTTTTATGGCTCCAGCCCCCAGAGCGATGGGTGACAGACGCATAGTAGGTGCTCAGTAAGTAAGTTAGGTGCTGGCTAGATGTCTGGGCTGCGCTTCCCTTTGCTGCCCAGATTTGTAGGAGGCCAGGGTGCCGATGCAACGCCGTAGCTGACATCCGTAAGGTTTTTCATCCCTGAGCAGACAAGAATAACTTGCCCTGAATGCAAGATCTAGAAATAGATTCGTCGTGTTTACTAAATGAAAAAAAAAACATTTCTTGTCGCACCAGAAATAATCTTCCCACGGCTTTGTGCTACATCAAAATATTGAAGCTGATTGAAAATTCCCAATTCTCGACTATTGTTGTGGCCTAGGAACCACTTTTTATGTTATAACAAACAAAAGTGGTATAAAAACCTCCTGATAATTGAAATCTCCCAGGTGCATCCAAATTTTAAATATTATTATAAAATTTAGATAGACTTTTTTTGGTTTTTTGAGACAGGATTTCTCTGTGTAACAGCTCTTGCTGTCCTGGAACTCACACTGTAGACCAGACTGGCCTTGAACTCACAGAGATCCGCCTGCCTCTGCCTCCTGAGTGCTGGGACTAAAGGTGTGCGCCACCAACCACCACCACCTGGTTAGATAGATGTTTTAAAAGTGTTGAGAACTGTCATTGAAGCTTGGGTCATCAACATGTACAGTTTTGAGTTATTAATCTAGCACCTGAATATAATCAAGGACTGAAGAATTTCCTGTACTCCCCAAGTGCCATATTTTACTGGTGAATCCTATGAAATGATCCCATCCTTAAATCTTTGTGTAAATCTCTTGTAAAAACGGTGAGGATAAAAATGTATTCATCAAAATGATTTTTAGTGATTTTTTGAGAGCGTGTAAAAGAATGGAGATTTAAATGTTAAGCTACACCTGCAGAATACTGATCATAAAACTCTTCTAATCCTTGGTTTATCCTCAGTCTTCCCAGATTTGCTCCAAGCCATCCCCGTGAGCATCCATGTCAACATCATTCTATTCTCCATGATTCTTGTCGTCTTAACCATGGTGGGGACAGCCTTCTTCATGTACAATGCTTTTGGCAAGCCCTTTGAAGCTATACATGGCCCTTTAGGGCTGTATCTCGTGAGCTTCATTTCAGGCAAGTATAAAATTCTACCCGCAAAGACAAAACGCCTTTCAACATGTCAAAAGACGCTCTGCCTAAATGTAGTTATGTCATGCATTCAGTGATACTCCTGTAGTATTATACATGACATCAATTAATAGAGAAATACTATAACTATCTAACAATATGGAATTCATTGTGTACATTACAGTAGTCTATATGGATGTATATAGTCTTCACATTATAATTTTGAAGCTGTTTGTATCAAAATTAAAACAGCAGTAAGATTTTACAAATACTATGAACCTGTTGGACCATGAATACAGAAAATATACACATAATATGTTGATGGAATTGCTTATTTAGATATATACTCTTTCTCACTTGCACACCAATAGGGGTTATGTTTATGTGTGGGAGATGTGTGGGGAGACTTTGTTAGCTGTAGTCATCTCTGTGGAGATGTGTGGGGAGACTTTGTTAGCTGTAGTCATCTCTGTGGAGATGTGTGGGGAGACTTTGTTAGCTGTAGTCATCTCTGTGGAGATGTGTGGGGAGACTTTGTTAGCTGTAGTCATCTCTGTGGAGATGTGTGGGGAGACTTTGTTAGCTGTAGTCATCTCTGTGGAGATGTGTGGGGAGACTTTGTTAGCTGTAGTCATCTCTGTGGAGATGTGTGGGGAGACTTTGTTAGCTGTAGTCATCTCTGTGGAGATGTGTGGGGAGACTTTGTTAGCTGTAGTTATCTCTGTGGAGATGTGTGGGGAGACTTTGTTAGCTGTAGTTATCTCTGTGGATTGAAACTATGGATGGTCTTATTTTTGCTCATGGTTATCAATATTTCTTTTCTTTCTTTTTTGTTTCGTTGTTTTGTTTTTCAAGATAGGGTTTCTCTGTGTAACAATCCTGGCTGTCCTAGAACTTGATTTGTAGACCAGGCTGGCCTTAAACTCAGTGAGATCTGCCTGCCTCTGCCTCCCGAGTACTGGGATTAAAGGTGTGCGCCCCCCACTGCCTGGCCTGGTGATCAATATTTCTAAATGTCCACTAGTGTGCATTTATTTATTTGTAATAAGAAAAATAAGAAATTTTCATCACAGATGAATAACTGTATTCAGGGTTGTCAGTGCTTCATGGAGACTAATGTTGGTATTTTGGTAAACACATTTCACTTTATCACTGGGTTAATGAAAAAGATGTAAAATCTAGTCAGTGCCACAAGGTGCCTATAACTTATTTTTTTGAAGGAGGAAAAAAAGACAGAAAATGAAATCTATTTACATAATTCATATGTGACTATCTTTCCATAGGAAGTCCCTGATTTTACACCATTCTAAACTTACAGATCAGTTCAACATCCTATTATGTTCTATTGATGATTTCTGGTTTCTGGGCCATTACAGCTCATGACAGCCAAAAATCTAATGAAGGCCCCTGTTGGACAATTTCTTTCTCCTTTGAAGTTGCCCTTAGCAGCCAGCTCTGAGACAGCCAGCACAGACTCATTCCTCTTAACACTACTCTCTTCTCCCATACAAGCCAACTCCAGCGAGGACTTGTACAGGTGACTGCCTGGAAAACAGCCCTGTAGTCAACAGGGGCTAGTGGGTTTCAGAAGACAGTATACACACACACACACACACACACACACACACACACACACACACACACACACACACACTTAAGGTGGTCCCCATTCATACCTTACTAACCAAGATATCCACCCAACGAAAAGGATCACTGCCCAGTAGGGATTCTGCTAATACTTCCTCCACATGTCTTATACATATATAACACAACTTTATTACAGTAATGGGTACTCTTTGAGGGCAGCCCAAGGAGTGAGTTCTCATTAATCTCTGGCAAAAGCAGCCAGCATGAAGTTTTCTGTACATATTTTTAAAAAAAACACAAATTCACAAGCATTTGTTGACTTTGGAAAGCAAGCCTGGAAGGCTGATGTTAGCTGGATCGCCTACATGCCGCAGGTGGGAGTAATAAGAACCCTGCTGGGATAAAGTTGACAGTGCAGCCCATAGAGGCAGGAGGACCTGTACCAGAGAGCAGCAGGCAGGAGTGTGGCGAAGGACTAGCTTTGGACCTGGGTGACAAAGGTACAGCTCAAGGTGGGATGTGCAAGCGGAGACAGCACCTCAGTCTCCCGGGAAGGCCACGGGTTAAACATTTGGGGATCATGTCACCCGCTAAGCATCCCAAGCCACACTGGTAGACTACAAGTTGGGTCTGTGAGCAGCCAGGAAGTAGACAATCTACGAATGATCTCAACAGAGATTTAATTTTTTTTTCAAGATGTATTTCATGTGTGTGAGTGCTCTATCTGCGGGAACACCTGCAGGCCAGAAGAGGCGTCAGATCTCACTACAGACGGTTGCGAGCCGCCACCGTGCGGTGACTGGGAATTGAACTCAGGACGGCTGGAAGGGCAGCCAGGGCCCTTCACCTCTGAGCCCTCTAGACTTAGAGCAGGGCAGTGGCTCAGGTGGGATCCCCAGGTGGACAGCACCCACATCACCTGGGAGCTCCATCAGCAGAGCAAACTCTGAGACCACAGCCCCAGGGTGGCTGCATGGGAGCTGCCGGGGTGGACCCACATCCGGTCTGCCCTGCAGGTGAAGCCCTCTGCGGCAAGCCCAAGGTGCAGCTAGAGCGGCGGTCCTGCCTTCCCGTACTTCGGCCCTTTAGTATGGTTCTCTTGCTGCGGCGGAACCCCCTCTCCGCCCGCCCCCACCATAAAATTATTTTCGTTGCTACTTCATAACTCTGATTTTTGCTGCCATTATGAATCATAGTATAAATATCCGTGTTTTCTAATGGTCTTGGGTGACCCCTATGAAAGGATTGTTTGACGCCCCCCCACCCCAAGGGGTCTTGACCCACACAGGCTGGGAGCCAGGGAGCTAGAGGGAATTCACTGAGGCCGCTCAGAGGGTAATTTCTGGACGCGCCTACCGTTCCTGGGGTTGGGGGAGGCACTGAAGACTTTTTTTTTTAACTCACCTGAACTAGAAAGACTCCTTAGAGCACTGGGTCTCAGACCTGGAGGGGCTGCCACTGCCTCCCTTTGGAACACAGCCGAGGTTTCTGGAAATGTGGAATGATGATGTCGAAAGTCCCAACTGCTGCCAAGGGTATGGGGGGGGGGGGGGGGATGCTGCTCCCGTGGCGGCAGTGGAAAGAGCAGGCTTTCCCTATTGTGAGCAGGGGTTAACTAAAAAAGCTGACGAGGCAAAACTAGTTTGGAGATCTTGACCCAGCCTCGCAAAGCAGAGGGCAGGACAGCTGATTGCCGGGAAGACGCTGAATCTTCCTAACAGACCCGGGGCACCCAGTGCTACTGTCTCTGGGTGACATTCAGAAGGGTGGCCCATTTGGAGACAAACCGGCAGTTCTGACTGACAGCCTCACTAGCAGTGTCTGGAAAGCAGGATGACTCCAAGAATGCAGGGTTTAATCCAAGTCCCAGATCTTCTCCTGGCCTCCAGGCACCTGTGATGCAAAGGAGAACCTGGACACATGAATAACACACACCACGACAATCAGCGCCCGGCTCATGCTACCCCTTACTTGCAAAGGCAGTATTTGACAAAGAGTGGTGAATTAAGGAGGGGAGAGGGGGTGGGGAGAAGGCAGGAGTGTGTCCTGAGCAATTCCTTGCAAAGCCCATGCGTTCGCAGGGAAGGTCAGACAGACTGGCAAGTGGCGGCCTTTGGGGGTAAATAGGTCACCCTTGAAGCATAGGCCACCTCATTCCCTTTAAATCCATACGGGGAACGCAGGAGTCCCTAGAGTTGGGGAAATGTTTAACTACATTTGTAGTAGTCATTCAGACCCCAGTTCTAAACCCTGGTGTGTCAAGGTAAGGTTTTGGAGTTGGTTTATCATCATCATTATTATTATTATTATCACAAACCCTGTATACGGGAGTCAACATGAATATTCACAGACCGCGACTGCATTTGTGGGTCACTGATTTTAGGTGAGTCACACTCCCTTAGGAGACACCCCAGGGCTTCTGCCTTCACTGGGGTCTTCCCTTTTTCCTCACCATTGTGCACAGCTCGGGAGTCTGTGCTTACAGACACTGCCAGCGCTTCCTGGACCGCCTCTTTTCCTCTCTCCTCCTCGCTCACTCCAGCTTTCCTCTCCACACTGAAGTCACGATGGGGCCATCTTTCAGATGTCCTAGCTAGGTGGGGACCCACAATTTGTGTCCAGAGCCATGAGGAAGGGAGAGAGAGGGAAGGGAGAGCAGAGGAGAGGGGAGGAGAGAGAGAGAGACAGAGAGACAGACAGAGAGAGAGAGACAGAGAGAGAGAGAGAGAGAGAGAGAGAGAGAGAGAGAGAGAGAGAGAGAGAGAGAGAGAGAGAGAGAGAGAATGTTTCCTTCCAGTTCTCTGTCTGGAGTTTGTCAGTTCTTCAGAACCAAGAAGACAGAAAGGGAAAAACCGTATCCATGGCTGCCGCCACCACAGCAGCCCACTGATGCTCACCGCCCAAGACCCCTCATACCGCTTTCCACTCCTTGGAAATTCCAGGGTGATTTGAGTGCCATCTCTGTGTGACATTCCTGGCCACTATCATTGCTGCAAATCAGTTGAATTTTCTTTCTCCTCTAGTCATTTACAAACTACTTTTAAGAAGCCTTTTTCCCCATTGTAAGATTTAGGTAATAACTTAATGGGCCCCATAGTCCATTCGGCCCCACCCAAGTCAGGAGAATCCCCTGAGGAGCTTTTCTAAAACCCCTGAAGCCGGCTCCCTGCCATGCCAATTAAGCTGGAGGCTATGGGGTCGGGGCTTGGGCACTGGTTTGGATTTGGGCTTAGCTTTCTCAAATAAAGTGATTTTAATTTGCAGCCCGTGTGTGCCACAGGTGCACTCACTTAGTTTACTCCGCAGGCAGAGTACTCGTAAAGGGCGCTCGCTGGTGACTCCACAGTGAGGTCTTCATTTTGGGGAGCCTGCAGTCTGCTGGGAAAGGCAAGCAAAGGTGTGTGCAAATAACTAAATCACTCCGCAGGGCCATTCTCCTAAGGGTGGTAAACAGGTTACTGACAATGAGGGTAGGGGTAGGCTTTAAGTTTTGAGAAGGGGCCACTCCCAGCGGCTGCATTGCTAAGAACCCTGGGATAGCATCCCAAGCAACAGGGGAAGAGCACACGAGACCACCCCCCACCTCCCCTGGGGAAGGAGAGCTCTGCAGAAGAACAGAAAGCGAGCTCACACAGCCAGAGGGATAGATGGCGAGAAATGCACGTTCTTTAATTAAAACGTTTAATTGGAGCCTGAGAGATCACATGATGTAGTTAATACTGGAGCTAAAAATCTCTGTTAAGCATTTTAGAGTGGATTTTAATTGCAGCGAGCTTTTGAAAATGTTAAGGTATCTGATAGATTTACTTCTTTAAGAAATGCCTGACTGAAAAAAAATGCTACTGCCTTGGAGATGGATAGAGTTAAAAAAAAAAAAGAAATTCTGAAAGCAGATCCAAAACACTTTGCAGGTAGCTTAGACAATGAAATAATTGGCAGTGGCCTTCAGTAAGGTAGACAGGCAAAGGGGGGTCTGAGAGTTACAGTTTAGAGCAAGGCACTTAGTTCTAGAAATCAAATGTTCCATTTGGGGTGTGTCAGTTCTGCGATGCTCTGAGACATCCAAGCACAGGTGTTATGGAGACAGCGGATGTATGAATCTAGAGTTCAGAGAACAGGTCTAGATGGAAGACTTAAGTTTAAGTGTCGCCGGGGTACAGAAAGTGTGTAGAATGAAACTGGGTGGGGTCGCTCGCGGGGAGGATGTGCTGAGGAAACAATTGGTCAGGGCTAGCCCCTGAAGAGCATGGTGAGTGGCTTTGGGGGTTGAGGAGGAAGGGTCTAGCAAAGGAATGCAGAGAGGAGGGAACCTGGGAAGTTGTGGTGCTCAAAGGCTTCGAGGAGAAGAATGTTTCAAGACAGCAGTCACCAGAGAGCTTCTAATAGAGGTGGCCTCCTGTGAGAGAAGCTGGGGGTAAATAATGGAGAAAGACTGCTAATACGGGGTGGGGGGCCGGGGAGGATGGGAAGTTGTTTCCAAGCTCCAGGTGGAGAGAAAGAAGGAGCCACAGAGGAGGTGACGGACCCCAGGCTCCCACGTAGGCACATAGATATTTGAGCACATTGCATTCACCCGTACTTGATTCTCAGGGCTGCTCAAGTGAGAGTGGAGAGAGCCTTGGCCAGACTGGGGTGCGGGAGACTTGCCAGGGACCTTCGGCAGGAACCCCTGATGGTGTAGGGACACTCTCTGCGGTTGGCATGGCACTCCTCAGGCCTTTGTGGCACCTAGATCTGGGCTTACTGCAGTTGGATGGATGGCATGTGTCTGGAGTTACCCCAAGCAAGAAAAACAGAGACAATTTGTGTCTTTCTTTAGAAGGCATGCTCCTAACACCGGCCCAATTAATTATGGTTACAGCTATAGCACAGAATGAAAATAAACATGTTTGTATGTGAAACTTGAAGATGAGAAAAATAAAGAACAGCAAAAAAAAAAAAAAGAAGGATTCTTACATTACACACGGTTTCAGAATTAATGCTACCCTCGCCTCTCTACGATGTGGAATTCTTGTAGGACATATTACTCTGCAATTGGAAGACTGAAAACAATTTTCACCTCTTTCTATTTCAGTCTTCATGGAGGAGACTTTTGGGGGGGGCTCTGAGAAAGATTCAGGGATGTCTAGCTGTGGAAAAGCCGGGACTGAAGATATCCCATTGGGTTCTGCGAAGACCTCAGAACAGAACAGAACAGAACAGAACCGAACAAGGGAAGAGAAAGCGGTGGCAGACCCCATGATGGCAGTGGGCGTGGAAACCTGTTTTCAAATGCGGGAGAGAAGTGAGGGGCAGCCCTGTGAGGAGAATTTGCTTTCTGATCACCAATGGCGAGGGCCACAGGCAAGGATGTATTCATCTTATTTTCTCTCGGAATTTCTGGGACTCTTGTTCTGTTGGGAAAGCATGTCCTCCTTTCTGTTTGCTTGAGCATCAAGAGCCCAGGTCCTTACCTCAGCCCCCAAAGCATCCCCAGCTGTGGGCACCGGGAAATGCTTGGCCGACTATGGCTGACTCCCGCCACTCTTGGCTTCCTCCTCTCTTTGTTTAACACACCGGATCCGTTTCCACACACGGTTGCCCTGTCTGAAACACCCTTCCTCCCACATATTCTCCCTCTCTCCCTGCCCTCCCCACCTTCCTGCAGGATGTACTGGACACGTGTCTTCATAAGCTCTCCTATCCTTCTACCTTTCTATCCTTCCTGCCTGCTTTATTTCCTTCTCTGCTCAACTACAGAGCGTACTCACTCACTTTGTTATTGCCTCTCTCCCCTGTACCGAGGGCCTGGGAGGGAAAGTTGCCTTAAATCTTGGTTGGTTTGGTCATGTATCCTTAATGCCCAAAACAGTGCGGTAACTATACATTATTTGTAATAATGAATGGAAACAAACCAGCTCTTTGTATCTACCAGCAACAACGGCACTCTTCTTTAAAACACTATTTACATTAAGCATTGCGAGTTCTGGGCCCTACTCTATACGATGACATGTGCAGAACTCTGGGGAAGCATGGGTGGTTTAGCTACCTGTTACAGAAGACAGGGGAAGCTTAGCATAGCTGACATCCGCTCTTTTGCCCGTATCTCTGTTCTGTCGAACCACCTAACCAAATTGCTTGCTACATAACCTCCAATTACACTCCTGGTGTCGGCTCCATTTCCTCGTCTCTTGACACGCTTTCTAGGTGGTGACCGCTGCTCTCTGAAGCAGTGTGGACTCAGAAAGCTTCGACCTGGGACTGAAATCGTTACTGGGACTTCACCTTCAATGAGTGAGACTGTGTGAAGTCACAGGAGAGCGACATCCCACCTATGACGCTTATTTTGCGTCTTTCCATATTCTGAAGAAGTAAATGACTGCCGTTCTGCCTCTACCATTTGCCACCTAAGAGAGACTTGAGAAATTGTTTTCGTCCTGAAGATGTTGGTTGTTACTGTCAAAGGAACTGGCATTCTAATTCATTATCTTGCAAAATATGAGCTTAGTGCTAATGGGATAATTTCAGAATTTCTTCCCCCATGAAGACCTCATCCCGCAGGGCACTGAAGGCCCACACACCCTGGCAGGTGTTCCCACCCAAAAGCGTAGTTAAGCTCAGGGCCAAGGAGGACAGCAAAAGCAACTTTCTTACTGGCTGTGACCTATTGTACTGGTTGTTTTTTGGTTTTGGTTTTGTTTTTTATGTCAACTTGATACAAGCAAGAGTCATCAGTAGAAGAAATGTCTCCATGAGATCCAGGCATTTTCTCAATTAGTTATCAATAGGGAAGGGCCCAGCCCATTGTGGGTGGTGCCATTCCTGGGCTGCCGGTCCTGTCCTGTGTTTTATAAAAAGGCAGGTGGAGCTAGCCAAAAACAGCACTCCTCCATGGCCTCTGCATCAGCTCAGGTGTTCAGGTTCCAGCCCTGCTTGCGTTCCTGCTCTGACTCCCTCTAATGACAGTCTCCAACCTGATTTTTGGTCATGGTGTTTTGTCGCAGCAACAGAAACCCTACATTCCCTGTGTTGTCAGACCTGAGGGGACAGACACCTAACTCAGCACTTGCAGGTGGCTGCCAGACAGTCGCTAGCGTGCAGCGCCTGGCCCATCACAAATGTTTGCTAATGTCTGATCATCCATGGTGTGACAGCCCTGTAACTCAGCTATCTTATTCAGTCAGAAATTAACCCAGTGATCAAAGCCATTAAAGGCGGGGAACGAAACAGCAGCGCCACCCAGATGGTGGGGACATCAGACAGATGGAGGGAAAAGCGGCTGTGGTCGTGGATTGTGACACTGGGCTGCAAATGGGGACCCTGTGCCTGCTTGTGAGTGCGGCTCAGCGGGCTTCTAAAGCCTGGTTCGTTCTGTGTCCTGAGTACAGCAGCGAGGATCAGATGGGCAGACGCGTGGGGGATCTGTCCCAGTAGCTCCAGCTGAGCTAGGGAATTGGATGTTCACTGGGATAAAAGAGGAGAGAGACATGCAGGCCTAATTCTGACATTTGTGAGCATACAAACCATACGCCATGCGTTCAAAATTCTAAGTTTAAAGTGAAGCAAACTGTTATATACAATATGCTGATTTTTTTCTGCCCCAAGAATCATCCCTCCAGAAGGACCTAGGAACGGTTTCAATTTAGAAATCCTGACTGCTGTGAACTCCACACAGGAGTAAGTGGCAAAAGCACCATGGTCTACATCTCTTCCCTGTTTGCCTTCGGCTCACTCAGGAAAGGCTTTGAGTATATATTGAGGGGTGTCATTCAGCTGCACACCATGCACACCAAATGGCTATTCATGAGACACTCACAGTGCTCAGCGGTGGGTACCAGCAGCCACCAACAAGCTCTTGGGAGGACTAGCCCTGGCCGCATGACCATGCAGCCCTGGATATGGTCTCGGATCTACGGGGGCAGGAGCTCCAGGGTCCCGCAGTGTTGCCAGCCCATAACTCGGGCACGTTCTCCAGGTGGATATGCTCTATTGAGTTCAAGCATCTCCTGCTGTCAGGGAGGAGGGGCTTTCAAAAGAGGAGCAAACCACGCCCCTCTAAACAGGGCACAGGATGTGGGGGCCTTCGTTGCTGGGACCAAGAATCGCTTTGGTAACGTGACAAGCCCTGTTCTCACTATCTCTCTCCCCTCTCGGTCCACCTATTTCCCACAGCCCAAGCAGCTGGGCCACACAGCGAATGGAAAGCCTTCATCTGCATCTTTTGGTTGATAACTCGTAAACAGCTATCCTCGGTCGCGCGTCCCTCTTGCGGAGACGGACAAAGAGAAGCAACCATATCTCCGGTTCACACCGAGATGTTTCCCTTTAGCAGTGGCAGGCAGGTTGTCGGGGCTCAACTTCAAGATGACAGCATTGACTGTGGTCAGACCCGGAATCTCGAGGGGAGCCCCAGACTGCTCTATTAATGATGGCAGACTCTGGTCCCAGTTGCTTGTGATCTCCGTGATGAGTTACTGTTTGTGTCCCGGGATGTGCAGGTGACTTGACTGGAGGGCTCTGAATGCAAGCTCACTAAAATGCTGTCCCTTTCACCAAGGATCCCTTTAAAATACTTAACAACTCGAAAAGGAAACTGAGCTTGAATTTTCCCTTCAGACACTGGGGAAATAGTGTTTCTCTCCTGTCTGAAACTCACTATCTCCTCAGACAAAGAAAGCTCTTATGGTAACAGCAATGACACTTTCTCTATAATTTTCAAATAAAGGATAAAGAGAAAACAGCATCTCAGCCTTTTTGTTAGCATCTAACAATAAAGGAATAATATGGTTTGCAAGGGGAGAGCTCTGGTGTGAAGCCTGGAATACAAAAATAGTTTGGCTGACAAACCTCACAAAGGAATCTTCTCAGTGGCCAGGCTGAGGCGGGCGGACGTGAAGTGTCAAGAAAACGATACCATCCGCCTATTTGTGTTGTTGTTTGATGAGCACCAGTTTGATGGGGCCAGCCCTGGGTAGAAGATCTCTCTCTCTCTCTCTCTCTCTCTCTCTCTCTCTCTCTCTCTCTCTCTCTCTCTCTCGTCTGTCTGCCTGCCTTTTTAAGCTTTTCTTTTTCTTTTTCAGAAATCCTCCTGCCTCAGCCTCGCACATGATCAGATGGCAGATGTGTCTCTGTGAAATCCCAAAGCAACATGACTTCCCCTTCCTACTCATACCTGCTCCCTTTCCTCGAAATGGGCTATCCATCTCTCTCTGGGCAGCAATCCAGGCCTGCTTTTGGAGAAGGAATGGGGGCCTGTGCTCACACTCACTGGGTCCCTCCTACACAGTCTACCTCCCTTTGTGAGCTAACTTCTCCTGTAGATAACCTCTGAGGATGCTGCCTATGCCCTCAGCAACGGTGCCATGCATTCCCTGCTGTGACACTCACGCAATGAGCTTCTCATCGCTGCTATGCTACCTAACTCGTAGTGTTGTCTTTGAGAGCAGAGACCGTCTATGTTTTCTTTCGAGCCCAGATCTTCATTGCTATCCGTGAGCCTGGCTTACAATATGTCTAACTGAAAAACAAAATAATGAATGAATGAATGAATGAATGAATAGGAACTGAGAGCACTATGTCGCTGTCCCGTAGTATCTGAAGCAACAAATCAAAGAATAAAAAGAGTCCTATGCTAAATTGACAATCATCTTATTTGAGGCATTAAGATACTTCATTATTGTTTTGGACGCTGTAAGGTTTTTCTTGGTGTGAGGGAGGCTGGGCAGCAGTTTCCGGAGAGGCGGCTGGATGGTGAAGAGTGCCTCCTCTCTGTGGTAGAGTGTTGTGTTAAGGTCTGTGAGTTTGTTTAAGCTGTGCTTGTTTAGACTCTGTGAAGCTGTGTTACTGTGCCCGCCTAAGACACCTGATTGGTCTAATCAAGCACTGAATGTCCAATAGTGAGGCCGGAGCAAGGATAGGCGGGGCTGGGGGGCAAAGGGGGTAAATAGAAGGAGAAAGGGGGACGAAGAGGGGCAAAGAGAGATCAAGGGGAGGAGGATGCCAGGGGCCACCAGCCGACCATGGAGTAAGAAGGAAAGTAAGATATACAGAAGAAAGATAAAAGCCCAGAGGGAAAAAGCAGATGGGTTAATTTAAGACAAGAAAAGCTGCCTAGAAACAAGCCAAGCTAAGGCCTGGCACTCATAAGAAAAAGACTCCACGTGTGATTTATCTGGGAGCTGGGTGGTGGGTCCCCCAAAAGACCCAAAAGAGCAAAACCAAGCCACTACAGATGACCCCTGGCCAGCTTCTAGAACCCAGCTAGAACGGAGTGGCCCTCTTCTGCAGAGGGCTCACACAGCATGTAGCCACGCCCTTTATGTGGGGCTGTAGTCAGTGATAAGTGACAGAAGTCACAGAAGAGAGATAAGCAAAATAGACAAAATGTCTTCACACATTGAAATTTAGAGACTCGAACCCAGGGATAGCCTGGTGGCTTCAAGTGTGTGCAATCCAGATTTTTGCCTTTCTTGTTTTGTAATAGTTCCATGGCTTCCAGTTTTTTTGAATGACCACGTGTGTGGAGGCTCCAGGCTGATGATGGGAATCAGCTCTGGTCTGGCTTCCATCTTATGCCTTGAGGCAGGGCCTCTCCCTTTAAATCCAAGGCTCATGGATAAGACCAGTCTCGTTGGCAAGCTTGCTCTGGGGAGGCCCTGTCTTTACCATCTAAGCTGGAATTACAGGGTAACCACCATGCCCACCCTGCATTTATGTGGGTTGTGGGGCGGAGGGGAGCATATCTGAACCCTGTCTTCACCCTTATACAGTAAGTACTTTAACCAGAGAGCTCTCCCCTGCCCCGTGGCTTCCGTTTCGGATGCCACCTGGACCAGAAGACCCTGCGCCCACGTTTCAGTTTTGTGAGGGAGTGAAGCAGAAACTTCTACCCTCATCTCACCCGACCCACACTGACTCCGTTAAGGGCAGCCCCCGCCAGGCTGAGAACCTGAATCTGACTGTCGAGAGAGCAGACACGCTCTTGGTCACCAACGTTTTATCCACAGCTACCTTTGCCCCGGTACTTGTCTGGCCAGCGGTGGCCAGTTGACTGTTGGAGGGGTCATGGTACCCTCCTATGGGGTGCCCCGGGCCTTTTCATAGGGGTTTGCGTAACTGACACGTATCCCATCATCACCCGTGAGGTACAGAGAAATGCGTTCTCTTGAAGCCACAGAGGCTGCTTGGCAGTCGGGTTTGTCCTTGGGCTTTGAAGGTGTCCAGCAGCAATCCAGGCTGCAGTGAGGTCAGCTTGATTCCAGCTGCCGTATTCAAGCCACCAGTGTCCCCCCTCCCTGCAGAGTCTTCCTCATTCACAGTCACACCCCAAGTGCTACCCGGCGGGTGGGCGGGCAGGCGGGCGCGGGGTTGGAGACTCAAGCTCAGGATTGCAGTTTTCCAACAGTATTGTTTCGGAGAAGAGTACAAATGAGGCTGGCGGTGGTGTACAGTCTTTGGTTTGCTCCTCGATGCCCTCTTTGACCCCTACAGTCAGGTTCTAATTGTCCTGTTTGTTCTTCGTGCTGCAGGCTCCTGCGGCTGTCTCGTCATGATACTGTTTGCCTCCGAAGTGAAGATCCACCACCTCTCGGAGAAAATCGCAAACTTTAGAGAAGGGACCTACGCCTACAAAACGCAAGACGAAAGCTACACCGCCTCGTTCTGGGTTGTTTTCATTTGCTTTTTTGTTCACGTTTTGAACGGGCTCCTGATACGGCTTGCTGGGTTTCAGTTCCCCTTTGCGAAATCTAAAGACACGGGGACTGCCAGTGTGGCTGCAGACTTAATGTACTGAGAAGCACATTGTTTCTCAGTCAGGGAGGGGGTGTGCTCTGGCCACATTTAGCTATGGTTAATTTCATCAGTGTGTTTAGACTTCTTAAGCACCAAGCACTGCTCCCCCCCCCAGTTATGCTTACAGACTGTGTGGTAAGGATTCTGGCAGGGAAAACAATAATGGAGGCAGAGGGTGGTTTCAGAAAGCTGTTTTGCCTGCTGGGAAACTGCTTGCACAGGTAGCACGAGGCGGCGGGCAATGGACAGATGTACTCACTGAAGGGTAAGACACACGGCCTGCCAAGGAGAACTCCACAGGCATTCGGAACATATTTTAATAAAACAGACGCTATTTCTAATCGTCCACGCATTTGCTGTCACAGATTCCAGAAAACAGAGATAAAACTGATGTCCTAAAGTGACAACACACTGAATCTTTGAAAGGGTTCATGGTAAAAGTTTGTTTAAGGCGTGGTGTTTGTTATTGTGATGTCAAAACTAGAAAATCATTATAAGCAAGCAAACCAGCTAGGAAAGGAATGAAGGAAGGGGGGACAAGGAGGGAGGGAGGGAGGGAAGGAGGGAGGGAAGGAGGGAGGGAGAGAGGAAGGGAGGGAGGGAAGGGGGAGGGAGAGAGGAAGGGAGGGAGGGAAGGGGGAGGGAGAGAGGAAGGGAGGGAGGGAAGGAGGGAGGGAGGGAGGCCAGGTCAAATGTTCTTCCCTTCTGCATCTGAATGCTGCCTTGCTGCAACCACACAAGCAGGTGAAAAATGACCACTTGGTGAGAGTGACCCCCTAGAGACTGTTTCTAGCTTACTGTCTTCAGCACTAATGAACTCCAGATTATGAAAGGCACATAAACCCAGGACTGAGGTGGTATCAGTGTGCCACGGCCGTCATGAAGCATGGTCCAAGAAGATTATTTTCCCTTGACTTATCTGCCAAATTAATCTGCTGGTGACCAAAGGCTGCAAAGTGAACCTGAAAGTGGCCTTTGTTCAGGAGAGAGCAAAGAACAGAGAAGATGCCACTGTGCCGGGGCTACAAACACGAGGGCTCATAAAGGGGTTGGAAACGCTCAGTAAAAGAAACCTGGGAGCTAGGAAGAGGCTCAGGTAAGAGTGCTGGCCTCAGAAGCAAGAGCGCCTGAGTTCAGGTCCCCAGCACAGAAAAGCCCCATGGCGCAGGCCTGTGATCCCAGCACTGAGAAGGCAGAGATCTAGGTGCTCAGTGGCTAGCCAGTCAAGCCTCATCCGTGAGCTCTGAGATCATCGAGAGACCCCAAAGTAAGGTCGGGTGATTGAGAAAGACACCCAAGTTGATCTCTAGCCTCCACGACCCCCACACACACTTTCATCTTGGAATATTCTACAAGGAAAGAGCTACTGTACGCCTGAAATAACCAGCTCTGGTGGTTGAGTGTTGTTCATGCACAGACATCGGAACACACTCCGTGTTTTCATGACGGAGTCCTTGTACCTTAATTCACCACACCTGAAAGTATGTCCTCCAGCAAGTCTGTCCAGGAGCAGGTGCTTGCTTTGGTGATGGGCTAGTAATGCAAAAAAGTCTGGGATTCATCAGCTGAAACCCTTAAGCACAAAGCTGTATTAGGAGGGGAAGTTGTGTGTGTGTGTGTGTGTGTGTGTGTGTGTGTGTGTGCGTGTGCACACAGGAGCACGCGTGGGGGTGGGGGGTACCTCAGGGTTGGAGGATGGAGTGAATGCCCCCTCCCCCCCAAGGATCTCCTTCCCCCCTTCCTAGCTCAGAGGCCTGGAAAAAGTCCTGTAGCACCAAGTTGGGTTTCTGGGGGGGGGCAGTTATTGCTAGAAAACAAGTGTTTGCTTGCTCTCTGTTCTTTAAAAGGAAGGCTTGGGACAGGCACAGAAATCTAATGAGAATCTCACAGACTGATTAGCGGTAGTTCCTCTGCCTGGACAGGAGCAGGAACCAGGCCTTAAAGGCACCAGAGTGTTCATGAAAATCCCCCCCCCTCTCTCTCACACACACACACACACAATCAGTGTAAACACAGTTCACACTCTCTGTTTGCCCCCTCTTCCAACAGATGAAATGAATGCCTGAGGTGGCCTTGAGACCGGGGAGCCTGGCGTGAAACTCTTTCGTCTGCTCCTTTGTAGGGATCAAAGGCCTTGAAGCTGGCACTCATTTTTGCTGAGCTAGGCCTCTCATAGTTGGTGGCCAGAATTCTCATGAGGACTCAGGGCCCCCTGCTGGCCCTGGGCTGGCAAGCATCCTGCCAAGATTAGGACCCACCCACCTCATGGTTACCAGATAGCAAATATGAAGACTGTGCCACTGCCCGGGAGAAGGTATCGGTAAGTATCTAGGAAAGGGTCCCGGGTGAGCAGAATGAGGGTCCAGTATGACTAGGTTACTTCCAGGGTTACTTTTCCCAGATAACTGCTCTCACAGCCACTGCTTGCGGTAATGAATGAGTTCCACTCTATCTTAGTAACTGAAGATGCAAAGCCGGGGTTTAGGATTGCAAGGGTGCACTTTGTATACGAAGGACTAATTTCATTCTTAACCCCACTCTGAGCCCTTGGCCTCTTTATTATTCACCATTCATTCATTATCATGTTTGCCTCAGTTTCTTCAACTGGGATCACAGCCTGAGCCACCAGGCCTATTCTGTCTTCTATTCTTCTCTCTTGCTGGCTTATATTATGTTTATGAACCACACCCTTGTAAATTGCTTTAGTACTTTTTTGGGGGGTCACTATTTTTTTTTAGAAAAAGATGTGATACACCTTATCAAATCCAAACCTTGCCCCTATACAACATCTACTCAGAACTAAGTCACCACATATAATACAATGTAACCTAGACGTTCGAATGTATCAACTTGTAGCCAGTTCAGAATCCCAGAGCCTGTATGAGGCACTTGGTAATTTTTTCTTGAATTAATCTCTGCTAGTCTCAGTCCTTTCTGCTCCAGAGAATTGACAGTTTCTAACAATGGCTAACCTCCCTGAGTCCTGTGTATATGTCAATAAAGCACTGTTGGCCAATAGGGAAGCAAGATAGGTGGGGCTAGGAGTCGAGGAGGATTCTGGGAAAGAGAAACACAGGCAGACATGATGTAGCCGCCATAGGCGTAAGAGGTCCGGACCCTTTCCTCCGGTAAGAGAAATACTTAAATTAGCCATTATGGATTAAATACTTAAGTCAGAGATAGCCAGTAAGAAACCAAGCAAATGGCCAACAGCTTTATGATTAATATAGCCTCCTGTGTGTTCATTGGGACTGATACGGCTCTGGAACCATGCTGTCAGGAAGGCTGAGCTCTAAAACTTTGTTTCTAACAATGGCTAACATCCCTGGACTGGGTCACTCTCCTGCCATTTGACCCTTCCATTTTCTTTGATTTCTGTCTCATTCCACCATTGACAAGGCCTTGGGATTTTGAAAGAGTGGTACTATTTTGGGCCTACATTTCAACAACACCAGTCCTTCCCAGTGCTACAGCTCCATGCAACACTCAGAGGAACATGGTGACGCTGACTCCGATGAGTCAAATGGCTCCTGAGGTATTGACGGAGCTTCAGTGACATGCCCTGCCTGACAGGTGAGAGCAGGCCTCCTGACTGCACTTAAATCAGTTCCAAGGGTCACAGAGACTGCATTCCCTCTGAAATACAGATCTTTCTCTTGGGAACTTAATTAAAAGTGAACCAGCTTGATAAAGTGAGACAGAAGCTATGTTTATGCCCAGACTCTTCCTCTCACACTGGCTATCACCTGACTTCTCAACTTCTTCCTTCACTTGTTTGAAACTAGTCCACGGGACACCTGGTGTATTAGTCAGGGTTCTCTAGAGTAACAGAATTTAGAATGAATCTCTCTCTCTCTCTCTCTCTCTCTCTCTCTCTCTCTCTCTCTCTCTCTCTCTCATGTGCGGCCCTGTGCACACATTCACACACACACACACACACACACACACACACACACACACACTAGCTAATCCAATATGGCTGCCTATGCACAGTAGGTCAAAGAATCCAGTAATTGTTCAGCTCATGAGGCTGGCTGCCTCAACTGGTCTTCTGCAATCACTGAAATAATAAAGAAGCAGGCTCAATACCAGTGAAGGAATGCACTTGATAGCTAGGCAAGAGGAAGCATTTTGGGGTTTGAGTTAGTTCAAGATGTACTTGAGTTGACAACCAAGAGTTGCAATCACAAATTCACTCCTTGCCAACTGGACACAAAATCGTATTTCCTTGTGTTATGATTAATTCCCAAATGAAAACAATAATCACGTTATAATTATGTCTATCCATGATGTAACTGTCCCATGGGAAAATCGCAAATGTACTACATATTTAACCAGATTGCAATTATACCTAACATCATATAACTATCCCTCATGCAACCTCAAATACATTATAAATTTAGAATAGGTGGGCCATTCTTTTAGTATCTCAAACTTAGATATGATAATCATTGGTATCCTCTTAATTGGTGTTATATCACATGATGAATTGAGGAAAGAAAATACAAATATTTGTACAAATGTATTCTAACAAAACATGACAGAAAAACTCATGTCAGTTGACATCCTTGTATGTGTCATGTTGAGGGGCACCTTCCTTTACTACCCATCCAGTATTTTCTTCATCTTCATAAAGCACCTCAACTAATCTTGGCTCTTTTGCTAGAGAGTGGCCCATACCTCCATTCCCGATGGGTCTGTGCCGTTTGTCATTCTGCCTGGATTAGGCTGCAGTTGTCTCCCATTGACTCCAATAACAGAACACGGTAGCACCAAGAGACACCCTAAGGGATTTCCTGCACTCCAGACATAATCTTTCTTGCCGCCATTGTGGAGAAGCAATCCGATATCTGCATGGCAATCTGGGTCAATCATCCCTCTTAACACTGTTATTCCTTTCTTAGTCTGTTGGTTTACCGGCATCAGAAACCCAAGCGGCCAGGGGGAAGTGTGAGCTTCCAGTTCCATGAAATGCTTGTTGTGGCTCCTGGCCAGAGTGCTCCCCGCTCTGGGACCAAAACTTCTAAGCCCGCAGAATGTAAGATCATGGAAACAGGAAACAAAAATTTTTTGTGGTGTGTCACTAGGGGTGATAGTGAGTGAAATTATTCCCTTTCCCACCCTTTGATTCCTGAGCCCATGGATCCTGGCTATGAGAGAAACCATACCATATATTGGATGCTGATTTTAAAGAACATACCACCTTGTGGAGAACCCTGCCCCAGGCCTGCAGGCTGCCACCACCTAACTGGTGCTGTGACTGTGTCTTCAGAAGCCATTCCACTTCCCTGTCAGGCCAGCTGCTGCAAGGTAGTAGGGAACACGGTAAGGCCAGTGGATTCCACTGTTACACGTCTCTGGCTGTGAAGTGAGTTCCTTGGTCAGAAACAATACCGTGTGGAATACCACAACAGTCAGTAAGTCTTTCTGGAAGTCCACAGATGGTGGTTTTGACAAAAGCATTACATGCCAGAAAGGCAAACAGAATAAGTATCTACTCCAGTAAGGACAGAGCTTTATTCTTTCCATGGAGGAAGTAGTTCAGTGTAGTTGACCAGCCACCAGGTCTCTGGCTGGTTACCCAGAGGAATGACGTCATGTCTGGGGGTGAGTGTTGGTCTCTACTGTTGGTAGATCTGGCACTCAGCAGCAGCTGTAGACAGTTCAGCCTTGGTGAATGGAAGTCCATGCTTTCAATCCCAGGCGCTGACCGTGTTGCTTGGTGGTCACACTTGCACAGATCTGTAATGAAAAGGAGCGTAGCTGGGGATGAAGAGAGACCCAGGGAATGCAAAGGGGCTGAGTCCCGTGTTCAAGGAGACGGACAGACCTGGCGCTCAATGGAATAAAGGAAGTTGGTGGCCTCAGGGTAAGACCCCACCCAGTCAAGCTTCCAACTTGTAAAAAAGGAATTAAAGAAAAGTTTAGGGCCAAGTGTGGTGGTGGCCACCTTTAATCCCAGCACTCGGGGAAGGAAAAAAAACAAACAGGCAGATTTCAAAGTTCAAGGCCAGCTTGGTCTATTCCATGAGTTACAGGTCAGGACAGCCAAGGGATGATGGCAGTGAAGGGAACCATCAAAACCAGAGCTGAAGGAAATGTATCTTAATGAGGAGGCCGTGTTCTAGCCTCAGATAGCACTAGATGTTGGCAGCTGCCACCACGTGGTTTTGGCTTTAGAGTCAAGGATACAAGAAAAGAGTTATGAAATCTCCCTCCACAACTAAGGATAGTGGCTGACACCAGGCATGTGTCAGGGGTGTCTCTCTCTACACGGAGACCTAGAGAGATCATTGTGTGATGCTGTGAAGGTGAATCCTAGAATTCGTTGGTGACCCCAAGATATTGGAGAAGCAGAGTCATGCGATACCTGCCAAAGAAGGCCGCTAACAGGGAGTAGAGCCAGCCCAAACAGAAAGACGTGTGTTGCAGTCAACAAGCTGAAAGGAGGTGGAGATCTGAACAGCATTTTGATATCAGACACGGAGAGGCAGAGATTATTATTTGCCCAGTTGGCTTTCAGTCTGGCCTTGGTCCAGTATTTCCTCACTATGCTCCCTTTCCTCCCTTCTAAAATGGTGTGGCGTATTGGACGCATGTAATCTGCTTTTTGAATTTTACAGGAAATTAATTAAGAAATTGCATGAATCTCAGAAGAAACTTTAAGCTTTGAACTTTGAACAGTGCTGATACCGTGATAGACTATGAACACTTCTAAAGTCGGACTGAATGCATTTTTGCATTATGATATGGCTACACATCTATGGGTACCAGGGAGTGGAATGTAGTGATTTAAATGAAAATGGCAGGTGGTGGAAGAAGAGACAAGGTGCAATAGCTTTCCCTTCATGTTAGAAGGGATGTCTCTGCATGCCCCACACCACTGGACTCCTAAGAAGTTCACTGAAGTAGAAGTCGTTGAATTTTGCTTAGATTTTTCCCTGTTCTCTGATGTGCATAGGTGTTACCAATGAGTCCAGAGTGATTGCTGCTCCTGCTCACTTGGTCTAATCAACAAGATGCCGACCGTATGGTGGAACAATGAGATAATCTGTGGCAGAGACAGATGAGCAAGACCCCCTGTAACTAAGTTATGACACAGGACTGGAGAGTTAATAGATGGTTAAGGTAGAACTGTAAAGGTATGCTCCTCGCCTTGCCAACTGAAAGCTGTTGAGTCCCAGCCCCCATGGGGTCTCCATGAGTTGCTTGTCTTCCAGTAGGTGAATCCTGTTTTCCAGTCCAAATGCACCCTGTTTTCCAGTCCAAATGCACCCTGTTTTCCAGTCCTGGCTTACTGCCCCGGCCTTGCCCCCACTGACATCAATATCTATTCATAAAGACACGGTCCCTTCCACCTGGGATTTCTCCACTGTGCTGTAAGTCTGTATATAAGGCTGCTCCCTCTCCACAATAAAAAGAAGAGACCTCTTAGCACTTGCCATAAAGACACACACACACACACACACACACACACACACACACACACACATTCTCTTGCAATAAAGGCATGCACACGCATTCTCTTAGCACAAACGACCAGACATCTTGTCTTTGATTTCAATCTCCAGCATTTTTCCCAATATGTTAGACTTGCTCATGGCATGGGCACCACAAAAGCAAGTTGCTTGTGGTGGTCCCTCTGGGCAGGTACCAAGAAAATGTCATTTATCACGTCGATAGCTGCATACCGTGTACCAGGAGATATGTTAATACACTAAGTAAGAACATCACATCTGGTACAGCAGCTGCAATAGGAGTCACTACTTGACTGAGTTTTCAGTAGTAGCTGCTGTTCTCCGTGAACCAGCTGTTTTATACACTGGCCAGACAGCCGAGGTAAAGGGAGACGTGGTGGGACCCTCCACCCCGCATCTTCTGGTCCTTTATGCTGGCAATAGTTTCTGCAGTCCCCCCAGGGATCCAATACTGTTCTTGATTCACTATTTTATTTGGCAGACACAACTCTAAAGGCTTCCATTTAGCCTTTTCCTCCAAAGTAGCCCTCACTCCACAGGTCAGGGGACCAAGTTGAGAATTCTGTCAACTTCTAATATATCTATCCCATTTTCTGGGATAAATATAAATTCTGAGACTGGGAAAATAACCACAGGATGAGTTCAGGGGTCCCCTGGACCTACTGTGAGTTAGACTTCAGACAAAACTCCATTAATCACCTGGCCTCCATAAGCCCCTACTTTAACTGGAGGGTCACAGAGTTTCCTGGGATCTCCCAGAGTCACATCAATTCAGTATCCAACATACTCTGGAAAGTCTGATTGTCCCCGTGTCGTTCCCCCCCCCCCCCCTCCCCCGTGCAGTTGCCCTTGTAAAATGCTGCAGAGCTCTGTGGAGATGGACTGGAGAAAGGCTAACAGTAAAACCCTTAGGTGTCTTATCAAGGCCCTTCCTCAGAGGAGCCTGGCCACCCCTTCATTCAAGGGACTCTGGGTCTGCAAACCGGCTCAGGCCTGGAAATTGGTTCATAAGATGAGATTCTCTCTTCTATAATCTAGTGTAGCTTCCCTCCCCCCATTAGTTTGAGAAGTTTTCTGCTCACACAGATAAAAAAAAATCCAGTAGGGTTCTTGTCTACTTTCATGCATGGAAAACGCCATGATTGATTCACCATTCGACTCGCACCACCATAAAATTTACTTTGCCTGCGCTGGCCATTATACATCAGGCCATCATGGGCATTGCTTTGTCTACGCTACCCACTATGATAGCTACAGTCACCTTACCTTTGGCGATTCAGTGAGGCCACCTGGCCCTGCTACTCTGGGGCCTAATTAAACCAGCATTGCATTTCATTCATCCAACTGAGCTGCAGCATCTCCAACCCTAAGGACTTGGGTAAGCAGAATAGTGACGACAAAGATCTTCAGATGTGCTGGTGCCCTTTTACCATGTTGAGTCTTCCAGGATTAGTGAAGGGCGTGTCTTCTGGGCCTTCCCATCGAGGAGGATCAGGTTTTACACGCCGTACCCACTCTACCACTGCAATTACTTAAACAACACTAAGCCAAAGGGCATCAGACATCTCCCACTCCCTTGAAGTAGGGCATCTTTTGATACATGTTTCAGGCAACTATTCAAACAAAATTTGATACCTTTAAAAAAATCATATCCATGAACTCAACCTGAAGGTTTATGTTCCTCCCAGCATTATTTTACACCCTTAAAATCATTCCCACCCATAGTTCCTAGACTTCTGCTTGACTGAATTGGCAAATTCATTAAGTTCTTTAATAGTATAGCATGCTCCGTAATGGACTACACTTTACCTCTCCTCTAGGAGCTTGCTTTGCCTGAGTTCTGGTTATAGGTCTAGAGGCAACTATTGGTGGGCTCCGACAGACATCAGTATTGTTTCACCTGGCATCTCCTTCAGATAAAATCTCTGCTGGTTTAGCAGAGAATGAAGGATTCATTTCCTCAGTCAAAGGTGCAAAAGACGATAGTTCGGGTAGTTGGGTTGGAAGAATACATCTTCTGCTGGGAATGGAGCAACTTTCTTCCTCAGATGAGATAAACCCTTGAGGACCAGAGGATTCAAAGATCTCAGCTTCAATAGGTTCCTCCCACACATCCCCATCCCAAGTTATAGGATCCCATTTTTTACCATTTAGTGCTCTTGCTTTAACTACCAACATCCTCTGAGACTAAGATGATTTTGTGCTGTAATTCAGCCAGCCTTACAATTAAAGTTTTGGTTTGATTTTCTATAACTTGAGCTTGTGGTTTATTAGAATGTCTTATAGGCTGTGGCCGAGCTAATCCAGTAATGGCTGCTATCGACAGAAGCTCAAAGAATCCAGTAGCAGTTCAGTTCATGAGGGTAGCTGTCTCAGCTGGTCTTCCATATACACTGAAACCCTAAAGGAGTAAACTGTAACACCAGGGAAGGAACGGACTTGCTAAAGAGGCATGAATGAGCAGGCAAAGAGCAAGGTTCCCACTTCCGTTCCAGCAGAAGGCGTGGCCCAGATTAGAGGTAGGTTTTCCTACCTCAAAACATCTGGATTAAAGCCGTGTCTTCCCAACTCATAGATTCGGATGAACGGTGTGTCGTCACACCCCAAAGACCCAGATTAGCCGTGGACCTTCCCACGTCCAACTAAGCAGAGCTCACTCACGGCCATTCTCCTCCGTTTGACGGTTTTAGTTAGTTCCAAGTGCAGTGGAGTTGATAGCCAAGCATCGCCGTCACACCTGGCTAACACAGATAATACTCATAGGAGCCTTTCATAGCTCTTACCTCCCAACAGGAATGGACTCATTGCTCCTCACCCATCCTTTGTCCCGCAAATCCCTCCCATTTCATGCTGCAAGTGTTTAAGTCCCTCTGGGTCCTCAGGAATAAGCCGATTATTCCCGTTTGTACATCCGCACAGCTCACAGCCAACCTTAGATCTTTGTGGGAAGAAAAAAAAACCCTGCAAAACCACAACGAAGATACTATTCCCAGGGAACGCTGTGCTGACCCCCATTCGGAAAGTGTCGAGGCCTGTGATGGGGTGAAGTCCAGGAGGAGCAGATCGTCTAGCACTGAGGTACTTCCTGACCTGTGTCCTACCCAGCCTTGTTTGCGTCTGGAATGCCACAGCCTCTTCCCACAAGTGCAAACAGTGCTTTTCTGAAAAGAAGGAGAAGCCTAAGCCTTACCTGTTTTCATTTATGTCTGACTACTGCCATCTAGAAAGTTCTTCAGCCCATATTCTGTATGGTTAGGAGTCAGTCCGTGACTGAATTTATACACAACATACAAGATGATCCACCATCACAGCTGGCCCAGCTAGTGACGCCTCGAGAAACTATGCTATGGGGTGGTGTGTGCTTCCCCAGGCACATTTATTTCTGCCACACGGTGATGAGCAGGAGGCGTCAGGCCCGCCTTACCCAGGCCGTCTCAGGTCAGTGATATCTGGGCTCTGCACACAGTCACCCTAGGTGAACAAAGAGACCTGAAGACACGCCTGAAGCCTCTATTTCCTTCTGCGAACTTTCTGCCCTTGTCCTTTATTTTTTACGAGTGCCCCATCTCGTTTTTTCTTTAGTGTAAGGTTTATCTGCAAGTTTTAAAACGGCTGCTTTGAACGTGGAAGTTTCAGGGTGAGACATTTTGGGGCTCTCCGAATCTTTTCACTGCCCAGAGAGTCCCAAGTTCTCATTCTGCACATTCTAGGTCCAGTTACTGACTCCCTTCAGCTGAAGCGCGGCAGCAAAACTGTTAGACGTAGACAAGGCAGTGGCGACGGGGGAGCTGGCAGAGCCAGGGTGTGAGTCGGTGCACCTTGAGAAGTGTCCTGAGTCCCGGTGGAGGCCAACCCTTCCCCCACAGAAGCGCAGACGCGGCGGGGGAAGGTCTCGTGTGCTTAGTGTGTATCCCCCAGATCACTGAGCAGACATTATTTTGTCAGATCTGCGTTTCTGAACAGTGATGCTGGGGCCTGACAGACAAAGGATCCGGAACTAGCCAAACCATGAGAGCACTTCGTGGAAACCCCACCCACGAGACCGTAAGACTGACTTAGGCAGCGGAAGCGTAAAGAGCGTAGGTGCACGGAAGACTGACCCACTCATTTCCAACAAGGACCTGGTGGACGTCCTTCCATTGCTCCGTGGAGAAACAGCCCATGTGTTGCAATGCTAGGGGGAGGAGGAGACAGAGCAGGAGCCTTACGGGTGGGGTCCCAAGAGGGTCAGAAGTTCCATGCTCAGGACTAAAGGTGCCAGCCGTGTCTCGGAAGAGAAGGAAAAGCAGCCACGCAAACACAGGGAAAGCCTGGCCTCTGCCTGCCAACCCAGCATGGGAAAAACTCACCTGCCACCGTGTACCCAGCTCGACACGCAAGGGAAGGACTGAGATGGAGATGGAGATGGAGATGCCTCAAATGTTGGAAAGAGGAGAGGAAGAGGGTGGACTCTCTTCAGAAAGCCCACCTGCTCATCCTGATCATAGTACACAAAATCCCTTTACCAAGGCTAAACACATTTCCTTACATAATGGGAACTAATTATGTAATAATTACTCTATAGTCACTCTGGTAAACAAACTCATGTTTTTCCTTCATTGTCAATGCTGCTGGCAGGGCCTTCTGTTCTCTCTCTCTCTCTCTCTCTCTCTCTCTCTCTCTCTCTCTCTCTCTCTCTCTCTGTGTGTGTGTGTGTGTGTGTGTGTGTGTGTGTGTGTGTGTGTGTGTGTAAGCCACCGGTAACAGACTCTGGACCTTTATAGCAACCGCAAATGCTCTGAGCCTCTGAGCCAGAGCTCCAGCTTCCTGGTGGAGCCTTTTCTAATGGCTAGCTCTTACTGCGGCCAAGACACAGAATGTAAGAAATCACAATTTGCCTTTAACCTTGGGTGTGTGACAAGGGCACAGATGTGTGTCTAAGCTGCAGGTGCTTCTCTCCTCCTCCTCCTCCTCCTCCTCCTCCTCCATCATTATCACCATCTCTCCCCATTCTTCTGTCAATAATACAATTACTTAGTTAAGGTTTACGTGTATATATATGTTTATTTTATGTTCATTGGTGTTTTTCTAGCATGTGTGTCTGTGTGAGGGTGTCAGAATCCCTGGAACTGGAGTTGCAGACAGCTGTGAGCAGCCGTGTGGGTGCTGGCAATTGAAGCAGGGGCCTCTGGAAAAGCAGCCAGTGCTCTCAACTGCTGAGCCGTCTCCCCAGTCTCCCTTAGCTAAGGTTCTTATCAGAAAGGTTGTGTCTTCAGGTTGGAGAGGTAAGGCAAGAAGACACCACATTAAAGATCAGATCAGGCTACGTAGTAAGTACCCTGTCTCAGGGAGAGAGAGAGGAAAGGAGGATAGAACAGAGGAAAGAAGGAAGGAGAAAGAGAGAGAGAGAGAGAGAGAGAGAGAGAGAGAGAGAGAGAGAGAGAAGACTATAAGACTATAACATACATAAGCAAAGGCAGGCTTGAAGTGACCCCTGAGGACCTCAGGCAGTGGCATCATCACCACCACCATCATCACCACCACCACCACCACCATCATCATCATCATCACCATAATTACCACCACCAGCAGCAGCAGCAGCATCTAACCCTGGAGTCAAAATACCATCTAGCATGTTCGACAGGCTTCCACATCTGAATCAGGCAGCCTTGGCTGGATGAAGTTGTGAGTTGGCACGTCCCAGCCGCTGGAGAATCCCTCAGCGCAAAGAGCAGTGTGAGCACAGGCTGGGCACACGTAGTACGCCTTACCTCCTCTCTGCTCTTACTACTTCCTCTACTCTGTTCTTTCCCCTTCATGAGCCCAAGCCCTCTTCTCCGAGAATGGGGCAGGATCTCCACAAGTGTGTTTTAAGATGGGTAAAGCGGCCTAGTCTGCGAGGCAATAGCGACTTCCTCTAGGGGTAGGCTTGAACGATAGGAGGAAGAATGTGAAAGATAAAGTCAGAACCTGCAGTTAGAGGACACAGGATGCCCTACCCCTCCGACTGGCCTTTGCTCTGCCAGGTTCATCGCAGCTGCGGTACACGCCCCCATTCCTTCCCCGCCTCCCTTCCCCTATATAAACCCCTTTGGGATGAAATAAGGGCTGTTGACTTGATCAGAATCCTGTCTTGTCGTCCTTCTTCGTATCTCCCGTCCCCCATCTTTCTCCGAGGTGTTCTGCAGACCCATGCTGAATGTCCCGCGGGTCGGGGCACCAGGTCATGTGGTCCTTGGGTTTAGTGACTTGGTGTTCAGAGGTGGAGAAAGACAATTGTTCATGTGGTGCAAAGCCTTCCTCCTCTTCCCTTTTCTCTGCTCTGGGATGCAGAGCTAATGGCAGGAGGCATACGGGACACCATATATCTTATTCATAAATATTTTAGTAATCCAGAACCCCCTTTAAAAATACCAACATCACACTTTTTTTATTGTCAAATACGCGGTGCTTAATTTTCCCTAATTGACTTTCTCCAGACTTCAAATATACTCAATGCATTATAAATTAATTGCCATATGTCTTTGGACGTACGGTGACTTGAGCTTTTAATGAAAGGATTTTCGAGCCTATGATGCTTCAGTTGTATGTTTTCAGACCTCTCTGCCACACAAGGGTACCCTAATCCCAGAGCCAAACCGCAGCCCCTGACTCTCAGGTAAAGCCCGGGCATCCTTAATCTGTCTGAGACCTGCAATGACACTGAGGAAGCAAGCCTGAACTCAGCACCCACCCTTAGCCCTGGACAGCACATATCCTAGTTCTTTGCAGGACCCGCCAATGTAATCAACGTCCTCCACCACTGTCCCATGCCCGGGTCACCAAGAGCCCCCTAGCATTTCTTTCCGGGAAGACAGCGGGTTACAATAAGAACTGGGCAGTTTGTAAAGTGGAACCATAAAAACTTAAGAGACTGACAGCTTTGGGGTCGGCAAAGTTTCTAGATGGGGTTGGACAGAAAACATGTTGGGCTTTGCAGACCCTATGGTCTCTGCTGCCACTCTTCATTCCTGCTATTGTGTGTAAAAGTTAATCACTGACAGTACAAAAACCCAGAGAGAGGGAGAGAGAGAGTGTGTGTGTGTGTGTGTCTGTGTTCCAATAAAACTTTATTTATAGGCACAAGTTTTCAGTCATAAGGTTGTACGTTGTCATGTGGCATACAATTATGTTATCACACCTTCTGTAGTTGTACCCTGCACGATATACTATGCAGTAGTATAATATTTCACATCTTCTTTCAGTCCCTCAGTCATTTAAACACATAAAAATCAGGCAGGCCCGGTGACCTGGGCCTGCCATCTTAGCACTCAGAAGGCTGAGGAGGATGACCAGCCTGGGATACACAGGGAAATCCTGTCTCAAGAAACTAGCGTAGTAACAGTAAGTTAAGACACGCAAGTCATTCTTACACTACAAGATGTGTCAAAAACAGATAGAAGTGTGGACCGTGGGCTACAGTTTGTCCGTCGTTAACGTAACCCAACCATCCCAGATCTCTAGTTGGCACTAAACTGAGGGCCAGAGAGGTGAATCGATTCATCCAGAGTTTCACAGCAGTTCAGATTAGAACCCATCTCCATTCCTTAAAAACCACCGAAGAACCATTGGCTCTGCAGGAATGTCTATGTAAGAATGATTCCAAAGGCCAAGGGCAAGAAATACTGCAACGAGGATGTTCAGTGACAACAGAGAACCTGACTGCTGTGCCCGTCTCCTAGTAACCACAGGCTCTGATGGTCTGTTATTTATAACTTATTCCCCAGTAGAGAAGGCAAGTGATCTGATTACATTTAGTTACAAGAGCCAGGGGAATCCTGATCTACCGTCTTAGGACAGGCACAGCCTCACAGCCATAGTCTCCAGGTGGGTGAAAGCTGCATGCAGTGTTGTCCCCATGTAAGTGGTTCCTGCAGGCTGGATGCATGGAGCAGATGGTATAGTTGGGAAGAGAGGTGGCCTCCCACCACCTGTGTGGAGGCTTGAGGAGCCTTGCGACATGTTATTTCTTATCGGGCACATCAGCTATCCTGACCCCCTTTCTGATTTTGGTAGCAACACCTGAGGCTTCTGGTTCTCAGAATTATTCTTTTGCTGCCAAGGGAGCTTTCTGTTCCCAAAGAAAACGGAAGGTTTTATGTCCGTGGAAGAAGCCCTTAGTGCTACAAAACCTAACCACAAACAGATCAGGGCCAGAAGAAGCCCTGAGTCAAGAGGCTTTGGGCGAGCTCGGCACAGCTGAGAATTAGGTAGAAATCAGAGTCTGACACTAGGAACATAACACATAGGGATTGCCTCGTGCTGTCCAACCCAGCCTTTTATTTGCTTCCTCGGGTCCGGAAAGGAGAGTGACTTTATGTAAGGCTGCCCAGAAGATTTAACAAGCTGGGACTGAGTTGCTTCCTCATCACCTCTGAGACGCTGGAGTGGCCCCTGAATTCAGACAGAGAACAGCTCAGAGCTGAAAAATGAGCCTTTGTGCCCCCCCACTCTCTCAGTGTAAACACCCACTTGTCTGTCACTGCAGGTCAAGAAAACAGAACGGACATTTGTTAACACAGCAAGGAACAAAAAGAACAGGGTGTACCACACTGTTGGAGCTACCCTGTGATAAACCTCAGTGCCATCCCTTGGAGCATGTGGTCCTTGGGTTTAGTGGCTTGGTGTTCAGAGGTGGAGAAAGACACTCAGGATGCTGTGTGCTCGGAAATAACAGCTGTCCTTCTCTCAAAAAGTAATGTGGTTTGACGGGACAGTTGTCCTGTTGGGTTCTATTTGACCATTCCTTGTTTTGCTTTATTAATTTTTTAATTTAAATTAAAAATCCATCTTATTTTACCTACCAATCCCAGCTCCCTCTTCCTCCTGTCCTCCCATTTCCTCCATCATCTCCCCATCCCACCCCCCATCCACTGCTCAGAGAGGATGAAGCCTCCCATGGGGGATCATCAAAGTCTGTCATGTCATTTGGGGCAGGACTGAGGCTCTCCCCACTGTATCTAGGCTGAGAAAGCCCCCCTCCATAGGGAATGGGCTCCAAAAAGTCAGCTCATGCACTAGGGATAAAGTAGCCCCCCTAGAACTGCCCAAGCCCCACAACTGACACCCATATTGGGGGGGCTTGTTTGGTCTCATGCTTGTTCCCCAGTGAGCTCTTACTTGTTCAGGTCAGTGGAGTTGGGGAAGGACAGAGGAGACTGGCTTGATCCTGGTCTTGAGTCTTGTATCCCATCTACTAAGATGTAAGCAAGTTCCTGCTACAGATCTAACCAGGGTAGCCATCATGCCTTGTCTACCACGGAGCTGTGTTAGCCGCTCACTGTGCCTTCTCTACCAAGAAATTGTGATCTGTGTTAGCCGCTGTGCCTTCTCTACCATGGAACTGTGATTGAAAATAAATACCCCCTCTAAGTCACTTCCGATTGGCTTTCCATTGTAGTGAAAAGGACATGACATACAGGCAAACTCCTCACTGTCCAGCTACAATCCATTCTCCATTAGTGACTTTCAACAGTTTCAACCCATCCAGAATATAACGGTTACCCATATTTTCACCCAGCAGGTCTAAAACAGCGGTCCCCAAGATGCCTCGGTTATTTGACAGAATGGATCCCTCTTTACTTACTACCTACTTACATTTTATCATAAAAGATGCAAATAAGAAATGATGAAACCATTCGTGAGAGGAGGTCTGGACAGGTTCCAGGGGCAGAAGCCTCTGTCCCCAGGGGGAGGAGGCATACCTCCTTTCCGGTGCTTAGACATGATTATCAGCTGAGAAGTTGCCTAGATCCTGTTTCTTAGGGACATTCTTACATTGGCATTACTGATGAAGTGAGCCATTAGCCTTGGAGATAAACGCTCTTGACTCCCCGGGGGCAGAGGTTTCAGCTACAAGTTTCCAGTTTCTAATCCAGGCTCAGTCTTCCCAGCATTAACCTCTGTTCTGAAACTGCCAGCTTGTGGGAAGGATCTTTTCTCTCTCCTTTGTTATTCAAGAATTTCCAAGCTTTTAGGAAGCAGGTGCAAAACCAGACGTGTATTTTCTGTATACTACCCCAGCTTTAAAGGCCATTTAGATAATGACTGAGACCTATGCCATTATTGAGTGGTCAAAGGCCAATGGCAGATGGACTGAGTTAGAACCAATGTCCATTTACTCTCTCAGGACATTAGAGTTTTGACCTGCCCAAGACTGTCGCTGCCATTCAGAAAATAAAATTAAATAAATAAACAGAATATAAATACAAAATAATTTTAAGGGGAACTTTAACATTTTAAAGATGAGAAAAGAGATTCAAAGTTGGTTTTCTGGTGCGTCATAATTCTTAGGATTCTATTACATGAGACAAGGAGGGGTATGGACAAGAAGACACTAAGTAACTTCTCTCAGGTTACATTGTTACAAGAGCAGAAATCTGACCCTGGGCTTGACCCCAGCGTCCTCCTCCCCGGCACACTACCAAAGGGCAAAAGGAAAATACATCAACCATCTCCTAGAAAATGTGGATTATTGTTTTAGGATGGAATGTATCCAGAACATTCCATGTCAGAAAGCAGATCCAGAGAAAATGGGTGACGATGCCTATAATCTTTAACCTGCTCCTAAAGAAGACTTTTCCAGAAACAACACTAATAAGACTTTCAAAATAAAACCAAAAGCCTCTAAAACCCTGCTTCCATCTTTCTGTTTGTAAAATGTTACATGAAAACAGCAAGAAACAAGTTTGGGGGTAATTTTGCAAGCTAATGAAAAATGCTTGTACAAGTTCAAGGTTTGCAGATTTGACTTGAAGGCTGAAGGAAGTAATTGGTTATTAAGATGAGTCATCGCTTTCCTAAAGAGTAGAGCTATTGCATTCTCACGCACTGCACCTCCACACTTGGAATCCACACTAGCGTTCCTCGTGGTTGAAACTCCATATTAAAATTACCCACACTTCTTCACTGCATCAAGAGCCGTCTTGGGGCGGGAACACTGGGTGACTGGGTGCTGAGCAGTAGGAGAAACGCATAAAATAAGGAAGAAGGAACCACAGCTCGGTGCCTTCCGTCGCTCCAGTCCTCCAGGTCCTCGCAGTTCCATCTTCTTTTTGCTCTACTTTTCTTTATTCAACCCATCTTCTCTACAACTTTCGACCACATGCGCTGAAGACTGGTGGCTTCTGCTGGATGAGGCTAAGTCTCATTTCTCACTCTTGGTATCCAGAATCAGGCCTTTCCACTTGGGAAATCCTTGCCAGCACCTAAATGCAAGGTTTTTTTTCACTCTTTACTCTTTGGAGGGCATGGTGGGGGAGCATTTCCCAGCTCCAAAATAAATATAAGGAGACTTATTTTTTTCTTGTGAATGTCCAGTTTTAGCTTGACTTTTTTTCTATCCAGATTTTCTTAAATTGTCTCATCTACCTTTGCCTCTGGACCTTTACTTTTTCTGTTTCTGTGTATATTTTCTTTTCTTCTTACTCCGTGTCTGGCTGTGTGGTTGGGTGGCTGGCTGGCTCCAGGCATCCTTTTCTCCTTTTTTCAATTCTTCCTTTTCTCTTTTTCTTCTCTTCTTGGCAGGCCTGCATTTCTCTCTCCTGCCAAGCTATTAACCACTCAGCTCTTTATTAGAATCAGGTGTTTTAAACAGGCAAAATAACACAGCTTCACGGAGTTAAACAAATGCCAAGTAAAAGAATGCAACAGATCTTTGTATCATTAAACAAATGTTCCACAGCACAAACAAATGTAACACATCTTCAACTAACATTCCACAACACCTAACTGAAAAGGAAAAAGAAACATTGGGAATGTCTGAGAGTATCAACTATCCAACTATCTCCAAGTATCCAACCTGGGGTTAGAAGCAGTGAAAGAGGGATGGTGGCGAATGTCGTGTACCCTTAAATGACCATCATCATGGGATTAACCAAGTCTTGGAGTGAGTCTACAGAGCATCTGGAAGATAAATACGGTCTAAACAAGAGGCTATACCATGTTCATAGATTAGACGTCTCAATAGATAAAGATAGCAAACCATTCCTGTTTCCCAGATGAAAAACTAATGTACAAAAAATATTTAATAATTTCTCCAAGGCAGCTAATAGTAGGTGATGTGGGAAGTCCTGTGATTATGTCAATAAAGCACTGTTGGGTCAATAGCAATCTAGATAGGTGGGACTAGGAGTCCAGGAGGACTCTGGGAAGGAGGAACACAGAGAGTCAAGATGTAACGCCATGGGGTAGTAAGCCCAGAACTATTCTCCAGTAAGAGACATACTTAGATGAACAATTATGGGATAATTACTTAAGTCAGAGCTAGCCAGTAAGAAACAAGCAAGGCCAACAGCTTCATAATTAATATAACCTCCTGTGTGTTTATTTGGGACTGATGCAGCTCTGGAACCAGGCTTGCGGGAAGGCTTCTCTCAAGGAAAAAAGCTTCCCTTTACAAGTAGGTAAAGCTGTGAGCCAGAGATAAGCAGTGTAGGCCCAGAGGCTGTGCAACCAGCCTGGCTTTTCTCCGGATCGTTCTCTTGCTGTCTTCACAGGCACTGAGTTATCTCCTCCATGTGTGCTTCCTCCACAACAGAGAATGAGAACATCTTATTCACCTTGGCATCTGCAAGTGCCCCTCGTGTTTATTGGTAACATGTCTAATCATTGGGATTTACGTGTCTGTCTTCAAAGCATTTTATGCAAGTTAGAACAAAAACATAGCCCCAGATTTAATAATGATTCTTGAGAAAAATGGCCTTCTCAACTGTTCTCCTTTCCTGTTGTTTTTTTTTTTTTTGAGTCTTTAAATAATTTAAATGGCAGGTCTAGAATTTATTTTTTTAATACTGTTTTCTAAATAGGAATTTTGAGGACATTTCTCATTATTATATTAGTTGAGAACAAGAATTATGCAATTTCCTGTTTTGTTTTTGTAGTAGGGGTGCCTAATAAATATTAAACACTGATGCCACCATTAAAGACTGTAGAATTATAAAGAGGAAAACACAAAGGCCTTTTATTTTTGGGGGATAAAATTTATGGCTAAAGAGGGGCAACGAGAAAGGATGTATTTATACCACTTAGGTTTACAACAGAATACTAAATCTGGCAGACATTTACGGGGCATGTGAACATGAAATGGTTAGTATCACCCAAAATTAGTCCAAGAAGCGGTGGTGGGGTGCTCCTAAGCTGGACTGTGGAAGACTAAATTTGCCTGTCTGTGTGGTGCTTTTCTAGGCTTCAAGGTCTTTGCAATAATGTAAGGCACCAACCCTCTCAGAACTGACCACTTTGGTTACAATAAATCTAAATGACCTTTTTGCATGCCTAGGGTTTTATGGAATTGATGTCCAGAATGTCTACAGAGAAAATGATCTAAAGATGATCAATTTTAACACTCAGTAGTCAGAAGAGGGAATAAAACTTTTTGCTGGTAACTAATCCTTTGTCTTTGCATCAGTAGCCAAGCTGGCGTGAAAAATCTGCATACTCATAACCACTAATATTTTTTATTATACCAATTATTGTAAGTGCAATGCATTCAGCCAACAGGGAGAGATAGGACTTTTAGATTTCTCCTTGAAACAAATCACACCAGCCATTCTGCATTTGAGCCAGAATTCTGTCCACTAAATTCTACACCGGATATCTGTTTGTTAACCAATGTTGTCCTTGAGCTATACAAACATTTACTTATGTGATCATGATGGCTTCCAGTCCTAGTGTCAGCATATTTCTGCTGTACAAACCCTTTCCAGGAGATACTCTAGCTCAAGGAACAATCACATGACACCAGCATAGTATCTCATCAATCACATTATCTCCAATGATTTGATACAGGTAATTGAAATCCTTTTGTTTATAAATCTATCTTGGATTAAACATTCATGGCACCTGCACAGTAGACAGAAATACAAATAAGGTACTCCACCTCTAATGAAAGTTTCATGGAATATGCTCAGAGCAGCAGTTGTGTGGCCTGAGCTCCGGGCTGTGATCCAGACACCTCTCCTCTCCACAGTCAGGCTGCTTCTCCATCTGAACAGCCTCCTTATTCCAAGTCCTCGCTTGATCTAAATGGATACAGAGATCTCAGCCCAGGAACAAAGTCCTCTAGGGCTGGATTTAAATGAAATTACTGAGAAAATTTTATTTCTTGACAAATGGAGGGGAATCTTCAGGTAAGAATCATAGGTAAGATGTCATTGTCTCGCTTCTCCAAACTGGGGATTCTAGATGTTTAAGTCATCAGCTGTGCGGGCTGCATGGTAAGTTTCCATGACAGACTTACATTTAAAATCCCATGCATCTGTTTGCTGACAGAGACTCCCTAGCAAGACAGGGTCTGGGGGGAGGCGTGAGGATGTGAGGTTTAGATGGACTGAGTCATTTACCTGATGTTTCCTCTTTCACTTACAGGTTGGGAACCAATAACACAAATCCTCAGGTAATTACTTTCTCAAAGCCAATGTATTGTTTCTCTAGTTGCTTCTTCAAACAATCACATCAGACAGCGTTCTTTGCATTTTCTGAATGCACACAATGTCACTCAGGCACTGGCATTTAACGTGGAAAAGGGAGAAGGGTAGAAATACCTTGGAAGACTTTTTTCTTCATAAATTTCTCTCTCTGCTTTTGGTCTGTTTGTGTTTGTTTGTTGAGACAGGGTTTCTCTGTGTAGCTTTGGAGCCTATCCTGAACTCGCTCTGTAGACCACACTCACAGAGATCCACCTGCCTCTGCCTCCCAAGTGCTGGGATTAAAGGCGTGCGCAACCACTGCCTGGCCTTTCCCTACTTTTAAGAGCTATTTTTCATCAGTAAGCACACCATAATGCTATTATTTTAGAAAAGGTGATATTAGAATAGGAAGTTCTTACACTTATTAAAAATAAAACTACCCTGTGACAACCCGACTGTGGTCATGTCCCTAAAGAAAAGTAGTTTTAAAAATAGTTGTCTTTAAAGCTACTTTTCTTTAGGCGTCTTGGCTGGGTGTTGGTGGTGCACTCCTTTAATCCCAGCACTCAGGAGGCAGAGGTAGGAGGATCTCTGTGAGTTCGAGGCCAGCCCAGTCTACAGAAAGAGTTCCAGGACAACTTCCAAAGCAATACAGAGAAACCCTGTCTCGGAAAAAAAAAAAAGACAAATAGTTGCCTTTATTGGCTCCCGAAAAGTTGTTCTCCCTTGCTGTTTTTAAATAAGGAAAATAAAATTATATTCAGGTGTTGAAAGGGCATTTTCCCATTTCTCTGTAAATTAAAGATGTTTGTAATCTGTATAGCCTAAAAAGACGTAACAAGGTCTTGACCTTGGATGTCAGAGTGCACCTCAGTCTCTAAACCAGTGTGGCACAAGCCCTTGAGGTGACTTTTCCCGGCACTAACATATGTGATCAATTGAACTGTCAATATTTTAACTACATGGTTAAAGCACTATCCTTCTTGGGAATAACTTGTGAGCAAAAGCCTTATTTTTTTTTCTGAAGTTCCCTTAGCCACAGTCTAAATTAGAATCAGGGAGATAACACCTCCAGTTTAGTTCTGGAAATATTAAATGCCCATAGTTACCACTGGGGAGATAGGACACTCAGAAGATAAGACGGTTTCTGGAAGGAAAGAGTCAGTAAATGCCAAGTTACACTTTTACACAGGATGGGTAAGCGTCCATTGGTACGAATGTGATGATTTCCCATTCGGGTTACAAAATCCCCCCTCAGCCCATCAGCGTCTGTGGTTTAGATGCTGTGTTCATGAGATAAGAGAGCACCCTCACCTCTAGGAGTGCAGAAACTCTGAGAAGGCAGAGCTCTTCGTGGTCACTCGGGAAGCTGTTCCCATCACACCAGCATAGGAACGAGTAAATTGATGTTAACGGACTCAGAAATGACACAAGCATCAGTTGGGAAACGTGAACATAGATTTTTTTTTATTTTTAAAGGTAGGGTGAGTGTTTTAAGTTGATAGTCCCTTGAGGAAGACTAAGAATCAGAAAGAATTAAAGGGGTGGGGTGGGGGTGGGGGTTAACCCAATCCTTTGATTGTCCGGTTAACGAGATAACAGAGATAGCCTGACCTGGACGGATGACTCAATAACACTTACAAAACACTGTCACCTCAAAACAAGACAGAAGGGGGCGACGGGACATCTGCAGTCTTCCCCAAACATAATTCCAAGTCAAGGGGCTGATAGCATTAATTATGTTTCCATAGTTACAGTTCACCGTCTCAGTCCCTCAAAACTCAGGAGCAATCCCTTTGACACAGACACTGGGCTTTTCCAGCCCTTTCCCACGGCTTATCACAGTTTCAGACATCTTTAGAAGTGGGATTTAAGACAACCTGATGCTGGCAGACTTAAAAGCCCTCTCTTCACTAGCTGCCTGCCTTGCTTTCCGTGACGTTTCATACAGGTTGGTGACGGCAGTCACGTGTCTGCTGAGGAAACTGGAGACAGATCACGGATGCTTTGGTCCAAAGGACGAGGACAGTTGCCCTCCAGTAGCTTTTGTCCGACCCCCAAACTCTCCATCATCTCTTCAAAACTGAGTGGTTTTCCCATCTCCCCAGCCATGGCCACAGTAAGTACCGCTTGTCAATTAAACATGAAACGAAACGCGATCCTCCCCCAGTCAACAACACTGGGGAATTGGATCTCCCGTCCCGTGAGGGATTGCCGGAGATGAGACCACAGATGGCTACTATTGGTAACAGGAGTATATAATTCAAATGACTTATTTATGGTAGTTGTCAAGGACACTGGCGGTGACTGTCTTTTCCTCACAGACTCTACTTCTCTTTATGTCCTCAACCTGACAGTTATATTTGAGGGAGGGCAAGAGTTACATTCTAATGGTTTGTTACATGACGTGCCCTATGACAGGCCCTCTAAGTGACAGATGGATGAGAGCTACAAATGTGTGAAAAGGACAGGCGGGAGAGAGAGAGAAAGAGGAGTTTGAGGGGTCTGGTCTTAGAACAAGGCATTGATCTCAGAAAGAAACGGTTTTGGGAGCTATCAATTAATACATAGACTTAAAAAGAACTTGACAGACCAGGCATGATGGCACGCATCTCTAAATCCAGCACTCAAGGGGCAGAGGCAGGAGGAGCTCCCTGAGTCTAAGGCCAGCCTGGTCTACACGTTGAGTTCAGGACAGCCGGGGCTACTGAATTCAAGTCTTGGCCCTCGTGAGAGTGAGAATTTTGTCAGAGGCCTAGCCAGGGATTAAAAGCAGAGTCACTCTATAGGGTCAAACAAGCCAGGGCTGGCAGCAAGGTTCTGTCAAGAGTCAGAAAGAGCTTCTGTCATGGTCAAAAGACATGGGAAGTGGGGTGAGGTTAAGCCAGGAAAAGGTACCAGCTGGAGTGAGTGGTCTCTCTGGTTAGGTTGTCCAATAGGACCCTTTAAATCTTAGTGACGCTTGGGCTTCCAAGACAACGCCCCATACTCTCCCCGCCCTCCAAATGTCTATGCCACATTCTAGAACCTCAAGGGTTAAAGACTAGTGTTAGCAGAAGCACTTCCTTCAAGACAAGTGTCCCTGGACAGTTGCAAAGACAACCAAAGCATCTTGGCAAAGACCAACAGCATTCGCTGTGTGACCAGACACACCACACACATTCGAGGCTAAAGTTTGTGCACACTACTAGGGTCCACCCAAACTGTCACGTAAAGTCTCCATTGGGTTTCTTGGGCACCAAGGTGCTTTCTCATAGGCAGATCCGTCTTCCTCATGCCTTTTTTTCCTCTCCCTGGCCCACAGAACAGGCAGGCAGCCGAGGTCGCATAAGATCCAAGACGCTCAACTCCATTGAAGCCTGAAATGGAGTCTGAACTTGTGCCTTAGATTCCCAGTTAGCTGTTCTCTTCTTCCCAAGGAATGAACAGTAGTGGGTAACCCTGGGAGTCCTGTCTCCTCAGAGGTTACGATGTCCACGCTGTGACAGAGTTCAGAAGTCACAGCAAATGCGCCCACTCATGTCTAGCCCAGTACCTTAAATGTTCCAAAGCCCACTGGCATCACAAGAGGTGAGTTCCACACCTGACATTGTGTTGTTGGGGGAGAAAAACCAGGCACACTAAATGTCATATCAACTTCCTCGTGCAATGGGATCAAGGTGTATATAAAGTGTAACTAGCTTCATATTCGTAATTGAGCCCTGTTCCCAAGGTATCCTAACACACACACACACATACACACCTGACTGTACACACATAATATTCCAGAATTTGAAACATTCCAAGTGCTCTGGGTGAGGGTCACTCAGCTTGTCTATGCGTCTTACTTGATAAGACAATGTTCTTTGACATCTATAAGAAGTGTCTATGTAGATTATCATCTTAAAATTTACATGTCTGAAAAACAGACTACCTTTTTATGTGAAAAAGAGAGAAAATTGTGACTCTACATTGGTGTTTGCCTGGAAATAAAGAGATAAATTCTGCAAGGCTTCCTAGGCCACGAGGGGGTGCGGGACAGGGAGACTAATGGGAGGGATCCTTGTTTTTCACAGTACACATTTTGTACTCTGGCTTCTGAGTCACACAATGTACTGTCTATTTTTAAAACACACACACATTTTAAAAATAAAAACAGCGCTCGCAGATGTTTGGGAGCCGCGTACTGGGAGGCAGAAGAGCACAGGCTGGAAAGCTCCGCTCATTGGCAAACCCAAGCAGAGGCCAGGGGAGGTCTCCCCGCCTCCCCCCAGGCAGTTCTTTCCCTGCAGAAAAGGCTGTAAAACAAAAGCTTCCAGCGTGGTGGAAATGGAGTTGATGGAGTGTTAAGGAAGTCCCAGAAGTGGAGAGAATTGATTTTTCTTTAAAAAATGAATTTGGATTTATTCCCAGTACGTGGCCCAGATGCTAGCGTGCCCTCTGAATAAGGGCAGCATTCATTAAACACACCTTGGGACTGCACCTCGCAGCGGCGTCGGGATTCTCAACGTGCCTGGTCTTGGAACCCCTGACCGGTTCTAATCAGCATTTCGGGAGTGCAGCCGCCTGGCAAATTATCAGACACTCTGAGTCAAAGCACTCACTGAATGTCTTTTGTGTAGCTCTGGGCGTGATGCACGATGCTTCCTGACAGGGTGCAGGCTGTCTCTAGGCTGGGAACTCTCCTGGCCCCCAGGAAATGGGGGCTGGGTGCAGCAACCTGCCCGCCTGCTCCAGCCTCACTTCTCGGGTTTCTTGCCTTTTCTTGCCTTTTGTCTAAGACTAGAGTGTTTTTCCTTCCCGACTTGGTGGACGGAATGGGTTGACAGCCCCTGATGAAACAGAAAGAGTCATGACCGTCATGACCGCTAGGCTCTTACCCAGTCCTGTCCAATAGTCCTCCATCCCTGTGGTCCCCGATCCCCATCCTCTTCTGGTTCCAGACCCTTCTCCCTCACCCAGCTTGGAACACGTTCTGGTTCCAATAACCAGATTGGCAACCAATAAACAGACCCTGATATAGCTGCGAACCTCCCCACAATTCTCATAGTAACAAATGATAGCAAGAGATGAACAACGGGGTCTGCTAGAGGGACAGCAGGTGTGTTTGTTGGTGTTGGAAGGCAGAGCCTGGTGCCCCAGCGTGAGGTCTGGTTCCTAGACAGGGAGTTCTTAATTGTCTGTCTCTGTGTGTCCCTCTGAGTCATTTTAGGACCCATTAGTGAATTTGCTATGAACCACCATCCATCATGCTTTCGCCCATGAGCCTCAACTGCAGGGTTATAAGGGAGGCACCCCTACCAATAGGGAAATCTTTACTTTGGCTTCTGCTGGGTTTGGGGAACGGGGAGAGGAAAGAAAAACTCAAACGAGGTGAGAATGCTCCTTTTCCTCTCTCGAGACCCCGCCGCCTCCCACCTAGAGGTCATAAGTGATGACTCCCACTCTTGTGCTATGGGTAGCCCCCCAGAAATGACACAGTTTATAGACAACTGAATGCCTTATTCCTGCCAGCTGGGACCACACCCAGGTATACGGGGATCTAGTTAGGTGTGATCCCGAGTGTCCAGAGAGCAGGCTTTTGAAGGCAAGACCGACAACCTGGCATCTTGCTTGGCAGCCACAGAGGCGGGGTTAGGAGGCTTTGCAGAAGCAAGCAGTTTAGCAGAAGCTAAGTGGCTATCTGTAGGAGGTTCTGCACGAAAAGGCCAAGTTAACTAGGACATCCTGACCTTGGGTTCCTAGAACAGAGTGGGTAATTTCCCATGGGATTCTCCAGCAAGGAGATCAGTTTCTAGTGAAACGTGAAACAGCCTCAGCAAGCATGCAAGGTGGAGGAACTGTCACAGTTGTTTGCCCCGAGGCCCCATGCAAGCACACAGCACCGCGGTGACCCTCCGCCCACATGTTTGTAAATCGTCCTGCATTTGTAACAAAATCCCCTCTCTCCTGGCTCCGTGTTCCGTCCTGAGGATGGTGATTGTGACGATGACAGTCATCGTCATTCACGCGAGTGCCACGCGTGCACATCCGAACAGGTGAGGATACGGACTGCAGGAGCCAATGCCCAATGTAGGTACTGGATGTGTTGGGAGAATGACTGAGCACCTGTTGGGATGCCTATGTTGCAAGGACTGGAAAGTTAGACTAGAAACGCCGTGAACTGGTTTATTGTGCTGAGTAATAGCGACCATTACAGTCATCTTTTACAGCCCTCTAGTTCCCAAGCAGCACAACATATAAATATCCTTAAGTGCGAGTCAGCTTCATTTTATTATAAGTTTTATCTGATATGAAAATGAACATTATGTAAGTAAGATATCATTTTGTCACACTGGCTGGGGGCCGGGGAGGGGGGCCTCCAGCTCCCCGCTCTTGAGTGACCCTGGGGTGCAAATGGAAGTTGAGGGCGGCAGATAGCAGCAGCAACAGGAAACCTGGCTGGAATCAAAGTCGGTTTTACATTGAATGTGCATCTTGAGCCTTCTTAGCCTTAATCTTTCAAATGTATTCCTCCCTTCTTGCCAGACTCCCATCTGTGTTGGGACTTTCTCCACGCTGCATAGACAATTACACACTGGCAGGCAGTGTTTTCGCGTGGATGCTGGCATTCCACATTCACCCAGCACTCATGGCTCCCAGAGCCCCTTTCCATCCCTCTCCGTCAACAACTGGCATGCTGTGGCTACCCCACTTTGCCGTACGGAAATACGGACCAAAGATGGTCTCCACGGTCAATGGGATCAGAGTCAAGTCGGAGCTTCTCGGTCCTGGGGTTGGAGACTGTTGATCCCATGGATTCCAGGAGAAAGACCACTGGCTCACACCACGGCCAAATTAGTTAAAGCAAACTATTAGTTAAGGCAAGCTTTTTTATTCTTATACACAGGCTCTCTCTCTCTCTCTCTCTCTCTCTCTCTCTCTCTCGGTGGGGTTCAAGAGATCAGAATTGGACATGGATGAGATAAGGGCCTTGTAGCTCAGGAGAAGGGGGTTTCTAAGTGGGGTGTCTGGCAGGCAAATACGCAGGGGTCACAGAAGCAGAACACAAGTTGGTCATAACAACCCCCTGAAGCAAAGACATGGAGGCAAGGTAGTCATAACGTGGTGTTTGCGGCAAGGTGGTCATAACAATGGGTGGGCATAGCAATGCAGCCTTAACCACAGGTGGTCATAGTAGCCCTTTTTAAGCAAAGACATGTTTGCGATTCCTGGGTCAGGCAGTACAGAACCGTTTGTAGTTAAGGTTAAGGTGGACATAGCCCAATCCCTGAGAAACAGGTTTATTCCTAATCCCTGAGAAACAGGTTTAATCATAAACAGTAGTGAGCCTCGTTTGCCTTTACTATAAGATGGCTTTCAAGCCTAAAGTCTTTCTTCTGGGCTATTCAAACTCCAAGTCTGTAGGAATCACTTCTCGTTGGCTTGTGATGATGCTTCCCCTGCACACATGGTGGGGGGGGGGGAGCCGGGGAGTGGCCTCTTTGCCACATTGGGCTCCTTGTCTTGTATCTCCAAGGGCAGCTACTGGGCATGTTGGCTGCTTTTCCTTGCCAAGCCCTTGCCCTGAGAACCAGCTCAGAGAGCTTTTCTTTAAGACTACTCCGCTCTGGTTCCCAAGGAAAAGTCTAGTGTCTGTGAAGACAGTCTTTTCTTGAAGGTGGGCACGGAGCTGGACAGAAATCAACTCCAGCTGTGAAACCTGCCCCTGGGCTGGAAGGGAACAGCATGCCAGGTTCACGCTCCTTCTAGTTCTCCTTCTGCAAACCCAAGGGACCCAGGAAAAGGGACCCCGGCCGTGGACCCGCTGGACTCTGGAGTCAGTTAGTTCTTGTTCTGCAATGACCGGCTCCAAACACCTTGGCACGATATTTAAAGCCCTCTGGGGTCAGGCTTTCTTTCCATTCTCGGTGTTTGTGTCACCCTCTGCCCCCTCCCCAGCTTCTCAGCTCTCAATCCCAGGACACCTTTGACATGAGCCTGCCTTCCTCTCTGTTCAGACCCTCTGCTCCTAGAGATGTGGCATTACATAACACACCACAAATCTGTTGTCTTGGAGGGAGTTATCCCCTTCCCCACTTTGGCAGGCCATGGGTGATGGGGGACGACCTTCTATATATATGTTTCTCTTATTGGTTGATGAATAAAATGCTGTTTGGTCAGAGAGGCAGGAAAACAGGTGGGGATAGGAGAGGAGGAGAATTCTGGGGAAGGAAGGCAGGGGAGAGCTCACCAAAAAACAATCGCCGTGTAGACCGCCAAGGAGTAACAGGTTCAAGCATTCTCCCAGTAAGCCCAGACCATGTGGAAATACATAGATTAATAGAAATGGGTTAAAAATTAAGACAAAGCTAGCCAGTAAGGAGCCCTAGCCATCGGCCAATAATTTTATAATGAATATAGCGTCTCCAGTTGTTTTTCTGGGACAAACGGTGGCAGGACCTGGCGGGACAGGAGAGCTGTCAGCAGCACGTGGGGACAGACTCCACAGAGGACAGGACACACCTACTCCTCTTTGAAACCTCTCCCCTCTCTGGTGACAAAGAGCCGAGTCACAGCAGCAGGCTCCAGCTGTAATCCTTAAAACTGCTCAGCTTCCGTTTTACTTCTCTGATGACGTGTGACAAGTGATTTTGTTTCTCACTAGAGGAAGTGGTAAAAGTGTCCTTTTACAACAAGCCTTCGCTAAATCACAAAAGCAACCCCATTTATTAACTGAGCAGTGGGGTGCACACAAAAAATGAAAGGTAAAGATGGAACATACAGAATCAAACTGGGCGACACAATTGAGGAACGGGTGCAACTTCATTGTTTCTGCTAGCTTGGTGATGGCTAGTATCTCCCTTCTCTGCCTCCAGACCCCAAACTAGATAAGAGGAGGATGCTAAGTGTCTTAGTTTCTTTTCTTTTCTTTTTTTTTTTTTTTTTGTTTTTGTTTTTGTTTTTCGAGACAGGGTTTCTCTATTGTTTTGGAGCCTGTCCTGGAACTCGCTCTGTAGACCAGGTGACCTCAAACTCCCAGAGATCCCCTGCCTCTGCTCCCGAGTGCTGGGATTAAAGGTGTGTGCCACCAACGCCCGGCTGTGTCTTAGTTTCTTATATTAAGTTTGTCTCACACAGTAGTGCTGGCTTGCAGAGGAAATGAGACACAGAGACGCAACCAGACACATCAAAATTTCCGGGACAGTGCCCTAAGAAAACCTGATGTGAAAGCTTTGCCCAGGACTTTTTACAGTGAAAACTGAAACTCGAGGCTGAGACAAATCTGAACATAGATGAGAACAAGACTGGATGACTTCACCAAGAGGGTCGTGTCCAGGAGGATCTACCATTGGTCGAATCATTTATTTCACTGTTCTTTTTATCCCCCTTTTTCAGATGTTGCAACGAAGTCTCTTTGGGAATACCGTCCATGTCCTGGGCAGCGTCTGGAGGAAGGCACACTTCAAGTTTCACAGTCCTTTTTCTGATCTGGCTTTTGCTTTACAAGTAGAAAAGGTGACAGCTGGCTCGGTCACTTCCTGTTCCTAGTCCCGTCTTGCTGGTCTAAACTTCTATATGGATGCACGTGTCACTATAATCAAATGCAGGAATGAACGTGCATCTATGAATGACAAAAGGCTCTTTAATGCTACCAAATACTGGTTAGGCTCTAACCAAGTCCTCATCTCCTTATCCCTCCAACCCTTCTCAATTCTCGTCGTGCTGCTTCTCTCCAAATTTCGAGCCCCCAGAAAGATTTGCAAGGCAGAAAGAGATCTAGAAAACCTTTCTGGCTTGTTTGAAATATCAGTAATTCACGTCAGAAGTCACTCATCACACCTCAATTTCAGGGGCTAGCCAACTGGTTCCTTGCCTCCTTCCTGAGGGGGCCACAGGAAGCTGGTAGATGCTGGCTTGCTGATGGCATCCAGCCGTAGCCCACAGAGAAGGTGACGCAGAGGAGCAGGGCCCTTTGCTAAGCTCCCAGGAGACAGCACAAAGGGAAGGTTGCAGAGGAGCACAAAGGAGGACAGCGTCCAGTTCCGAGACTGACTTCCTGTAATGCTGTCCCTGGGGTTTCACTGGAAGCGCCCTCACCCAGCTCCAGCCGTGCACCTCACTGGCCTTTTAACCCACTTCAGGGAGGAGCCCAGAGCATTCAGATGGCTGTACAAGGTTGCGTCATCAAATACTTACTGTTTTCCAGAGAGGAAAAAGACGGCGGCCTTCACAGGTAAGAGGGCTGTGGCTGGTGAGTGCATACAAGGTGGCCTGGTGACCTAGCATCTTCACATGCTCAGCAGCCACAAAGAATTCTCGGGTTGCCTCAGGAAGGATGCCGGTGCTTTAAGACAGAAATGGCTCAGGTTCTCCCAGAGGGGCTGGGTTAACCAGGGGAGGGCGCTCCTGAGGTCACACTCAGTGTTCACCTACAGAATAAGCTTGACAGATTCCGTGGCCTACTGCAGACCACGGGCCGGGTGAAGTGAAACACAGGGTTTGAGGTGTGCTGAGTTTCCCACGTGAGATGGGCAGGCCCGACATAACGTCCCTACAGAGACTCGGGCAGCGATGAAGGAGCCCACAAATGAAGGAGTCATCTTCCTACTTAACCTGCTGATGTGGAACCCTGTTATGCTCACACTCAGATCAGCCTATTAGAGGGTGAGGAAGCAGGACTAGGAGGGAGAGACACCTTCAGGATGGGGTGGTCCCCAGACGTCTCAGTGAGACGCTAGGCGGAGCCAGGGAACCCACGCTGCTCTTCAGTCTGCCCACCTTCGGCAGGGGTTCCACATGACCCACCGGGGCCAGTCATCGGCTAGGGCCCTCCAAAGGGAAAGTCACTCAGTCATTTCTGGGCAAAGTGACGCCAAGCCATTAGAAAAGTGGAAAAGTTGGAATCAAAAGGAGCAGAACCCAAAGTAGATGGGGGACACACTGTGAGAGTAGAAGAGATTTGAATGGAAACACACACCCGTTTCCTACGTAAGTACACACCTAGCAGTTGGCCTGGGCTAACTCGTTGAGCACATGTAAATAAGCCACTGCTCTGGGAGCACTGCTCTGGGAGCCCTGCTCCTGGTAGCCTTCCCCGCCACAAGTTCCCTCTCCTCCCTGTAAGCATTCTGCCTGTGCAAGCTTTGCACTTATTCTATACCATCAAAGAGCTAGGCGAGCAATAAGAATGACCGCTAGTCTCTGTCAGTGTTTCCTTGCAAAACAAAGCATAAAAAAAAGGTTGCTCCCACTTCCCAGAGAAGTTGGAGATCCTTGGGGCACCGGTGTGTCCTGAGATGTGACAGTAAAGAAAAACAAAACTCGGGACCCCGATGGCCCGAATGACTCAACCTCCGTATCTCACCTCTAAAACGGGAGCAAACCCAGTACTGCCACAGAGCATGCTCGTGGGTTAAACGAGGTAATACGTGCAAAGTGCCTAGCGACGGCCAAGGGTGAGCCGATGCGAGCAGGAGGGGAGAGAGGCTGTGGAAACAGCAGGTGCGCGTGCCCGAGGGAAAGACCCGGGAATGTGCAGGGGAGCCTTAGGGCTCCATCCGGGAAGGGGGTTTTGCAAAGTGAACGTCGTGGGAGGTCAAACCGCAAGGATGATGTAGGATTGGACTTGAAAGACGACTGTTGGCAACACATTCAAGGTGACCCGTCTTGGCGCTCAGAGGCAGACAGCAGCGGGACACATAGGATGGAACAGGCTGGTGCTGCTGAGAGGATTAATGGGCAGCTATAGTCCAAGATCAGACTATCCTGTGACTCCCCGGTACTGCGGGCTGAGAGGGGAGCCAGGAGGCGGCCACACACACACACACACACACACACACACTCACACACACACACACTCACACACACACACACACACACACACACACACACACACACACGCACGCACCCAGAAAAAGACATAAACATAGAGGCCAGGCTGCTCATTCCGTTGCTGTCTTGTCTTGCCTTGCAGTCTGCGTCACCTGAGCCAGCGTGTGCAGGGCCAAGCCCTAGCTGCTGTGCTGGCTGGCATCCTATGGACTGCGGGGGCCGCTCGGAAGGCCGTCCTCTGTCTTGTCACCGAAGACATCCACAGCACTTCCATTCTTGACCACTCCAGCGACAACTTCATTGAGAGGGTGAGTTCACCCCAGCCACTGTGTTAGCTGAAGGGTCAGTGACGCTTAAGTGTGCACATGGTCGTGGGAGCCCAGCCCCCACTGAGGACCCGGATTAACCGGAGGGACCAATGGCTGTAAGTGACTACTGGCGGCCAAAATGGCGCATTTCTCCTAAAGCTCGCTTGGATTAAGCACGTACCGCATTCTGGTAGACTTCAGTTCAGTGTATCTTAGTGGTAAAATACGCTGCTAGGCCCTGTGTTTGACACACGCCACCTTAAAAAAAGGATTCCACAGCTGAAATCAGCATTGACTGCCTCTATCTGTCATCATAAAGATAGTTAGACTCTACCTGGGGAAAAATATCCGCTGGTGGTTTTATTATTTGAGATATCATAGTGACTCAAAATTGAGGGCTATCACCTGGATGCCATCACCACCGGGCTTTACCAAGTGTGTTTTATGTGGCCTTGTGTTTGATGTCAGTGTTTAGCAATGCGATTTTGTAACGAAACAAAAGCCTCCCGTTAGGTAATGACAGCGACATGATATCTCTTAGAGATGCCTTTCATCTTCCTTCTTGTTTTTTCTTTATCTTCAATTCCTGATCTGCAGCTCCAACTGTTTGAGTTTTCAGAGAGAGAAGCCACTGAGAAATTCATCTATGATCATTTGCAATGTGTAAGTGTTTAAGTGTTGAGGTAATCTGTGTCTGTAGAACGGATCTTACAGAGATCTTCATTCTTTGCAAAGAGCGTATTTCCAATGGTGCTTGTTAAGAAAACCAGGTCGTTTCTGAGGGCTAAGAAACAAGAGACAGACATTTCGCCTTTCCCTCCTCACGGCCTGGAAAGAGGCCAGATCACACAGAGGCCACTCATGGATGCCTCCTCTTCTCCAGCTAATCAATTCCAGAAAATAGCACCTTTCAGGCCGTATACCAGGATTTCTTTTGAGAGGAGCTTGCATCATCTAACGAATAACAAACAAAATGGAGGAAAACTAAGCTATGTGAAAAATCCTTCACGTTCACTTCAGGTAAGTGACTTCCAGCCTGGCAAAGGCAGCTGCCTTTCATCTCTTCCAATGACACTGTCACAATATGCACCGCTGCACAGCTTCTTCCCCTCCCTGGGCAAGGAGGGGACAAAGTAGTAGATAATAATGGTAGGAAAGTGGAAGGTGTTTTTTAAAGACTTCTATCAAGGAAAAGAAAACGAAACATGGTTTTTCTGAAGAATCAGAACCCTACAGGGTAAGCAGAGGCAATTAGCAGACTAGCCGTGAAGCCATGAGCCGCAGAGAACACGGGCAGAAGTGAGATCTATAAAGCCCACTGCAAAGGCAATAGAGGCAGAGAGCTTAGGCGTGAGTGCTTACATACACACTGCCCACGATCTTGGCTAAACTGATGCAGACAGGCTTTCCATCAGAGGATCTGAGCTGAGGCTGCCAACACATTTCCCCATCAAAAACTAAGCATCAGGTAGGCATGAGTAGAAGACACCTTAAACCCACGAGGACTGCAGTCCTGGTGGAGAGACATGAGGGCCCCGCTAAGGAGGAGCAGGCACCATTTCCTGGGTGAGGGAGAGCCTCGGGTAAGGCTACACTGTAGTCAACAGACCTTAATCAAACCCTACTTACCATCAGTTGTATCTGTCCTGCGTCCCTTTCTATTTAGACATGCTCAGCCCCACCTCCTCGGTCGAGCAAAGTGCTGAGGTCCTAGCGCTCCCCCTCCCCTGCCCCACAAACATACAGACTGAAGTTCCTAGGAGTGGGATCTTTGTTTGAAAATGTGGTCATTTAAAGATGTGGTCAAGTTCAGAAGAGGTGAGGCTGGATCAGGGTGAGCTGGAATCCAATGATGGATGTATTTGCAAGAGGGGACATTTGCAGACTGCTTTGGGGGAAGAGTGCAGTGAGACCCAGCTAAGGCAGAGAGACGCCTCGGTGATGGGCCTGAGCACCAACAAGTAATGATGGCTTCAACAAGCGATGTCCGAAGACTCAGGAAGGACCTATCCTAGGGCCTTCGGGGAAAGCAGTGCCCTACGCCAAACCTTGGTTTTAAACTCCCACTTCCCAGAACTGTTAGGGTCCGGAGTCCGACTGTTCCAAGAACCAAGGTGTGCGGCTGTGCATTATTCCATTTAACCTTTGCAACAAATCCCGGGGAGAGAGGGTTGTAATATTTGCTGAAAGTTGCATGTAAGACTAAAGGAAACTAAAAGTAAAGGAGCTAATGGATAAAGCTGTCTTCGGGCACCTGTCAGTGTCAAAGCTCTTTCCGAGTCTCCTGCTCCTTCTGAATTCAATGGGGGCGACTCCGGACGCACAGTCAGCAAAGCAGGTCAGCGCAGCGTAACATCAACGGTCCTGCTAGGGAACACACCGTCTATCTTAGCCATGATGTAGAGAGAATCCCTAAATAGAAATAGGAAAAAGAAAGGCTAAGTTGAAGAACTAGAGAAGGTCGGCCCATTGGTGGGTTCCAAGCGAAGAAGGAAGTGGCCGGGAAGAAGACAGCCTCCACTTCTCCCTGCAGCTCGGAAGGGGTGGGCTTTTCTTAGATCTGACCTTGACGTCACACCCACCCACGCCCATGTGCCCTGTGTCTGCAGTGCTTCTAAGCAAAGACGTTGTTCTTGTTTTTCACAGTTCAAAGGGGAAGGAAGCCACGGTGTCATGCTGTTCCTGTACAGCCTGGTCTTCTCCAGAACATTTGAGAGGTAAATTCCACAAGTGTTCGCACGCGGTCATTGCCTACAGGATTGGGATCACATAGACATGGACCCGGTGGGAAGATGTTCTCAATCCATATTTTATCCAGTAGTTATCCTTCTGCCCACTCTGTTCTTTAGTTGATTCATCCGTGAGTAGGCAAGGTGTCTTGTGTGAATATTTTATTATCCACAAAAATATCCCCCTTGGATCCTAACTCCTGTCTATGCTATGCAAAGTTCTGTTCTTGGCACGTGGGACCTGTAAATAGGAGACAGTGAGAAGCTCATCTTCTGTGGGTTCCACTCTGGGGAAGATAAGAGACATACCCAGAAATAGTGGATGAAACCTAGGCATCCCTGACATCCCGAAGTGGCGTAGGGGTAATGACTCCTGGTAGATGATAGAGGCGGAAGGGTCCTGCAGTGTGCACAGAAAGTTTCACAGAAGAGGTAGACTTTCTTGCCGACTCTAAGAGAAGCACGAGGCTGTGAGGGTCAGACAAAGGGTAGGGGCTCCTAGGAGGGGAGAATTCCAAGGTCTCCCCAGTGTCCATGAAACTTGTCTTTTACAACAGCCACAGTTGCACGGGCTATGCTGGCATCTGGTTAGTAGGTTCATTTAAGTCAACATGTATTGAAGTGTAGCCCCGTTCCTAAACATGAATATTCTTCCCATTAGTATCTTCAATATTAATGAATAGGCCAATCCTTTGAGTCGTTTGCTAGGATAAAGATGTGCTTGGCATGCCTTCACAAGCCTGCAAACGCAGCCACTCAGGAGGCTGCGTGAAGGGGACCACAAGTTCAAGGTCTGCCTGGTTACAGGGTGAGTTTAAGGCCAGAATGGGCAACTCAGTGTGATTTTCATTCAAAATAGGGGTGATGTGGAGCCAGGGAGCTGGCAAGATGGGTCAACGGTAGAAGACACTTGTCACCAGGCCCTTGGCCAACACTGTCTGGTGTGACCAGGTGTCACCACTGTCAGCCGAGCATCTGCCACGGAGGATAAGCCCCTTCCTGAGGGAGCCCAGCACCGGTCTAGGGCGCACGCAGGGATTTCGTCGTGTGGTGCGCATGCGCCTTCTTCCTCTTCCCTCCCCACTTACTCCTTACGTCATCATCCAAACCGCAGCTTCTCTATGAACCCTGCAGCCCTGGTCCTGGTCCCCGGGGATGTCGAAGGCATGAGCAAGGGACAGTGGCCTTGCTATATGTGATCACTGTTTGGGGCCAGATGCTGACAGCTCCCCTCATCCTGCAGGCTTCAGAAAGACCTGGATTCCACCACCACCCATCTCTTGCAGTCCCGTGCGGGAAGCATCCTGTGCAGGCAGGTAGGCGGGAAGACTTCACGTTTCTTTCAGGGACTCTGGATCAGGCTTGCTTTTTAATGAGTCCGTTTTCTCCTTGAGCAAGACCTGGTCGTGCTGTCTTTGAAAGATGAAGTCATGCAATCTCAGTCCCTACCTTCCGGGCTTCCACAGTCCTTCCTACATTACCCACAAAAGCCGGAGATCTCAGAAACTGAGATCCTTGGCAAGACTCAACAGGTATCCCTAATATCCAACAAAACAAACGACAAACAACATTTTAGCTCTGTGCTTCGTAAGTCACAACAATGGAAAGCTCATTTAAAACAAATATACGGGAATAAAAGCCATTGAGTGGGTGGGAGGAGTGAGTTCTAGAATGAGACTCAGGGAAAAAAGAAGAACAAAAAAACAACTATGCTTTTTTTTTTGTTTTGGTTTTGGTTTTTGGTTTTTCGAGACAGGGTTTCTCTGCATTGCATTGGAGGCTGTCCTGGAACTCTCTGTAGACCAGGCTGACCTCAAACTCACAGAGATCTCCTCCTGCCTCTGCCTCCTGAGAGCTGAAATTGAAGGCGTGCGCCACCAACGCCCTGCCCACAACTATGGTTTTAATTCTACCAATTTCATATCACACATATGCTTTTACAGAGCTGTGTTTGCATAGCTGCATTCGTGTGTGTGTGTGTGTGTGTGTGTGTGTGTGCCTGAGAGGCAAGCCCTCTACCACTGAGGGCTTTTAAAAGAAGACAGTCTTCCTTTCATTGCTACCTGAAATGTAAATATTAACAAACTCTTCCATCTAGGCAGTTATAAACATGATCTTGACTGGGAGAGCGAGTCCAAATGTCTTCAATGGCTATGAGAAAGGAAACTCTGAGGAAACGTTACATGGAGTCCTGACCCGCAGTGATGTTGGCTACTTGCAGTGGGGGAAGGATGCTTCTGAGCACGACCGACTCTCGCAGGTTAGTGTGCTTTGACTCTCAACTCTAGAACCAGAACACAAGTACTTCCTCGTGTTTAAAGGCGTCTATATGAATTTAAATCTGAACCATTTTTCCCTTTCGGTACCTTTGGTAAGCCTCCCTCCAATCACTCACACACACGCACACACACACTCATACACACACACACTCACACACGCACACTCACACACACACACTCACACACACACACACACACACACACACACTCAGGGTCTTCATGGAAACATCCAAGTCTGTGTTCTTCATACTTTATCTCACATATTTTAATGCCTGCAAAGTATATCTAGTGAAAGCCACATGAGAACACTTATTGAGAAACAGTATTTGAAATACACGGGTGGATGGAGGCTCCCTTTCATGCCCAGGTAGCCACAGCCCCAGGAGTCCTCCGAATCCTTTATTTATGCAAATGAGTGTGCATATGCTTCCTGTTGCTGAAATACTAGAATAGAGACCCCCATTTTTTGATACGCCTGTCAAAACAGAGAAAAGCAGACAGAGAGTGAAAACACTTTTCCCACGCCACGATGTTGCTTAAGGGGCATTGAGCCAAAGTTTCCACCCTGCGAACAGGAGAGGCAAGGACAGTGGAAAGCAGCGGTTCTCTGGAGTAGCCTTGACACTACTGGAAGACAGTTCCCGCTGATGGGGGCATCCGTGTCCTTCCTGTCCTAACCTGGGTAGCAAACAAAGCCCTGCTCAGCACCTGTCCTGTCTGTCCTCTCTCATGGTCCTGCTACAGATACCCATCATGTGTACAGAGTTTCTCACAGGACAGCTTCAAATCCGTGACCTCACCTACCTCTCCACCTGTGTCCATGTGTGTGCTATTCACAAACCCAGCATCTTACACACGGGTCTGGGTGACATCAAAAAAATAGCCTTTGACCGTGGCAGGCTGGTAACTTTTATGCACAAATGTGTTTTGAAAGTTTCCTCATTGTTCCTTAATTGTATAATTCAGGTATACCATACCAAAAAAATGCCAAATAAACTAAGAGAAATTCCCTCACTCCCACTACCCAGGGTCCATCTTTTCAGAACTGCTCTGTCTCCTTCCCTTGCCTTTGTGCAATCCTCTGCTACTCTCCTGCAATCCTTCTCTCATTTGTCTTCACATGTTGGTGAGATTCTGGCCTTTAGTGCCCTTAAAGGCTGCAGAGAACTCACTACATGCATGCTAAAGACTAAACCCTGGTAGATCGTAGACGAGAGCAGATGGATTACAGTCATAGGCCCTTATCACGTTTCCTAGAAGAGCTGGAGGTTCACTTTAGACTTTAGTAAGTACGGTGAAGAAAACTCAGGCAGAAGTAAGGGTTCCTTTTGCTCGTTTTGCTTTTCTGATAGCCATATATAGTCACTACATCGCTATGGTCTAGTATTCTGTGTGGCTCAGAGCTCAGCAGTGTGCCAAGATTCTGTTTTGTAAAAAATGGAGAAATATGCTATACCATGTTCCCAGGATGGAGCACAAAAATAAAAATGGCAACAATTTTAGCGCTTCTTCTGTTATGACAAAGCTCTTTCACAGTATTGTGTTTTATAACTTGTGTCTTGCTCCTACGTAACCTGGGCTACTATCGATGCTCTTCCTCAAGTCAACTCAATTTGAAGACTGTTTTTAACCTTTACTCCTTTGTAGGAGTGAACCCCACAAAACTATCCGCCCAACAGGGTGGGGTCAAGGTAGATAAAAGGAAGTGAAAGGAAAAGGGGCTTCCATTTTCTCCTGGAAGCCAGCCACGCTTCTAACTCCTGGTCTGTGTGACTCTCTCTCTCTCTCTCTCTCTCTCTCTCTCTCTCTCTCTCTCTCTCTCTCTGATAAATAAATATATTGCTTTCCCTATATAGCCTCGATACTCCTTGGCGATATAAACCAAGAAAGTGCCTTTTCCCTTGTATGCATTAAACAAATGAACACTTGTTTTAAAAGTTTCTTCTCATGGCACTGGCTTCAATGTCACATGTCAGCAATGGACAATGCCTCCCATGTTTAGAAGCCTTGGTGCAAAGGCAGGGAATGCCCTACAGAAGTGGAAAATAATCCTACCCAGTAATCCAGAAATTGGAGACCTCAGAGGGGGAGACCTCCCGAACCGCTTATGCTTCTGAGTAGATGACCATTGAGTTCTCCTGATCTCTGGGCTGTAGCAAACAGAATCGTGCGTGTTAGTCTCTATGGGAAGCCAAAATGTCCCGCGCACCCATGAGACTCACCGGAGACGACAAGGAATAACGTTCAAAAGCTACGGTCAGCCAGGCTCAGCCAGCATCACTTAGTTGGGAGGATCTGTGTCCAGACACAAAAGTGAGTCCTATGTGGGCCACACGTAACATATGCTGATTGTTCTAGAGCAGTGGTTGTCAACCTTCATAACGCCATGACCCTCTAATAAATACACTTCTCACTGTGATAACCCTGACCGTAAAAGCATTTCCATTGCTGGTTCACAGCGGCAGTTTTGCTACTGTTATGAATCAGAACGTTAATACCTGCATCTTTTGACTGCCTGAGGTGACCCCTACGAAAGGGTTGTTTGGCATCCAAAGGGATCTTCACCCACAGGTTGAGAACTACTGTTCTAGAATGACGCATGTGATAAATGCTGGTTAACAATGACATCAACCTGGCTGTATGGGAAACCCACTCAGAGAGCTCTGGAAGTTATCAGTGCCTGGGGCACCCTCAGACAGCACTGATGTCATGGGTAAGACACTCGTGTTGTCACACAGAGCTCCACGTTGCGAAGTTTTTAGCAAGAGTACCTGCCTTTTCGGTTTTTTGCATGGGGTCCTATAAATGAAACGCCGTTTTGACTCCAAATGTTACTTCCTCTGAGGGACACTGCACACGTGAACTCAAATCTTACGGGTGACCCCTACCATCACTGAGGGCTAGAAACCTCTGTCCCACGTAGGCTTCTCAGCTTTGGGCGCTGGGAACGTTTGCCTGTGGCTGTGGACCTGTGCCACCCACTAGAAGCCGGTGGCTCCACCCCCAGGGATGGCAACCCCCAAACATTTGCAGACGTTTTCAAATGTCCCCTGGGGGTGATGAGGGCATGATTGTCCCTAGATGAGAAAGGAGGAAATTAAATAAACTCTTTCAGCTTCGTGATTAAATCCTTGGCGTGAGGAACTGGGAAGCCCGCTATTTCAACAGAAGCCACAAGCAGCAGCGTATCCTCTCTCACCAGGGCTGGCAAGGTGGGCAGCCTTTTGTTCCCTTTTTAACGATGGCAAGACTTTGGGAACGAGCTGCCAGCTCTATCTGAGGCTAAAATTGAGCAGGTGTTTGCAAAGCAGCAGCTAAGCTGGTATGAGGAAAAGGAGCACATGAGAGAAAATGCCACCACGGAGAGGTAGCGCCCATCAGAGTCAGGAATTTGCGAGGGATCCAGCACTAAACCAAGCTCTAAGGAAAATTACCTGCAGAGCCTAAAATATCCTCTGATAAGAAGAGGGTGTTTTCAAGGACCTTAAAGGCAGTTGACAGCACACAGCCCATAGGAGAGAAAAAAAAAAGCAAGAGCCTTCCCTCTTGGAAAAGGGCATGATGTAGGGGACCGCAGGGGCGCTATCCAAAGGCTTGCTTGCCAATTCGAAGTAGGGCAGAGGCTAGAGACTGCTTGGGGTCACTTTAAATCTACATCGAAATCAAATCTAAAATGCTCCCAGCTTTTGGGAAAGTGACTAATGTGACTTTTCATCCTGCTTTCCTGGACTCAGTGTTCTCTCCCCGGGGAGATGCCTGTAAATGTGCCCTCAGTGGAAATTGCCTGAAATTGTACACTAATGGCTTGAAACCCTGAGGACATTTATGATGATGTTTCTGTCATGCACTTGGAGTTTTTTTTTAATGTATTACAGAGCAGCTACAGGCTGATAGTCGGCTTACTTAACCCTCTGAAACATGGATATACAAAACACACACATACACAGTTGATTTTACATGAAGCATGGTTTCATTCTTTCCATGCCATCTCCCTGTAGCAGGACAATTCTCGGCTCGTGAAGCATTGATGTAATTTGGCACACTCACGTGTGTATTTCTCCCTACCCCTGGCAGTCAGTAGCGAGAGGACATAGTATGGAGTAGCCTCCTTCACTGTAGCACTGACAGCCGTGGGCAGAGAGCGCCTAGTTTTCCCAGACTTTGTGCTAGCAATGGACACTAGCTATAGTATCTTCCTCCACTTATAACTCAAAGCTAAAATCCTAAATCCAGTTTGTTCTCGGTCATTCAGTGGAGAGGTTAGAAAGGCCAGAAGGAGTTAGAGGACCTTGCCCAAAACCTTGACCAATCACATGTCGGAGAAAGGTTGTGAGACCTGTTCTGTCTACACACCCAAAGCTCACGGCCTCTGCTGTGCTTTGCCAGTCATTTTCCAATAAATTATTAATATACAAATACTAGTTCTTGTAACTGTTTGCTATAATTAGCACTTTAAAAGTCAGCCATAAATGCAGGTTGATCTTACTCCACCTTTAGTATTTCCTACAGATGCATTGGTGGTGAGCTCTAACATTTTGACAGTGGCAGGGGTTTTAAAACACATGGCAGTTGAGTCGTTTGACGCTAAAGCTGTTATGGGTTTATGAATGACAGGTACTTGGTCGCATGCTTTCTAAAGTGTTTGTCCCCATCTGACTTCTGGACAGGCGTATCATGTCTGTCAGGTGCTGTCACTTTATACCCTCATTAGGACAAGCTCACTGGTGCTTAAGACGTGTGCAAACCAAATTCCTGTGTGCACCGACTTAGTATTTCACAACATTCCAACCTGGAATGGAAATGCCTTGCAGAGCAGGCATTTGCTTAAGAGAGAAAGTGAAAAGGTTTCGGAGTGATGTCACACGGTGCTGGCTCGGAGACCCTCCACAGTCAGGGCCCCTTAGCTTCTGCTCGAAGGCACGATGACACTGCCTGAGACCCACATTCGTGCAACTGGGTGTGCATTGCTTTAAGAGCGTCTGGTGGGTTCTGTGCACGGTGTGTGCAATAGATCTGAAAAGCACGTGTGTGCGCGCTGATGAGGAGAACCTAGGGAGAGAAAGGTTTCTGAGCTCAGAAGGCAACCCGCGAGCCGCCGCCCAACAGCTGGGTTCTGCGGCTCAGGAGAAAGCCGTCTGTGTAGCTCTGCCTTTGAGCTCTCGCGTCCATCTTTTCTTCCGCTGTGACGAAGCTGCAGAGACTGCAAAAAGCACACATCTTTCGGTCCCAATGTCACAGCTCAGTGGGTGAGATTTGAAAAGGAAAAAGATGGCGCTCTCGTCGGATGGCACGGCACGCCCCCTAGAGCCCGCCAGACTGACAGTTCCCGCAGGAAGCAGCCAGCTACCCACGGGGCCAGGCACTATTTTGAAGCCTCCCTGTTACTTTTCTATTTGAAGGTACAAGTTTGAGCGTGAGGCTCCGATACCTAAGCGAGAGCACAAAGCAGCCTGAGTCTAACACCATCTGGAAAGCCCCAGGAGGCTCATCTTATGGTTACACCTGCCAGTGGGAAGAAAACTCAGCTCCGACTTTCAGAAGGGACCGGAGCCGTTTAGGTCTTGCCAGGATCATTCCCGCAGCAGCCCTGGCAGCGCCTACTTCCAAACCGATGGCACTCTCTTCCCTCTTTACATCTTCCCTTTGGAGAGTCTGATGGGAAGAAAATCCGACCTTGGAAATAACCAACAGAGCGGTAGTCACTACACTCCGCCACTAAGCCACCAAGGTGACACCCCGCAAGCGTGATCTACAACAAACCTGCAAACTCTGCCGGAGAAGTTACATCAGCTGTGTGTTCCAGGTGGCAGAGAGGAGAGCCAGACCATTAACAGCTATGCGCGGGAATTGTCACCAGGGCCCAGTGAAGAAAGCACACCATTTCTGACACCATTCTTCCATCACATTGCCCCCTTGGGGCTCGGGGGCTTGCCATACTAGTCTCATTATGCAAAGGCACTTTCTAAGCGCCATTGGCACAAAAAGAAAACCTACTTGGGCTCAGTTCCTGCTCTCTAGTGCCAGGATGTGTCCGTCTTTACTGCCCTTACCGTTTTACAGAGGCTTAAAGACCGGTTTGAGTGACAGAGGGTTTGGTTGCTGAAGGTAATACTGAAACCACTGGGCTTATTACACAATGAGTGAACTTATGGAGAAAGGTATTTTATTTATAGTACCTCCGTATCAAATTTAATTTCCTTCTTACCATGGCAACATGCACAAATTCAGAATTGGTAGGATCTCACCACTAAAATATATTTAACATCCTGCAAAGGGGGAGGGGAGTGGCTGGTAAACCACGTCTATGCAAAAGCAATTAAAACGCTTGACCTGGAAAATGTCAGTCAAATGGACGCATGGTGTGTCCAGGGTGGGGCAGGGGTTCGGGTGACAGCTGATTGGATTCAACCAGGAGGTGCTTTGTGTTTGACTTTTGTGGAACTTGCTGTTTTCAAACGTGGGGGGTCACAGCTGTGGCTAAATCCAGGTTCAGCCACCCGTCCCCAGTAAGCCAATTAAAAGAGCTGAGTTAACAGGGGAAAGCAGAAAGGAGATTTAGTCCCTGTGGCACATTGGGAAGAGGGACTGAGAGATCCAGCAGCCTCCATGAGCCCATCTTTGGGTCCTAAACGTGATCAAAGCCTGAAGAGAGGAACAAGGATGTGCACACCTAAACAGTCCCGGTCAATGAGTGGTCCGGCCACTCATTGACCCATCCTTGTCCAACTCCAGTCCTGTAAGGCAGCCTGACACGTTCTTAGACCTGGTTAAAAGCTCTGTCCAGGAGCTGAGTTTATCCCACGGCTGGGGCCTCTTCCTTCTCCCAGCACAAGAATCCTGGAGCAAGTCCCATTTCTCCGGAATACATTGTTTTAATAGCCTGGTAGTCACACAAAGAGTCACACGTGTCTCTGGGAGATCTCAGGTCTGCCCCAACTGTTACATTTCTTTAAACCAGCTGTTTGTCTCAGTGGTAACCTTAAGGCTCATCTCCTGTTACCCAAAGTGCCATGGACAGTCATGCGGGGCATTTTCCTTTCACCACGCTCTCTCCAGGCATGCAACACTGCCTGCTCAGGTGAAATCCGGTCACTGTGGGGTTCAGAAGTGATCTCTCTGAGTTCAGCAAAGACAACAGTTGCATTGCTGTATGAAGTAACGGTGCTGGGGTGCCAGGACCAGGCCAGGCCCATGCAACCCAGGGACAGCAAAATTTTGCCCATTTTACAAATGCTCTATGGAAAAATGCTTTTATACAAATTGTCTGTATACCTATATATGCAGTTAGTGCATCCATCCAGAATTTACAGGGACTTCCATTGATTTTTTAAAAATCAACCATGAGATCTACCTGAACTTAATGGTACGACACTTTATCACCGGCAGCATCCAGCCTTCTGCTTACTCCATCCCGTTCTTACATTAATGATTGCCTGTTCCAGTTGACTGTGGAGACGCACGCTTGCAATCTTAGCACTTAGAAGGCAGAAGCAGGAGGGTCATGAGTTGGAGGCCAGCCTGGGTTACATGGCAAGTTTGAGGCTACGTGCCAAAACTGTCTCAAAATATTAATATTAATAATTGTTATTCCTGTGTGTCATATCTGCACACATGCTAATCTTACTCCAGGCGAGTACTATTGCGAGGATGCCTAGAAAAGAGCGTGTTCCATGTAACTGATGGATACTTAGTTACCTATTCACAACTTGGGGGAAACGTGTGTGAAACTACCTCCAGGGCCATTTCTCTTCGCATGTAGCTAGTGTGGATTTCCCCCTGCTTCCAAGGTGAGATTCTCCGTGTCTTAGGGTTATCATTGCCGTGATGAAACACCATGACCAAAGGAACTCGGGGAGGAAGCGGTTTATTTGGCTTACACCTCCGCACCACAGTTCATCATCAAAGGAAGTCAGGACAGAAACTCAAGCAGGGCAGGAACCTGGAGTCAGGCGCTGATGCAGAGGCCATGGAGGGTGCTGCTCACTGGCTTGCTCCCATGGCTTGCCCAGCTGCCTTAAAGAATCCAGAACTACCGGCCCAGGGGTGGTCCACACTCCCACATCAATCAGAAATTAAGCAAACACCTACAGGCCTGCCTGATAGCCTGATCTTATGGAGGCATTTCCCTCCTCTCAGATGGCTAGCTTGTGTCAAGTTGACATAAAACTGGCCAGCACACTCAGATTACCCTTGATTAGAGGCATTAATTCTCATGCTGAATGAAGAGTGCCTACTATGTGTACTGGCTGGGTTAGGGATGTGTCCTTCTTAACATATTAACTAGAAGGAACCTCGTTGTGTTTCAAGCACAATAATAAATGTTTTCTGGCCGGGCGTCGGTGGCGCACGACTTTAATGCCAGCACTCTGGAGGCAGAGGCAGGCAGATCTCTGTGAGTTCAAGGCCAGCCTGCTCAACAGAGCGAGTTCCAAGACAGCCTTCAAAACAATACAGAGGAACAAAACATAAATAAATAAATGTTTTCTGAGAGTGAAACACTTAAAGACAAAAGCATCTCCAGTCTTCCAATGCCCCCCACCATCTCCCCATCCCACCTCCCATCCACTCCCCAGGGAGGGCGAGGCCTTCCATGGGGGATCATCAAAGTCTGTCATGTCATTTGGGGCAGGGCCTAAGCCCTCCCCCCGTGTATCTAGGCTGAGAGTGTATCGTTTCATAGGGAGTGGGCTCCCAAAGCCCATTCGTGCACTAGGGATAAATACTGGTTCCCCTGCCAGAGGCCCCATAGACTGCCCAGGCCTCCTAACTGACACCCACGTGCAGGGGGCCTGGTTCTGTCTTATGCTGGTTTCCAAGCTGTCATTCTGGGGTCCATGAGCTCCCCCTTGCTCAGGTCAGCTGCCTCTGTGGGTTTCTCCAGCCTGGTCTTGACCCCTTTGCTCCTCACTCCTCCCTCTCTGCAACTGGATTCCAAGAATTCAGCTCAGTGCTTATTTGTGGGTCTCTGCTTCTGCTTCCAGAAGCTCCTGGATGAAGACTCTAGGATGCCATATAAGGTAATCATCAATCTCATTATAGGGGAATTTAAAGTAGCCTCTCCCTTATTGCTTAGATTCTTAGGGGTCATCCTTGTAGATCTCTGGATATTTCCCTAATGCCAAATTTTTCTTTAAACCTATAATGGCTCCCTCTATTATGGTATCTCTTTTCTTGCTCTCCTCTATTCTTCCCCTGACTCAATCTTTTTTTTAACATTTTTTTAATTTTAAATAGCTTCTTTTACATGTTAATCCCAGTTCCCTCTCCCTCCCCTCCTGTCCTCCCGTACGCCCCCATCCCCCCATCCTCCCACCCTATTGCCAATTCCTTCCGCATAGGGGATATCTAGAGCCTATCATTTCATTCAAGGTAGGGTCCAGGCACTCCCCTAAGAGTCCAGGCAGAGAGAGCATCACTCTTTGTGTTATGGACACACAATGTCTGTTAGTCGCCCCTCTCTCTCTGCCCTGATTCAATCTTCCTGCTCCCTCACGTCCTCCTCCCCGCTCCTCTTCTCCCTTATCTTTCTCCTAATTCCCTTCCCCACCCCCACCTGGTGTTCCCAATTTGCTCAGGCAATCATGTCCCTTTCCCCTTCTCCTCGGGACCATGTATGTCTCTCTTAGGGTCTTTTTTGTTTCCTAGCTTCTCTGGTGGTGTGGATTGTAGACTGCTAATCCTTTGCTCTATTAAAACATCATTCTTAATATTTAAGGCTTAATGATGGAAAAACTCTCCTTTGAAAGAAAGTGCTCCCCTGCCTTTAAGAAATGATAGACATTATTTCTCTCTCTCTCTCTCTCTCTCTCTCTCTCTCTCTCTCTCTCTCTCTCTCTCTCTCTCTCGGATAATAAAGCTTTTCTTTCTTTTTTACATACTAATCCCTTTTCCTCCCACTCCCCCACTTTTGTTCCTCAAAGAGGGTAAAACCTCCCATGGGGAGTCAAAAAGTCTGTCCCATCTCCACAGGGCCTGCCCCCTGTGATAGATATCATTTATAAAGTGCACTATAAAATTATGACACCCAGGGACTGTTGAAGGTTCAGGGTCACCACCAGCAGGATCTGCAACTTGAAGGCCTGACTCAGATGCAGCCAGGTTCTTGAACACAGACAGCTACACATGTCTGCAGAAGCTGTATGTATAACTGGAAGACAATGAAGCTACCTATTCCACAACAAAGTTGAGATAGCATGAAAACATGTGAGGGTGTACTTACTTTCCAAAACTTATGCCCTTGGAAACTTTTTAAAGATAATGCTTTTGGTCAGTCCCATGGGAGTGTGGTCAACTTACTAGAGGTCAAACCCTTGAAGAAAACTAACTGTCCCTCGCGCAGAAGCCATCAACTGTCCGTAGCTCCTCAGTCAGGAACAGGGACTCATGAGCCCCTCCCTGCTACAATGTGGACCGGCTTGATCTTCATCAGGTCTTTTCCAGGTGTCCCCTGATGCTGTGAACTCACAAGTTCAGCAGTCCTGTCATGTCCAGAAGACCCTGTTTCTATTGAGTCCTCCCTGACTGCTGACTCTAACCGTCTTTCCACGCCTTCTTCCCAGAGGGTCCCTGAGCCTTGGCTGGGGAGGGGTGATGAAGATGTCCCATTTGTGGCTGAGCACTCTAGTGATACTTACTTTCTGGACTTTTGTAAGTTGCGAGTATCTGCAATAACCACTGCACAAAGAAAGTCTCTGATGGTGTCTGAGATCCTCACTCGTCTACTGGTATAGAGATATGAATTTAGATGACAATTTGATACGATGAGCATCTATTTAGCAAAATAAAAGCAGCTGGTTCACTCCACAGTTTTTGAGCTTCCAACCATGTGTTCTTGGTCATACTTAAAGTGCCAGGCGTGTGTTTCCTCCTGGAATCCTATCAGAAAGTGGCTAGTTAACCCTATAACACCCATGCCACTATTATACCATGGGTCATTATTGAAATCCACAAGTTCACATCTAAGTAAAGCTGTTAATGATCCCACACACACAAACACACACCCCACCAGAAGCCTACACAACATCTTCCAATGCTTACTATAAAAGCTGGCCATCATGTAGGAGGCTTTATTGTCAGTTCTAACTTGTTTGGTTTTTTTTAACGTCCTGTGACCAAAGTATGTGGTGTCTTCAAGCAATAGGCTCTCACCATTAAGTTATGGTGTGTATCCAATAGCAACTGTGATAGCATATGTATATATGGACATAATTTATAAAATAGTTTCCATATGGACCTTTTCAGACATCCCTAATTACCCCCATCTACCCATGCTTCTACCATACTGTCTCATCCCTCTCCCCGCCTAAGCCTGCATCCCCATTAATCCCCTCTTCATCTTCATAAGGATTCTGGTCACCCTGCCCCGTCTCTATCCCCCACTCTAGTGGCCCCTTTCTAGTTTCCTGGATTCTGCAAGTACTCCAAGTTACTTTAATAATCTTGAATGTGAAGTTTCTCAGGAACAGCAGTTGTTTCACGAGTATCTAGCCAGTTCCGAAAGTTTCCCCTGAGGTGTGGGCCACCCTTCTACCTTGATGATACTGTCTCAAAGCCCTGAGAGAGTTTTTCTCAAAGTTCTTAATTCCTTCCTAGGTGCTCCCAATAACCCTTCAAGCCTGAGGCCCAGTAATGGCTACAACCCCTTTTCACGATTTTTGGCTTCCAATCTATACTGCCACTGTAACTCCTGGAAACACACTTGTCTTCACAGACAAAGACCTGATGATGCTTAGCCAGCTAGGACAAGATCTAGAACCACTAATGAGACTAAGGTTTCTCCATATCATGTTGACCCAAATCTTACACTCTCTCAAGACAGACATCCAGAAACTTCCTGGTGTAGTCCCATTACTAAAAAAAAAGAAAAAAAAACCATAGGGTATCAACCTCTGGAAGATCCATCTTACCATTTAGAACAACCAATCAGAATCAACCATGTCCTTATAACAAGAGTTGCCGTCCTATGAGCCCTAGAGCCAAGAACTGACCAATAAGAACTGCCGTGCTTAGCCCCTTATTTGCACAGCAGAAAGCTGGAGGGAATCAAAAAGAGGACATCTCCCATCTAGAACAGGACCAGTCCATTGTCCTAGGTCAGGCCATTCCCCGCCGCCATGGCATTGAACTTGCCTTTTTCTGCTTTCATCTAATTGTGACGAAGTCTTCACTGTTCTCAATGCCAACCCACCATGGCTATAGGAAGCCAGTATACTCTACTGTACATGCTAACCTGTAGGTGTGTGTGCACAAGTGTGTCTCCATTGTCTAGAAGCTTCTTTCCTCCAGTATAAATGGTTAGTGTTACCATAAAGTTGACACTGGCTGCTTGAAACGTTGCCCAAGCTTGGGAGCCACACTGGGAGTGACTACACTAGCCAATGACACAGACAGAATGGGCACTCTCATTTTCCACGTCTACATTTACATACCACTTTACATGACCTCACACTTGAAGCCAAACTAGGAAGTCTTTGCCTTCTCCATAAGGCTGCTGTGTTTTAAGAGGAGCAATCCATTCAGAGCAAAGGAATCACTACTCTACCACGCAATTCATAGGTACAAATTCATTCTCCACGAAGCTTTGGTTGGGAATTTTATATCACATACAATGGCCTGCAAGCTACATGTGCAATGAGAAGCTCAGAGCTGCTTTGCAACCAGGAGAACGCGTCAGCATCTTTCATTGCTCAGAAAGATCTAGATGTCCATCTGTATTCTCCTTTCCCATTCCAGGTGGGCAGCATGCTGAAGACGCCCACGTTTCCTATTTGGCTGTGCAACATCAATGGAAATTATAGCATCCTTTTCTGCACAAATAGGCAGCTCTTGTCTGACTGGAAGATGGAGCGTGTCTTTGATCTGCACTTTTACAGCGGGCAGCCCTCACAGAAGAAGCCTGCACATCTTACAATAGGTGAGCACTTGAGACTCCCAAGTGTGGGCTTTGGTGCACTTGGAGCTGTGGCTGTCATTGTTTAACAGCTGTGGGGTTACTTGTGCTGCCATTGCAAGAAATACTTAGACTCGGTTCTAAAATGAAGTCCCTGCCTAGGTCCAAATCCGTTGGTGTGGGACTTTAAAATGCGTGTGTGAAAGCATGTGTTAGCGTTAGAAATAACACAGGAAAATGAACAAATTCTAGTTAAGATAAGAAATAAATGCTGAAGAGTCAAATTCCCAGAAATCTTTCTCCAAGACCCTATCTTTAAGCATGGGTTAGCCAAGGCCCCAGGAAAGACGTGCAAAGCAAAGGGGACACAGATTTCCACCTGGGCAATCCTGTATCCAGGCAAACACAAGACCATCACTCAGTGACGTAAACAGCAAACCTCCAGCGGCCCTAGGAGAAACACAGACAGGCAAACCATTGTTGTCTCAACTACAGCTCCGGTTCCTTAAATTCATGCAGAAAATGATTAAATGTCTTTAAATACTAGCATCTTTGACAATGTGTCAACAATGGGCAGACTTGACTTCTGTCCAACAATCTTGGATCCCTTTATGGGGCTTTGTCCGTGGCTGGCTTCACATTTAGCATCATAAGCCCGGGGTTGAGTAACCTTTTGTTGTTCTCCCTGCGTTTAGAAATGGCTGTAAGAACACATTCCTGCAGCTCCTATGCTTTTATTTAACTATGAGAGACACATATTAACTCATTAACTTTAGTGTGACTTTGGCCACACGCTCCTTAGTATCTACTGCCGTTTTTTAACTCTACTGACCTATGAGGTAATCCCACATATTCTGTTCCGAGTGCTGTGTTGAGAGTGTATGTAACACAAGCATTAAATTCCCGATAGCCATATGAAGCAGGTACTCCAACATCTATTTTTGGCTGTATAGCTGCTAATGCTTAGCCACTAAATGAATCGATGAAGCAGGGCGATGGTATCTTAAGTACTTCTCAAATGTTACCCGGCCATTGCGAGACAAGCCTAGACCTGGAAGACAGCTTCTGGATTCCCTTTCTAAACATCTCTTCTTAAAAAGTGGTGGGCTTTCCTTTCACCTGTTTTCCTGACAATATCAGTGACACATGCCTGGTCCTATGTTGCCACATCATGTTGCGTTAAATGACATGAATATTCACATACCAAAACACAGTAAGCCTGGCCCCTAAGTGCAAGAACCTCCCCGCATTTAATCAATTCTAAGGCTTCCTGAGCCAGCTCCGCCCACCTTGTCTCTTTCCCGTGTGCACTGGCTTCTTTGGGAACAGGCCAGTGGCCTGGATATCAATGCTGCCACTCCATCCTCAGATACTCACTCCCATCACTGGGAAGGGGAGCACAGGGAGGATGAGCACGGATCAGGAAGACGGTTTTCTCCGGTGGAAATGGCAATCAGAACTAAGTGGAGAGGGGCTACCGTCAACTGGAATGGAACCAGTCCCTTTTTCTAAAACGGAGACCGGAAGAGTCTGAAGGGTCAGAACAAACGGGACGAAGTGGGCGGGCATGTAATTCCCACGGTCTCCCTTCATGAGCCCCGCTGAGAAACACCACTGCGGTTTCTCATCCCTCTTGGCCGTGCCTTTGCCGTCATGATTGCTGTAGAGAACGTGTCTCTATCCCAGGCTCTGAACAGTGGATCCTTCATTTCACTCAGAAGAGGAAAATGCGGTCTCTCCTCTCCATGTTTTCCAGACTGTTCTTTTTCTGAGACACACCAGGACTGAGGCGGGAAGCTCACTTCCATTTGAGGATGAAGTCATCAGGAATACATCATCAGCTTTTAGCAATGGCAAGAACTCAAGTCCCGTCAAGCCTTCCCGGTACAGGCAGTGCTCCTTTCCAAGGACACAGCTCACACAGTCACGTTAGCGGATTCTTCTCAGTAAAGTGGAGATGGGCTTTCTTTCCCCTGCTTGGGGAGGGGTCTGTTCCCCGTGGGCTGGGAGCTCTGGTAGGGTCATGGAAGACTCATGCAGTCAAGGCATCAGGTAGAAAGACACATTCTTCTACCAGTACTCCGTGTGTTCCTTTCTCCTAAACTAGATATAAATAACAACAATAACCATAAGCCGAGACAGTCTTACTCCTACACAAAATAAGATTCTGCAAAAATAAAACCTCATCTCAGTGTTCAAGGGGGAAAAGAATTTGTGATCGTTCTCTCTTATGCTAAATGCCTACACATTTTCTGAAAAGATACACAGACTAGACACATATTCTTTCTAGAAGACGTGCAGGAAAAGCATCTAGATGTTTTTCCCACCCCCAAACCCTATCTGCTAACTCACAGATTTAGGGCTTTGGATATGGAAATCAAGGACAGGTTCCAAGGGACAATGTCTGTGCACTCATTGTCCACATTAATTTATTTGATGCCTTTTCTTTTGGCTCAAGAGCAGTGTATAACCTGAGCGGAGAAGAAAGCTTGAGAGCGAGTAATAAATTGTCTGAGGAGAAAGCCTGTGGCTCAGAGTTCTGATCACGGTGTTGTCATCATTGATGGGTTCGCCCAGAATTTTAAATAAGTAACGCTTGCCTGAGGATTCGGAAAGCAAGGTCAGCCACAAGCCATAGAAGCCAGGTACACACCTTTAATCCCAGCAGCCAGAAGCCAGGAGGTGGGGGTACACACCTTTAATCCTAGGACTCAGAATTAAGAGGATCTCTGTGAATCCAAGGCCCCCCAGATCTGCACAAGATTGATCCAGTCCTAAAGAGAAACAGCTCACACAAAGATGATCTCGGCACCTGGGATCATACGCCTTTAGTCCCCAAGCTAGAGGGGTATAAAGGAGGAGCAGGGTCTTCAGTAGTCGGTTTCCAGCCACAATGAGGATAGGAGGCATTCATTCTCCAGCCACGTTGAGAATAGGGACGCCCCATCCCTTTTTGAGGCAAGAGCTCTCTGGTAGCTTGGCTGCTTTGCGTCCCTCAGCTTCAGGTTGAACTCCAGTATCTGTCTCTGGGTCTTGTTTGTTTGTTTGTTTGTTTGTTTGTTATAGTCTTAGCAACATTGTGGGTTTTGTTTTGTTTTGTTTTTGAGGTTTGGGTCCAAAGCAAACCTCAGTTTGTTCTAAGAGTATTAAGTTGTCTCTTTTCCAGTTGTGACTGGAAATCTTAAAGGCATATTAGAAAGTATTCTGTCAGAAAGCAGTCCATCCAAGAGATACCACGAAGTCGCAAGCAATAAGGGCATTCTTTGGGACCAAGAACAGTCTAGGCCCTGGTCCGGGAGGGGTCCATGATTCTCTGAGACCAACTGTGGTTCCTCCTGTATGGCTGGGCTTGGGTGCCTTTGCTGCACAAATGCAGGATCTGCCCAAAGCACAGGGCTCCTTACAGCGGCCTGTGGAAAACAGCCCAACTCCTCTATATTCTACTCCTGCCCTTGTTCCTCAATTTCTTCCCCATAGCCAACCTTGTTCTGGCGAGCTTTGTGTCAGTGTGACACAAAGCTGGAGTCATTTGGGCAGAGGGACCATTAATTGAACAAACATCTCTATAAGCTTTGCCTGTATACAACCTGCTAGTGCCTTGCTTCCGTTACCAATTGATGTGGGAGGGCCACTGTGGGTGGTGCTATCCCTGGATAGGTAGTACTGAGTGCTGAGTGCTGTAAGAAAGCAGTGTGCCTTCCAGTGACTAGGAAGGCCGCAGAGCTTCTCATCCGGGCGAGAGCCAAACACGCCAGATCCCAGGCTGAGCCCTGGACTCTTGGGGGAGGTTCCATGGCCTGCCCTGGATGAAATGACAGACTATGGACACCCCCATGGGGGGCCTCACCCTCCCTGGGGAAATGAGGGGATAATGGGGGGGGTTGGTGGGAGGGCACGGGAGGAGGGGAGGGAAAGCGAGAGGGACCTGGGATTGACATGTGAAGCAACCTTGTTTCTAATCTAAATTTAAATTTAAAAATAAAAAGAGAAAGAAAGCAGGCTGAGCAAGCCTTGGGAACAAGCCAGTGAGCCGCATCCTCCAGGACCTGGGCATCAGCTCCTGCCTCCAGGATCCTACTTTAGCTCCAGCCCAGACTTCTTGATGATGGACTATAAATGTAAATTAAAATCTAAAAAATAATTAAAAGAATTAAAACCTTTACCCTCAAGTTGCTTATGCTCATGATTTTATCAGAGCAATATAACTGACTAAGAGAAGCCTAGACTAGGATAGTCCTCAGAAGAATAGTTTACTATCAGAGGGGAAACGTGGATCATCTTTTTCAAGTATAAGCTTACTGATGTCACTAGCCCAGACAGGACTAGGCTAAAACCAGTCAGGCCTGGGTGTCCTCCTGTACTTTATCCTACAGAAATAGCCCAATGCAACCAGATGAGACTTGTGTTGAGCGGTCCAGATCACACAGGACCTTCAGTCACACCTGGACCTGACCCTGCTTACACATGAGTAACCATGTTATCAACTGTCATAATTGCCTTGGTATGGGCCTTTGAGACATCATCTTCATTCATTCATTCATTCATTCATAACTTCAGGGATGCATCCTCGGTGACCTACTTCCTCTGCCTAAACTTCAGCTCCCAGAGTTCCTAGACTGTCCCCACGTAGGACCAGCAGCTGGGGACTGAGTGCATAGTAGGGTTCTACAGGGGCCGTTTCCCAGGTGACAGGCACTGTGCTGCAGTCCTGAAAACACAGCAAAATCAGCAGGCGGCCTCCTCCTCCTCCTCCCTCCTCCCTCCTCCCTCCTCCTCCCTCCTCCCTCCTCCCTCCTCCTCCTCCCTCCTCCCTCCTCCCGACTCTCCCGGGACCGAAACTGTCCCGAGGAGGCAGCCTTGGGTCAAACACCCACCACAATGGTTCCCAGCTGGAAACTGAGGTCAGCCTTTAGAGGGATGGCGGTGGTTGGGCATGCCGATTTTGTAAGACTTTGGGGGGTGGGGAGAGCATCTCCAAGGAAGAGTCAGCTAGGCTGAGGCAGCAGGGCCGAGCAAGGGTAACGGGGTGAGCAAAGGATGGATGGGCACATGGGTAGCAAGCTCTGTGGGTGGGGTTGCCGGAAGAGGAAGAACGCAGAAGCCCTCAGGACCAACCTGCAGAAACCCAGGGTGGAGAGTGGGTGAGGAACAGGCCCGCTAGGGGGCGGTCTCCACCAGGGGGCATTAGAGTCTTGAAGGGTTTTTAATAGTCCTGGCAGGATTTACATTTTCAACAAATGCCTTGACGTGAAAACAGACTGGCAAGAGCCCAGAGGAGACTGGCTGGGTGGCCGTGGGCTTGGTGGGTCAGGGTGATCAGAGTCCACTGAGGTCCAGTTGCAGGGATCCGAAGTCGGACCCGTGAGGAAAGCGCCCAAAAGGTCAAGGGAGGACTGAGCCCAGGCAGGCTGCATGGGGAGGGGAAGGGGGGGATGACATGAGACTGGTAATATCTGAGTTTCTGTTCTGATAGCTGGTGAAAGGTTGTTCCCTCCCCAAAGAGGGGGAGGAGGAGGCCGGTGTGGAGAGGAGGAGAGGGAGAGAGAGGAGGAGAGGGAGAGAGAGGAGAGGGAGAGAGAGGAGAGGGAGAGAGAGGAGAGGGAGAGGGAGAGAGAGGAGGAGAGGGAGAGAGAGGAGAGGGAAAGAGAGGAGAGGGAGAGAGAGGAGAGGGAGAGAGAGAGAGAGAGAGAGAGAGAGAGAGAGAGAGAGAGAGAGAGAGAGAGAGAGAGAGAGAGAGAGAGAGAGAGAGAGAGAGAGAGAGGAGAGGGAGAGAGAGAGAGAGGGAGAGAGAGGAGAGGGAGAGAGAGGAGAGAGAGAGAGAGAGAGAGAGGAGAGGGAGAGAGAGGAGAGGGAGAGAGAGGAGAGGGAGAGAGAGGAAGAGAGGGAGAGAGAGGAGAGGGAGAGAGAGGAGAGGGAGAGAGAGGAGAGGGAGAGAGAGGAAGAGAGGGAGAGAGAGGAAGAGAGGGAGAGAGAGGAGAGGGAGAGAGAGGAGGAGAGGGAGAGAGAGAGGAGAGGGAGAGAGAGGAGAGAGAGAGAGGAGCTCTCCCATGGGCTAGAATTGGTTTGGGCTGCACAGGACCTGGGCCAACACTGCAGGACATCACATGGTCAGGTCCTAGGGACTTGCCATGATGTGAGAAATCCAAGGGGCCTCTCAGAGGAGGACAGACCTCAAAGAAAACGGGGCTTCCCACATGGCAATTACATTGTGTTTACATTTAAATAAAAAAGTGGTCTGATGGTCGTTCTTTGGAGAAGGAGGGAGGGAGGGAGGAAGGGGAAAGGGAAGGGAAGGGGAGGGGAGGGGAAGGGAGGGGAGGGTAGAGAAGGAGAGGGGAAGGAAGGGAAGAGAAGAGAAGGGGAGGGGAGGGAAGGGAAGGGGAGGGAAGAGGAGGGGGAGGGAAGGGAAGGGTATTGTCTAACTTCACATGGGGAAAACACTTCCCAAATGCCCACAGGAGCCAGTCTGAACAACAGAGCATGCGTGACCACCTAGAAGACACTAGCAGGGGACACTCACGGCACCAGTGAAAGAGAAAGCCCAATGGAGAAAAGCAGCCCAGACCCAGGATGAGGTCAGCAAAGCCCGCCAGAGTGCTGCCCGGGCTCTTCCAGGTGTCCCTGTGACTTGCCGTTAGCAGATGCGTTTGGCTGGGTCTGAGGCAGAGCACTGACCTCACATGAACGGGACCTGGAGTCCAATCCCCAGCAGTCAGGGAAAGCTAAAAGAGCCTGGTGGCAGGAAGAGAAGTGGAAAAGTGGACTGCAGAGATGCGTCTTGTCATACACCCCTAAGGCATTTTTAGTGGTCACCAGAGACAATCTAAGTAAGAGGTAGTATTAGGAAATGGTTACGTTAAAATCAGAGAGGACCAACTTTGAGGGGATTCAGTCAGTTGATTTCATAGCATCCAGTTTCACCCAATTAATTTGCTAACTTTTACTTATGAGGCATGGGGGGTCTCGAGGATCCCAGGCTGGCCTCGAACTCTTGGTGGCTGAGACTGACCTTGAGCTTCTTCTGATCCCCTGCCTTTAGTTCCCGAATTCTGGGATTATAGGCAAACACCACCACCTAACCTGGGGCTATATGCATGCCAGGCAAGCGCTCTGCCAACGAGATACACCCCCCTGTATGTAAAGTACTTCTCGAGTCTCTGTCCAAGAAGGACTTGGGGCAGCTGGCAAATGCAAAACTTCCTATCATTTAGTTCCTTGATGGAACCAAAGAATGTATTTTCACTACTGTCCACAAGGTGGTGCTGTAAGAGTGACATTTTCAGTTGTATTAACAAATCCAAGGTGGGAAAGTTACACACACACACACACACACACACACACACACACACACACACACACACACACACGACAAATACGTTTTTTTAAAGATGCAATATACTCATGCAACAGAATATACAATGAAAATAAAAGGAATAACGTGTATAGATGGCCATATCATAGTTGGATATCCCATAGATGAACTTGAAAAAGTGATGTCAAGTGAAAGACCACACATTACCCCAGCTAGTGTGTGGCAAATCACTATAGCAGACAAAAGTAGGCTACAAAGGTTGATTAGCTGTTTCCTAGGTCTGGAGGGCGGTCAGAGGTATGAAGGGGGGATGGCGACAGGGTAGTGCCTCTTTGGGGGACGATCTTGATGTTTTAAAACTGGATCGTAGCCCAAATCCAGCAGCCTCTCCCAGCTAACCTACAAGCCACCCCTGCCAGGGAACCAGGTAGATGGATCACAAACGTTCACCTCTCCCTCCGTTTCCCCAGACGCAATCTCCCAGTCTTACCCCAAGCTCTTCAAAAACACCCACTGTGACCTTCCCTTTCCCCTTGACCCCATCTCATGCAGACCCCACAGATCTGCCCCTCCTAACTTCCTTCCCCAACGCCAGCAGAGCACCCCCTCACTGCTAAGCCAACCCCAGGTAGGCGGCCTGCAATCCTCACCTCTCCTCCCTGTCCTCCAGTCCCAGCCCTCCCCGCCCCCGCCTCCCCCCCCCCAGCGCAGTCCCAACCCCGGAGCAGAACACCTCCTGCTGTGGTCTCCCTTTCCCCTCTCACCCCAACCCCAGTTGTTGAGGAAGTCCTGTGTATATGTCTGGCCAATAGGAATCTAGATAGGTGGGGCTAGGAATCCAGGAGGATTCTGGGAAGGAGAAACACAGGAGAGTCAACATGTGACGCCATGGGGTAGGAGCCCGGAACTATTCTCCGGTAAAAGAAATACTTAGATTAACAATTATGGGGTAATTACTTAAGTCATAGCTAGCCAGTAAGAAACAAGCAAGGCCAACAGCTTCATAATTAATACAGCGTCTTGTGTGTTATTTGGGGACTACAATGCGGCAGAGCCCAGGCGACTGGCGGGGGATAAACCAAAGCGGCTACCAAAGAAAAAGCTTCTCTTAACACCCAGTGGATCACAGTTGCCTTACCTTGACAGAGAAAGGAGAGCGAAACAAGACGAAGGGATTTAAGAAAGCTCGCTTTGCAAGGGCTGCTGGGAAAAAAGCAAAGCAACTGCTCATATCTCTGGCAAATGGCCGGATGGAGAACGTAAAAGCTTAAGTAAGCGGAGGGTCTAAAAGGTGCCTGAAGATGCGAAAGCCAGTGTTTTCAGTAGCAATGCAAGTGTATAGGAATAAGAACGGAATCTGGGGTAATGAAAATGTTTCAGATTTCTTTGCCCCCTGTTTTGAAGGCTCCGAGTTTTGATAGTGATCAGTGGGTTCTGATACATAGACAAAGCACCAACTTCCATTGTCGGTCACAAGCTTGCCATTTTAAATTTCCTTTGGTTGTCTGCTAAGTATAGACTTGAAGGTACTTCTCATCATGCTAAAAAAAATCTCTGTCAAATACGTATGTCCAGCTCTCTGAACCAGGGAAAAGGGTTCATGCTTTTTAAACCAAAGCTTCCACTATAACTCGAAAACATGACACCTTTTAGCTGTTTTTCCTACAATATGGATTTCAAACAGCAGTGACACTAATATATCTAAAACCTTTATCTCTTCTTTAAACAAAAAATTCATGTAAGCATCAGGGTGTCAAGGAAGTCAAAAGATTTGGATTTACCTTTCACAAGTCAAATGGACTCCAGATTCATACAGCCTAAATTTCCCCACCTGTGTGTTTCTGAGGGCATGATCTCTCTCTCTCTCTCTCTCTCTCTCTCTCTCTCTCTCTCTCTCTCTCTCTCTCTCTCTCTCTCTCTCTCTCTCTCTCTCTCCCCTCTGGTTTTTTAACTCCCCACCTCCCCCAACTACCAGGACTATGGGTCTGGAATATCCAAATGTGTGGTTTTTCTTTAACTTAATCTTAACTTCTGTCCCTGGTCTATCTTTGTTTCAGCAGATTTCCATGTGACTGACAGACGCCACCCAGGAGTCAGCTGCTGACTACAAACTGCTCCAAATGCCTGGGAGCCCTGGACTTGCTGGAAGCTGACGTGAACCGGTCCAGCCAATGTGATGGCTCCCCGTCTCTACAACGGGCTCAGCAAACCAGATGCTTCTGATGAACGCCCCTGGCTGACTGAACCCCCTCCCAGCCTTTGACCAGCACCCCAGCCTTCCCGGGCCTGACGCCAACATCCTAGTTTCAGTCGTGAAAGAGAGAAAATCACCTCATATCTTCAACAGGCTGTAACATTAGGTCAGAAGGAAAAATCACTATCGGCATATCAGGAAAGGGACCTGTGAAGACCAGATAGTCCTGAATCTATCAAAAGGTAGATTCCTTAGCGGAAACAGTTCTACAAAATGATAGGGCATTTCTCCTGCCTTATGTGGAACTAGGAGACACGTGGCTCTAAGAGAAAGTTGTTGTTTCTCTGCAAATCACGCAAGAATCGTCAGAGACCGTTTGGCTGTTTTCAAAAACAACAGAAGAAAAAGGGACCCAAGGTTAACAAGGGCTAATTCCCATTCTTACAGTGAGGAGGTTTGAAACAAAATGGCCCCCAAAGGGAGTGGCACTATTAGGCCGTGCGGTCTTTTGGATTCGCGTGGTCTTCTACGAGGAAGTGTGTCACCGTGGAGGTGGGCTTTGGTGTCTCATATACGCTCCAGGTACTGCTCAGTGTCTCAGATCACAGTTGCCTGTGAGTCAGGATGTAAGAGTCTCAACACCGTGTCCAGTACCATCTCTGCCTACATGCTTCTCACCATGACCTCTGAACTGTAAGCCGCCACCTCAATTAAATGTTTTCCTTTATAAGAGTTGCCGTGGTCATGGTGTCTCTTTACAGCAATAGGAACCCTGCCTAAGACACAGAATAACTCTGATGTCAGCTATCACAGGGCCTTTGACCCCTCTGTTTCTACCCAATACTATTGGCCCATGCATCATCAAAGCCTTAAATAGATACATTAATTCCCACTGGGTGCCATTAAACTAATGGTTACTAGATCCAAATTCAAACAGCTACCCACAGTCGGGCGTTGGTGGCGCACGCCTTTAATCCCACCACTCGGGAGGCAGAGGCAGGCGGATCTCTGTGAGTTCGAGGCCAGGCTGGACCGACAGCCTCCAAAACAATACAGAGAAACCCTGTCTCGTAAAACCAAAAAACAAACAAACAAACAAACAAACAGCTACCCACTACTGCAACTCAAGTGGGCAATGGAAGGGTAAAAGTTGATCCGTAAGCCCCACTTGCCCAAGGACAGATAATTTCCTGAGATGCTGGCAGCTGTGGTTCTTGTAAGATATAGAGCCATGTGTTTCCACTTCACTAAAAATAAGGCTTGTTTCCCCAACTGCCCAGGATGTGCTTGATCACACATGGTAGGAGATACGTAGGCAGGAAGTATGTCAGAAGTATGTCAGGATGTATGCTTACCCATGAGTGGAAGGCAGGAAGTACCATAGTCCTGTGGGGGTTTGCCTTAGGAACATCTGACTGAATTAAATTCGGGGTCAGTCTCTGGGGTGTGGACCCTGCCAGTGTCCATCTTCCTGGCCAGTACTAAATGAAGTTTGCTTTAATTGGAGAATTGTGGAACTGGTCTTTTTCCTCAAGACTTTTAACACTAGAAAGACCAGGAAAAAATGTATACATGTACAAACAAAACCCATAAAAAATCTCAAAGTCAGAAATCATAATATACAAGCCAAAGACTGGTAAGCTAAAAAAAAACTAAATAAATAAAGAGCCCAAACAAAACAATTAGAGACAGAAAACAAAAACAACCCTCCAAAACTAGCTTTGCATTTGTTTTGTATTGGCCACATACTGCTGGGCATGAGGCCTGCCCTTAAGTGTGGTTCGCATGCCCAGTGAGACTCCCTTGGAGAAACTAATTTTTATGTGTGGAGCAGTTGTTAACTGGAGATAGCTTCTTGGTTGGGGATGGGAACTTGTGTCTATTTCCCCATTTTAGCACTGGGGCCCAGTCTAGTTTGGGTCTGTGCAGGTCCTGTGCAGGCTGCCACAGTTTCTGTGACTTTATATGTGATCCGTCCTGCTGTGTCTGGAAGACACTATCTCTTTGGTACTTTCCATCCCCTCCAGATTTTACAGTCTCTCTGCCAGAAGGAACACACAAGCAGCATTCTCCATAGTGGTCCACGGAAACCATCCCCCGTTCTGCACAAATGGTAGAACGCATTCCTGAATGTGCATTATGTCCCGTACAGAATCGATAAGGAAGTCTCTGTCCAATGTCAACAGTAACCTCTAGTTTGATCACTGTACCACTTGGTCTTGTGCGTCAACTTGACACAAGCTGGAGTCATCCAAGAAGAAGCAGCCCCAGTTGAGGAGATGCCTCCATGATATCCAGGACAAGGCATTTTCTCAATTGGTGATCCATGGGAGCGGGCCCAGCCCATTGTGGGTGGTACCATTCCTGGGATGCTGGCCCTGGGCTCTATAAGAAGGTGGGTTGAGCAAGCCGTGAGGAGCTCCCCTCCATGGCCTCTGCATCAACTCCTATCTCCAGGATCCTGCCCTGTCTAAGCTCTTGTCCTGACTTCCTTCAGTGATGAACAGCAACATGGCAGTGTAAGCCAGATAAACCCTTTTCTTCCCGACTTGCTGTTCTGTCATGGTGTTTCATCATAACAATAGAAACTCTAAGACAGATATAGTGAAAGCAAGAATAAGGGACAGGTGTTTTAGAAGTCAATTTAAATGCTACAGGGACAGCTGTCTCCTTTTGGCTACCAGCTGATGGCCACCAGTCTCCTACCTCCTGAATAATCTGTTTGAATCCCTAAGTATAGACTTTCCCGAGCCTTTGATAGCATAGCGGGGGAAGAAATCTGAAGCAGTTTTCATTTCCTTAAGACACTGTCCTATGCCCTCAGGACTCTCCTAAGCTTTCGCATCCTCAGACCTCTTACAGTTTCTCAGACCCTCAGAACTTACTTTAACTCTCACATTCTCCCTCTAGCCATTTACCAGAGACACACAGAGTTGTTTCTACAGCAATCAGTGCAAATCTCTGTGTTTTGTTTTGTCCTCCTCTCTCTGTCACAGTCGGGTGGCCTGCCTGACGTGGGACAGAGCTTCTGGAGGAAACCTTTAAACAAACATGCTTGGGTCTAGAGGAAGGGGAGCCATAACCCAACCCTAGAACCGGCTTTCCAATAAAGCAGAACTTTAATGCCATCCACACTCAAAAGACATTTGAGTCCCTGCTAAACTCAATCCAGTGACCAGAAAGCCCAGAGATGAATTCTGAGCCCTGGCCCTCAAACCAACCCTGGCAAGTGGCCTTAGCTGTGGTGACTGGCAGCTGGCAGAAAGGGCAAAAAAAAAATCCCACAATCATCAAGCACAGAACACAGAAAGCTCGCACACTCAAAGAAGACCAATCAGAAACAAACCATGCAGTGGCCACCATCATTCACACACTCACCTGAGCCTGACCCAGGTCTGTCTTGTCTCCCATGTTTGTCACAAATCCTATGGATACACCAGGAAACACAGACACACAAAACAAAACAAAACAAAAAATCTTCAAACACAAAGCAGACACACAAAACTTCCCAAACAACCAGAACCAATGTCTCACTTTTTTGCCCCCGATGGGGGTGAAAGGGTTTTGTAGTTGAATAATGAGAGGGTAAGATGTTTGGCTACTGAGGGGTTTCAGGTGTCCCGTGCTCAGAAATGCACCTGGGAGGCTGGCAAGGAAAGGGTATGTTGGGTTATGTGATTTGGAGGAGAATGAGGTGGGGTGATACCTTGCTCGCACGAATGAAGCCAGTCCAAAGGCTAGAGACCGGAGCTTGCCACCAGCTAACCATAGAGGTCTGTAGGTGTGTGCCTCTTTGGTTACCTAGTGGGAAGCTCCATTCTCTGAACTTCAGACAGGCTTTGTTTGTACAAGCAAGATATCACCCCGGCGAGGAGGGTGACAACTGGGGAGCCTGTGGTCACGAGGATGGTGGAGGGAAGGAAATAGAGGCTTCCACGTTGGCTAGGAGGTTCCTCTCCAGCAAGGGGATGGGGCGTTGGTATGGGTAGGAAGGAGTGGATAAGAGGAATGCCCCTGCAGATACAGCTAAGTGGTGGAGTTGGTGAGGTTAGTGAGGCTGTCCCCTTACCCCAGCCATAGGGGAATGAGAAGGAGAGATGGTTCCCTAAAACTCCACGTGGATTGCATAAGTGACTGCAGTGTCCAAATGGAAGGAGTTGTGTAGGAAGAGATGGCAGTGGTCAGGCCAAGGGAGCTTGGGCCTTCTCAGTCAACATCCATGGCAGTCATAGGAGGTCAGCTGGAGGGCAAGCAGGGCTTGGTGTCCTCACTCCATGGGGACATGGAGTAGTCAACAGCCCAATGTCTGCCTTGATGGCACCTTTGACATAATTCAAGGTGGTTCATGAGGGCTCCCGCAAGCCTGGGCCCAGTGACCCTCCTGATCACATTTGAGGCGTGGATCTGGAGGTTTCGGGGCTTTGGGAGTCAGGGGATCCTGGGCAATTGCTACGGCCAGCTGAAAGGCCTTGGTTAGCATCAGGTATGTTTGGTCTGGGGTCTTTTTCATCTCTCCCATGGTACACATCGAAGACCACAGCTAAGACTTCTGCCTGTGGCATCAGGGTCCCTCTCTAGGCATTTAAGTCAGGGAAACTCTAGGAGATGAAGTAGGTCATCAGGAGCTGTTTCCTATCTGGGGTCTCAGCATCAAGATTGATATATTGTAAGAGGGCCTTTGTAAGGCAGTCTGGGAATTGAGGTGCTTTTTTGTGTTTGTCCTGGATGACCTCTTGGAGTTTTTAAATAATTTACCACTTTTAGAGTGGTTTTGCAGAGACTAGCCAGGAGGTCAGTTACACATTGATTCCTAGCTGGAGCACTGTAATTCCACTCAGGGTCAAGGCTGGGGACTGGCTCACACCCAACTGGCTGGGTGGTATTAGTTTGGTAGATTTTGTCTGCATGTGTTTTAGCCTGGCCCCAGACTCCGCTGGGTTCCACAGGTAACAGGTTAATAGTTGAATCCAACCATGCAAGGAGAGGTTTTAAAACTGGGAAATACACTGGAGAATTCTTTAATAAAGGTGAAAGAGTTGGTGATATAGGACACCAACACTTTTCTGTTTGAGAGTGTGTTTGCCATCCTCCCCAGAAACCTGGCCACTTTAGGCCAAGTAGGGGGAGCTAAAGGGATCCCATGGCAGAGTTCATGAGCAAGTAGCAGAACTAAGGGCTGCCAGCCAGCATCCAAGAGGGTTGATTGGGGAGGCGGGGTCTGTCACTAAAGATGGAGCAAGGGAAACAACAGAAGCTGGGGAGGGAGGGGAGGGCCTCTGGGTTAAGGAGGGGGGAGGGTCTCTGGGTTAAGGAGGGAGGGGAGGGTCTCAGGGTTAAGGAGGGGAGGGGAGGATCTCTGGGTTAAGAAGGGAGGGGAGGGTCTCTGGGTTAAGGAGGGAGAGGAGGGTCTCTGGGTTAAGGGAGGAGGGAGGGAAGGGTCTCTGGGTTAAGTAGGAGGGGAGGGTCTCTGGGTTAAGGAGGAAGAGGAGGGTCTCTGGGTTAAGTAGGGGGGGTCTCAGGGTTACGGAGGGAGAGGAGGGTCTCTGGGTTAAGGAGGGGGGAGGGTCTATGGGTTAAGGAGGGGGAAGGGTCTATGGGTTAAGGAGGGAGGGGAGGGTCTCTGGGTTAACCCTGATAAGGGATAAGGGGGAGTTTGTCCACATGATCATAAATAGTGGAGGAACCATCTGGTTTGGGCTTCAAAACTAGGAGGAGTCGTGTTCCCCCAACACACACACACACACACACACACTGAACCTTGGTTGTCTTATACTGTGTGGTCACTTTTAATCAAGATTGGAGTGAAGTCACATGGCAAAACCCATCCTTTCCAACCCTATCAGTGATGACTATGAGCCACATGGCTGCCTCCATCCCCGTGGGAGGACAGTGACTGAAATGGTGGCAAGCCACATATTTCCTTTAAGATTACCTATGTATGGATTTTGTTTTGTTTTATATTTCAAGACAGGGTTTCTTTCTAGATTTAGAGCCTGTCCTAGAATTCATTCTGTAGACCGGGCTGGCCTCAAACTCAGAGATCTGCCTGTCTCTGCTTCCCAAGTGCTGGGATTAGATTTTTAAACTATCAACCCTAGCTTTACAAGTTTTAAGTTGACCCTTTTGCTACAGCTTTTACAGATTTTTAATCATACCCAATGGTCCGATAAATCTTGAGGTACAGAAAGTTTACACAACAGTCTTACAAATCTTGAGATAAGATTTATACCTTAGCAAAATCTTAGAGAGTTAAACCAAAACCAAAAGAGTATGAGACCAGCAGCAATCGCCCCCGCTGGGAAAAGTTTGATGTTTTACTTTGTTTTTCTCGCCTTTCTCCGTCACATAGTCAGGTGGATTGCTTGATGTGGGACAAAGATTTTAGAAGCAACCTGCTTGGATCTAGAGAGGGAGGAGCTATGATGCAACTCCAGAGCCAGCTTTTAATCGAAGTGGGACAGCAAAAAACAACAGTCTAATGTCACTCGCACCTAAAATACACTTAAAAGTTACCTGAATCCCTGTAAAAGTGAATCCAGTAAGCTGAGAACAAAGGGGGATTAGAGATAGGACATTTCTGAGCCCTGGCTGTAGACAGAGGACGTTGCAAGAGGGAACTGAGAGATGGATCAACCAGGGAGAAGTGTGCACCGCGGCTGACCTACTCCCCCCCCCAACCTTCCCGGCTCACGCTAGGTCCTGCTCCCTGCTCCCACTTTGCAGCAAACTAACAGATCCATCAATAGTAACTCAAAACACAGGACGTTTATACAGTGTATCAGGGAGACAAAAACAAATAGGGACTGGAGAGGAGAAAAGGGAAGACTTGAACATAGGAAATGGGGAATCTCTTTCCGTTGCCATAATCACTCACAGTGTTTGTAAAGGTCTTGAATAATGTTGGGATCTAGAGTGCCATCAGGTGGCCATTTGGGTTGGTTATCTCAGGGGCATTGAGGCCAAATCCCACTGCAATGGCAAACACTCCGTTTGTTCCATTAAACATCAGGTTTTTCTTTAACCACTTTATCTCCTTGGATAAAGGGCTTAACTATGTTCCACTTCCTGGTGTTCTTTTCCCCTAAAATTGTACATTTCATGTTCTTCCTTGTTCAACTTCCTTGTTCAACTTGTTCATTTTCATGGACAGATATTGAAGATAAAAATCTGAGGTAAGCCACAAGGGACAGAGAAAAATGCCCCTTCTACCTTTTGGCTCCGCCTCTTCTCCCGGGTCCTTTGATCCTTTCCAGCCCGCAGAACGCAAACTCTACCTCTCAGACTGAAAACACTCTGCTTTTTCCAATTGGATAACGGACCGATGGCATAAACGAAATCCCTGTAAGAGATATGCATAAGAGTAAATACTAATAACCACTGGACAGAGTCAATACTAGGCTGTTTTGAGATTTCCTGTGCCAAAGGAATTAATCCAAAACTCTTTAGTTTAGCCTCAGGCAGACTTTTTGGACAAGGGCAAAAAGCCACACTCTTAGCTAAAAATCTCACGGGAACAGTCTCAGGGCCTCCTCTGAAACCCCTGAGCCTGGCCACCACAGTTCAAGTCATCCTCAGAACCACAGTGTTCCATGTTCCTACTAGGATGGTCCATCAATGCCCACTTAAAGCATTCGACTGTCTTTCTAAAGAAAAGTCCGCCTTCCTTCAAACAAAAGCATGGTCAGGCCTATCCAAGCAATACCCCAATCCCTGGTACCAATTTCTATCTTAGTTACGGGTTTATTACTATGAATAGACATCATGACCATGGAAACTCTTATAAAGGAAAACATTTAATTGGGACTGGCTTAGAGTTCAGAAGATTAGCCATGGCAGGAACCATGGTGGCAGGCAGACATGGTGCTGGAAAGGCAGCTTAGAGTTCCACATCTGGATCCACAGGCAGCAGGAAGAAACAGCCACACTGGACCTAGCTAGAGCATCTGAAAACTCAAAGTCTGCCCTAGTCCCCGGTGACACACTTCCTCAGCAACACCACAGCTAATCCAGCAAGGTCACATCTCCCAATAGTGCCACTGCTGTGAGCATACCAGGGCCATTTTCTTTCAAAACACCACATCTACTGAATATTTGTTTGATCTGTACAAGCAGAAAAATTCTCAAGCTAACGAAAGAAAGGTTCCATTGAATTGCGGCAAATGGGGATTTTGGGTCATGAACCAATTTCCAGACCTGATGCAGTTTGCAGACCCAGGGTCCCTTGAATGATGGCATCGCCAGGTCTCTCCAAGGAAGGACTTTGGTAAAATGCCCAAGAGTTTTACTGTTAGCATTTCTCCAGTCCTTCCCCCCCCCCACAGAACCCTTCAGCCTTTCTCAAAGGTAACCATACGCTGGAGGAAAGGAAACAATCAGACTTTCCAGGGTGTGTTGGATACTGAACATACGCTGATCCCAAGAAAACACTGTGACCCTCCAGTAGGCACTTAAGGAGGTCAGGTGATTAATGGAGATTTGTCTAAAGTCCAACTCACAGTAGGTCCAGTGGACCTCCAAACTCATCCTGTAGTTATTCCCCATTCCCAGAAGGTATACACGGGATAGGAATGACCAGAATTCTCGCACTAGTTCGCTGACCTGTGGAGTGAAACAATTGTTTCCCTGGAGGAACTGTAGAGATGAGGACCAGCATCAAGAACTTGGAAGATGCTGGGATGGAGGTTCCCACCACGACCCCCTTCAGAAGCCTGGCCGGAGTAGGAAATGACAGCTAGGACAACAGGCCACTGGAGAAGAGATGCCCAGCCAGCTTCCCGAGGTTAGGTTTGTCAATGTGCCCAAGAAAAACGTGGAGGGAAGGCCAGGATGGAGAGACCAGAAAGGGAGCAAGTCCCGGGTGCAATCTTCATCCCAGAAGAATCTCCAAGCAGAAAACCGCAGCTGTCTTGTAACTACAAACAGCAGTAAGACGTGACCGAGCACAGCCGATGAGGACTGACTCACACCTTATTCCACAGTAGGTGAGGCTCCACAGCTCACCTTCACTGAAGGAGGATTGCTCCAAAATGGAGACCACCATAGCCCACTCACTGTCTTACGCCGGCCATTCTGTCATTCGACACACTAAATAAACTCACCCTACTATGCCAGTCTGTTGGGTGAACGCGCTCATCAACTTGTCAGTATCACAATGATTTATGAAGTAGGGTATAAAAACCGAGAAATTCAGGATGAGCAGAAGAATCGCATCACTTCTTCACATGAGAACAGCAAGTTAGCATCATTTCATCAAGTAATGGGAAGGTGTGTATTGAAAGGTCTTCCGTGTTGAGAGGACTCAAGGCTATAAGTCTGCTGACATGTGCTCACCAAGGCTCTGATCTTACTGGTTGGATTCATTCTGCTTACAGCACCAGCGTTGCATCCTCAAGGCAAACCTAACCCTCCGCAAGTGTGCAAAGTGACATCACTTCTCACGTAGACCAGATCGGCTCTCTACCAGCCCATCAGGTTTTCCCGTGGCCTGAATGCTGGGCGTTGTCATGCGCAGAAGAGAAGAGTCAGAGAAAGGAGGGAAGAGCTGCAGCTCTTGGTCTAAGGAGATCTACTGCTACCCAGCAGTGGCAAGGAGAAAGCACACATAAAACATTTAAGGCTTCCCATTAATGCATCAGGAAAGGAGCAAGGCAAAACCAGCACACAGATTAAATCTAGGAAGATTTCCCAAGAAGCTGTTTTAGCCACATTTGTGTAAGAGGAAACGGGCTGGGCACATGGGGCTCAGAGCCCAGCTCCAGCACCTCCACCGCTCAAAGGTGACTTTTGTGGATAAAAGGGGGAAGAGACTCCCGGCGACATGAGCCCACGCAAAAGCTCACCCGCAAACTGAGAACGAAGAAAGGGTTAACATGAGAGGAGTAGACAGAGAAACGTTACAAACACTGAGCTTCCCTCAGAGGACACGCTGACTTTTAAATCTTGAGCACTTTTGGAAACTAAACCATTTGTGTCAGTCGATGGGAACCTAGAAATGCATAAAAGGAGAAGGGAGAACTGAGGGAAAAAGGGGGGAGAAAGAGGAGAAAGACACTTGTACAGAACCTGGGAGGGGCCTTGTCCATCGCTTGGCTCTGACTCCCCACACACTTAGACTTTCCTTTCTGGTGCTGTTGTTGGAACGTTTCCCGGGGAGCTACAAACAAACCCAGGACAGGGCACCCCTGGCAGACCAAGGAGGTAATGCCACTCAAGTCTAGCTCGTTAGCCAAGAAGTCTTATTAGCGTTACTTTAGGAGCTTGGGTGTGGGTTCCCTACAGAAGCATGGACAGCTTACTGCTGACTGCTTCGCAAAACAGAGCACCTCAAGCATCCTACAGCGATTAACGGCCTACGTAGTCTCCAAGAGGGGCTGGGCCTCAGGCACTGCAGTGAGCATTACCCACCCCCATGCTGACTCAAGAGCCCCACACACCCTCCCTCAACTCCAGAAAGGGATGTTAGTAGACCCAATACTTCACCACAGACTCACGCTAGATCTTCCCTTACGGAATACGCGCACACAAGAACGGTTACAAAGCAGTTCCTCTTTTCCCCTAACATTTGCTGTAAAACAGCTGAGTCAACTGGAGGGAGAAAACTTTGGCTTTGTGTAACCAAAATGGCCTCCAAGCCCGTGGCACTCTGGGAATTGCAGACTCTCAGGAGACGGTTCCAACTGGAGTTTTCCTGCTCATCTTAGTGTCTTTCATGGGCTCAGCTAAACACTCAGAACCCCCTTGGCCCAGTGCTGTTCCCTCTGTCTCCTCCCGCCACCCCCTGGTCTCCCAGCCTCAGGAGCTTCCTCACAGCAGAACCATGACTTCAAAACCACTTCTTTCACCTGCAGTTTGGGAAACTGAGGCACTCAGTCATGTCTGTGGAATCTCCATTTTTAAAGCATGGGTAAGTAACTCCCTCTGCCGACGGCTTCCCCAGTCAGCATTGTAAAATCAGCCTCGGGGCCTCATTCCTGCACATGGAGAGTCTACTCTTGGAACTGGAGTTGGAAATGGGGCTATAGCAATAACTTAATGGTCTGGAATATCTCCAAATGGCCTTCTTTGCTGTGAGAAACTCTGCGGACTGCTTCTGCCTCTTGTCCAAAAATGTATGGCCCTGTTGAGATCAAAGTCAGATGGTGTGTGACTGGGGTGTTGGGTAGGAATGATCTACGGCTACACACTCCAAAGACTGTGGAGTGCAACATAACGCTGAATCGGCAAGAAAGAGGAGCTTCCCTTCTGGTGTGTGACGTCAGACCCTTGGGTGACAGGGGATGTCCTTCTGTGCATGTTTCTCCCATTGGCTGGTGAATAAAACACTGGTTGGCCATCACTGGGGCACACACAAGCTTCCTTAAGAAGCCCAGACTTGGGCAGAGCATATACACACACACACACACACACACACACACACACACACACACACACCAGGGCTGAGCAGAACACTTCACCTGCTCCACTCAGCCTGGCATTTGGAAGTCTTTGGGTTTGACATTCCAGGCTGGAGGAACAGAAGCAGAGGTGTCGGCCACCTGCAGGCTGAATTCCTGGGCAAGGCACTAAAGAAAGAGGCCTGGGTGCTCCGCCTCACAGAGGAGTGCTGTTGCCTGCTGAGAAAATTGAACTGTGTGCAAAAATCATGCACTCTCTGCCCCAAACCCTCTTATCTTATGCACTTAAGAACTAATGCTGGCCAGGCAGCCTACAGAAGAAAACCGTATGAAACATGCCATGGACTTTATGCAGAGACACGTCAGTGGACTCTGCTTTCAGGCGAGGACACTCAACAATCACAGGCCCATGTCCAGTCCCCCAGGCCCTCTTATCTGAAAGTGCAACCTGTCCCCCAGCAAGTTCACAGAGCAGTCTACAAATTAACAGAAACCGAGACGTGTCTCTGTATTAGCGAGGTCATTTCCCTGCTGAGTCACATGCATCATTGATGTCCTGTGAGGGCATCTCCATTACTTAGTGCCAATCATTCTAAATTACTGTTTTTCCGGGGGAACCAAAGGACGGAAGCCGAACCTGTATGTGTTTGAAGAGATATCGCATTGATTCCTCACTCTGGAAATATCTGAAGGCCAAGCGTGGTAGCATACACCTGTAACTCCTGTAACTGCAGCATCTAGGCAGCCGAAGTATAAAGATTGCCATGAGTCTGAGACCAATCCCGGCCACACGGTAAGTTCCCGGCTCTAAAGAGAAAATCCAGGGGCAGGTGGGCTGGCTATGATGCACTCTAAAGGCAGGGCAATGGAGAGCCCTGCCTGCCATCCCAACTTTCCGAGGCAGAAACAATGAAAACAAGACAAATTCAGCGATTCCAACCTCCCTTTGTCATAAGCTCACCAAGCTTTCTGTGACTTCTGTATTTGCAACAGAAAACAGTCCTCAAGTCAGAGGAAGATCTGTTCCTGTCCCCAATGCCAGCCACATGTGCTCTGACTGCACATGCTCAGATCTCTCCCACTGCCCACTGTCTCTGAGGAATCCTTGACTTAAACACACTGCCATCATTTTGACGTTAATTATATACACTTATCATTTCTTCTACTAGATTGGAAAGTCTAGGAAGGCAGAGAATATCTATTGCCTCTTTAGTTTTTAAAACAAGCTGAAAAACATAATTATTCATACACATATACCTTCCCTTCCCCTTCCCCCCCTCCTCATCTCCCTCCCCCCCTCCCCTGGTTGCCTGAAGTCTTCCATGGTGCCTTTCTGATAACTTAATAACTTTAATTGAATGTCATTCTTTAGTCATTAAAAATAAAAATGCATTAAGTCAAAGATTTACTGACAGAGGCAAGATGTAAAATACCGATTGTGCCCAATTTGATCAAGTATGCTCACACAGCAAGCTATGTATACATGGACAATAAACAGGAAACGCTAATGTGTTTAATTATTCTAGTAAGAATTAATTTATCATTACTTACAGAAACACGGTTTTAAGGGGGTGGCTGTCGGCGTGAGGATTCTTTGTTGTTTGTTTTGTGTGTCTGTTATGTCTCTCAATTTCCCCTGAATCTACAATTCACTGTTTCTGCTAGACTGGCTTACCCAGAAGCCCCAGGAATCCTCCCCTGTCCGCTTCCCTCACATTTGGATTATAACCATGGGTGGCGCACCCACCTTTTATGTGGGCACCGGGAATTTGACTGAGTTCCTCACACATGGATGGCAGGTACTTTGGGGACCTAACCCATCTCCCCAGTCTGTCGGGGAGGGTGGGGTGTGTTTTTAAATGAGCTCACATTTTTACAACCAGAAAAAAACACAGATGTAAGAAGGCTGTATAACTAACTGTTGCGTGGGACCACAGATAATTGCCAAGATGCTGAGCATATCAAAATTGGCCCCCGAGGGCTTAAGGGTTCAACACAGAGAAGGGGATACATCTTTTGCCCACTGTGTTTCCCTGGGATGCCAGAGCTTGTGTTCTTGACACCAGGAGAGCCTCTGAGAAAGATGCCAGAGCCCCAGACTGCAGACGGTTCCGTGTTCCCGTCTGCAGGCCCTGACCCTGGACAAGGGACGGAATGCAGAAGAATGAGTGACAGGTCTGTGCCTGGGGCCTCTGGTAACACCCGTGAGGCTCCACACAGATGCAGCCCCCTTTCTCCAGCAGATGCCTTCTGGGAAGGCTACCGTTCCTTGCCAGGGTTGGGGAGATTGGGCTGGCTCACCTCCTGCCACCTTGGCTGTGCTGTGTCTGACAGCCTAGACATTTCCAGGTGATGCCTGTATGATAGCCAGGGGTCTGTATCAGCTCTCCTCTAAGGGGGAGGTACTGTTCCCAGCCCTGCCCGCAATGTGAGAGCCTTATTCTTAGCCTCAGTGTAATCAGTCTTCTGGATTTCCCCAGTCTGCTCCCCAGTAGTCATAATTAGTTTGTCGTGTGTGTGTGTGTGTGTGTGTGTGTGTGTGTGTGTGTGTGTGTGTGTTTTAAGGTATCTTCAAGGGTGACTGCATTGTCTCTCATACCCCACCTTCCTGCCCCGAGTGAGGGCCAAGCTCTGCTGCTCATCGGTGGGTGATCTCCAAACCACAGCCGCCCCACGTCTTCTAGACTTGTTTTTTTACTTTGCATTTCTCTGTTTGACGAAGCTAAACAGTTTCTTTATGGTTACAAGCTTTTTGCCGATGCTTCGCCGGGAAGTCTACATCTGCTGCCTGTTTCATTTTACTTTATTTTAAATCAGTTTCCAAAGGGTGAATCATCCGAGGCAGAATTTCCCTAGAGCAAAGAGCAGTATCAACTAGAAATTCCAACTACTAAAAATATAACTCTCTACAACTCTAAACACAAGCAAATATTTTCTGCTCTTCTCAATACCCAACTCTAGAACTTGTCATTAGCCAAAAAGAAAAGCCACCTCCAGCAATGAAGGCAGCAGAGGACAGTAATGCCAATTCTTTTAAATGTAACAAGAATATTTTCCAGATAAATTGATTAGATTTTCAAGGTACATGAGAAATAACCTTTTGGTAGTATCTTCCTAGATTTGGTAGAGATTGTTACTAGCATAATTAAAACATTTTATTATATATCACAGAGCATTTAATTGAATTAAAAGCTCATTTCATATTATACAATGTTCACTATTATCTGCTATTAATTAAAGAATAAAATTGTGTGGTAGCTGATGGACAAATTGTTCTAAACCATCCTTAAACTTTTTGCTTTTATTAAATAAATGGAAGAAAATTTATAGAAAATGTCCAAAAATAAAGTTACTTCAGATTATCCTGAAATTCTATTATAATTATTTTTCAGGACCACCAGGGCTTCTTTATGCTCCCACACTTGGTTGCAGAATGAATACTGTGCGGACAGCTAGTTTAAAAAAAAATATATATATATATAATTAGCTATGAATTACACGGAATCATTGTAATTTTAAAAATAAAACAATGATCATAACTTTTTATTAAACTTAGTCTATGAGTGTTCTCTCAAAGAAGCAGAACGACGAAGATGGGATTTATTATTGGCTGGAAACAGTGGAATTGTGGGAGGTGGCTAGGCAGTCTTTGCAGGGATCTTTGTATGTGGTTGAGATTTGTATGAAAGTCAATAAGGGATCTTTAAGTGTATCATGTCAGAATAAACTTCTGTGGGCCAGTGGAGTGGAAAAGAGCACGGAAAACATATAAACTAAAACGATCAGTTTTAACTACTACAGAAAGCTTTCAGTCTGAGAAAAGTTTATCCATGTGTTTCCAAATAGAGATACCAGGCAGCAAGGTGGGAGCTTACAGAGATTGTATTGATAAATGTAAAAGATTAACAGATGGTTTTTAACTGAAAATATTAATAACTCTTACATGTCAGGAATTACAACTTTTTATATTATTCAAGTCTGTGGTGAAACTTTTAGGTAACAACAAAAAGGTATTCAGCATCTTGCCAAAAATCAAGAACACTTTTGGATATGTGTGTAGTAGCCGGCGCTCTGAGTCTGACTGCTTAGCTCTGCATTGCTCTGTCCTCATAATTAAATCCTCCGGTGATGACAGGGCACGGTGGGTGTTCCTTTAGTCCTTTTACAAGGTGAGAAAGGCATCCCTCCTCTGTAATTCACTGTTAAGTGTCTCAACATACTGTGTCCTGTAAATGTGCTTTTAGGCCACACCCATGTGACAATCACTGCCCTAATCAGACATTTACACTCCAGGGGAATTTGCTGGCTTTTAACCAAAAAGCCACACTCTGTGGGGGTCACTGCAAGACCCTCAGCTATTTAAATAATCTCTAGCCAGCACTTGAGGTTTTTTTCATTAGCATAATGGATGTCTGTTGACATGCGCTTCCCCTGATAAAATTAACAGTTTGCTTAAACATACATGAATGGCTAAAACAAATTTAAAGAGCCCACTTGCATGAGCGCCATATAAAAATGCTTGACCCTGATAGATGTCCTCCACCTGGTTTATTAAAATGTCCTGAGTCCTTCTAATTTGAAAGGATTGTAGGTTGGCTGCCTCCTAACAAGTATCTCAGGAAATCCTGCCACTGGGACAGCATTTGTCCCAGATTCAACTCTTTTTTTGTGCATGGGGCATGGGGGTAGCAAGAGGTAGGGTCCCATCAAGCTCACTGAATCAGCTACGCACCATTTGTACCTGCTTGCTAGTGAAGAAGCACAGAGGAGACCTCAAATTGAGGCTTTCTTCCTCCAGACTCAGTGGTGACATCGCAGTGGCTGTGTGACTCAGTCTCTGCTACCCTGGATGGGTGCCCAGCATCTCCAGCAGCCGGCTTGCTCTCCCATGAGCAACCTAGTTTGGGCATGAGGACAGGAAAGATTACAGCACATGCGCAGGTTCATACTCACTTACCTGGTAGCGATAATGGTTGGATTGGAGCCCGGAGCTGCCAACCTGAAAACCCATGGTCCAAGGAGGCAACAATCTGGGGTACAGGAATGGAGCAATGGGTCAGCCCAAGCCATTCCGGCTGCTCTACTACATGTAAGGTGAGACACAGTTAAAATGTGAGCTCTCAAGAAGTGCTGGCTGAGAACTGTGACACCTTGGGCACGCTAACTTTCTGGCTATCATGGATTATCTTTAAAGTCCGAGCAATGTATACCTCCCCAACAGTGCTTGATGCAAGGGTGCCTTCTATAAACCTGCGAGTTCCTGATCCTGTGACAGACACCCCAACCTCTTCTCTTGCCAGTGAATAACCAAGTAACCTCACTCCCCACAAGCTGACAGCTCTGCTGAATCTGCTCTGCTTCCGCCTCTATCATCCCCCCCCCCACTCAAGCTGTGCCTGTCCCCTCCCACAGAAAAGGGGGGGCGGCTGGACCAGCAGGTTCTTCTGGTCTTTCCTCTTACTGAGTGTCTTCAAGAAGGGAACTGTCTTCTCAGCATCACAGTTTTGTCATCAGTTTTGGTCACTGGCCGCCAATCCCCCCCCACCCCCATGTGTGAAGGGAAAGACCCCTAGGAATAAGCAAGGAGGTAGAGAATTAGCAGAGTGTAGAGCAATCCTAATTAGCCTAACAATAAAAACCCAGAGTCACATATTGGGGTAAAAGCCAGAAGGTCAAAGAACACAGTCATTTCTTACTTCTCCTCAACCTCATCCTATCTATGCCCCGCCTTTATCACTTCCTGTCTCCACCCTGTGTTGTCACTTCCTGTCTCCTCTCTGTATAGACTTCCAGACCTCTATGGTTAGCTAGTGCCTAGCTCTGCCCTCTGACCTCCAGGCAAGCATTCCTTGTCAGAACTGGAACAAAATATCACAACAGGACAGGGAGGTAGATTCTCACAGGTGAAGCGTAAAAGTTTCAACACTCACACTTGAGCAAGCAATCCTCAAACTTGTCACCGCTTAAATTAAAAGGGCACCAGAGAAGCGGCTTGGAGCTTTACACTGCCTACAGAGCTAAAGGGCAAAGCGGAGGGAGAAAATACAGCTGCCGGTTTCTTTCTGCCTGAGACTAGCAGAAGCTGACAGGTAAATTCATTAACGAATGCAGTTAGCTGTCTCCTATTTCAAACGCCCGTCCTGAGTTTCCAGCCACACAGAACGGCCTTTAGCTGGCTACAAATGAACATGATGATAATTCTCCATAGGTTTTCCCTTCTGTGACTTCCTACTGCCTTCGACAACAGTGCCACCCAGCCAACAAGAAGAACCAAGATCATGCAAAGCTAGCCGATGCATATGCCTGGTGAATTGCATTCACTCTCTGCCTTGCCTGACCGGTGTATTGTTTAAGATGTGTCCATCAAAACACAAGATAACAAAAGCAGGTTTTAGAATCCCTGCCAAACATTAGCCTCCACCAATAGGAACTGGCTAAATACACAAAAATATATCCATGTAATGGGAAGTTACACTGGGAAAAAAATACCTACATGTTTATATGGAAATATTTCTGGATCAAAATGTTAGATGGAAAAACATTACAGAACAACTTATGCAATGCTAGAATTACTTTTCTAACAAAAGAGAAAGGTATATAGTGTTCTCTAAATCCAGAGTAGATTGGGCTCAGGATTTCTCAAATACCAAAGTTAGAGAAGGTTTAAGATCCTTGTGTAAAATGGTATAGTTTTTCATATACCCTATGCATGTCATACTGTAAATGTTAAATCATATCTAGATTAATTTTATCTAATACAAGTTTTGTAATCATAGTTATGTCATGGTATTTGGAGGATAAAGGACAAGGATAAAGTCCATAACTCTTAAAAAATATTTTCAATCCACAGTCTACAGCAGAATCCAAGACCGTGAAACCCACAGATGTGGAGGGCAGGTGACATTTCCTATTTACTGGAAAACCATGAAGAGCTTTCAAGGAAGATTCACAGTGACCTGCAAAGATGGAGAATGGCCACGGGAGCAATGAGGGTAGGCATGAGACTTGTCGACGTCTGAACTCAAACTGTTTGCATTCTGAGCCAACCCATCAGCGAAGGCTTTCCTAGTCTTTTAGAATTACTTGGTTATACAAGATGTTACTATTTGGAGAACCTTATGAATGCTATGTGAAAATTCTTTGTAAGTTTTTTTATAGGTAAAATGATTTAAGATAAAAAGTCTACAAATCTTAGGTAAGTGTTAGTGTCACCAGTTATTAGGGCCAGAGCCAGTGTTCTGGCTGTCCTCACACACCAGGCTCAGCCACCTGTCCCCAATAAGACAATTAGAAGGCCCATGCTAATAGGGAGAAGCAGAAGATGAAGAGACTTATTCAACAAGGTCACACTGGGGAAAGAACAAAGAGATTCAGCAGCCCCAGTCCCAAGTCCGGAGTCCTTACGTGAAGGATTTAGGAGGAGAACCACAGTGACGTACGAGTTCAGTCGAGGCGTGGTCCCTCCTACCACTGACCCATCCTTGCTGGGCTCCAGCCTCTCCTGAAAGGTGATCTGAAAAAAAATGCAAATTTCTTTCAGGATGATGCGTTCTCGGGCTGGAAATTCCAGTTTCCCGGGACCATCATTTCAACAGTTTTGAGAGCCAAAGTGAGGGTCACAAGTGTTTCTAGAATATCCTCATTCATGTCGACTGAAAAAATAAAAAATAAGAAGCAAAGGACCATGACTGGTCCCAGGTTCCAGAACCAAATGACTAGAAAGAACGAAAGAAAGGAAGGAAGGAAGGAAGGAAAACAGACAGACAGAGAGGGGGAAAGAAGAAAGAAGGAAGGAAGGCAGAGAGACAGAGACAGAGAGAGAGAGAGAGAGACAGACAGACAGACAGACAGACAGAGGGGGGGACAGAGCATGGCTGCTCCTAGGTGGGTGGAGGAGAAAGCTGATATGTGGGAGAACATAGCCAGAGGCGGGGACATCGGGGAGAGCACAGAGTGAACCTGAGCAGACTGAGCTGTGCCATGTGAGGAAGGGGGAAGGGTAGAGGACGGGACTAGTCAGCTGGACCTGTCAAAGTCCCCTGAACGTGGGTTACGACGACGAGAGGGAACCTGGTGCAGCAGCCAGAAGGCCCAAAGCACACAGAGGGCAGGCGACCAACCTGGTTGGATTATATAGGGCAGAGCAGCCCCAGCCTGGAGAGTTCAGGGGAGGGGGACAGGGTATGCGGGCCAGGAAGGCCCTGTAACCCATAGGAACCAAAGGATGCAGGGAGAACCTGGCAGCCAGGTCCACTTTGGTATGCTAAACAGACACCTCAGCCATTTGTGCCAGGCTTGAAACCTAACACCTGTGGGACACAGACTGGTTCTACTAAAAGGGTGACAGCATTTGAAAAAGCCAATAAAAGATATAAAGATGAAACATGTGGCCCCTGCCAGGAGAGCAGGGAGGAAGGGCGGAGTAGTGGGGTGGGGTGTGGCAGAACAGCAGGGGAATAAAGGGGAGAATCTGCATGCCAGACCCCATTCACAGCATCCCCCCCCCCACATGGTGACACTGTGCAGTCAAAAGGCGGCTCCTACAGACACACATGTGCCCGCCCGCCCGCCCGCCTGCAAGAGGCTACCTTCTGGTCCGACTCTGGACAACACACTGGCTGTGATGAACAGCCTGGCATTCACAGCAGAGCTTGAACTGCAGCCTTTCTGTTGGAAGCATTTAACAAGGACTTCAGTAAGCTGCAGGACCGCTCTTCCCTCCACGGGAGGGATCACACAAATTAAACCCTCACTGCAGGACACAAACATAAAAGCCTTCACTGTACGTGGGCAATGTATTTACCAACTCCAGTTGCTGGGATGCAGAGGCCTCCAGAATGGTTACTATGGTGAGGGATGCAGCCTGCCACTCCCCTGACGTGGGTGTCTCCTGCTCCCTAATAGGTCCACACCTGCACATCCACAAAAGGTTCTGTCTTACGGATGCTGATACATGAAGTCCTAGCCTAAAAGCGTACAAAACTCCCCAGATAGCTTGCTGGGAAAGTGATGTCAGTTTCTAGGCTGTAGGGACCAAAAGTAAAAAGGACTCCACGCTCATACCTATATACCTTGAATTGAGAACTATTTCTTTAACACCAAATTCTAAGCAGTAAGCGACTTGAATTCAGTGTTATTTTCATCAAGATTACTCTGCCAAAGATTGTAGCGTTATGTTTTTCTCTTTTGGATTTTTGGCCTTTTTGAGGGGCCTGGTAAACATTACCAGTAAGGGAGAATGATATAGGAACCGTACACAAAAAGCAGTAACTTCTCTGTGTGTCAGCGATGAACTTGCTGATAGAGAAATCAGGGTGGGGAAATTTCATTCACGAGACCTTCAGGAAAAAAGAAAAGTAACTGGGAATAATCATAACCAAGGAGGTGAAAGACCACTGTGATGAAAAAACTATTACACTAAAGAAAAAACTATAGAAGATGCTAGAAGAAAAGACCTCCCATGCTCAAAGACTGACACAGTTAATATTATAAAAGTGACACTATGTTACTGAAAAAGATCTACAGCTTCAACACAAACCTCGTGAAATTCTAGTAACATTCTTCTCAGGAGTAGGGGGGGAAGTTCTGAAATTCAATTGGAAGTACAAAACACCCAAAATATCCCAAGCAGCTGTGATCAGAAAGGGCAATGTTGGGGGCTTCGCAGCTCGTCTCGGGGTGCACTATGGAGTCATAGGAGCGAAGGCGGCACAAAACAGTGCAATAAAACACAGAGCCCAAAAGCAAGCCCGCAGAGCTACAGCCATCTAGTTTTGGACAAAGGTGTCAAAAAACACACAGGGAAAAAGGCAGACTCTTCAACAAATGTTGCTAGGAAACCTGTTCAGTGCCCACCGTGGGGGAATCAAATTAGACAGTTTTCTCTCACCCAGTCAAAACATCAATTAAAAAATGGATCTAAGACCCAAACCTTTGAAAAACAGAGAGACAGAGAGAGAGAGGAGAGAGGAGAGAGAGAGAGGGAGAGAGACAGGGGGGGAGAGAGGGAGAGAGGGAGAGAGGGAGGGAGGGAGGGAGGGAGGGAGGGAGGGAGGGAGGGAGGGAGGGAGGGAGGGAGGGAGGGAGGGAGGGAGACTTTCTGAAAAAGATTCCAAATAGCACAGCAAACTATTCCGGGAGTTGACAAATGAGATCACAGAGTGAAGAAACAGAATGTGGAAAAGGTGTTTACTAACTGTGCATCTGACAAGAGATTAATCTCTAGAATATAAGAAGTGGAAGATTAGATACCAGAAGATTATACCATCGGATCAATTAATGGGGCAATGAATGGAATGGACATTTCTCCAAAGGAAAAAATGTGAACAGCCAATAAACACTTAAAAACTTGTTCAGCACCCTTAGACACCGGAGAAATGCCAACTAAATCAATTTTTTGAGACTCTATCTCATTCCAGTAGGAATGGCTACCAACAAGACCACAAAGGACAGCAAGCGCTGATGAGAATGTGAGAAAAGTGGCAGTTACTTACTGCCAATAGGGCTGTAGACCAATGCAGACACTATGAAAGTCAGCGGGAGGTTCCTCGAAAACTAAAATAAGTAAATAACTGACACCTTTCCTGTGCGTATGCGCCAGAGTCAGCATGCCCCAGACACTTGCACACCCTGCCTTGTTGCTGCACTATTCATAAAGCTAAGAAACGAAACCAGTCTACAAATCCATCAGCAGATATGCAGACTCCAGTTGTGTGTGGAGTATATGCGAGCGCACGTGTGTCTGTGTCTGTGCGTGTGTGTCTGTGTGTGTGTCTGTGTGTGTGTCTGTGTGTTTGTGCCTGTGTCTGTGTGTGTGTCTGTGTGTGTGTGTCTGTGTGTGCGTGTGTGTCTGTGTGTGTCTGTGTGTGTGTGTTTGAGAGAGAGACAGAGAGACAGAGAGAGATGACTGTAGAGAGGAGACAGTGAGAGGAGAAAGAGTTTACAGCAAGGTGGAGAAGAGAGAGCAATATGACACACATGACATGAACGCAGGAGGGAGAAGCCCTGGTGAGTTTTATGTCAACTTGACACAAGCAAGAGTGATCTCAGCAAGGGAACCATTTGCTGAGTACCGAGGATTTACACTTTGCGCACTGGATCCTTCTTACTCGTCGTAATAATTGTATCAAGTGCCTCTGTCCCTAGTGCAACAAGGGACAGGCTGAGGGCTGAGGGCTTAAACCTACTTTCCCAGGCCAAGCCGCAGAGTCCATCAGTCTAAGGGCTCCACTTCCTTTTGCATGCCCCTGAGATGCTCCAGGTGCCGCCTGTCAAACTGTTGCATCAGAGCTGCAAGGAAGATACTCGCTATGAAAAGACACAGACCTCAGATTCTTAACTGCAGCCATGAGTAGCAGAAAGCTCTGTAGCTCCCATAAACTGGGTGTTCTGTTGTAGAATATATTTTAGCCGGGCAGAGGTGTGCTGCATTTGTTTATGCTGCGGAATATTACCTTAACTGTGTGCGGGCGTTGTTACACTTGTTTAACTGTGTAAAGATGTGTTGTGATCACACACTCACCTGGCCCGCCTAAGGCATTGGACTGGTCTAATAAAGAGTTGAGCAGCCTCCAATCAGCAGGCACAGGGTAAGACGTACAGAAAGAAAGAAAGAGTAAAAAGCTTGAGGCAAGCGTAGAGAAAGAGAAACAGGATAATTTAAGTTCAGAGACCTAGCAAGGCTGATCACAGACCTAAGCCAGGCTGATCACAGACCTAAGCTGGGCTGATCATTCAGAACTAAAATATGTCACGATTTAAGGGCTGGTCGGTAGCCCAAAAGGAAAAGCCTGGTGTACATTCCCATGGCCATTCTCAAACTCCTTTCATAGAGAACGTGTGTGTCATATAGAGGAAGCACAGTTATCCCCATTTCCAGCTGAGGAAATGGGATCAGAGCAGGAAAGCCATTTGCCCAAAACCACACGCCTAGCAAACACGTATAACAAAAACACAGCTCGGCTCATGATGCAGAATTTTCTATGTTGAAGTCTCCCCTCACCTGACGAGCTGTCTGAACAAGGAGGGCAAGCATGGAGGATGAGTAAGACATCTCTAACACACACACACACACACACAAACACACACACAAGTACACACACACATACACACGGACACACACGGACACACACACACATACACACACACAAGTACACACACACACATACACACACACACACACCAGTAACTTTACGGTGCAGACCTCTGGTTCTGAGTACAATGCTGCCCCAGTTCAATTTAACTTACGTAACACTTGCAGAACACACACTGTGAGTTTGCAAAGGAGACCCAGTTGTTTAAGTTTGTATGAACATGCCCAAACATTTAGAGAATCGAGGAAGGAGGCAAGCAGCCCTCATTTCTGTTCCCCCACGGGGTACCGATGTCAACCTTTGGTTGTGTTTGTGTTTTTAACCTAAGAGAGCATGATCTGCAGAGGCCATAACGCTTCAGCGTGAAGATGTCAACCCATCTTCTAGTAACAGAGACTGTCTTCTGTAGAAGCATACCCATGCCTGCCAGCCCAGCAGCAGCCCTTAACTATCCAGATGATACTATGAAGCTCGCTAACCTGTGTCTTTGAAGTCCAGTTGACCTAGCTCCCGTTAAAGCTATCTTGGTCTATGTAGTGACTTCCAGGCCAGACAGGGCTACAAATAAAACCTTTTTTTCAAGAAAGTGAAAGTTGTTTGGTTTTTCCCCCAACAAAAAATAATATATTCCCATGAAACAAGTTTCCCCTTTATTTTTTAACTTATTCCTAGGAAACTATTTTCATAAATGCAAGCATCCCTCCTATTTACCAAATCTAACTTGCATATTTTGTTCTCATCAGACCTTGGACATATAATTTTTCTGTGGGAAGGCAGGAAGGGGGGGTTGATTCCCCACAGCCATGCATCCTTTTCTGAACAAGGCCATGTCATTGTCTCAGGTGGCTAGCTCCAGCCCGGACCTGGAACTAAGACTCTTTGTCCAGTAAGAAACAGCCAGCTGCCCACGTCCACTGTCACATGTGGCCTGGGATTGGCCACAGGGGTATAAAGGCACAGCGTGTGCTGAGATGTAAGCCCTCAGTCACTTCCTTGCCCCAGCTCATTCCATTGGCTTCTGTCTTTTGTTTGCTTACGACCTGAGTTCCCACCTGTGACCACTCCAGATGTCTTCCAAACGCCTCAGCCAATTCCGTGTGAAGTGATAGTGGAGACCTTGATGTAGACAAAGACCCCAAAGTGTGACGTGTAGTCAGACTCTTTACAATCGGTCTCCGCCGTGGAGATTCGTTTTCATCAGGACCACCGACCTGCAAACGACGACACAGAGACTCAGTATTAACTATGAAAGCTTGGCCTTAGCTTAGGCTTGCCCCACCAGCTCTCATCACTTCAATCAACCCATTTATGTTAATCTGCGCTCTGTCACATGGCTCGCTACCTCATCTCTCTGTACTACCCATGCTGCTTCCTCAGGCTGCCTGGGGACTCTGCCTCCTCCTCCTCCTCCTCCTCATCCTCCTCCTTCTCCTCCTCCTCCTCCTCCTCTTCCTCCTCCTCCTCCTATTCCTCCTCTTCCTCCTCCTCCTCCTACTCCTCTTCCTCTCCCTCCTCCTCCTATTCCTCCTTTTCCTCCTCCTCCTCCTCCTCTGCCTCCTTCTCCTCTTCCCCTTCCTCCTCCTCCTCCTCGTCCTCCTCGTCCTCCTCGTCCTCCTCCTCCTTTTTCTTCTTCCCAGAATCGACTCTCTCCGCCTGGAAGTCCCGCCTATCTCTCCTGCCTAGCCATTGGTCACTCTGCTTTTTATTACACCAATCACAGCAGCACATCTTCACACGGTGTACAAATATCCCACAACAGGGATGGGGGGGAGGGGGAAATTAGTGAGTTTCTTGAATTACGAGATCAGAGCTGTAGTGGTGGTCTCTCGGTCTACTGGTGCTGCACACACCTTTAACGCCAGCACTCAGGAGGCAGAGACAGGTGGATCTCTGTGAGTTCTAGTCCAGCCTGGTCTATATATGATAGCCGCCTTTGGTGACCTTTTTTCTCAATATGAACTGCTTACAAAGTGGAGAGACAAATGGCGTCTGGTGGACCTCTCTATTGGTCATGGCTGCCTGGGGCATAGAGTGAGTATTGCAAGGACACATGTGAGTGGGCCAAAAAGTGCTGGGTTTAACTAGTAGCCCTCTCCAGGGGCTTGGGAGTGGGGAGAGAACTGGGCGGGCTCCATGTTGCTGGCCCCAGGCATGGGAGCTAGCTCCTGAAAGGCAAGCTGTCTCTGTGCAGACACAGCAAAGGTCAAAAGTCGTAAGTGGAAATGACTGCAGGCCTCAAGAAGGTGAGGGGAAAAACATGGCAGACAGTTAGGCTGCTTCCCAGAGGGCATGGGTAGTGGGTAATTTGGTCAGCGAGTAATAGAAAACCCAACTGAACTGGTTTGGATGGTGTGGAAATGTGCTATTGCAGGTGACAAGCCTTTGAAGGCAGAGTGAGGCAGGTGTGCAGCCGCGAGGGCTCTAGCTCTATCCCTCAGCTCTCCCTTGGATCCCCCTTCCTCCCTGTGGACGGCAGATCACAACCATCTTTATTCCCTGCCAAGATCTGCCTTAGGCACCCAGCTTAAACCACCAAGCTGGGCTTCCCAGGGCTGGTTCAGAGAAGAGCATACAACCAAGCTTGGCCTAATCAGATGTCACAGAATGCCTTTTGTCATGGTTGAAAGGTTTACTTCCCTTCCTTGGGCTGTTTTCAAGGAAGCTGACTTCTCCTGGGCACTGCCGGCAGCTTCTTGGAGAGGAAGGAAGCATGAGCAGAAGGAAGGAGAGAGTGAAGCCAGACCTGTCTCTATAGCACATCTGGAGAGTGAAGCCAGACCTGTCTCTATAGCACATCTGGAGAGTGGAGTCAAACACCTCACTATAGCACACCCGGAGAGTGGAGTCAAACACCTCACTATAGCACATCTGGAGAATGAAGCCAGACCCGTCTCTATAGCACATCTGGAGAGTGAAGTCAGACCCGTCTCTATAGCACATCTGGAGAGTGGAGCCAGAGCCCTCGCTATAGCACATCTGGAGAGTGGAGCCAGAGCCCTCGCTGTAGCACATCTGGAGAGTGGAGTCACATCTGGTTCACCCTGACCTTGAAAGTCCAGCACAGGTCTCATAGCATTGTGGACAAAGATATGGGCAGAGCTGAGTTTCTTCTGGAGACCCATGGGAGAATCTATTTCCTTTTTCTTCCTCTCCCCTCCCCTCCCTTCCCTCTTCTCCCCTCGCTCCCCTCCCTTTCCTTCTCTTCCCTTCCCTGGGTTCTGAAGTAGCCTGCTGCCCTTTCCTCTACGCCCAAATCCTGCAATGTCTCACCCCTGTTCACAGACTTTTCTGCCCTTGGTAAAGAGCCCCTGCTTTTAAAATCCATATAGGAAGAGCGGACCTATCCCAGTAGTGAGTGGTCCATCTCAGGTCTTTTAGTGGATCACATCCACAGTTTGCTTTGTCAAGTAGAGTAAGGTACTCACAGGTTTCTGGGATTAGGATTTAGTTTGGGGTAATTTATTATTCTACTTGCCATATGGCCTAAAGTTTGTTCAGGTCCAGACCCATACTTCTATAATTTACAAACAGTTTACAGAAGCAAACAAATAAATTTAAAAAAAAGCAATCCCACTACAGTAAGAAGAAGTACGCCCTGCCCTGCACTTGATGGAGGCTGCACTGTGAGCTATTCAAAGGGCCCCACAGGTTGACTTCAGCCCAGCGGAGGCATAGCAGGTCCCAGATTCAACTGCGCGAATTCTGTGACGCCACCGGAGACTTGGAGTATGAAAAGACGGTCACAGGTGAGATTAGATTCCCTATAACCCCAAGGGTACAATAATAGCTCTTGTGACAAGTAAGAAATGAAATAAAAAATGCCCACTTCAGAAAAACCGTCAGCTCAAGGAAATGTCTGGACTGGACAATGAGAAAATAAATAAATCTTCCATCACCTCTTTGGTCCCTTGAATGCTAGGGATTGCCATGCACTAGCTAGCCCAGCCATGGACATGAGCTTCCTTAACAAAGGAGACTGCCGGGGATGAACACGGAGGATTTGGCTGCAGTTGATAGCTTTGCTGGCTTAGCTTGCTTCCTCAGTGGAGTGGCGAGGGCAAGGTGGGGACAACCAAGTGCAGTAATGAAATCTGCCAGCTACACTTTTCCCCAGACAGCAGTGGGGGAGGTGGGGAGAGAAACACGAGGATCAGCAGACCTGGGCAACAGCCTACGCTTGGATGTCGCCCAGTGTTAAGACCTTGGTCAAATCGTACGTATAAGGTTAGCAACCATGTTGCTTCATCTGCTTTGTTTTTGTTTTTGTTGGGAGGGGTTGGGTTTTTGAGACACTGTTTCTCTGTGCAGCTTTGTAGACCTGGCTGGCCTGGAACTCACAGAGATCCGCCTGCCTCTGCCTCCACCGTCCTGCATCTTCATCTGCTTTGTGAGAGTCTAAATGTATTAACTTGCACTTTGTGTTTGAAACACATTAGAGAAAAAGTTCCTAATACTCACACCCCCACAAGCACATGCATAACTCTCACCACACCCCAAGGAGGTAAATGTCTAGTGAGTGCTGTACCCCATTTTCTGCATCCTGCTGTTCACAAGCATTTGTTCCTAGAGAAAGAGCTAGACTATTGCATTCTTACAATAACGCACATATGGTATGTTCAGCACTATAATTTACTTTTCTCATTCCATGAGAATGACCATAGGTATCTAGAAAAAAATCATATAGTTCTAATTCACCTAAGTTGAAACTGAATGTATAATTATGTAAAATTATGCTTACATCAAAATATGTCCTACTGATGGACATTTAATCATGTGTCAGTTTCATTTTCCCACTAAAGTAACTGTGCAAGCTGGGCAGTGGTAGAGCTTGCCTTTAATCCCAGCACTTAGCTGAGCACACCTTTAATCCTAGCACTCGGGAGGCAGAGGCTACCACATCTCTGAGTTCAAGGCCTACCTGGTCTACAGACTAAGTAGAAACCCCATCTAAAAAAAAAAAAAAACCAAGATAAAATAAATTAATTAACTGTGCAGAAGTCACGAGGGCTCAACCCTACACAAACTACAGGCAACTAAGGCATGCTGAGAGGGGGGGAAACAGTCCTCCTCGGGAAGAGCACACCACGCCAGGTATGCAAAACCAATGCTCAGCCCTGAAGACATATACACACCAGTAACATTATAAAGACTGATTGGGTTGCATTTACATGTTTGGGAATACAGGGGCGGGTATCTAAAAGCAATTAAAGAAGAAAGAGCCCATGGTTTTGAAAGAGAGTAGTGGAAGGAAGAAGGGGGATTTGAGGGATGGAAAGGAAAGAGAGGAAATGAGTACATACTTCTCTCATTGCAATAGATAGACGCTCATTCCCAAGACAGCAATAACTGAGTGTGTGCTACAGCGCACGGGGAGTCCTGTCTTACCAAACTACACTGTATGTTGTCAGTCTTTAACTTTGCCACTCAGTGAAAACATGAACTAATTTTGCATTTCTGAATGTTGGTAAGGTCAGTCATTTACCCGGCTTGTTAATGAACTCAGTTGTCTTAGAAACTGGACAAACCCTATCCTCGTGAAAAAAAAAAAAAAAGGAGGGGTTGAGATGAGCAGCAAAACCTCCTGCAGCTGAGCTGTTTCCAGTGTCTGAGAGATCATGCTTCGGCCTCTACATACTTAAACCTTAGCTGTATGGTAGGAAAGACCCTCCAGAACATCTGCAAACCAAGAGCACTACCCCAGGAGAGTAATACCCAGTCCAGCTCACGATGGGCTTGACATCCAGGCAGTTCCTGATCTGAAGCAGTGGCAAACTGACAGTCACTGTCTGAAGTCTGGGTAGGGGAGCGCTGTGGCAGCTGATGGCTCAAGAGGAAAGAGAGATGTTGACTAGCACAGTGTCCCGGGCACCAAAGAGCGGAGGAGCCAAATCCCAGTATACCCTGATGCTTCTCCCGAACTCCAAGGGGGAGAGCTTGGCGGGTGGGGTTCCAAGGCGTTGGGCTCTGTGATGTGAGTAGGGGAAATCCCACCCCCCCTTATCCATCCTTGTCAGGAAGGAGGCGCAGGACCTTCTTTCTCATCCTCCTCCCTCCCTCTCCAGGCCTCCTCTTCCTCACCCCTGTCTCACTTTATCTAAGATTTATCTGAATAAAAAGAGTGTGGGGAACAGGGAGAAGACAGAGGTCTCTGCATGCTCCACCCACTAGGAAAGGTCAGACCCCAAGACTGATAACGGAGAGATTAGTGATAGCTCAGATTAGCAGAAAGAGACTAACCGTAGCAAAAGTGACAGGCAAACGGAATTCACTTTGGGGAATTAGCATTAAGGCAGAAAATAAAAAGAAATGTAAATACAGAAACCTTAGGATGCCTGCATCCTTCTCTAGCCAGGAATGACATCCGTCTCCGCCCCTCGGGTCTCCAATAGCAACACTCCCTGCTTTATCAGGACGTGGCCTGACCCCTAGCGGTAGTGCTGCCTTTGGTGGCACCAGAGAAGCTCTTTTGAGCTGTTGGCTTGCCAAGAGCACTTGGTGAGTGATGTGAGTACATCCTCACACTTTCAGAGCAGCGTCAAAAAGATCAGCTTCTGACAAATTAATGGAGGAAAGTACGCAGAGGACTTAAACAAGCCTTTGTCACGTGACAGGACAACAAGTCTTTTCCCCTGAATCAGTTTTTACCTGTGATCATAAACTCCAGTCCCAAAGCCTTGGGCTCTTCGAAAAAAAGGAGTCAAGGATTGGAAAGAAGGCTTAGCAGTTAAGAGCACTTCCTTTTCTTCCAAGGGACTAGAAGTAGTTCCCAGCATCCACATTGAGTGACTCATGACTGCCTGTTAACTACATCTCCAGGGGATCCAACACCCTCCTCCGACCTCCTCGGATTCACACACACCACACACACACACACACACACACACACACACAGAGAGAGAGAGAGAGAGAGAGAGAGAGAGAGAGAGAGAGAGAGAGAATGTACACAGAGAGACATGCAAGCATGCACGTAAATAAAAAAATAAAAACATATCTTTAAGAGGAGTCAGACATTGCAGCCCAAGGCAGTCAAGGGAGCATCTACATCTTAGCCCAAGGCCCTCCTTGTTCCGCTTTTCATAAAACGGAATAAATCTTGAAACCAGAATGCGTTGACGGAACTGTGAGGCTCATGAGCCTGTGGCCGGAGCCATTTAAATGAGCCAGGCAATTAGAAAAACACAGCTCTCTACATTCTGATCCCTACTTTATTTCGGGCAGCATTAGACAAGAGACGGGAAGGTGTTGAAAGCCAGGGCAAATGGTCCTGACTGAGTCACACCTCAGTCTCCTCCGGAATCTGCCTGCAGATCCCGCCCAGGCCCAGACAGAGGTGACTCACTCAGGAACAGGGTGGACTGACCCCAAAGAAATGACTACTGAAAGGAGCCAGCACTGGGTTCACACACACACACACACACACACACACACACACACACACACACACACACTGACCTCAAGCCCTGGATTTATTTCAAAAGCAGGGTGACTCCCGGCTTTTAAAGGGGGGGACAATACAGACGGAGATCTAATCAAAGGAAACACAGATGACAATCACTCATTGCCAATAGTGTGCTGTGTCAGAAATGCAGTTGTAAGGTTCAGAACGGCTGTAAAGGGTTAAGGAGACTGCCGCAGAGCTAGCTCCAGAGAGGCCTAGCTGGGCAAGCAGAAGCCTGACAGAAATCCAAAGGTCAACTCTGCTGGAGCTAGATAATGAACCAGTCTGCCGCGGGCTCCCTGCAGAAGCAGTTGAGCAGAGAGAGCCTCTGGACTGAGTCAGTAGGAGAGAGGTACTGGGCCAGGAGGTGGCAGAGGCGTAGAGCAACACCAGTCTGCAGATGGACAGAAGACAAAAGGGCAGCAATCCCAGCTGGCCACATCAAAAGCAGAGACGGCACCGAGCTGAAGCCCTTGGGGACAGTTGGGAGTCCTCTGTCTGTTGGCCCCGTGATGCTCATGCTGGGTCAAGGGATGGCTAGAGGCCGTCACCACCACAGCGTTAGGTGTCCTCCTTCATGGGTCCAGGCGGAGCTGTGGCATCCCTTCCTCCGTCTGGCGTATTCAGTAAGTGAAAGAGATGCCCAAGTGTGTTGGGCGTGGCCAGCGCTATGGGTGCCTAAGATCTCTTCCCTTCACGTCAGTCCTAGGGTTTTGTTTTCCTGATACGGGTTTAATGCACTGGTATGCTCGCACTGTCCCAGCTCACCTTGATTAAGCGTACAGGGTGGCACCTTTTTTTACTTTTGGTGATAAATGCTTTCAGTCTATATTGTGTGGGAGGTGCTGAGCAGATCGCATTGTTTATGTGTCCAACTACAGAGTCATCACGCCTCTGTGTTTGCGCTCAAAATAGAGCCAAAAGCTGTTTGTAAAAATGGAGTCTCTCATGCCAAGTCACAGCCTGAAAAACAACTCTTCAATACGTATTGTTTTGTGTGTGTGTGTGTTGTAGGTGTTGTGTGTGCTGAATGTTGTATATGTGTGTCTTGTATGTATGTGTATTGTGTATGTGTGTATGAAAAGATCTTGTGCATAATTTGTCACAGGGAATTGTGGCACAATAAAATAATAAAGCAGTATTTGACTTGGACTCCAATAAAACAGTGCACATCTGTGAGTCCATGTGGGTATAAATAAATAATTGAACAAGTAACTCTCGCAGTTAAGAGGACTAGGAGCCGCCTCCATGCGGTCCAGTTCAAGAGAAAAAAACATGATGTAAAGAGGAATAGACTCTATTCCAAAGAGAGAAAGGGTGTGGGCTTCAAAAATTCACAAAGCTAGTGAGAGAACACCTGAAAAACACCAGGGAATCTGGGACAACACAGTAAGAGGAAGTAAACTGAGCTGAGCTCAACCCTGCATCTCCTGCGGGTGAGCAAAGCCTCATCTAAAATGCAAGGCAGGTGACCCTGCTAGAAAGGGTCCTGCAGTCCTACCCTGGGGACAAGCTCAGCACCCTCCCGAGCCTCAGAGCCAGGTGCAGGCTTAGATGACACAGTGATCCTTCCGTGAATGGTCAACCATGGAGAGAGACTCCATGTTGCCAGTCAGTATGACTCGAGGGCGGCAGTGGGCACCGTCTTGAGAAAGAAGCTGGAATTTAAAGCTGAGTCTTGAGTATGGTGAACATGACTCTGGGAGTTTGCCTGCTAGAGCTGGAGGTCGAGAGATGTTCCTAGGCAGCCGCTACAGAGAGAAGGGGGGCTGGAGGCAAGCTACAGGGAGGCTCTGTTGTATCAGCACAGGAGAGCCGGGCCTACCCTTGGCGCCCATCAGATGCATCATCTGAGAATAACTCTGGGCACTGATATGCCTCGGCAGGAGGCCGGTGCGTGGCGCCATCGCTGGGGCCATCTGCCCGCCTGTCACCACTGTGGAGTCTGAGAACTGCAGTGCTTTATTGCACGTCCTCGGCTACCTCCTCGGGCAGCGTGATTGATACCCGGATGGTTTGGAAGTCCCAGGACAGGTTCTCCAGCTTTCCGGATGTTGACACTGCATTGCAGCCTGTGCCCCAACACACCTGCCCCAGAGACGGGCATAGTCCTGCACAGCCCACAGACTGCAATGCTAAGTGTGCCCATCGGAAGCCCCAGGACACAGATGAACGCTTCGAAAGTGACAACTGGACAGGGGATCTGAAACGAGGGAAGGCCCGTCGTAAGCAATCTGGGAAGACCAGATCACAGGCTCAGCTGCCCCTCCTCCACCCTGGGAGTCTAGCTCTCCATGACCCAGAAGGAAACTACCCCAAAATTTCACCTTTTTTTCTTGTCCCCCCCATTTCAGTATTCTCTCCCTTTTCTATCCCTTCACTAACACTTCTGTCATCATATTCCAAAACCACCTATTTGTTTCTATTTTTAAATAATTCCCATTCATGCATTCATCTAATTTTGCTGACATATTTCCCATGATAAAAGCCCTAAGGTTTGACAAATCATGAGTCATTCATAGAAGCAACCATTGAGGAAGCGTTGATGACTCCTTAGAGAGTGAGCATTGCACAATTTAGCAATGATGCGCCCACATTTATAAAAACAAGTCAGGTGTGTCATTTGCGACCTGTGGGAAACTAAGACACAGTATGACCAGACCTGACTTAGGGATGATTCAGCCAGACAACTGCTCAGGACACTCATCGGTGAAGCCAAACTATCAGAGGCACTAAAACTTCAAAGGAAGCATAGCAGAAGGGGCACAGAGAGAGAGAGAGAGAGAGAGAGAGAGAGAGAGAGAGAGAGAGAGAGAGAGAGAGAGAGAGAGAGCATTCTCTAACTGTCCTAGTAAGTGACTTTAAAGTTTCTGGGTAGACTGCAAATGCTACTCACTTCTGAATATCTCTGAAACTCGGAAAAGCGCACCTGGGATCAAGGGCGGAGTTGACTTTCCATTGAGTGTCCGGTTGGATTTGTACATAGATGGTTTTGAAGCCTCCTTTCAAAAGTTGTGGAGATTACCTCCCACTCACCCACAGCCTGAGGATTGCAGAGTTTAGCATGCATCGGCTCCCCAAGGAGGAGGCCATGAATGAGCCTCAGGCCTCTGGCTGTGTGGTGATGACCGCAGATTTGGGGCTAAGGGGTCTCTTTTGCTCTTTCTCTTCCACACAGAGCTCAACCCCTTCTCCAAACAAACCAGAAATAAATTTTAAACCCTTATAGGTCTGAAGAATGGACAAATTATTAGCCTGCCTAAGGCATCCACTAGCTCAATCCAATCCAGGTCCAGAAGGGCAGTGTGTTGGGGTCAAGGTCCAGAAGGGCAGTGTGTTGGGGTCAAGGTCCAGAAGGGCAGTGTGTTGGGGTCAAGGTCCAGAAGGGCAGTGTGTTGGGGTCAAGGTCCAGAAGGGCAGTGTGTTGGGGTCAAGGTCCAGAAGGGCAGTGTGTTGGGGTCAAGGTCCAGAAGGGCAGTGTGTTGGGGTCAAGGTCCAGAAGGGCAGTGTGTTGGGGTCAAGGTCCAGAAGGGCAGTGTGTTGGGGTCAAGGTCCAGAAGGGCAGTGTGTTGGGGTCAAGGTCCAGAAGGGCAGTGTGTTGGGGTCAAGGTCCAGAAGGGCAGTGTGTTGGGGTCAAAGGGTGAAGGCTTCAAGAATTCTAGACTTAAATCTTGCCGGGAGCACTTCCAAGTTTTGTAGCTTTGTGCTGAATCTTGACTGATATATAGTCCCCGGGTTCATCTGCTGTATAAATAAGACCACTGGAATCATTTGATTGTCAGTTGTGCAATGATCTGGCTCATGGAAGGGTCTGCCTTCCTTCCGTAGGAATGCAGCACTCAGGAGACAGACTGCGCTCTTCAAATCTCTGGTAGGACGTCCCTTCCACAGCCCCACTTGGTATGAAGAAAAAATGGCAGAGTATTCTCTATCTATCCTGTCCAAGAAACATAGACAACATGTTTATGTCTCTCAACAACATTAGAATGTATTGAATAATGACAAATTCACATGGTACAGGGGTTTCACTGGGAGAGAGAGACAGAGAGAGAGAGAGAGAGAGAGATCCCATTTTCCCACCTGTCACTTGGCTCCCATCCTGCAACACCTCTAGGGGTGTGCGCCAAGGTAACCAGCTGCCTTAGTCAGTTCCGGACGCTGCCGTAAAAGGCCACAGATGGGTTGGCTTAAACCACAGACACTGATTCACTGTGCCTAAAGGTGCTGCCGAGATCAAGACCGTGGCCTGCTCCGTGTGAGGAGAGGCCTTATGAGAGAAGAGCAGACCGTTCACACATGGGAGAGAACGCTCCGGCGTATCTTTTTACTCATGTACAAATACTGCACCCATCATGATGGCCCAGCCCACTGTTACCTCCCATATGCCCTGTCTCTCCCTCATGTTGGGAGTTAATGGGTAAGAGGAGGCATAGCATGGCCTAACTTTTCCTGGCCACTCAGCTTCTGACTCCACGATTAGTCCCTCTTCAGGGTCCCACAACACAGAGTTTAACTTCCCCTGGCTCTCTACCTACCCCCCAGGCACTGCAGGTAACCACCACCTCTTAGAGCTTCGGTTCTGTCTATACAATAAGGACTTCCTTTCTGTAGACCCGAGTCTGTCTTGCACACATCGGAAGAATCAGTTAGGGTGGGTCTGGGTGTGTTAAAAGGATGTGGAAGGCATATTGGCGTCTCTGTAGACTGTCAGAGAGGCATCTTGGAGAGGGGGAAGCTCTGGTAAGCCCAATTAGCTCTGCCTGCTGACTGATGGTATGAGGAGGTAGGGGGCCACCTCCATGACAGTCACTGAAGATGACAGAAAAACCAGGCCACCTCAGTGACAGTCACCGAAGACGACAGAAAAACCAGCATTGTGCAGATCACGTGACAGGAAAAAGCAGCCACCCGTGTAGAAGGTGAGGTCTGGGGCAGATATTAGGCGTCTGTATATGTGATGGGTGTGGTCTCAGAGCAGGACTGGAGGGGAGGTTTGTGAAAGGGACGAGGTGTCAGTGTTGCAGAATATCACTGTAACCGTAAAGGTATGTTACGTTGGTTTATGCTGCATTCATTTAACCACGTAAGGATCTGTGGCTTTGCCTGCCCAAAGCACCTGAACGCTCTAATGAAAAGCTGAATGAATGGCCAATAGCCGGGCAGAGGAGGGATAGGCAGGGCTGGCTCGCAGAGAGAATTAAGGGAGAAGAGAACAAGGGAGAAATGGAGGGAGACACCTGGAGCCAGACAGACAGACAGACACTGAGGAAGCAGCAAAAGGAATCCGTACAGAATGAAAGAAAGGTAAAAAGCCCCCAGGGGGGAAATGACGTAGATGAAGAGAAACAGGGTAAATTAAGTTGTAAGAGAGATTGGGGAAGGCATCAGATAAGGGCAAGCATTCATAACTAATATGTCTCTGTATGGCAGGGTGTAAGGGGGTTCAGGTTTCAGAGAGAGAGAAAGACAGAGAGGGAGAGAGAGAGGGAGGGAGGGAAAGGGAGAGGGAGAGGGAGGGAGGGAAGGAAAGGGAGAGGGAGAGGGAGGGGGAGAGAGAAAGGAAAGGGAGAGGGAGAGGGAGGGAGGGAGGGAGGGAGGGAGGGGGGGGAGAGAGACAGAGCCATTCAATGAGGGAAGTTTGAGGTGACCGATTGTGGGGAGGGGCAGAAAACGGAGTTCTTTATAGGTTAGGAGTTGTGAAAGGCGGTGATGGAAGTGAGTGGTGAGAATGATGAGCTCCTAAGATTACTTTGTTGGATTCAGGGATAAGAAGGGAAGCGGTGGTCAGAAGGCAAAGGCACGGGGGGCCAACCATTGCTGGTGTTATCCGCAGATTTGGGAGTGAAGGAGGATCCCGGAAAAACGTCCCAGGCCACCTAGAGCAAGGTGTAAGGTACAGAGAGAAAGGCCTAAGGAGGCCAGGGAAGAGCAGGGCAGGGCTAAAGGAGACCCTGACTATGTTTTAAAAGGGGCTTGGGATGGGGAAGAGGCTCACTAGGGGCCTAAGGTTTCTTGATAAAGAGGGTATGCCAGAAGGGAATATCCCAGAATCCAGGGATGGAGAAAATTGGCTCGGCCCAAGACGGACAAACGTTCCCACTTGGAGTCGGGCAAGGGGACGGAGTGGAGATGAGAGAGGTGACCAACGGCGAGGCATTTGTGAGTGAGAGTCAGACCGAATCCCAGATAGGAAACTTGGCTGCAGGAAAGGTGAACCTTCGAGGTGGAGATGCAGAACCCTCAGCAGCTCAGGAAACAGAGGATCGGAGCTGTGTCGGGGTCGCTAGTGGAGAGGCTGGCCTGCAGAGGAGAACACCGATGTACCCGAAGAGGTGGGAAGAGAAACGTGACAGAGGAGCTCGCCAGCGGAGCCTGCCTGGCTGAACAGACGAGGGCTGTCCCTGAAGCCCTCGGGGAGGACAGTCGGGGCGAGTTCCTGGGACCGTGGGGTGTCTGGATCTGTCCATGTGAAGGCAAACAGGTCCTGAGAGTTGGGTCTACCAGAATGGAAAAAGAAGGCATCCCTAAGGTCCAGGATGGAGAAGTATGCAGTGGACCTGGGGATGGCAGAGAGGATTGTGTGAGGTTGGGAACCATGGGGCACACAGGGACAATGTTGAAGTTAATAAGGCGTAGGTCTTGGACTGCGTAGAAAGGGTAATTAGGTTTTTTTTTACACCAAGGATGGGGGTGTTGAAGGGGGAGGAAGTGGGTCTTAGAAGGCCTTTGAGAGGAGGGCCTTAATGATGGGTTTGAGGCCGTGGAGGCCGGGAGTGGCAGGGGGTACCGTGGTCTGGAAATGTAGACAGAGGGGTTTTGGAGTTTGATGTCGATCGGCTCGCGGCAGGAGGCGAGCCTGGGGGAAGCGGCACCCCATTCCTTGGTGTCAGTGACAGAAGAGATGAGGGAAGGGGACCTGGGTGCGAGGAGGAGTATGGGGTCAACGGAGGGGGAGAAGAGGCGGGGCATGGAAGTAAGCCTGGAAGAGGCCAAAGTCAAGCCTGCCCTGGAGGGGACGCCACGGTCCAAGGAGAGGAACTAGACATGGGGAGGAATAAGGAGCGGATGGGAGAAGGCGAGGCCCTTAGAAGAAGAGATTAAGGGACGAGTCTAGAGAGGCGTGGAGGATTGGCCATAGACCGCCCGACTACCCGGAAGGAGAGCGGAAGGGAGAGACCCCAAAACTCAAGCAGGACTGAAAGAGCGGCTTCTATACCCAGAAGGAAGGGCATGAGGTGACACCAAAAGCGAGGCCCCAGGCTCTTGGTTGGCTGTCAGGCTGGGTTTGGCCAGGTCAGTAGAAGACTCTGGGCCCCACCAATCCTCAGCCACAAAGCCCAGCAGACCTAGGGTTAGCTAGAAGTTGGACCAGATGACCCCCCTCAGAGGCAGAATGCCCCAGGGGCAGTCTGAAACCCAATGGCCCTCTTGGAGCAGAGCAGGGTAGGCTGGGGAGGATTTGGGGAAGGACTGGGACGGGGGTAGTTTCCGCACGAGCCAGTATGTGGGGGGCTTACTAGGAGTCCACTGCATTGACCAGCGGAGGGGGTGAGGAAGGGGGTAGAGGTTGAGGATGTGGAGGCTGACCCTTCCAACCCGGTGAACTCCAAGCTCACGGAGGAGACAGGGGAGTGGAGGAGGCGGGGATGGGAGCGAACGTGCCTGACGAGGAGGGAGGGAGAGGATGGGGTAAGGAGGGGGCTCATCAGCAGGACTGAAGGTGAAAGGGTTGGGGCACAGGAGAGCAGGGGGTTTGATAACCATCAAGACGTGAGACGGGGAAAGGAAGTCAGAAGAGAAGGTTTGGAGTAGAGGTAGGAGGAGACAGACACGTAGTGGGCCTCTTTCCATTTTTCTGTGCACTCACAGAAGAAATTGTGACTTCCCTGATAAGACTGGAAGGGAAGGAGATGCTGGGTGACCATTTGGTTTGATTATCGAGGGGGGGGGTATGAGAGCCATTCTTGAGCGCTAAGATGCTCTAGTCCGGGGGGGGCTAACGTCAGGTGTGAATTGTAGCTGCTTGAGGGTCTCCTGGAGACATCCCGGAAGGGAAGTGGATCAGGAGAGGGGCCACAGTCGAAGTCAAAGGCACCCCCACAATCGAGTGGCCCTGAGGAAGGGAGTTCTGGACCCCGAGGAGGAATTTCTGGAAAGAGGAGGGGGTATCTCCATGACTCTCCAGCAGGAGGATGGAGTGTCTGGAGGAAAATCCAAGGCCTATCGACAGGACTTTGAAGAAGCAAAATGCGCTGATCTGGATTTCAGGGTTAATTGCGTTGATGAGGAGGGAACCGCCTGCTCCGAAGCCCAAACAGGATGCGCCTAAAAGGCCTTCCAGAGGGTTCTGCTGTGGGGCTGAAGGCGATGGCAGGGTACATGCCTCCCACCCCACCCTACAAGACAGAGCAGGGATGCTGGAGGACCAGTGGTCTTCACTCAAGGCCCCGGCAAGTGTTGAGGATGGCCGAGAAGGGAAAACTCATCTATTAGCTGCTGTCAGATGAAGACAGCAGGCATTGCTCCAGGATGTGTGAGAACTGGGTCAGGGGTGCTATAGACGCATCCAAGTCATGGAGCCAATAAAGACCTTGGATTCGGCACAAAACACAACTGGACACAAGTCACTCAGCACACAGGAGATTTATCGCCCCAGAGGGACGAGCAGACTGCCTCTGAATTGGGCAGAGACAGCAGCTGCTGGTGTGGGTGTGGCCATTTTCAAGGATCCAGAGAGGGGAGGCAAGAAGAGGGAGGAGTAAAAGTCAGGCAGGGTGCAGGTGGCAGGATTTGATTGGCCAAGGGGATCGTCCCAGTGGGAACATATACCCAGGTGCACCTTGGGAAAAGGTGGGGGAAGCACACTCAGGTGCATTCTGACAAGGTGGGAGTGACTGCTCCGGTTCATTCTGGAATGGAGGGAGGAGTACCCAAGTGCATTCTGGGAAGGGGAACAGCCTGCTACCATTTTAGTGGCCTATCACCGTTTGAGGGCAGGGGAGGATGCGGCCAGCACTAACATGGCTGCATGTCTCCCTTTGACCTGCACTGGTGTTTGAATGGCATCCCTCCCACTATGCGTTTCAAGAACAGGCTTTGTGTCTGTGCTGCTCATCCTCGAGGGCCTTGCAATGTGTCTAATAATAAAGACTGGCAGGAAGAAGGGAAGAGAGAATCATATAATGTCACCCAGTGATGCACTTTTGTGAGCTCTCATCTCTGCCTCTGTATCAAAGGGTCTCTAGGCCAAGATGAACATAATGCAGAGCTAGCGTCCCGTCTCTCAGTTCTACACCACCGTAACTCTTCGTCTCGGGTCCCAGAGAGACTATCTTCGGCTTGCTCGTCGAAGGAGAGCCCTCGTCCTGCTATTGATTCAGACGGAACGCCGATAGCTTGATGGAGATGGAAGGGGCCCAGGACACGCCATTAGAAGACAAGTAATAAAAGATTATTGGCCGGCACTAAAAGTCTTCTAAATGAAGATGATTGCATAAATCATTCTTGGCAAGACCCAAGAGAACATCCAAGAGTGGACGCAATGACTCGTAGCCTCCCTCTCCGCCTGTGTCTCTTCCTCCCTCTGTTGCTTCTCTACCCAAACGGAGAGATCCATAACTCTTCTTGAGAAATGGAAACCCGTGTCTGCGTGTGAGTTCTGCAATGTCAGCTTGCCTCTGTGTGTCTATGTGGTGTGCCTCCCCCATGACACGGCCAGGATTTGTGCAAGCCAGTCCACGTGGAAGGACTTCACACTTTAACCCTCCTGAGGTATAATCAGGTGAAAGAAAATCACAAATACTCGCAGTAGCCGTAGCTGTTTGTGTCCGGTCGTTAGACTCCCAAGGTGAAATCAATCCTCCCTTCTTCCCTCAAAAGCCTGGCAGATACTTGGTTAGCATCCTTATTGTAGCATTAACCCTGCATCACTGTCATACAGAGTCTGAAGGCGTAACAGTGTTTTTATAGCCTATGTGAGACTCTGGAGTTCCATACTCAGTGCTACAAAAATAAGACTACAACAAAAACAAAAGAAAAATTTCAAAATAAATAAAACAAGCCTGTGTTTATTCCAAAATTTAAAAAGTGATCCCAGAGGGACCTGCCACTCCACAGACCTCCGCCCTGGAAAGACGGGCTGTGACTCAATCAGCTCCAAGGTCCCATCATGCCTGGCACACACTGTGCATGCCACAAAGATGGGCTGAATCCAGCAGAATTGCATTATTTAGCAGCAAATAAACCTGGTGCTTTCAGCGCGTTACAAACAATGTGCTCCTGTCACCAGGAGTTTTCACTGCTCCAAAGACAAGCCTTATTGTCCCAGATAATAAGATGTGTATGCCCCAAACAGGAGCAGTGCCCCCAACACAAAGAGATGCTGTGATGTGTTCCAGAGATCAAAGCCCAAACAAAGGGTCCCTGTTCCTGACTCCCCGAGCTACTCAGTGTAGCTCTTTTACTTTGGGGCTGATGCTGGTGCCCTCAGGATAAACCCAAAAGGCTGGACAAGAGTAGCCTTAAACAACAATACACTTTGATGCAATGTAAATACATTTCTATTTTTCCTGAGCTGTTATGGAGACACGACAGCAATGATCTGGGCCAGCGCCTTCCATCACCCACAATCAGCCAATGTGGAGACGCAGGAAGGAGGCAACTGCTGCTTCCCACTGTTTGATCTCCTAATCAGTACACTGGTTCAGATGTGTAAGAGGCTCAGAAAGGACTAACCCAGCTGTGATGGAGACAGTCTGGGTAGTGTCATTTGCCGTCCATAAACCTTGGCCACGAAAATTAATTTGAGGAGAAAAATGGTTGCCCCCTTTGGACTGTCTGCAAGCAGTCGACCCTCTGTTGCCTCATTCTTATCAGACAATGTGTGTTCAGCCCCAAATTATAGAAAAACTGGTAAAAGGTGACCCAAGTAGTCAAAAGCAAATAACTCTACGTAGAAGCTGCTCGTACTGATTCTAGGACACTTCTGTCCGCCGTTTGGTTACAAAATGCGAGTTCTAGCTTCAAGCATCCCAGCCATGTTTAATGGAGGAACACAGGTAGGAGAGATGTCATAGTGTGTTTCCCTGTCGCCTCCCTTTTTAACTGGACAACGTGCGGAGAGTGAGGGACTTTGAGGGCTCAGCCCTAAGTGGGATGTCCTTATCCGACTCCTCCTCTCAAGGCTCGTATCTATGTGGAAGGGAAGGCAAAGACAGTTTAAAATCCAGAGGTCATGGATGGCTACAAGGAGTCAGCATCTTCCAGACACAACACAATTCGAAGACCTGCACAGCGCCGAGCGCCAGCCCCGACTTGGGCTCCCGTCCCTAGCCAAGAAGCTATTTGCAATTGATAGCTGCTAGGAAAGGGAAATCAATTTTCTCCAAAAGAGTGGCACTGAGCGTGTCAAGCACACTTGAGGGCTGGTCCCATGTCCAGGAGACTCATGTCCACAGACTCATGGGTTTATACGTGCTTTTTGCTTTGTTTGGGTACTACTTGTCATTAATTTTCTTTCTTTTCTTTTTGTTTTTTTTTTGTTTGTTTGTCTGTATTAGCTTGTTTGACTTTTGTTTTCTGTTTGGGGTGGGCTCTTTTTTTTTTTGGAGACAGAACAAACATAAAGTTGGGTGGGCAGGGAGGTGGGGAGAAGCTGGAGGAGCTGGAGAGAGAAAAGAATGTGATCCAAATATCAAAATGAATATGATCAAAATATATGCTCTGACCAATTTTCGATTAAAAACTTTTATATGTGTTTTATATGTTTGCTTGCAAGTTTATGTGTACATGCATGCAGTGCCTGAGGAGGCCAGAAGATGGCGTCAGATCCCCCTGAAACTGGAGTTGTAGCCACCATGTTGGTGGGGGGAACTAAATCTGGACCCTCTACAAGAGTAGCAAGTGCCCTTAACCACTGAGTCTTGCTATGTAAAATCTCAAACTGTAAATCTCTTGCCTCAACCTCCTAAATGTTGGGATTACAAGATAGTTTCCCCATCTGTCTCCTCACTTCCCTGTGTTCAAAGAAGGAGGAAGTGCTTCCTGGAAGGGGCCCTTGGACAGGCGATTTGGTGCAGGCTGGCAAACACAGGGTCTGCTGAAGTCTCCCCTCAGCTGGACCCATAAGGCCAGTTTCTGCTGTGGTCAGCAGATATCCTGCGCTCATAAATGCAGATCGCTCAGGGGTCGGTCAGGTAGAACATGGGACAGAACACAGCTGACAGGTGAGACAGACAGCCGCTGAGCAGCTCAGGCCTCAGCTCAAGGGCAAATGCTGACGACACTCCACACAATTAAAGGGAGGGGATTGTGGGCTAGATTTGACCTGTGGAGACTCAACTCACCGCCAGTGGTTTGAAGGCTTTCTGGAACGAATACACACTATAAACTGCATTTGTTTAATTAACTGCCAAGTGCATTTGTATGTTATGCCTTTAAAAAAAACAAACACTTTTTTCCTCGATTGATACAATACTCCTGTGGAATGGATCAAAATACCCTCTTTTTTTTTTTATTTGTAAGGGAAATAAGATCCAGAAGCCTCAAATACCGAAGCAATCTTGCATGCCTGCAAGTGGTTTTGCTGGCAACTGAGTGAAGCAGGGGCAGTGAACTCCTTATTAATGGTGCTTCAGAATGCCCTTGCCTTTAGGGTCAGCTAAAACTTTTTGGGGGAAAGATGACGAGGTCCATCAAATATTCTTACTGCCATCTTTCTTTCCTTCTTTCTTTTTTCCTTTCTTTTCTTCTTTGGTTGTTTTTTAACACAGGGTTTCTCTCTGTGCTACAGCTCTGACTGTCCTGGAATTCACTTTGTAGACCAGAAACTTACAGAAATCCACCTGCCGCTGCCTCCCGAGTTGCTGCCATCTTTCTAATTAAAACTAAACAAGCTTAGAAGCAATCCTGTTCACTATTTTAACCTTTTAAACTTGTGCTGTGTTGTATAATTTTCCCCAGGGAGACATGAACAAACACCCATTCACACCAGATAGGGCAATGACAACAGACCAATGAAATAATTCCACTCACATCTAGCTTAGTGGATCAGTGAGTATTAGCGTTACTTATACAAGTATAGGTGAAGGGTTATAGGAACAGGGATAACTCAGGCAGCTGCATCATCAAAACCTGCTGTAGCATGGATAATGACTCACCAAAGCTGCACCTGCCTGCATGACTTGCAGGCAGCTCCTCAGGCCAGAGTCTCTTCTCCCAAGTGGTTATTGCTGGTTACAAAACACTGGGGAGGAGACTTGTGACTATAGTTTCAGCTTCCTGAGTCTTGTACACTTTGCATACTTCCTAAGCCTTACAAGTGTTCCTTTGTTATGGAATATTTAACTATGTGAAGATGCCCTACATCTGTTTATGCTGGGGAATATTACTTTAACTGTGTGAAGGTGTGTTACATTGTTTATGCTGTGGAATATTACTTTAACTGTGTGAAGGTGTGTTACACTTGCTTTGGCTGCCTTTGTTGACCATATAAGGATGTGCTGTAGCACAAGGTATAGTTGGTATTAATAATAAAATCTAGATATTGGAATTAAAGCTGAAGATCAGGGAAGCAAAGCAGTCATCCACTGGTGAGCTCTCCCTTCTACCCATGCTCAGACTGAAGGGGCAATCCTATCCTCAGACTGCATCTCCAGACTGCATTTGTCTCCACCAAACCTCAGACTGCCTGAGCTCCTGTCTCTTCCCACCTTATATTCCTCTCTGGTGCTGGGATTAAAGGCATGGGATCCAAAGTGCTGAGATCACCTTTGTGTGATCTCTGTTTCTCTCTTAGATTCACCCTCGTGTAGCCCAAGGTGGCCTTGAACTAACAGATCTCTCTGCCTCCTCTCGTGAGTCCTGGGATTAAAGGTGTGCGTCACCACTGCCTGGCCTCTGTGGCTACTGGTATGGCTAGCTTTGCAATCTGATCTTCAGGCAGGCTTTATTTGTTAGATCATAAACAAAGTATCGCCACAGTGTATCACATTTGTTTGTGCTGCATCTGTTTAGTTATGTGAAGATGTGTTGAATTTGTTTCACCTTGCCTGCCTAAGGCACCTGATTGGTCTAGTGCAAAGCTGAACAGCCAATGGGAAGGCAGTCGAGAGATAGGCAGGGCTGTCACGCAGAGAGACTAAGTAGGAGGAGAAATCCAGGTTCAAGGGAGGAGGAGGAGGAGGAGAGAACAAGGCAGAAAGAGAGGGATGTAGCTGGGGCCAGAACCAGGCAGCCACCAGCCACTCAGACCTCAGAAGCAGCTGAAGAGAGATTATACAAGAAGAAAGGTAAAAAGTCTCCAGGCAAAATGCAGATGAAGAGAAATGGTTTAAATTAAGTTATAGGAGTTACTGGGACAAGCATAAGAGACCGAGCATGCATAACTGATAACAAGTCCCCGTGGGAGCTGGTTGGTGGCCCAAAAGAAAGCCTGTTACATTCAATCCTGGACATCCATTTAGAAGAAAACAAGCTGTTAGATTTAAAGAATGCCTGCTGTTGGCACAGGGACAGACTGGTGTCTCTGCTGGCTCCAGGCTTTCCTTCTCAAGTCCTAAGAACTCTGTTGACAGTGTCACTGGCTGACTTCACTTGCTTAGCACTTAGGGACATTTCAGCTGTTTTTACTGCTTCTTCTTTCCAGCGTCCCCTGTCATTCTAGACAAAATAAAGTGGTGACATTCTTTTCTATCAGAAAACCCAGAGACTATTTGTGAACCACATGCTGTCAAATGAAGCACAGAAAATTTGCCACTGGGATTCATCTGAATAGTATTTCAGGCAGTGTTTAGGATTTGAATGCCATGTCAATCCAAGTGTCTTAATGTTGCAATGCTTGACAAAGGCAACTTAAGGGATACTGTTGCAGGATATTTGATCATACTGTGAACCCAGAGATTGCGTTATTTACTGGAAAAACCTGCTTCTAGCTGGGGTATGGCTCAACCCTAACACACACTTTTCATCCAAGAGCTTTGTGATTGAATCAGGGTTAAATACAATCAACCGCAGGTCAAAAGGTGGAGCAAGCAACCAGAGGACAGGAAACAAACCACAGAGAGAAAGAGGAAGTGAGGAGGACGGAGAGAGAGATGCACGGGGAGTATAAGGGAGGGAAACCCAGATGGAGGAGCTTTTTGGTTTGAGATGGCATCGGAGAAAGCTCTCTGGAACACTGGCAGAAGACAAAAGTCAGCTGTGTGACTCTGCCTCTCTGAGCTAGCAGGTTTTCGCCCCAGAATCTAGCTTCTGAGTCTTTATTGGTAAAATAGAATGACAGACTTTGATATGCCCAATGTGAGGCATTACCACACAGACAGAGAAGTCACACCCACAGCAGACAAACTGAGAAGTCATCAGCTTTGGTAAGACACCTGGGAAGCCCATAAGGAGAGAGTTAAGTAATATTAAAAGGAAAAACCTTCCCCACGTTAAGAATAGGAAATACCATAATGTAGAGCATTAGGACCCTGTGTAGTGTTACTTTAGATGACTTGAAAGCAGAAGTAGAGAATGAAAAGATAAATCACTTAACTGATATGAACATAATATCAATTATAATCATTACCAGTCTGCTACTTCATATTTTATCCTTAATAGTCAGAGCAGGGTTATTTTTGTGCCAAATATGAAAAGTGTACTGAGAAGGTACAAGACTTAGAAAGACTTATTTATAAATGGAAATGAGAAAAATACTCAGACACGGTATACTTTAAGACAAGAACCTACACCACCACCGCATGATGAAACTGGAAAAGGGCGACCCACGGTGGCTAGAAAACAACCTGTTTATGTAGTTCCTAGACGGGGTTAGTATAAGCTTATAGTTCCTGGGGTATAGAGTCCATCACTGCGAGCAAAATATGGCAGGAGGCAGGAGAGGCATGGTGACAAGAGCAGAAGGCTGGCTGGTCACATTGCATCTGCACTCAGGAAGCTGAGCACAAACGGGAAGTGGGAGTGGCCTATTAAGCTTCCAAGCCCACCCCTAGTGCCTCTTCCAGAAGCCATGCTCCACCTCCGAAAGGTTCCACGGTCTTCCAGAATAGCATCACCAGCTGGGGGCCCAGCGTCCAGATTCATGGGGACCTTTCACATCCAAACCTGCATATACACCATGTGTTCCTCTCTTTGCCTTCTAAACACAGCAGAGTGTGCTGCCTTTATTCCGCTTACTACGGAAAAGAGCCGTCTTCACAGAACTTTCACTGAAAAAAGACACGAAGCTGAACTAGCAGGGCAAATGGACTCGAAGCCAACACACAGATCTATATTGTAACACTTGCCAACTTCAAGAAAGCAAAACCAACATTCCACCTCCTCGCCAATCACAAATTCTAAAGACAATAAAACCATACAAAATTAAGGTACAAGGGATTATTTTGATCTACACATGTCAATGGCTTACTGGCAAAGAGAAACACACACATTCCCGCGCGCGTGCACACACACACACACACACACACAGAGAGAGAGAGAGAGAGAGAGAGAGAGAGAGAGAGAGAGAAATGAAATAGTTCACATGACTCATTTGCCTCATCTTCTCAGAATGTCTTTCTTAACAGCTCAGTTTTACCCTCACACGACTTCTTTATGCAATAATGTATTGGCTTGAATTTATGATATATTGAGTCTTGGAATTGAATTCTATAAGTGATGGAAAGGGCTTAAAGGAGCATTTAACTAAGGGCTTTTATTTTATAGATAGCAAAACTGAAAGCCAGAAAAATATAAATGATTTGTTCAAAGTCACAAAATGGCAGATAAAGGACACACGCTCCCATTCATGACCTTTGTACTCTGATCATCTAGTTACTACATATTCCTCCAGGCACTTTCTGAAAATGTTTGACTAACCTTTGAATACTTCAGCTCTGACGGTGTGACATAAACATGTGAGCTTGCTAAGACTTAATCTACACTCTAGGGAGAGTATGTCACCCTAGCCAATAATTAAAATCTCACACCTAATCACAACACCACACGCCAGAGAAGACTACCACGGGCTACAGCTACTTTCAGTCAACACCGGAAGCACTGCTAATCACGATGAACATTATTAATAGGCCTTCATCAGTGATTACTTAAAACTTACTTAAATATTAATGAGTATTGATAGAATGGATACTGCCATTGGCAAAGCCAGTACCACTCTGTTCTAGAGATACCTCACCTCTTTACCATCGTGATGAATTGTTGGGAGACAGCCTGGTGCAAGGCTTCCTCAGAACCCCTGATGAAAGGACAGAGAGAATGCTGGTTCTGTGTCTTAGACCAGGGACAGACATGGCAAGGTCTGGTCTGGGGACGGAGCCTGGGTCTGGAAGGAGTCAAGACTGCAGTTTCTGAGGATAATACTCTCCCCCCTGGGCTGTAGTCATCATTCTTATGGCAACTGTATCTGAGATATTCTGTGTTCTCTGTGCCGACACTGTCTGATTTAACTCCCTGCTGACCCTGGCCGATTTCCCCGTATGAATAGGATGTAAGAGCCTGAGTTGCTTAACCAACTCACTTGGCGTTAAGTCATCAGCTTATGAAAGACCTCTGGGACCCAGCTATCTGTCTCCTTTTTAATCATCCCTGATCCTTCTCCTTGACACCTCACTGCTTGGGGCCTTATGCCTGCATGTCCCTATGAAGATGTATGAACCCTTCATAAAGACAGCAAGCAGGTTTGGTTGGAAACGATTCTTGGTCCAGCCTCATTTTCCAGGATTCTGGTTGGTTGATATTACTGCAGAGTTAACTGAATTCTCTAGTCTAGTTAAACATCAAACTCAGGTGAATCCTTTACTCAAGATAGAGCGAGATGTCTACAGAGAAGAAAGCTGGGGCTTCTTCCTAAAATTTTGAACTACCCTTAGGAACTTTCCCTGAGCCTATTGTCAAGACGCATCTATTTAAGAAGCCGTGCAGGCCTTTCCTCCTCTAAGAGTAACAGCCGTTGTCATCTCAAAGAGCAGCTATAACTACCTGGAAGAAAATCCCTAAGAAGAGGCCAGTTGACATTCCCTCCCCAAAGGAGATGTTGGGAAGGCTCAATAGACCCCTGCCCGAGATCCCAACTGTTACCTTCTATACCTCCCTTTCATCTGTATCCCACCCCTCCCCATGTGGTCTTGAGAGGTGTTAGAATATACAGGGGGTACAGGGTAACCCTGAGGAGCGACCCCCATCTATGCAACTCTGGGGAAGTCATCATCTAGACTGGGGTGAGACTTTCTAGTGATGCATCTGTTTTATTCCCGTGAGCAACTCCTCACCTAGGCTCCTGAAAGGAACCCCAATAATCCCATTGGCTCACCAAGCTAGATTTAAATGGAATCATTACTTTGTCTGTCATTGGTGTCTTATAAAGGGAAAAGACATTTGTTCATATCTCCATAGGAAAAGTACACGCACCAGAAGTATTTATATGTGTGTAGGAATTTGACTGAGTGTTGTGGAATACTCGTGTACACTGTAAAGACGTGCCTCTGCATAAGGTGCATTCTGATTGGTTTAATAAAGATCTGAATAGCCAATAGCTAGGCAGGATTTCCGGGGAGAGATGAGAATAGGGAAGGAATCTAGGTGTGCAGATTTCTCCAGAGACTCTGAAGAAAGTCGGATGTACGATACCGAAAAGAGGTAACCAAGGCACATGACACAATGTAGATTAATAGAGATGGGTTAATATAAGTTATAAGAGCTAGTTGGAAAAACGCCAAAGCTAAGCCCAAGCTTTCATAATTAATATTAAGTCTCTGTGTCATTATTGGGGAGCTGGTGGTCCCACAAAAGAAAATCTGACTACATTTCAGAAAGCTTGTTTCAACTGAAGGCTCACTTTAAATATAAAATAACTATGGAGAGAACATTAGGAAATATCCACCATCACTTATCCCTGAAAGTGGTGGCCGGTGACATCAGCTACAAAGATTCTAATGGTGATGAACTAGGGGTTGAGTTATGTCCCCCATAAAGGCATTTGCTGAAGCCTTAACAACCAATACTTCAGAATATGGCTTCATTTGAATATAGCATCTTTACAGAGGAGATTCAGTTCTGACAGGTCGTTGGAGGGGACTTCAACATGGACTGACTCATGTTCTTATGAAAGGGGAAACTTCGAGAAAGCAGCAGATGCATAAGGTGGAGAAGGAAATAAAGGAATTATTACAAACCAAGAAGCAGAAGTCAGGCTAACTACGAAAAGCTGGAGGGAGAGGGTGCTTCACAGACCTCATCAGGACACAAGTGGATACCTGGAGACTACTGTTTAAACGTCCCCGGCTGTAGCATGTTTGTGTCTTCAAGACATACTTTGAGGCTGGGCGGTGGTGGCGCACGCCTTTAATCCCAGCACTCGGGAGGCAGAGGCAGGCGGATCTCTGTGAGTTCGAGGCTGGGCTGGACCGATAGCCTCCAAAACAATACAGAGAAACAACCCTGTCTCAAAAAACCAAAAAAAAAAAAAAAACATACTTCGAAAACTGATACAATAAACTAATGGGCTTAGATCTGTTCTAAAGAGGCTTCAGTAACTGTTTGGGCCATATATATCCATTGTCATAAGGGCCAGAAATGGCTACCAACTATGTAATTCTCCCTTCACCTAATTACGCTGAGTTGAATTCCTGCTTAAAAGTCCACTTAATTTCAATAGGCATTATAGTGGGAAATTAGATTTCCACCGTCAGTCAGAGCCATTGCAGCTCCTCCAAAAAGACACCTGGAATCAGAGTGGTGTCTCCGTTGTGCTGCACTGAGAAGGGACAACATTCAATAAAGGACATAGAAAGGACTCACTGAAGGCTTGGCCGGAATTCAAGGAAAGGGAGCTATGCTTAAGTGACTGGGAAAGGAAGGGTTGTATCATAGGAATTTTACCTATTTATGTAGGAGCAGTGGGCTCCATGCGTGCTCGGCATTGCTTTGTATTTTGTTCCATCGTGCACACAGAGTGACCTTGCTCACGTGATGGTGGGTGTTCCTTGATGACAGAGCTACTCAGTGGAGAGGCATTACCATCTTGGCAGGACAGTCAGGCCAGTCCCCAGACTGCCCTTCCTTTCTGGTCCTCACCAGGAGCAATTTCAGCATCATAATCAGGGGGCGGGCAAGTGGGTACTCCGCACCTCCAGATATGACGCAAGAAGCCCACACCACCCCAGAAGAAACCCAGTGAGCACGGCACAGAGGAAGGAACGCAAGTCACATATGTGATTTTTTTTAATTTATCTGTGTCTACATCATAAAAGAAAGAAAAATTTCATTTTATTTGGCTAGTATATCTGAGACATCATTTCACATATAACCAATACCTGAAATAGCAACAAAATATCCTACATTCTTTTTCATCACACATCTTTGCTTTTCCGGCATACATTTTCTTAACTTATAGCATGCTTCAGTTTAGACCACCCATATTTAAAATGCTGGGGGGGGGGCTCACGTGGCTAGCAGCCGCCATGCGGAAAGCACTGCGCATGGCTCGAATCCTGGTTTAGCGGGGACTATCAGAAATAAAGAACTACCTGTCTCCACCTGCCTCGCTTAGGGTGTCATTGCTGTGAATGGACACCATGGCCGCCACAATTCTTCTAAAGGAAAGCATTCCTCTGGGGCTGGCTCCCGGTTCAGAGGTTCAGTCCATTATCAACATGGCGGGAAGCATGGCGGCACAGAGGCAGGCAGGCGTGATGCGGGAGAGGGAGCTGAACGTGCTGCATCCATTTCTACAGGCAGTGGAAATGGAATGCCATACTAGGCCAGGCTGGAGCATCTGAGACCCCCCCCCTCCTTCAAACACATCTTCACCAGCTTTCTGTTTTTGATGGCTTCCCTCACTGCCTAGGCTTAGCCACTCTGAAATTTGCTCGGTAGAGAAGTCTGTCCTTGAACTCAGAGATTCGCCAGCCTCTGCCTTCCAAGTGCTGGGATTAAAGGTGTGTGTCACCATGCCTGATCCTAAACTTTTAAAAAACTTCCTTTTCACTTTTCTTTGCTTCCTTTTTCCAAGCTGGAAGCTCAGTTGGGTTCAATCTTGTTCTGAGGTCACCACTCCCCTTATTCCACTTAGCATCAGGCTTTTCTTTAACCTGTTTATCCTTCTGGTGCTCCGTTTCTCTTCAAAAGGCACATTTTCTATTTTCCTTTGCTCAGCTTGCTCCGTTTCACTGCAGTTGAATAAGACTGGCAACTGACAGCCATACACTGTAGCCAATGGTAGGCTGCTTTCAAATGTCCTCTAAGAAAGTTGTTAATCCATCATTCTTTACCTAAAACGCAGGTATAATCTTTGGACAAGGGCAGAGAGCACCACATTAGCCAAAATAGCACAAGAACAGTCTCTAGGCGACACCCTAAAATTCTTCTCCTCTGAAACCTCTTCAGCCAGGCTCCCACTGCTCAAATCACCCTCAACACCACTGCCTTCCCTGCTCCTACTAGGATGGCCCGTTAAGTCACACTTAAGGCTGCTAGCATACTGCTTTCTTAACCTAAAGTACCAAAGCCCTCATTCCTCCAAATGAAAACATAGCCTGGTCTGTCACAGAAATACCCCAATCCTTGGTACCAACTTCTATCCTAGGGTTTATTGCTGTGAAGAGACACCTTGGCCACAACAACTCTTACAAAGGAAAACACTTATTTGGGGCTGGCCTACAGTTTTAGAGGTTCCGTGTATCGTCATGGTGGGGAGCATGGTGACATGCAGGTAGACAGGGAGCTGGGGAAGTGGACATGGTACCGAGAGTTCTATGTCTGGATCCACGGGCAGCAGGAAGAGACAGTGAGCCACTAGGCCTGCTTTGAGCTTCTGAGACCTCAAAGCTTACCCCCCCCATGACACACTTCCTCCAACAAGGCCACACCTCCTAATAGCACCTTATGAGTCTATGGGGGCCATTTTCACTCAGACCACCGCACAATCCAAAGACACAATTTGTCTAATCTAGAATTTGTGAACTCTACAAAGAGGTTTCGGTACCTTCAAAAATAGTGAGGGGGCCGATGATGGTGATGGACACTTATAATCCGATGACATAGGAGCCACAAACAAGAGGATTGTGAGCTTGCAGTCGTTTTGGTTTACACAGTAATATTCTGTCTAACGTAATCGTTCTTGAAAAGGGGTGGGGACATGGCTTACAGGTGCAATGCATGCCTGACAGGCTCAAGACCTTGGGTTCAATCCCCAATACCATAGGTTAAGAGAGAGTTAAAGGGAGAGAATGTTTGTAAAGTAAAAGATTCTTTTTTTTTCAAAGATCTACTGTGCATATACGGATGTGTGCATGGCATGTGTATGTCGGTGCCCTCAGAAGTCAGAAGAGGGTACTGGATCCCCAGAAACTGGAATTATTAAATGATCAGGAGCCACCATGTGGGTGTCAGGAACAAACGAGTCCTCTGCAATAGCAACAAATATACTCTGAACCAAAGAGTTTCCTCTTCCGCTGATGATTAAATGAATCTTAGGGACTTAGTCAGGTGCATCCCTCAGACTTTGCTTGAACCTTGACTTGATAAAAACAAATGGAAAACATTTTTGTAGCCAGTTCCAGAGCCTGCCTTTGTTAAAAAAGATGTTATTTTAAAGTCATTACTGTGGTTCTTGGAGCTGATAATGCTATTGTGGTTACATTGAAAAAAATAAGTAAAAAAATCTGTATTAAATTTATAGGGTGAAGTACTTATGTGTAAAACAATGACATATCTGGAATTTAAAATATTGCCGTGAAATTAAAATGTAGGAGAGCCACAAATGAAAGGAAAAGACGGCTGGATGTTGGTGCGGTGGTGGAGGGCCCTCTGCTACTGTGTTGGCTTGAGAAGTTCCATGAGAAAATACTAAGAATGTCGGGTGTGTTGGCACGTGCCTTCAATGTACACCCAGGAGACAGAAGTTGATGTCTTTCTCTCCATTTGAGGGCAGCCTGGTCTACATAATGAGACCCTGTCTCAAAATAAATAAGTAAATAAAAATAACCGTGATGAAAATGCAGTTAGTTTATCATCTCGAATGTGTCACTGGTGTCAAAATGACCAAACAGTACACTTTAAACATGACTGGGGAATAGTAAGTTAATTAAACCTCAATACAGTGATTTAATAAAATGATCCCTTATGGTATCACATAGACTTGAGAACGTAGCACAGATGTTTTCACATGCACTAAGAGGACACGGGAGAAAATTTGTTAGAAAATCTCTGTTGTAAGCAAAGGAATCTCGGTTCTTCATTGCCTCACAAAAGTGAAAGCTAGAGGCTGGCCAGGCAGTTAAGGTCGCTGACTGTTCCTGCGGAGAACCCCGTATCAGTCCCCAACTCCCACAGGTGTCTTAAGACCATCCCTAACTCAAGTTCCACAGACCCGACATCTGACTTTCATAGACACCAGGCATGAACATGGTGCACATACGTACATGTGGGCGAAACACTCGTACACATAAAACAAAATACATCTTGAAACTATGAACAGATATGGGCAAAGGGTTGCCAGATCTGGTATTTAATTACACTGTACTTGCAAGCTAATGAGTGAGTCTAACTATAATGGTAGAAGATCCCCAGCAATGACTGATGGCCTTGCTACCCATAGCACAAGAAGCCTGGCTTTTACATGCTTTCCTTCCAGGCCTTCCTGAGTCCTGCAGGATGAAATCGCATGGCCCAGATGGACATTGGCACACAGTATGTCTTCATTGCAGCTGCATCATACCTAGCTTATGAAACCCATCACATTTCACATGAATATCATGCAATGGGAAAGGTTTTTGCTTATGTGGGAGGATCCAGGTGGAGATGTGAGAGATGAAACCATAATGAGAAATACATTGCATTAAAATAACTTGGTCTCCAATTTTAAACTTTTAAATAAAAAATAAAAAGAAGTAAATGTGCAAATCAGGGTAGCTTCCGGCACGGCAGGATCAAGGGCTGGATCACACGTTTCACGAATCCGTTAGCCTCCTCTGAGCCCCCTTTCCCTCTGTGTCAACCCTACTCTGAGACAAACCTTTTGCGTGGCGTGATTACCACGTTTGCCTGGTGGGGAGATTTCCCTCTCCTTACCTGTGGCCGGGTAGACTGCTCTACCTGGCTGGGCAGTTTGGACAGTGTACAGACCGTCACATGCAAAACAAGTGTTGTTCACATCACATGGGTCATAGGTTTGTACACCAACTGCAACAATTTCCAACAGATCGCAGTGTCTCGCAGCAACTGTTATATGGGTGGCCCAGGTTTGGGTGATATGTCTCATCTCCAGCCACTCACGAAGGGAAGGCAGTCTTACCGACATCAGAGTGGTTGTCCAAAGTCCTATAACCCTGGGGCACATCCAGCTTCTACTTTAATTCCCCGCCTGTAGGGGATGAAGATTAACTTTGTGTTTACTGCCTTCCTTCCAACTGGGAGTTCATTCTCTACTGTGTGACGGTGAGTCTTGACTGTCAGCTACATGTGATTTTGAGTCCCCATGGAAATAAATCTCTGGGCATATCTGTGAAGAATTATCTAGATTAGATTACACGAGGTGAGAATGTCTACTCTAAATGTGAACAGTTGTTTTGTCACGGGGTCCAGGACGATAAATAAAACAGAGAACTAAACACAAGCACCCACCGCAGTGTAGTTCCTGAGGACACAGCATGGCCATCCACTCCGTGCCCCACCTCGATGGACTGCATCTCTTAGAACCCAGAGCCAAAGTGAACCTTTCCTTCCTTCGGTGGCTTCTGCCACAGCAGAATGACAAGTAACCAATAGAACTCCCTAATCTTAACTCCCCCCACCCAAAATTAAAGTACCCTGCGTGGCCTCCACTGCCTCTACTCATTTCTTTCTAAGAACCTCTGTATTCTCCTTTGAAGTACATATGCCGTACAAAACTCAGAGCCGGATGTTTCTTTAAAGCCAATATAATACTTCTATGCTAAGTTATAAAATTATTTCTGCCAGGCGGTGGTGGCGCACGCCTTTAATCCCAGCACTCGGGACGCAGAGGCAGGCGGATCTCTGTGAGTTCGAGGCCGGGCTGGACCGACAGCCTCCAAAACAATACAGAGAAACCCTGTCTCGTAAAAACCAAAAAAAATTTTTAAAAAACCTCAAAATATTTCCACAAAACCACAAACGTTTCATATCTATTTGTACTAACCCCAACTCACCAGTTAATTTCTCCAGGGGTGAGGAGCCATAGGCCAGGTCTTTTCTTAAAATACGAAGATACCCCCTAAATTTCCCACATTAGAATTCTTTTCCATCTACCAACAAGGAACCTAGAGTCATATTTTCACAGAAAGCCTGTGTGCCCAGCCTCCATTGGCTGCATTGAAACAGTCTGGGCTGGTCAAGCAAATGGTCCTTCCTGAGACTTGAACCTGAATCTAATATGTAAGACAGTTTGTCCTTCCAGAGCTAGCATAGAAAGCTGTAACTCAAAAATCGGCAGGTTACCTGCTTTTGACCCTGTGTTCTGGAAGTCAACAAGACCAGTTTGCAGAAAGAGAAAGAATCCAGTAAATTACTCATGAGAAAGAACTGGAAAGCAGAAGCTGCCTGCTTCCTGGAGCTTCAGAGTACCTGGTTCTGCGTTCATGAGACTGCTAGCACTGTCTTCCCTGGTTTTCCAGATGAGACGTCCCCACATCTGCCAGAAACAAGTTCCATCTTGTGCAAACCCAAGTAGATACAGCAGACCTAACCCAAGACCAGCACAAAGAAAGCATCTACTGTTGTGCATGGTGGACGTTCCAATATGGCAAATGCAAGTGTCTCGCTACTCTGGGTTGTAGAGCTCATTACACATTACCATAATGGAATACATTTGGCCCTCCATACTCTGGGGTTTTGGTTCTGTGGATTCAACTAACCACGAATGGAAAATAGTTGAGAGGAAAAGCATCTATACTGAGTGTGCACAGACCTCTCCGTCGGTTTGGATGGACATTATTCCCTGCACAATACGGTATAACAACCACACTATCAGAACAGAGCAGCGTTCGCACTGTACTACAGGCTAAGTAATCCACAGATCTGATATTATGGAGGTGTGGGGGTAATATGAAGACCCTGCTCAAACTTACATGTGAGACTTGACCGTGGGTTTGGGAACGTATCTAGAAACCAGTTTCCCACAGATGCCCAAGGGTGGCTGCTCTTGGGACTCAGCGATTCATAAAGAGTGAAAACCTCTCGTGGCTCATAAGTCTAGAAACTGGGGGCGGGGGCCTAGGAACCTGGAACCAGGGTTTGCTTAGTGTCTGTGGAAGGCTTCATGGACAGAAAAGCAGGAAGGCAGTGGACTCTGGGGAAGAGGAAACACACAGGGGCGGGCTTTACAGAATCTTCCTCTAGGTCCCTGAGAGGAGCATCGATCCCTTTCAATAACTCAATACCTCCTGGCGTCCTTCCCCACCCCCAACACAGCCACGGTGACAGTGACCATCGATCTTTAACCGGAGTTTCAGATGAGACCAACTGTACCGCTGCCGTAACACGTGGCGCCCTGTCCCTCACTCGCTGGGGTTCTGTGCGTGTTCTGGGATTGGTGAGACAGCTGGTGGGGAGTGTGGAAGGAGAGCGCTGGTCACTTGTGCAGGCGGGGCCTGGAAAGGGCAGGTGCAGTCAGGATGATAGACAGCACCGTGAGTTCAGGATGGGACAGAGGCAGGGCTAGGCTGGAGAGGGGGCAACTCCGGAGTCCCAGCAGGAATATAGGGGCAATAACTCAGCCATCTACTAAATCCAAGAATATGGAGGAAAACGTGTCTGTGGGGACCCGGAAACTCCATGAGAAAAATACCTGTGCAGGTTTCTCTACCTTTTATGGATTTCCCCAATTAGGACACCCAGAGGAACTAACTTTAAAAATCACCTACTATTTTAGTATGGAGTCAGGGGATTCCCTTTCTGTATCTTCTTTGCTTCTGACTCAATGACAGCCTGTAACTGGTTTTTTTTTTTTTTATGTGATGAAACTAATACCAAAGGAAAAGCAAGTATTATTGGAGACCTCAAGGTCATGTCAAATTTTGATGGTTATCAGTGGTCCTCGTGCAACACGAATGAGCCCTCATGGGAATTCTACATAAAACATGGGCACATGGGACTTAGGACTCTTCCTCTCTGCCTTCCCTCACTCCTCAAGCTACCCAGTGATAGGAATCTAAGACCAGTCCTGATACAGGTGCCTGACACGTAACTCAAGCTCAAAAGTAAGTGTTGGGGAGGTCCTTTGCTGTGCAAGGATGAGGACCTGTGTTTGAACCCCCAGAACCTACGTAAGAAGCCGCGCATGGCTGAGAGCGTACGCAACCCCAGCATTGGGTGGGGGTGATGAAGACAGGCAGATCTCATGGAGCCTGCTGACAATGTAGCCTAGCCAGACAGTTCAAGACCCTGTCTCAAGGGAGTAGGGCAGAGAGCCATCAGAGGAGATGTCTGATGTCCTCCTCTGGCTGGCCTACACGTGTGCACGGATGGGCATGTGCTCCCGTGGGAATACACGCACTCACACAGCACACAGTGGGGACGCCCGCGGCAGATCACAAGGCTGGGCAGCTTTTGGAGCCCTATATATCAGGTAGTGCACCAACTGCCCCTCTGTCTGCTATGTTCCTCATGCTTATCCAGGGAGTGCTGTGTCAGCCTCCTGTCTTTCCTGACTCTATGAGGGACTCGCTAGACTTTCCAAAGCATTCCCAGCAAAGAGAGCTCAGTAGAGTGCACACTGGCATTGAAGCAGCCTACATCTACATCAGGACTCTGTCCTCTCCCAGACCTTGCTTCACTCATCTATAAATGAAATCGCACACACGGTTCTCAGAAGGGCCGAATGCAATGTGTTGGTGAATGCATGCACTGTGTAAGAGTTAGCCATCCTTAATATCATCGTCTCTAAGCAATTCTCTATGAAATCAAACTCTGACACTCACTGAACAATCTTTGCATTTATACCACTGACAAAATGACCACAGCTTGGCTCACATTTCCACCCTTACCTCTGCCTGCGGCTGAATTTATGCTGGACCCAGGAAGTCTTTCTTGGGTCTCAAGCCCTCCATTTATCCAGCTCTCGCTTGCTCTCTCTCTCTCTCTCTCTGTCTCTCTCTGTCTCTCTCTGTCTCTCTCTGTCTCTCTCTTTCTGTCCCTCTGTCTCTGTCTCTCTGACTCTGTCTCTGTCTCTGTCCTGTCATTCTGTTTTTAATTTTAACTTTGATGATAACTGAGGTGTATGTGCAGTGGGGAGATTATTTCAAGGTCAGAGAATTTAGTGAACTCCTCTCCTTCCAGCTTTAAGTGGGCTTGGGGTATATCGATCTGGTTTGCACACTTGTTCAGCAAGTATTTTACCTACTGAGCAGTCTCATTAATCCTGTGTTACTCTTGTCAAAACCCAATTTCAGGTACTGGGAAGATGACTGTGCAGTTAAGAGTACTTGCTGCTCTTCTAGTTCAAGAGGATCCGATGTTCTCTACTGACCTCTCTGTGGGTGTCCGCAACACACACACACACACACACACACACACACACACACACACACACACAGAGAGAGAGAGAGAGAGAGAGAGAGAGAGAGAACTCAGCACACACAAATAAAATCCAAACGTTTCAGCAAGCTACCTCCTGACACAAAGACTATGGCAGTACAATGCAAGTTCCACCTGTTCTCTGACTGGCTGATCTTGTTGTTTGAATCCACCATTTTGGTACCAACCCCATGGCTAACTAAATTCTACATTAAATGATTCCAGAAAAGCAAGGTCATCTTTTCACAGGAACACAAAGAAAAAAAGAGGAAACGAAGAACTGTAGAAACGGAAAGCGAAAGTCTCCCTGTGTTTATTTACTCTCTGTGGCAGCCACCCTTCATTGTCTTCCAGGCCATTCCATGCTTTCACGATGAGACAGCAGCTTGGTTTTGCATGGTTGCTTTACAGAATGAGATAGTAGTTTTGGTTTTGCGTGGTTGCTTTACAGAATGAGATAGTAGTTTTGGTTTTGCGTGGTTGCTTTACAGAATGAGATAGTAGTTTTGGTTTTGCGTGGTTGCTTTACAGAATGAGATAGTAGTTTTGGTTTTGCGTGGTTGCTTTACAGAATTGGGATTATCTGGGGCTTGGGGTTTTATCTTCATGTAACCATTAGTTTTAGAAACTTTTTTCAAATTGCACAGGAATTTTGTAGGATGTCTTTCTTTTGCTTTCTATAGTTCATCTTTCTGTTGACAGACATTGAAACTGTTTCCAATCTAAATGATGACTGCATTCAATCACATCTTCCACCATATTTAAGTATCATTTTAAGAATATGAATTTTAGGAGCTAGAGAGACGGCTCACTGCTTATGAGCACTGGCTGCTCTTGCAGAGGACCTGGGCTCAGTTCCTAGCACCCATATGGTGGCTCTCAACAACCTCCTCCAGTCCAAGCAATCTGATTCCTCCAAGACTCTCCAGGCAGAAAGCACACAAGTAATATACATAATTTAAATTACTCACATACCTAAAAGAAAAATAAACCTCTAGAAATTATATTTTTAAATTTACAAAATTATAAATTTAATTTTAAATCTGGCTCCTTCAAGACTCTCCAGGCAATAAGCACACAAGTAGTATATATAATTTAAATTACTCACATACCTCAAAAGAAAAATAAACCTCTAAAAATTTTAATGAAAGTAAGAATCCTAATGTTGCTGGCAATCAATTTGTTTTATAACTATATACAATATTCATCAAATTGTAATCATAGACCTACTCATGTAATTACATACATAATAAAAAAATCACTATGGGAACAAAGTAGAAGTTTTGCATTTTGCATTTATTTCTACATGCACATCCTGTGCATTGGAACAGGTATGTTAGTTACACAGCTCTGGGTAACAATTTATCTTGGAACAGTGGTTGAAAGCAGTAAGTAGGCTTTTCCCCAGTGTCTGAGAGTCAGCTCAGCTGGGCCCGAGGCTCCAGGTCTCACAAACACAGTCAGTTGTCAGCCGGAACTATAGTAACCACAGGCTCAGCCTGCAAATCCACTTCCATAGGCACTCGCTGTTGGGTGAGGGTTGAGGGCAGGGGCTGAGCCAGTGGCTGGTGGGCACAGACACTGTTTCCTGGCCCCGAGGCTCTTTGGGTAGTTATGATAGATACCTGGTTGTACCTACAAAGGCTCAGAGAACAGTGGGGACCTAATACCTATACCCTCAAAGCATACTGAAACCCTACCCACAATGCGATGGCACAGTAGGGTCCGATGAGGTCGTAGCAGAGACCAATTTAGGAAGGACGCCAGGGGAGCATGCTTCCTACCCACAGCATAAAGACGGAGGCCCTGCAGGCCTTAACCTTGAACTCCCTTGACCTACACAGCTGTGGGAAGCAAATGTTTTTTGTCTTGTGTCACCTAATTTACAGCATTTTGAAACAGCAGTCAAGTTGGCTTGGAGAGACAGGGGCAGACAGCAAGAAATCGGTCTTTTTGGTAATATCACCTCAGAAATGACATCTGGCCACTTAAAAGCAAAGTCTGTCCTCACTAAAGGGGAAAAGGTTGCACAGCTTGCACAGCAACAACCCCAGGAGGAGTGGCTACTGGAAACCAATAGGAATCATCTCCAACTGGCGTCTCCGTACCGCATTATAAACCGCTTACAGGCCGCTGCATGAGGAATCAAAGAATTAGAATGCGCGTAAGTCCTTGGGACAGCACCAGAGAAACATAAGCTAAGTCTGGGGATGAGACAAAGCAGAGTTGCCAGACTCCACACCTGTAAGGTCCAAGCTCACCTCCAGATTTGAAAAACCCACCAATCCCTCAGCTCAGAAACCCACCAGACTCTGAACTTGAAATCCCACCAACCCCTGGGCTACACCCAAGTTCAGGCCATAAAACCCCACCAATCGCAGGCCACCAGAAGAGCTCTGGCCCCTCCCCCTCAAGAAACCCTATACAAAGCCTCTCTCCGGCTCAGTTCCCCAAGCTTCTCCAGCAGAGGCTGCTCCCACCCCCCTCTTGTGTGAGGTTCGTTGTATGGTGTGACTTTGTGGTATTCCTTGGCTCCCGAATGCCAGAATACCTTTCCCCTCGGAGCCGCAACACTTAGGGTGACCACACCTGTAATCCCAATTCTTGAGGCACAGGGAGGACCATTACCAGTTCCAGGGCAGCCTGAGCTGCCTAGCTCGGCCCTAGCAAACGAAGCGAGCAAACCGACAAAAAAAAAATAAATCATGTCTATTTCAAACAAGTCCACATTGATCGTTCAAGACGCACTGTGGATGACCCTAGGTTGTTCAGAAGAAGTTGGGGTATTTTGAGCATAAAGAAATTACCCTCAGAAACAGGGGTACCTTATAAAGCCAACACTATGACCAGGAGGCCTCAGAGTCATCACCAAATTTCCCATAAACTTTCCCCTGATCAGAAGTTTTCAAGCTCCAAAATAAACCTAGTCATTTCTAAGCCTAAACAGGAAAAGAAAGACCTCCCCGGTTCTGCTCTGCAAATGCAAACTATTTGTCTAATTGCAGAAGCCATCAGTTTGCAAAATCACACTATTCGTAAGTTACAGAAGTAAGGGCCCACGAGTCTGCATACTGTAGCATTTCTCACCCAGGAAGGTGCTGGGGGATTTTGTTTTTTTTTCAAATAAGATTTGTTAGCAGAGTTTTTAGTATCAAAGCTTGGGCTCTGGCATTCCTAAAAGCCAGACTCTTGACCACATATCCTCAACAAGCCAATTAAAAAAAAAAAAAAAAAGCAAATAGTGAAAAGCAAAGAAAAAAAAAGATTTACTCAATGTTGCCACATTAGAGACCAGTGACCCACCACCTCCGAGCTCATGCTGGGGTCCTGACAGGAGCTTTAGGTTTCAGCAAAGCACCAGTGGCAAGCTTGACTAAGCATGACTCTGCCTATCACCCCCATGACTGTCTCAGATCCAGTCTCTCCTAAGAGGTGGTCTGACAGGCTTTCAGAGCTGTGTGAGATCGCAGGTTCCTACTCTGGCTGGCACCAGGCCTCAGCCTTCTTCTTATGGCATGCGATTCCCAGGGAAATTTTATCTTCTTGGAGGCCATCGTCTGATTGCCAACAGGAGAGACACAAACTCACATGTCCTTATTCTTACCAGGGCAGTTACAGGCGTGCTCTGAGAGTACAACCCCCCCTATGTCCCCAGTTTTAAAGGTACAGGGAGGCACAGGGACTGGAGAGCTGGCTCAGTGGTTAACAGCACCGACAGGTCTTCCAGAGGACTCTGAGTCAGCACCATATGGCTACTCTCAAGCCTCTGTCACCCCAGTTCCAGAGGATCTAAACCCTCATCTTCTGGCACCAGGCACGCACAGACAAACATGCTGGTGAAACACCCCTACTCATAAAATAAATTCAATCGCAATTTCAAAAGCGCAGAGCAGGAGATAAAGAGAAATGTCCTGCTTGACAGGTCGCCTAAAATTCAATGGGGAGGAGGAGGAGGAGGAGAACCTCTTACCCAGATGTAGGAAATGAGTCATGACTCAAGAGATTACAGAAGGGTTCACCCTCTCTTCCTGAAGCCCAAAAGTCACCTATTAAGCCTAGGCCCAGGAACACCAATGTTTCCTGGGGCAAATACATCACAAAGCATGCCAATTCCGCACACAGCACGCATCTGAATACTCAGTGAGTGGAAGCTCTGAGCCTAAAGCTCTCTACCTCAGAAGAGCTCAGGCTCCCAACACGGAAAGGCCACCTCTCTCATTCAAGCTCCTAGGGAAGAGAAAGGAGGCCGGAAAGTCCAGTCTAACAGCATGGGAGGCCACTGATCTGACTGGGCCACAGGCCTGTTCCCTACTGTCAGCAGGAGACTTCTTACTTCTTGATTGGCTTTTGCTTTTGCCCTTAATTACCCTGGTCGACTTAATCAAGGGTGCCGTGGCTTAAAGGAAAACGATTCTCTATACCAGGTGATTCATCTGCTGGGGTAAAGGTTGATAGGTCAGTTGTGTTTTAGAATCCAAATTCTCTGAGCAGAGAATTGCTTTCCCTGTTTATTTATTTTTCCAGCAGCCCCTGAAACCACACTTCATCTTGAGTTATCAGGGGCTGACAGCACTTGTCAACAGAGTCAAGGTAAAGAGCCCACTTCCACGGGAAACTTTATCACACTCTAGGAATGGAGTGTGCCTAACAGAGGCCAGAGGCCAGAGGCAAGGGAGCGCAGTCTGTCGTAAATTCCAACTGCTAGGGTTCTAACTTGAGTGGCATATCTATATTCTCTAAAAAAGGTGAGGCTGGGGTGCCTTCATTCCTGCCATCGCTCCCATACTCTTTGTGCCCGGCAAAGGTGAAAACATCTGATAACCAGGATCTACGCTTCCCTTGCAGGCCAGCTCATCAGTGACGATGGCCCACACGATGCAGCTTCATTACGATTGATGGGCTGCTTTCTGACGCTGGTGAGTGAGCTAACCACCCCATCTCAGTGATGCAGGAGTCAGATAAAGATACGGGCTCTAGGGCAGCTTCCAGCCTCCTCCGCCTACCCTGAGCAAACTGAACTCCATGTCCATTTCCTCAACTGGAACTGCCGTCCTATAAGGTGCCTCCAGAGTCTAGAAAGCCGCCTTTGCGCACATAGTGGGTGTTCAATAAATGTTAGTGTTGCCCACATAGTGGGTGCTCAATAAATATTAGTTATAGATGCCACAGTGCCAACCTAGAAGTTCATTAGTTTTCAAAAACAGATCCAGTGATTCCTGAACAGCTAGGCAAATGCATGACGCCAGCCTCACATGACAACACTCCTCACACACCCAACCCCGTCCTCTGTCCCTTCCCTTCCCACATTGTCTTTCCACACCCATATGCCCTCTGCATTTTTTTTAATCTTTTTGTATTGCCAGCAACCGAACCTAAGACCTTTCATAAGCCAGACAAGCGCCATACCATTAAGCTACGTCCTTAGCTTTTCTTTTCCATCAAGGACAGTATTGCTAAGTTGTTCAGGCTGACCTGGAAGTCACTCCAACTCAAGCAGGCCTGGAACTTGGCCTCTTCCTCAGCCTCCGGTAATCACCATGCCCAGGTCTAAACTTGTGAAGGTCTCTCCCCTGAGTGACTTACGGGCCTCGCTTCCTTCCTAGAATGTAAACTGAGTAAGAACCATTTTCAGAACCTGAACAGGAGTTGACGCACACAAATGCTAAGGATATTTTCTGGGTGACTGATATTTATAACGGATACGTTTTTCTACAGCTTTAGCTAACCCAGCCACCCACGAACTCTTCCTAGGTTCTTTGTAAAATTGAACTTTTTCTTCTGAGTGACATGTTTCTATTCACTGCGTTTTAGACTGCAGCTAACATTTACAAGACGCTTATGATAGATGAGGTTCTACAAGAATGACGTACATGAAAACTCCTCACTTCGATTGTTGAAACTCATTTTTACAGAGTAGGAAAACAGGGCCAGGAAGACGGCTCGGCAGGGTAGTGGTGCCTACCATCAAGCCGGACAACTTGAGTAAACTGACTCCCACAAAAGTGTCCTCTGACCTCCACATGGGCACACCGACCGTCACACACAAAGTAAATCAGCACATTAAAAAGAATTTGCTCCAAGTCACCGGGGCACTATTTTCTCCATGTCCTGACTAGCCTCTGTTTCTCCTGCCCAAAAAAAAAAACAAAAAAACAAAAAACCCTACCAGCTTTACCGATTCCAGTGTCATCGGTTCAAGCATAACCACTTTTTTTTTTGCCCCAACAATTATGAGCACACTGTGTCCATTATATTAAAATGTGGTTCACTCTAGTTTCTCAGGCTTCCCTAACTTCTGTGGGTCCTGCAGAGTGAGAGTCTGGAAACAAGCTTTATTGAGACTATGGAAACCCTTGTAGATTCTATTACTAGAGGAGGAAGTCAGGTTGTAGATGCCCTCTGCCCCTGCTAAAGGTGTGTTTTTGTTTTTGTTTTTTACTTTATGGGCATGTCTGTCTTTGTGCACTTGTCCTGGTTCCAGATGGCATCGGATTCCCTGGAGCTGGGGTTCCAGGCAGTTACAGGTGCTGGAAGCCGAAATCTGGTCCTCTAAGAGCAGAAAGTTTGAGGCATCTCTTCAGCCCCGGTAGGCGCCCTTTATTAATCTACATCTCTGAGACCTCACACATGTCGGCGTGCACAGAGGAACTTAGCACCAGCCCTGCCCAGCCGAGGATTGCTCACAGGTGAGACGAGCTCACCCATTTCCTTCCTCCGCGAAGCTTCAACGCCTAACCCAGGCTTGCACCAGGACTAGCCACTAAGGACTCGGGTCTCAGAGGACAGAGGGTCTCCCACTCCGACTCCCAACCCTCGTTTCTAGTTACTTTCCGGAGACTGCAGTTCTCCACCCCGTCAGAGACGTCCTAGAGGTCCGAGGTGTCTTACTTAAGTCGGAGGCGCTCAATTCCAAGACGCTTTCTTTCGCCAGTGGACTTCCCGGGGCCAACCCAGTCTCCCTCCACACCCGGAGGGGCGGGGCGGGGCGGGGCGGGGCGGGGCGACCGCAGCGCCCACCACTGTCGTACCTAACCGCCGGGCCGCTCCGGCCAGACTCGGGGTCCCGCCCCCGCGTGGCCGGCTACCGGCCGAGCCTCCGGCTCGCACGCTCCTCCCGCGCCGCCCCGATGACTCAACCCCGAGAGAGACGTGGGGATTCCACGCCCCGCCCACCGCCGCCCCTCCGCGCCCCGCCCACCGCCGCCCCGCCCCCGGCGCCCCGCCCCCGGCGCCCTCGCGCGCCGCCCACGCCCCCGTCCGGCCATCAGTTGCCCCCTTTCGCTGGAGGCGGGCGTGTGTCGGCGTGGCTCCGCCGGGGAGGGTCGAAGGCCTTCGGCGACGTCGTCTCCTGGAGCCGCTGACTTCCGCAGACGCCCAGAAAGCGACCCCGCGCCGCGGCGACCCAGCCGCCCAGCAGGAAACGGCTCCTCCGGCCGGCGCTGCCAGCGGGGCCGGGCAGAGCTCGGCGGGCCGCAGGGTGGCTCTGCCGGGTCCCGGCGCGCCGGGGCGGCCGCACACGTGTCTCGGCGTCACGTCCGCGCGCGCCCCCGGGGCTTGCGTCAGCGGCCGCCCCTGAAGCGGGTGGGCCGGGACGGTGTGCGCCGCGGAGCCCCGCCGCCGCCCGAGGAGGAGGACGAGGACGAGGAGGAGGAGGGCACCCCGCGCGGCCGCGAGCCCCCCGAGAGCGTCGGCCACTCCGATCCGCGGCGCGGTCCTGTGCCCGCCGCCCTCTCGGTGCCGCCGGTCGGGTCCGCGCCCCCGGTCCTCGGATCGGGCGCTGTGGCGTTGCCCCGGAGCCCGCCACCCGCGGGGCGCGCACCGCCTTGACCCGGGCGGCCCCGCGGCGGCAGGCGGACGCCGCAGGTCCATGGTGGGCTCGGAGCGCGATGAGCCGCCCGTCCTCCACCGGCCCCAGCGCTAGCAAACCTTGCAGCAAGCAGCAGCAGCAGCCGCCGCCTCAGACCCCGCACGCTCCGTCGCCAGCTGCGCCCCCGGCCGCCGCCACCATCTCGGCTGCGGGCCCCGGCTCGTCGTCCGCGGTGCCGGCCGCGGCAGCGGTGATCTCAGGCCCCGGAGCCGGCGGCGGCGGCGGCGGCGGAGCCGGCCCGGTGTCCCCGCAGCACCACGAGCTGACCTCGCTCTTCGAGTGCCCGGTCTGCTTTGACTATGTCCTGCCCCCCATTCTGCAGTGCCAGGCCGGGCACCTGGTGTGTAACCAATGCCGCCAGAAGTTGAGCTGCTGCCCGACGTGCCGGGGCGCCCTCACGCCCAGCATCAGGAACCTGGCGATGGAGAAGGTGGCCTCGGCGGTTCTGTTTCCCTGTAAGGTGAGTCCCACGGCCACGCTCGGGTGTGCCAAGCCGCCGGCCCGAGTCCCGGCCCGTGTGTCCTCTGGCGCACTCGCTCGCGGGCGCCAAGAGGCGAATGGGGACCTCTCTCTCTGTCTCTCTCTCTCTGTGTCTCTGTCTCTCTCTCTGTCTCTCTCTCTGTGTCTCCGTCTCTCTCTCGTGTGCGTGTATGTGCGCGCGCGCGCGTGTGCACACCTGAAGAGGTGAATGGGGACCTCTCTCTGTGCCTGTCTGTCTGTCTGTCTGTCTGTCTGTCTCTCGTTTGTGTGTGTGTGTGCGTGCGCGCGCGCGCGCGTGTGCACACCTTGCCCACCGTTTCGGTGCCCGCCTGTCCACTTTGGGAACAAGGGTTGATGTTCTCCAGAGCCCTGAGCCCCCGGTTAGTTGCTTCTTGCTGATGGTTGCGAGCACCCCGGCTCTCCCAACCCAGAGCCGCCGCGTCCCCGGCAGGCGTGTGCTCTGTAGGGCTGGGCAGCTGGCGGCGGGAGAGTGTGGAGGTAGGAAATGGACGGTTTCCAGCCCTAAGCTCGGCAGGGATGGCGCCGAACTCCTCCTGGACCCAGCGCCTAAGCTTTGGGAGCCCCTGGGGGTGCAGCTGCAAAGAAAGGGAGCCTGGGTACACCCTGCTGCTGAGAAAATCCTGCAGCCGGCCACGCCTTCTCCTCGGCTGCCCAGGACCGGGAAGGACTCGGTTGTGGCTGCATCAGAAGTTATGGCTGCTGCTTGTTTGTTACTAAGGGCGATGAACTCGAGTCCACCAGGACTTAACGAGGACACCCAGGGGCTTTATTAGTTTTCTTCAGTGCCAACACTTTAAGTGGAGCTACCTGTGCTCTTGGGGGAAAAGCTAACCACAAGCGAAAGTCCAGGCTCTCACTGCCTTGTCCCCCACCGCTGTGTGTTCAGGGCCTGCGTTATACCCTCACAGCTAAGTACAGAACCATTCATGTCTGTCCGTTCCAGGAAGCTCTTTAAAATGCCCACACGGAGACTCTGCTTTTTTTCTCCCAATAACCAGCTTTCCAAATTCATCTCCTCACCTATTTCATGTCTGAAACTTGACCTCCTGTATTTTAGATGACTGCTAAGTTTACCCTGTGTGGTCATATGTAACATCCTGTTGCCTACACTGAACCCCCTTTTAAAAAAAAGTCCTCACAGTCCCATTTATAAATCTCTTTGTAATCGAGACTTCTAGCAGGGAGTTCATTTTCTGAACTAACTTTCGGGTGGAAATAATGTTTCCTAGTAGTTGTTCTTGTTTTTTTTTTTAACAAATGAAAGTAACTGTTCCACCTGAGGCTGTTTAAGTTGCCTTTCATATCTCCTCACTGTTGATTAGTTTCTAGGGCAAGAGCTGTTTTAAATTAAAAATAGTTCACTGAAGACTTTAATGTTAGCCTTGAGAGTCAAGTAGGTAAAATGAATGACTTAATTTGGTCTTCTGCCCAGCTACCAGTCCAGCTAAAATAGCATATTCAAATAAGGGCTTGAGTGAGGGTTAGGCTGTGGGGCCACCTCGTTCAATTGCTTGTTCCTAGCCCCACCCCTGTAATGCTTCCTAGTTCACGAAGCTCAGGTGTTTCGTCTCTGCAATTTGAATAAAGTATTTCCACTGCTGGGCCCCCCTCCACCCTACCCCCTTATTGAAATTAGACTTCTTTTTTCCTTCCTGTAATGTTTCCCCTACCTCTCTACTCCTCTCAATTCCTTGACACATCCCCTTCTGTCCAGGGTCCATTCCCTTTCTTTTCCTTCATTAAAAAGCAAGCAAGCTTCTAAAGGATGAGAAGAAGAAAGAAAACATCAGAATTGGACAAAGCAAACAGGGAAATGAGGCCAAGAGAAGGGATAAGAAACAGACCCACTTGTTTGCACATCCAGAAATCCCATAAAAACACTGAACTGCACGCTGTAATATATACTCAGGGGACCTACTGCAGACACCTACAGGCCTTGTGTGTGATGCTGCAGTCTCTGTGTTGATTTAGAGATTGTGTGTGTGTGTGTGTGTGTGTGTGTGTGTGTGTGTCCATACTCCATCCCTTGTGATTTTTTTCTAATTCCATCCATTTATCTGCAATATTCATTCCACTTAATGGCCAAATAAATACTCCATTGTATAACTGTGCCACATTTTCTTTATCCATTCTTCTGCTGAGGGGCGTGTAGGTTGTTTCCATTTTCTGGCCATTATGAATAGAACAATAGTGAACATGGCTAAGCAAGTGTTTCTGTGGTAGGAGAAGCATCCTTTGGGTATATACACAAGGGTGGCATAGCCAGATCTTAGGGTAGATCAGTCTTCGTCTTCCTGAGAAACCACCACGCTGACTGATTTCCACAGTGGCTGCACAAGTTTGCACTCCCACATCCTGGCTAGTGTGACGTGTCACTGTGTTTCTGATCTTAGCCATTCTGACACGTAGAAGATGAACTCTTGTATCAGTTTTGATTTGCACTGAGGATGTTGGACATTTCCTTAAGTGTTTCTCACCATTTAAGTTCAGTCTATTGAGGATTCTGTTTAGATCTGTACCCCATTTTTTTAAATTGGATTATTTGGTTTTTTGATATCTAGTTTGAGTTCTTTATATATTTTGGATATCGGTCATCTAGTGGATATAGAGTTGGAAAACATCTTTTCTCATTCTGTAGGCTGCCACTTTTTCTGAATGACTGAGTGCTTCGCCATGTAGAAGCATCTCAGTTTTCTGAGGTCCCATTTATTAATCATTGATCCTAGTGTCTGTGCTAACAGCGTTGTGTTCAGAAAGTCTTTTCCTGAGCCAGTGAGTTCAAGTCTGTTCCCTACTCTTCTCTTCTGTCAGGTTCAGGGTTTCTTGTTGAGGTCTTTGGTCCATCTGGGGTGGAGTTTGGGGCAGAGGGATAAGTATGGGTCTATCTGCATTCTTCTACGTGCAGACACCCGGTTTGACCAGCACCTTTGTTCCGGTATGTGTGTCTAACTTCATACGAAACCGGGTGTCCATAGGTGTGAGTTCGTGTCTGGGTCTTCAGCTCAGCTCTTTTGATGAACAAGTCAATCTGTCTCCATGACAGCTCTGCAGCACTCTTGAAACTGGGAGCGGTGACCCCTCCAACGTTCCTTTCATTGTTCAGGATTGTTTTAGCTGTCTTTGGTTTTTCTGTATGTGAAGCTGAGAGTTGTCCTTTCAAGATCCATGAAGAATTGTGTTGGCATTATGATGGGAATTGCATTGAATCTGTAGATGGTTTTTGGTAAGATGGCTATTTTTACTGTTAGTTACTAGATTTACTACTGATTTATGAACATGGGAGTTCTTCCCATCTTCTGGTATCTTCAATTTCTTTCCTCAGTGCCTTAAAGTTTTTATCTTTCACTTGCTTGGTTAGTCACCCCAATAATAATACTATTTAATATTACTTGAGGTTATTGTGAAAGATGTTATTCCCAATATTTCTTTCTCGGTCTATTTGTCATTTGTATATAGGAGGACTACTGATTTCTGTGAGTCAATTTTGTATCCAGGTACATTGTTGAAACTGTTTATTAGCTGTAGAAGCTTCTTGATGGAATTTTTTCAGGTCACTTATGTATACTACTATATCATCTGCAAATAAAGATACATTTGACTTCTTACGAATTTTCTGGATTTCCTCAGTGTCTCTTGTTATATCCCCCTTTTCATTTCTAATTTTGTTAATTTGGATAGTCTTCCTTTTAGTTAATGGGTTTGTCAATCTTTTACTTTTCTCAAAGACCCAACCATTTGTTTCATTGATCTTTCTACTGTCCTCTTTGTTTCTATTTTATTTATTTCAGTCCTGAGTTCATTTCCTGCCATCAACTCCTCTTGGGTGCATTTGCTTCTTTTTGTTCTAGAGCTTTCAGGTGTGCCTCTAAGTTGCTCCTTTGAGACCTTTCCAATTTTGTATGCACACACTTAGTGCTGTAAACTTCCCTCATAGTGTCCATAAGTTTGAGCGTATATCCATTTTAATTTATTTCTAGAAAATTTCTAGAAAGCTTAATATCTTAATTTCTGAGTTGACATACTTTTCGTTCAGTGGTGAGCTGTTTGGTTTCCAGGCGTCTGTATACTTTTTGTTGTCTCTGTTGTTACTGCTGTCCACCTTTGACCTGTAGTAGTCAGACAGGACTCAGGGAGCTATTTGGATTTTCTCGTATCTGTTCAGACTTGCTTTGTGTCCAAGTATATCATCAGTTTTGGAGAAAGTGTCTTGTAATGCTTTTACCTTAATTGTTCTAGTATTAATAAAAACTCAGAAGTCAGAAATTGAGATAAAAAACCTGATAAATCCAAGGAATAATTGACCCTACTCTCCACTTTTCCCAGATTGAAAAGGCCCGAAATCTCATACAGGGAGATAATATTTATACCTTAAGAAAAGTTTTAAAGAGTCAAATTAAAACCAAGGAATTATGGAGATCGGTAACAATAGAATTCTCCCTTAATTTTGGTTTTCTCCTGTCCCATACCAGGTGGCTCTTCTGATATGAGACAGATTTTGGATTTTCCTCCAACAAGCATGCTTGGATTTAAAGGAGAGAGCCACACCCCCAGCTCCAAAGTCAGCTTTAATTTCTAATTGAACTGGGACCACAAAAAAAAAAAAAAGACCATTGCCTTATACGTCTGTAGAGAAAAAGCAGAAATGCGCATTTCGGAGGATTTATGAAATTTTATGCTGACTAAGTATGCTGTACCATTAGACCAATTTACTCTTTTTCTTGGGACGTTTTCCCTGGATGATTTATCCTCCTTCAGATGTCTCATTTGCCCGGTGGTCTTCAGATTCCTTAGTTTGACGTTTTTATTCTCCTGGAAAGACAAAAACAAAACCCTGCCCTAATCATGAGTTTCCCTTTCTGGCAGGTTATGTCTGATCAAATGAAGACATTTGTTAGTCTTATAAGTTAGTTTTGACAGATTGGCCACACTGTTTGACGAACTGTTGCCTCTCCTGATCAAGAGGTCTCTCCTGTTTGAATCTAATCTTTATTAATCTTGATGGGATCCGTAGCTTTTTTCCTCCTGTGGAAACAAAAGCAAAGCCTCTTCCCCACATAACACGTATCGTGGTTTCCATTCTGATGTCAGTGCGTCTTCAAAGTGTACAGGCTGATTTAGCTCAGTCTTTTTCTACTATACAGGTCTCTCTGAAGGCATCATTCCTTTCTCATTAGCATTAAAAAACTTTTGAGGTTAATAAAGCGCTGTATAATCTATCTCTGGGGGGGTCTTTATTACCCATTTCTGTTTGTTAAGTATATCTTTTCAAGTGTGATTAGATCTTTCTATAACAACTGCTTTGTCCTATAGGATTGTGTGGTATACCTGTAATATGCTTTATGTTGTAATATGCAAAAACCGTTTCATTTTACTAGAGACATGCTAGAGCATTGTCAGTCTTAATCTGTACAGGTGTATCTATAATCGCCATAACTTCTAATAAATGTGTGATTACAGAATCAGCCTTTTCAGAACTCAAAGCAGTTGCCCATTGAAATACTGAATATGTATCTATGATATGGTGCATACTTTAATTTTCCAAACTCTATAAAATGAAACATACCCATTTGCCAAATTTCATTTATTTGAGTAACTTTTAGTTATTTCCTGCAGGTAGTAGAGTTTGGTTATACAGAGAACAGGTAGAACATTTCCTTATAATTTCCTTGGCTTGTTACCAAGTGATAGAAAAATGTCTCTTCACACCTTTGCTATTACATGGTGTTTCTTATGACATTCCGAGGTTTCTAGCCCATTTCCTATCAATATCTGATCAATTTCATCATTACCTTGTGTTAGAAGACTTGATAGACCCATGTGAGATCTGATAAGTGTTATACACAAGGGATGATTTCTATTTCTGATTATATCTTGTAATTGAATAGATATCAAAGTTAATTCTGGAATAAGTTCAGCAGTTTCATTATGTACTACAAAACTTTCTGCATACTGAGAGTCAGTAACTATATTAAGAGGTTGTGGAAAAATCTAATAGTACCTTAAGCATAGCATATAATTCTGACTTTTGAACAGAATTACAAGGATGGTGAGGATCTCTGTGAGCTCGAGGTCAAGCCTGGTCTACAGAGTGAGTGCCAGGACATCCAGGACTGTCACACACAGAAAACATGTCTTGGGAAAAATGAAAAAAAATTAAAAAGGAAAGGGAGTTTGAGAGGAGATAGGAGGGGAGGAGGGAGGGAAATTGCAGTCAGGATGTAAAATTAAGAATAAATAAATAAGTCCACACTTTGTGGGGTGAGATCCTAAATGCTAATAGTTTCCGTTAAGTTCAGTATTTCAAATAAATGTAAGAATCCTTTTGAAATTAAAAAAATAAAATATAAGGACTTTGAGCTATCTTACTTATTTTTCCTGACTTACTACTTACCTTTCCTGATTTATTTGCATCAGTGTAGAATGTAGGGGCTCCAGAAATTGGTGTTTCTCATACAATATTAGGGAGGATCCAATTGTTCCTTTTATAAACTGAAGCCTTGCTTTTGAGATATTTGTTGCTAATCTCTCCCAAGAAATTGCTGCAAGATCTTTGCCAGTGTTCACTTTCTGCCTGCAATGAGGCAGTTTCCGTATTTAGTATAAGACACCACGGTTCCAAACGGGGAAACATTTGTCTCCACTGTGTGAAGATGTGTCACTATGGTTGGTTTAATAAAGAGCTGAATGGCCAGTAGCTAGGTGAGAGAGAGGAAGCCGGACTTGCAGGCAAAGAGAGGAACTTGGGGTGAATTTAGGTGCATAAGACCCTGAGGAAGTTGGACATACTGTACGTACAGAGGAGAGGTGAGCCAGCCAGGTGGCAGAACGTATTAATAAAAACAGGTTACTATAAGAACTAGTTGGGCAAAAGTCTAAGTTAGGCCAGGCTTTCATAATTAGTAATAAGTCTCCAAGTCATTATTTACATAAGAGCTGGCGGCCCAAAGAAAAGTCATGAGGTGCTGAGTAGAAGACATTTTATTTTGTGTTTGGTGAAATGTTTTATAAATATCTGTGGGGTTCATTTGGTTTATAATGTCAGTTAGCACCAACTTCTCTTTTTAGTCTTTATCTGGATGACCTGTCAGCTGGTGAGAGTTGGATAGAAGTCACCCTTTATCAGTCTGTGAGGGTCAGTATGTAGTTTAAGCTGTAGTAATTAATGGTTCTTTACAAACTTGGATGCCCTGCGTTTAGTGCATAGATGTTGGTGGAATTTTCCTCTGGATGAGTGTGTGTCCTTCCCTATCTCTTTTGATGAGTTTTGGTTTGCAGTCTATTTTGTCAGATATTAGAATGACTACACCAGCTTGCTTCTTAGGTCCACTTGCTTGGAGTATCTTCTTCCACCCTTTACCCTGAAGTGATGTCTATCCTTGATATTGAAATGTGTTTCTTGCATGCAGCTAAAGGATGAATCCTGTTTTTGCATCCATTCTGCTTGAGGTCTTGTTGTGGGAGAATTTAGACCATTGATGTTGAGAGATATCAGTGAGTAGTGTTTTTTGATTCCTGTTATGGTGGTGGTGGTGGTGTGGGGGGAGGGGGGTGTTACTCCTCTTGATTTGCTTGTCTGGGATTGTGTATTTTCCTTAGTTAACCACTTCAGGTTGGAATTTTCCTTCTAGCACCTTCTTTAAGGATGGATTTATTGGTAGATAATGCCTAAATTTTGTTTTATTATAGAATGTGATATTTTCTCCATCTGTTATGATTGAAAGTTTTGCTACTTTGGTCTAGCATCTGTCCAGGCTCTTCTGGCTTTTAGAGTATCCACTGAGAAGTTGGGTGTTATCTAACAGAACTGTTTTATAGTTACTTGTTTTTCCCTTTCAGCTTTTAATATTCTTCCTTTATTCTGTAGGTTTCGTGTTTTAATTATTATTTAATTATTTAATTAATATGTGCCAAGGGACTTTCTTTTCTGGTCCAGTCTATTTCATGTTCTGTGTACTTCTTGTAATTTAGGGAAATTTTCTTCTATGATTTTGTTGAAAATATTTTCTGTGACTTTGACCTGGGTTTCTTCTCCTTCCTCTATTCATGTTATTCTTAGGTTTGATCTTTTCATAGTTTCCCAGATTTCTTGGATGTTTTATGTTAGGAGCTTTTTAGCTCTAACATTTTCTTTGGTCAGTGTATCTATTTCTTCTATTGTATCTTTAATGCCTAAGATTCTCCCATCTCTTACAGTCTGCTGGTGAGGCTGCTTCTGTTAAAGTTCCTAAACTTTTCATTTCCAAATTCCCCTTAGTTTGGGTTTTCTCTGTTGATTCTATTTCCTCTTCGTTTCCTTCCTGTGTTGCTTGTGTTTTCCCGAATTCCTTCAAGTGCTTTGTTCATTTCCTCTTTAAGGGCCTGTATCATATTAATAAGGCTGTTTTAAGGTCTTTTCCTTGTGCTTCAGCTGTGTTGGGATACTCAGGGCCTGCTGTGGTAGGGTTGCTGGGCGCTAGTGGCGATATCTCGCCCTGGCTGTTATTGATTGTGCCAGACACTGGAGTCCAGTCATCTGGGATTGGGGAGATTGTAACTATAGGTGCTGATATCTTATCTTGTCTGTGTTGTGTGGGCATTTTGCTTCTTGGTTTCTGTTGCCTTCACTGGTTCTTAGACTGTGGTGGCTGTGTCGCCTGATAGGAAATTCTTCTGGGGTCTGGGTAGTTGTGAGCACTGGGGCTTCCAGGGAGGGTTTGTAGGTAATGGGAGCTGCCATTTAGGATTGGGGAGGGGCCGGGGGTGGTTGCGAGTCCTCAGGAAGTAGAAGGAGCGTGTTCTCACAGCATCTGCTTGGTCACTGAGTGAGGCGAGGCCATAGCAGAAGGTCTGCTGTAGACCTGAGGATGAGACTGGGAGATCGGGTAGAGGGATGGAGGCAAAGAGGGAAAGATCCCAGCTAGCCTGCCCACCTCCCCTGCCAGAGGGGCCTCTAGGTTCCCGGGCCATGCCCGCTAGTGTGGGGAGCAGGGAAATGTGGAGGAGGAAGCTGTGCGCTCGCTCGGTGGGGTGTGAGCAGGTGGACCTCTGCAGAGCTGGGAGAGGATGGGATTGGTTTGGAGGGGAGGAGGAGGGCGAGGTGAATCTGCAGCTAGCCTGCTTGCTTCCCTGGTCAGAGTGGGAAAATCCGATGATAGTTGGCAGAGTGCATGACTGACATTTGAGAGATTTCGGGTGGTAACAGATTCCTGCCTGAGCTGTCTTCTCCCTTTACTTTCCTCTGCTTGACAGTCAGGGTTTCGTAGTGCTGCTGGAGTGTGGCATTTTACTCTGGTGTCCTTTCCTACCACCTGAACAGGCTCCTGAAGTCATTCTTGAACTTAGGAACACCACCAGGACATGTGTGAGTGCTTTTCTCAATCTATTCTTTAAGAATGCAGTTGGGCTAAGCCATCAGTAGACCAGGAACCAAGCTTGTAGTAGGTATTGGAGATACGTTTCTATGTGCATATGAATGAAGTTTCTAAAACTGGAGTGTGCATTCCATACATTTGCTTAAGCAATAATCCGAACTATTTAGCAGGGTAGCTCAGCCACTTGGTATGGATAAGCCAAATTTGGATGTGTACCACAGTTACCAAAGCTACTCATTAGAGATAAGAAACATCAAGTAAGGAATGAGGCCTGTGTCAGACAAGGGGGTGAGGAAGATCTGCTTGATCTGTGTCCCTTTTTTTTTTTTTTTTTTTTTTTTGCCTGCACTTTGAGTCTCCTGGAATTCCTAGGGACCGCCTCATCACTGTCCCCTGCTCTTGCTTCTGTGAGCTAACTCATGCAAGAATACAGTGTTGGATATTTGGTGCCCAGAGTCTCAAGAGTTGCCTGGCTCACTCTGTTTACCAGAGTGGGCAGTGGGGCAGAGGACGCCTTGAGTTCCTCATCTATAAATGAAGAGCAAGGCTGCCCAGCTTCTAAGGAAGTCAGTTTTATCCCACGAAAAACTGGGAGGCTATGTGGAACGTGTTGCATCCCTGCTCTGTACAAACTCATTTGCAGGAGGAGCATTTGTTGCCTTGTCTCCAGATGAGGAACCTCCCATGTCTGTAGACTCTTCAGTGTTCATTGACTTGCTAAGTCACATAGTCAGTCCACATCTTTGCTGTACTCCTTAGTACTACAGGGAATTTTGGATCTGAATTATATTCCAAGCTTCCAGCTTATAATTCAGGGCTGACACTAGTAACAAAGCCGTGTGATTGGAGGAGTTGGTCAGATGGTGCCGTCCCAACACAGCTTCCAACTGTTGGATTGAAAGAATGAAGTGTTGCTAACAACTGCCTCCTGTGAAGTGTGAAGCCATATAATTAAATATTAACATATCACCACTCCTTTAATACAGACTGCGAATTAACCCAGATAGTCCTTTTTAAGAATTTTTATCATAATAGTGCTTACTTGGGGTGTTTTCAGTCTGTTCTTCATCTGTAGCTGAGAATTCTTGACAGTCTGTTCTGTGTCTCAGTGGAAGGTTGGCATGTCAGCAGGACAGTGCATTTCACCCCTCGTTACGTCTTTTTGTTAGGTGTGTTTGCACATGTGTGGCCACACTGTGGGGGTTCTAGGACAGCTGTGGGAGCCAGTTCTCTCCTTCATGACCTGGTCAGTCTTGGTAGCAGGCGACCAAACTCAGGCCACTGGTTTGGAGGCAGGAGCCTTTACCTGCTGAGTAATGTCACCCTGCCATCTCCCTGGTCCCTCAGTAGTGGTTTTGTATCATCCAGGGATTTCTCTCCACAGCTGTAGGAAATACCAAACCTCTCGAGTCTACTTCTTATGTTTCCCATTTTTATGACTTCTTTGAAGGTTCATGTAATGTGTCTTGCATATCATCACTGAATTTGAAAGCCTCAGTTACGTGAGTCTAGGTCAAACACCTAGTTGGCCCTTTGTTTAAAGGAGTGGCCAGTGTAGTCCAGTTGGTTCTCCCAGGAAGTAGGGGTACAAGGAAGAAAGGTAACTGACTGACACACATCGCCTCAGGGACTGGGAGAGCCTCTAGAGCGGTGGCTCTCAACCTTCCTGGGCTGTGACCTTTAATGCACACAGTTCCCCGTCCTGCGGCGACCCCCAACTTAATATTTTCATTGCTACTTCATAACTAATTTTGCTAGTTAATGAATTTTGAATGTAAGTATCTGTGTTTTCCCATTGTCTCAGGTGACCCCATAGGGGCCTTGACAACCACTGCTCTGGACAGGCTGGGGAGCTCAGGCCCCTACAAACAGAGCAGCCCCTAAACTGAGCTGGATCACCTGAGCCCAGGTGGAGCCCAGGACTCCACATCACAAAAAGGAACCAAGGCAGCCTTTGCTCTTGCCTAAGAGCCGGGAATGTGCACCCAGCCATGCCAGGCATTCATAGAGAGAAAGAAAACTACAAACTGGACTTTGATGTCGGTCTCAACCCTGCCCCTGCCTCTTTCTCTCATCTTGGTCAAATGCAAACATAGAGCACCATAAGGCCACTGCCCACATCTACAGCAGATTCCTACCGCTTAGCAACAGCCTTTCAGGCCACGGTCACTAAGCCTAGGCTGTATTCACTGCACACCTGATTTGGAACTCTGACCAGATCTAACAGTGGTTTTCTAAGTTGCTTTCTTTTTTAGTCTGTATTTTCCTAGGGGTATTCGCTCTAGTCATCCATAGCCAGGAACTGTTGTCCTGGTAGTTAGATAGCTGACTTAGCACAAGGCAGTTTATTTCTTGCACTTGTGGGGCTACAAGCAGGGCTGGGGCCAAAGGATTACAGCAGAGATTGTTCCTGCCCTAAAATTCCGAGTCTGGTAAGTGGTCATGGGACCAAAAGCACTAGAGGGGAGGCCGAAGGGCTTCTCGGGAGTCCTGACTGGTTAGCCGTGACCCTCCCTCTGCTAAAATGAATAGAGGGACTTCTACATGCTGGGTGCCTTGAGAGCAGATTAAAGCCAGAAAGGGCCCTTCCTGTCCTTCAGAAGTGGGGGCCAGGTGGTTTTGTGCTGGGACAGGAAGTCCATTATCAAAACTACATTCAAAGATTTCTTCTTACTCTCAGGTTTCTCCCATGACAGTTGTTTGCTTTGGAAGCTGTCTCTACACTCCTTATGATGCCTGAGATTGACTGGGTTGGCCCAGAAACTGAGAATAGTGCACGAAAAATCAGAACTCAAATCCATTACTCCAGGGCTCAGGACGTTAAAGAACAAGATTGACAGCACAACATTTGAATGTCAATAGAACTCAAGGGCTAGAATAACACATAACAATGCTAAAGTTTTTTATTTTTTATTTAAGTTAGAAACCAGTTTGCTTCACATGTCAAACCCAGCTCCCTCTCCCTCCCCTCCTTTCCCATCCTCCACAGTGCTAAAGTTTAATGTTGATTCCAATGTAATTAACCAGCAAATGTCCCTGGTCACCATGATTCAGAGCTGGAGTAAACTGTCAACTAAAGTTGATTTTTCCTACAGCCAGACTAGAGGCCAACCAAAAAGTATGGCAGATCTGGTCCATAAAGTGCCAGCCAGATATTCGATTAGAGTTCTCATTGTTCCTTACAGCTCTTTCTTGTAAGCCCCTTACAAAGTATTGTGTTGGTGTGATTGTATGGAGGCCAGGCTAAGTAGCATCTCTTATTCAAACATACAGGCCCCCTACTTACTAGAGGCCCAAGATGGGTCTCACCAGAGTGCCAGCACGACCACCACCTAGTACTGCTGGGGAAATGTGATTATACATGGGTCCATTCTGAGCATCCAGAAAAGGAAACGGAAGATGTTTGTTCTGGTTAAATGTGTCTTCACACTTCAGGTAACTTCCAAGGTCTTACTGGAGCTCCTGAAAGTGATGAGGTGGTACTCTGCTAACTTTGCACCAGCCACCCGTCTTTTCTGTTCCTTGATAATTAGCCAACTCTCCTTATTTGCTTTCAGTTTGGCAAAGATTTGATGTAATGGCTTTTTAGACTGTGTGATATCTATGGGATAAAAGATTACCACAGAGACTGTGGGCAGTGTTCCCGTGGTAAAGATGTGGGTTTGTGCACTCTTTTAAAACTTTGAGTGAACAAGGTGGTGTCTTTGGCCCCTCCCACTGCTGGGTTGCCTTCTCTGATAGTTTTAAGAGCAGGCCCGTCACACCTTCACTCCATTCCCACTGTGGCGGCTGCTAGCTCCTCTCAGCCCCAGAGGCTCATTTGTAAAATGAGGGGGGGGATGTTGGGGTAGTGGTGACGATTCTGCCCTCGCACAAATAGATGCATGGTTAGAAGCTCAGAGGAAGTGTGGTATCACTTCAGGCAGACACAAACTTTGGGGGAATAAAAAAATGGCTCTGGCTTTCTCCCCAATTTCTCACTGGGCTCTCCCTAACCCTAATGGTGTAAGCACATCATAGGGCTTTCTAGAGCCCAGTGACGTTGGCTCATTGAAATTTCAGGATTAGACTTTTTTCATTCTTCCCATTTCCACAATCTAGTTTTCTTTCCCTCCTTCCCTCCCTCCCTCCCTCCCTCCTTCCCTCCCTCCCACCCACCCTCCCTCCCTCCCTCCCTCCCTCCCTCCCTCCTTCCCTCCCTCCCACCCACCCTCCCTCCCTCCCTCCCTCCCTCCCTCCCACCCACCCTCCCTCCCTCCCTCCCTCCCTCCCTCCCTCCCTCTAGTTGTTATGTAGCCAAGGCCAGACTCAAGCCCGTGATCTTCTTGCCTCAGTCTCCTGAGGTGGTGAGCATCTGTCACTGTTCATGGGATCAGTCTTAAAGCCTAGTCTGGACAGGCACCACTTTTAAGTATACATATTTTAATTTATGTATCTTATTTTACAAATTTTAAGTTATAATTTTATTCACACTTTTATTCAGAGGGAAACACAGCAGTCATTATTTTCAGATATACAACTGAAGAGAGTAATATAAAATCAAAATGCCCTATAATTCTCCCCCTAAAGATAACCATGGTACCATTCTGTAAATCTCCTTGCAAACATGCCTGTAACATAATGGTTTCTTTCACTCACACCTTTCCCAGCAAGAAAAATGAGGAGTGATAATTTTCTGCTGTTTTCTGGCCTCTCACACTGTGGCTGCTTTTCTGTTTTGATAAACATTCTTTGAAGTCATGTTCAATGCTGTGTCACACTGCAGTTCTCTAACAACACCAGAGCTATTCAGTAAGCTTCCCTTTAGTAGTCATTTTTAATTTTGCTCTCTTGCTGTTGTTTTGTTTTGTTAATTACTGCTAACCTGAATCCTGGGCATAATTTGACCATTTCCTAAGGGTGCTGTTTGTAGGGTTTCTGTAGTTCATGGGAAGGAGACAGGTCTTTTCTTGGTAAAGCCAAACTGGCTTAGACCTTGACACTTCTTGCAGTTCCCTTTCTTCCCAGCGTCCCCATCGCTGGGGGTTGTCCTTTGTGGCCTGAGTGCTGCTAATGATTCAGTGCTCCCTGACGCAAACGCAGCCTGAGCTTAACGTTAGCCACCGCGTGCTTGTCTGACATGCTCCTGCAATCCTCTCCTTCCGTGACCCGCCTGTCTGCCTCACCTGCCGCTGTCTAATCGTGGAGGCAGCCGGCCAGCAGAGCAGCGGACAGGAGGCAGCCGGTGTGGGCCGCACTTTTCACTATGTGGACCTCAGCGAGGCCAGCTGGAGAACACTGCTCTGCTCTCTTTCTTTTGGGTGCCCTACAGTGCCACTGTTGGCCTCCTCTACATATTGTGAAGGAGATGAGATACAATTAGCATATGCCATAAAAAATGAACGCTCTCTGATTTGTCAGTCTGGACAGTCCAGACTGCAGTTCGAGCCAGTGACTTCCCTCATAAAACAACCACTGTCTTTTCTGCCATCCACTCGACTTGGTGGGAACCAACCCGTCATTCCCTCCCACTCAGAGCACTAGCTGTCGGAGGGACGGCAGTAGCAGAGGGGTCCTCTTACCAAGGTTGCCAGATGGGGTTCAGAATGCCTGGTCAGATGTGAACTTCACTTAAGCAACAGACAATTTTGGAAGGAGGTATATAAAAACAAGCAAATCAGCACCAACAAGAACCTGTCTGGAAGAGAGAATGCACACCTTGTGATGTGTTTGTTACTCTAACAATCCTACCAGGTCTTCTGGTGAATCTGATCATGTTAGCCAGTAAAGGCTGGTAAAGGAAAAGCACTGTTAAGGCCTGTCAGTGCTGTCAGTACGGTTGTGTGTATGGGGGGGGGGGACCTGGCATTGAAGAGTGATGGAAGGTTGAAAGGAGGGGGTGGGCCAGGTGCTAGCGGCAGGAAGCCTTTGACTATAGTTTGTTCAGGTGCTTTTGTTTGCATTGAAAGGACCTCACAAAACTGGTTCCCAGTGACAGTGTGTACTTGCCTGCTAACTGCCTGTGGACGGATAAGAAACACAGTCAAAAATCAACTTTTGCTCCAAGTTTCTAAGATTGAAAATAAACTGTTGCTGGCACGGAGTCTTTGCCAGGTCCTCTCTCCATCACAGAATGTTTTCGGGGATAGCAACTACCCACAAAGTCTTCCACCAACACACCATTTAGTAAGCAAACTAGTATGTGATCTACCTTGTCTTAGGAATGGAGGGTGGGTTTGTGAACCCATGATTTTAATTAGAATGGCCTTCCTCTAAACAAAGTTTGTCAAGTTCACAGTATATTAGTCTCATCAGTGTTTGATGGCACTGTTTGACAGTTCTGGGGGATCAGTAATAGTATCTTCTCATTATCTGTAAAACTGTCACTGCCCTACTGGTTAATACTTATGGCTTCACACCGCCTTGGGAGTGAAAGTGAGGAATTTAACATAGGAGTTACAAGAAAATATGCCAGGGTGTTTAGAGGAAGATCTAAGCTGATACAGCCTCAGCAGCTTAGCTCTATCCTGTTGTTCAAGGGTTAACATGAGTACACACGTATTGTTGAGCACAGTATCAGGCTCAAGAGCAAACAGGAAGGCCATGGCTTTCTAGCACAGATGCTCCGCCAGTGGTTGTAAGTCTATTTCAAGAGAAGCATACAGCAGGCTTGTTGTTTCTGGTCTGTGGGACATTCCAGAAACGTTAAAAACACCACACTCTAGTTGTTTATATAAATAAAATATTTGAAACATCTTGATATTTAAAAGTATGAACATTTTTCTTATGTGATCCAAAACTACTGAAGCTTCCTTTAATACTAAAATCTACAGTAAGATTTTCAGTTGAGCCAGGCGGTGGTGGCACACGCCTTTAATCCCAGCACTTGGGAGGCAGAGGCAGGTGGATCTCTGTGAGTTCGAGGCCGGGCTGGACTGACAGCATCCAAAACAATACAGAGAAACCCTGTCTCGTAAAACCAAAAAAAAAAAAAAAAATTTTTCAGTTGAAGTAAAATCAACATGGAGAGAGACTGTCCATCATCTGCAAATAAAGCTAGTATTTATTCACTTGTAAGTACCAGGTAGACAAGGAGTAGGTAATAGAACCAGTAAATCAAAACTAAAACAAAATGATTAGACCTGTAAGAAATGGGGAAATAATCTGTGATCACTTGGTGATATTTGGGGTAAGATAAACATTTTAATCACAAAACTGGTTTGAGTTGCTAGAAGACTGTATCTTTGTTTTTAAGGACTAAAATTTTTAATGATTTTTAATGTGCATTGGTGTTTTCCCTGCATGCATGTCTGTGTGAGGGTGCCAGATCCCCTGGAACTAGAGTCCCCGACAGTTGTGGGCTGCCATGTGGGTGGGTCCTCTGGAAGAGCAGCCAGTGCTCTTAACCACTGAGTCATCTCCAGCCCCTAAAAGTGTGGTGTGCATATGTGTGTGTGTGTGTGCACGTGCACGTGTGTGTGCATGCGTGCGTGCATGTGTGTGTGTTTTAATGGTTGTTTGGAGGCTGAACATGTAGTTCAAGGGTGTACCATTTGTCTCATATGCACAGTTCTTTCTCCAGTAGTTAATGGTTAATTTTGATAAGCCTAAGTGTTCCCCTGCTGAGTTTAGCATACTATAGTAGTTCACCTGAAAGTCCCATTTGAACAAGTGAAGAGTGTTGAGAAGACAGACAGCAGCTGGTTAGTTCCCTGGTTATCTGCTGGTCACACATGATAAATTATACCTCCCTCCTGTCAAACTCACACACCACACCGCGCTCCATTTCCAGGACCCATGTAAGAATATGGTGGATAGGGCTAATTCCGTCCTTGAACTCACATTTTAGATGGGTCTGTGTGGTGGATATTGTTACTGAAGTGGCCAGAAGTGGCAGAGAAGGTCTCAGAGCAGCAGGCCAGTGACTGCCAACCTTGACAGGCTGAGCAGTGATGGAGGAGACTCTGTCTTGTGTGAGGACCAGAGACGAGTTGTTTCTATAACAGTTTGTCTCTGCGTTGTAAAACTATGCTGCTTCACTAAAACTGAGTCCCACAGAACCTTGAGAAAAAGAAAAGTGAGTAACTTTGGTTTATTTCCATGTGGATGTTTTATGTTAGAAAGATGTTTACTCCCAGGAAAACACTAGGAGAAAGCTCAGTTTGTTCAACCAACTCCTCATAAGAAATTTTTTATCTCTTAGAATGTAAACATGCTAACATCTCTCCTAGATTTTTAATTTTGATGCAATTTAAAGCATAGACAACAGTTTCAGTATTGCTGTAAAAAGGGGGGGTGGCTGCCCTTCTAGCTCCTTCTTCCCCGTGTGTTTCCATTTTGCTCCCAGCTCAGACCTGTGTTGTTAGGCGTGTGAATGCATGAAAGCTGCAGACACCCTGCCGGCCCGTTTCTCTTCCAAACCAGGACCTCTTCTGCAGTCGGGAAACACGGCTGAGCACAGACGTTGTCCGCAGTCAGCGTTGTCCTAGAAATGCCCTTTGCAGGGTGGAGGGCTGCTGCCCGGGCCAGAGCCATGATTGTGTTTAGCCACAGTGTGCACTTTATGGCCATTAGAGCTTATTTAGATTGGAGCTGTTTGCTTGCTCTTACGCGGGAAAAGGTCACATCCAACAGCAGAATGTCGGTTCTGTTTTATTTTTTTATTTTTTGAGGCGTTCTCATGTGAGACACTGGCAGATGTCCTGCTAATGAATCTGAGCTGTTTCCTTGGAGGTAGCAGATGGGGGCAGGGCATTTACCGCCCAGGGCCCCAGAGGAACCCACTCTGCCACAGCTGCTGGCGCCTCCTTTGTAGCGGAGGACTGCTTGTCAGTGCTCAGCACATCATTCTGGAACTACACAGAACCAAGTGTAATGGAACAGACGAAGTGACTGGTCCAGACCTTCTACGGCACGCACAGCCTTCGTTAGCAGTCTGGATGAGAGAGCGTATTTAGCTTAAAACTCACTTTATAAACCAATAGTGTTGCTGTTTACTAGGTAAATAAATGATGCCGTGTTCAGAATGCCATGGTATTTGTATATGGAAGAGTTTCTGTGCCAAAAAAGGAAACTCTGCCTAAATCCCACCTTCAATACAGCCTTTAAACCTCGTAGGAGGGAAAGGACGGAGCTGTTTGCTGCTCTCTGAAGAGACTTCCACACCAAGCAGCAGGTCATACACAGGCCTTCAGAGGCAGGACGTGTTTGCACGAGAGCTTTGCGCAGCAGGCTGCCACCCGGGCGGGTCCTAGACGGGACGTCCCATTTGTCCTGCTCCTCCCCGCACTCTGCAACTTCGAGCTGGTCCTCCCCACCTCCAGTATTTCTCTGTGCGCCTTGCTTTCTTCTTCAGAGAGGTTTAAAAAATAACCCCGCCCTTGGGGGAAACAAGCACATCTCTCCCAAAGGAGAGGTCTCATTTATAGCTGGGGTGTGTCCCAGGACACGCAGGCCTCCGCAGGAGCCCAGGGACTCCACTCAGCAGCGCTTGTCTGCAGGAGGAAGCCAGGCCTGTAAACGGAAAGCCCTCCCTCCACAAATGTCAGGGATAGAATCATTTGCTTCACATGGCCCTGGATCATTGAGCCATGCCGTGTCCAGTGGCATGCACCCAACAGTAGAGTGACCAGACTTAACATGGGCATCACACACAAAAAAAGAAATTTTTTTTCTTGTAGACCCTCTTTAATGCAGCCACCACAGAAATGGCCCCAGTGGTCCCGAACCACCACAAAGGGGAAATGAGAGCAATAGATGGGTCTTGAAGCTCAGCTGGTTTAGAAGAACCGGTGTAAAATACCAGAGGCTTTAAAAACATGTTTAAGAAAGCCTGCAGCAGGATCTTTTCAGAAGGCCCTGTCCACACAGGTACAAGGAAATGCCGCCTCTTTCTGTGTGACTTGAGGCGTGATGCTGACCAAGAGTTACGTGTGTGACAACCAATGGTAGAGCACACAGAGGTTCCTACCTGAGCAGGGCACATTCCCAAGCCAGGCTGGTGACGGAAAGACTTGCTGTTGGCTTTGGGAGATGGAGTAGCCTGGGCTGTGGGAAGAGGCCGGGGACACGCTGTCCTGGATGCTATCCCTTTGCCAGACTTTGCCTTCCTTATTTCTGGGCCTCACCCTGGGCAGCTAAGGTCAGCAGCCCATCCTATGACATCTTTGGATCCAGACACTGAGCTCAGCTCTGAGAAGTTCTTGCTATTTTTGTTGTGTTTGTGTGTTTTTAAAACTCTGAAATGCCTCACCCACTGTCCACAGAAGATCATCAGGATGCTCTCCGTCCTGCCCACGCCCGGATTTAGAACAGTTCATGGGGACGACTTCTTAGTATTTAAAAAGTTGAGAACAGAATGTAAACAGAAAAAGGATAAATCTTTCTCTTGCTGACCAAGAATTTTTCTTTACCTGAACTTTTTTTAAAAGTTAGTCTGGTTCAGAAATACAAAGAAGTGATTCCTGTCAGCAAAGCAGATCATGTAGGACCTCTGCCAAGACGGTAGAGGCATGAGCTGCCTTTCTGTTTGCTGAAGTAGAGTTCTGTGTGGTTCAACAGAGCATGAAATATGCAATCCTCCTGCCTCAGCCTCCAGAGCAATAGCATACAGACACATACACACCCGCACTGTATTTTTCAAGTGGCTTTCTTTGAGCTCCCTGGCAGGAGAGCCTCTCAGAGCCTTCAGCTTGGTGTCCTGTGTGGAGAAGGTGCTCAGACCCCCCCTTGTTTCTGGAAAGACATTGTGTAAGGGTTGGAGTTGACCTGTGTTAACTTTATAAGGGGTTATTTCGTAAGACAGGATAGGGAGAAGCCAGGCAGCTGTGAGTTTACGGGTTGGTTGCTTTTTTAATCTTAGTGCCATAGAAAGATGGCCTGGTGCTGTCATTTCTTTGGTACCCGCGCTTCAGTGGAGGGCTGGAGACGACACGCAGTAAGCCAGACAGCTTATCTGCCACCCTGTGCTGGAAAGTGAGGCGCTAACTCCTCAGTTTACACTAAGAGTGGTTGCCACTTCTTTTTTCCCTCAATATATGTTTTTATTTAAATTAGAAACAAGAATGCTTCACATGTCAATCCCAGCTCCCTCTCCCACCCCTCCTCCCTTGTCCCTCCACCAGCACCCCAGCCCCCCACCCAATCCCCACACCATTCCTCAGGGAGGGTGAGGCCCTCCTGGGGGGAGATCTCCAGAGTCTGTCATTTCATCCAGGGCAGGACCTAGGCCCTTCCCCATGTGTCGAGGCTGAGAGAGCATCCCTCCATGTGGAATGGGCTCCCAGAGTTCATTCATACACCATGGTGTACACTGATCTACTACCCAAGGCACCAGAGATTTCTGAGGCCTCCTCACTGCCACTACATTCATGGAGGTTGCCACTTCTTAATTCTTCCTGTGACCATAGCACAGGTATCTGTTTGTGGCTTGACCCTCCCTCTGGTAAGTAGAATTGCCGTTGTCGTTGTGAAGGTTGGGAGCAGAAATCTACTTCACTCCTACTGGGAATATTCACTACTGGGAATATCCTGAGAATGGGAAGGAAAAGACAGTTTTGTTCCTAACCTAGTAAGGCATTGTCCAAAGGGCAGACTCTTAGAAGTTCATCCAGCTTCCCCTCACCCCGCCTCTAGTGAGGACTTGATCAACCTCATCAGGAAGAGATATGTGCTTGAACAGAAGGATGAAGCGTTTAACTAATTATTCTTTATCAATAAGAAATGAGTCAGATATTGAGGTAAGACCCTGAAAGGTCAGAGAAAATGTGGAGAAGCCAGGAGTCATGACCTTGCTCTTCTGTGCCTTCCTTCAAGAGGGCTAAGAGCCTCTCAGCCCCACCTTACTGCTTCCTGCGCCTTTCTGCCCACAGTCCTCCAACCTCTATGGTTAATTTTGGTCAGCTCGTGGCTAGCTCCACACTCTGACTCAAAGCAAGCTTTATTTCAGAATGAAATCAAAATATCACATACTCTGCCCTATGTCTAATAAAAGGGAATGTTTTAACTAACATAGTAAAACTATGTACAGTAAGTATAATAACTACAAATATAGAGATAAGAGTTACATTAACAGTGTCTAGTCCATTTGCATTTGGCAAATTCAGGGAAAATACTCCATTATCTGTCCTATCTTGGTGAGTCTAAAGTTTGTACCTAATTCACTTTCTATCCTAACTTGCATAACCACCCCCAAACTACCTTTTTATATCTCTCAATCTTATAGTCATTATATCTCTTTTGTGAGTTTCTTTTCTGACTTTGGTAACAAAGAAAACTATAACTGTCTAGTCTTCAACTTCATCAGAGACCTGAGAAGGATATAACATTACCTGAGTAAACAGGAAGTGCAGAGCAAACAACTTACAAAAAGAGAAATGACAGAGACAGCTGGCTGCCTGAACAGTCACCCAAGGTTCCTCTGTAACATTGGGGCACCCATCTCCAGCCTACAGGCCTAGAATATCTGACAAACTTTTTTGAGAAGCAGGAATTTTGAAGGACTGTCCTACTTGTCTTTGCAAAGTTTGGTAGTCATTTCTTTTCTTTTTTTCCATCCTGCCTGTCCAGCTTTGACAGTCACTGTCAACAGTCAAGGCCAGGCAGTTTCTCTGCCCTCATAACTGCCTTTTTCCATAAGGAAAACAAACTCCATACAAAGTCTTTTCGATGCCCATCATCTTTGAAGTAGATCAGTACTGCCAGAAGCAGATGTGTCTCACTGTCACGAAAAGCCTTAGGTTACTAAACATATTAAATGCCATATTCTGTGGATCTTTACAGGGTTTGGGTTGGGGGGGTTGTTTGGGTTATTTTGCTTTTTGTTTTTTTGTATGTTTGAGACAGGGTTTCTCTGGCTTTGAAGGCTGTCCTGGAAAGAGCTCTTGTAGACCAGGCTGGTCTCGAACTCAAAGAGATCCACCTGCCTCTGCCTCCCAAGTGCTGGGATTAAAGATGTGCGCCACCAATGTCCAATGGCGTTTTGAAGACCATCTATCTAGCTAAATATATCTGTATATGACCTTGAAAACATACCTAACATGAATATAAATTTGACTATTATAGATGACTATTAATATGTATTTCTTAATTATACATCACATTTTGAAATGAGCTACATAAGCATAATACCCCAAACAAGACTAGAAACATACAGTATAACAACAATAACTTTAAATTTATATCAGTAAACTAAAATCCATACCAATGTAAAATATTTTGGGATTAATAGCTGTTTATATGGATTAAAGTAGATTCAGTAATCTACCCTTTTCCCCTGTTATTCCTGTGTCGTATCTCCCCTTTTCAGGAAAACTCGGTAGGCTTTAAGGAGAGGTTTGATCGATTTCACCTTAACCTCTGCCAAGACAATAGCCAGGATGCCAGTCTTGAATGAGATTTCTTTAAGAGCAAATGAAAAATTGTAGGTGCAGCACTTGCGGGGAGCCAAGTACAGAGGAGACAGCAAGATGTGACAGGGTTCCAGCCTCCTCCTCCTCCTGTTCCTCCTCCTCCTGTTCCTCCTCCTCCTCCTCCTCCCCCTCCTCTTCCTCCTCTTCCCTCACCACCACCACCACCCAAGGCTGGCAGCACTGGCAATGAAGAACAGGGAAGCATGAGGGAGACTCCCCACTAACTAGATGATCTGGCGTCAGTCTAAGTCAGGAAGGAGTAGAGTGAGAGACTGTGCTATCTTCAAAGACGTCTGTTTGCAGGAAAAGCCTAGAGGTGATCCAGGAGTCCTTGCCCATCCACTCCCAAGCAACTGAATTCTTGAAAGGAGTCAGGGGCTATAGAAAATGAGAAGGTGGCCAAGTTATCTCATAGTTCTGCTTATTTGATATACTTAAGAGAAGCTTAGTTCTCATCCTTCACCACTGATGGGATGATAGTCTAGAAAGCAGTACCCTGACTTTATGCATGATGCTACTGACAGTGAGTAGAAACGGAGACTTAAACACTTGACTCTCCTTGAACAAAAGTAGTTGAGCTAAAGATAGAACGTGAGCCCAGGAAACGTGTGTGGGTAGGTTGCACAGATGTTGGCACCAAGGAGATGTTGAGAGGGAGCCATGATGCAGTGTCTGTTTCTGTCTCTACAGTATGCTACCACGGGCTGTTCGCTGACTCTCCACCACACGGAGAAGCCAGAGCATGAAGACATCTGTGAATACCGTCCCTATTCCTGCCCCTGTCCTGGTGCCTCCTGCAAGTGGCAGGGACCCCTGGAAGCCGTGATGTCCCATCTCATGCATGCCCACAAGAGCATCACCACCCTTCAGGGAGAGGACATAGTCTTCCTAGCCACAGACATTAACCTGCCCGGGGCTGTAGACTGGGTGATGATGCAGTCCTGTTTCGGTCACCACTTCATGCTGGTGCTTGAGAAGCAGGAGAAGTTCGAAGGCCACCAGCAGTTCTTCGCCATTGTCCTCCTCATCGGCTCCCGCAAGCAAGCGGAGAACTTTGCCTACAGACTGGAGCTGAATGGCAACCGGCGGAGGCTGACCTGGGAAGCCACGCCCCGGTCCATTCACGATGGTGTGGCGGCGGCCATCTTGAACAGCGACTGTCTTGTTTTTGACACAGCCATAGCGCATCTCTTTGCAGACAATGGGAACCTTGGAATCAATGTAACAATTTCTACTTGCTGTCAGTGAAGTCCCAGGAGCCTTTCACAGCCCTGAGAAGTTATTTGGGCATAACGCTCTATGTTTAATAAAGGTTTTTTTTAATAGATGTTTTATTCATTATGTCTTCCCAAGTCAAGACCCACAGCTGTCCTGCGTTTTGCCTAAATAGCAGCTTCCTGTCTGGCGCTGACCAAACAAAGCTCACTGGACTGTGATAAGTGGGGCTGGCCTGTTAGTGATTGGGAGGCTGTCCTGTGATCTCAAATCAACTCTGCTCTATTGACTTCCTGAACGGCTCTCGGCAGATCTCAGGGCTGCCCTGCCTCCTCTCCCTGAGCTGACAGAAGCTGTGGCCTCCGTGAGATCCCTTTCGGGGAGGTAGGAATTGCTTTCACATCCTTCAGGCTGGGGTGGCTGGACAGTTTACACGGAATCACATGTAGCACCCTTCTCCAACACAGATTTAGAGAACCCCGAAAGTTGAATCTCATCTTTTGAAACAGTTTGAGGATTGCCTGCTTGAGTCGCGGGGAGGGGTCCAGGATCTGAAGGAGCTGTGACGCTGTCCCCTGCTGATTCTGTTGATCTCTGCTGTCTCCCCCGGCAGCCTCTGCACACAGCATACCGAAGCCAGAACCCGACATCCATGTGGACACACATTTGAGGCTCGGTTGCTACCATGCATTCAGTGAGCTGAGCATAGTTAGTTCTTGCTTACCGTGGTCTAGCTGACCTCTTTACACGTGACTTATGACCTGTTTACACGGGACCTGGAAGCCCTCTCTGACAGTAGATAATGTGAAAGACTAGATCAGTGGTGGGGAAAATTTTATAACCAGCCTCACATGCTATTTTAAAGGCATGTGTCAGTTGTGTGGGTTTGGGTTTTTTTGTTTTGTTTTTGCCTTTTTTCCACATTCTAATTTTTTAATAAAATTTTTTTCAAACAATGAATGTTGTGCTTAAATTTCCTGCTTGAGTCATAGGCACTTATTGAGCACCTGCTGTGTACAGATGCAAGAAGCCACCACCACTCCCTCCAGATCCCGAACTTTGAGCATGCCCCTGTAAGCAGAGTCCCCTGTTCAAGGTTGGGGACAGTCCTTGTGTCTAAGCCCCTGGCTGTGCCATGGCTTGTCATTAGTGGTGCAGGTCACATCTCCAGGACTGTGCTTACTGTCAGACTGCCACCTGTCATACGGGAAGACACTTCCCCCATTTCCCAGAATCAGAAAGAAGAGGCATAGTTAGTGTTGAGGCCCAAAATCTTGAGGTCCATCCACAGTGCCACATTCTGACCTTCCAAGCCCTGAGTCACAAAGGAGTTCAGATTAACTCTGGACCTTGTTACAGATTTTAGTGACATGACTAAGCTAATAACATAGCAGCAGTTGGAAGGGATGGCTTTGTGATGGCTTTGTCCTCTGAGAGACAATGTTAAGCTTTATGTTGCAGTTCTGGCAGGTGAGGGTTGCTGTGCTGGCTAACTTTACGTGCACCAACTTGACACCAGCTGTAGTCATTTTAAAAGCTGGAGCCTCAATTGAAAAAAAAATGCACCCACCGGATTTGCCGTGGGCACTTTTCTTTGTTGATGACTGATAGGGGAGAGTCCAGCTCCCTGTAGGTAGCGTCATAGTCCCTGAGCTATTGCTCCTGGGGGTTTTAACAAAGGAGGCTGAGCAAGCTAATAAGCAGCTCTCCACCATGACCTCTTTATCAGCCCGTCTCCAGATCTCTGCTCGGCTTGGATTCCCGCCCTGACTTCCTTTGGTCCTGGACCCTGATATGGAAACTTAAGCAAAATAAGCCCTTTACTCCTCAAGATGATTTCTTTGGATGTGGTGTTTTACCAAAGCAATAGAAACACTGACCAAACAACTGCCAAGGTAAACTCTAGGCCATTTACAAATGAAGATTAAAAAAAAAAAACTCATGTACAAAAGTAGGTACAATATATTTTTTTTCAAGTGAAGAAAAAAACTACTGTTGGCACTAACTACGTCACTTCTCACACTGATGGAGGTGACCCAGCATCCAGGAGCAGATGGGGACCCATCCACTCCCATCGGGCTCCATCATCCAGACGTCGTGAAAAATAAGTGGGCTGAACCTGTCAACTTTACTTCTTGTCTAACCCTTCTTGTTACACCTGAAATCAGGACTCTGAGATCCACAGTGCAGGAAAAGATAAAGCTACAAACAAGACCTGGAAGGAAGGAATGGCAAACAGCATTTTAAAAGCACTGGGTCAGATTTGCAGAAGGGGTAAAGGGGGTAGGGTAGCCAGTGGGGTGGCAAGTGACAGGATTGGCCCGGGAGTTCAGGTGCCCTAACTCCCCAAGGCCCCTCGAGTAGGATTTAATAAAGGACAGTAAACCTACAGACGGCAAAACTGAGCTCTTGCGGTTAGAAAGGCCCCAGAACCTGACTGGAGATCACCAGTCATGACCTTCACTGAATATCTGGATTTTCTGAAGCTTACTTTCTGACAGGAAAAAAAAAAAGAATCCCCAGATTATGGAATTTCAAGAGGAGGTAAAACAGCAAAAGCGATGTAAGTCAAAATTGGTTCTTAATGTAATCCCAGCTGCCAGCACAGTTTTAAACAGTATAACAAATAATTGTCAAAAAACCATCAAGTGATCTATTTGCCACATTTTTAATAAATGCAAGATTTGTTTTTCCTTTGTCCCATCCCTTGACTAAAATCTGGCTCATTGGGCAGCGGTGGGTTCAGCCTATGCATGTGATACCCAAGTCCATTTGCAGAAAGTTTCTCAAAGGGCCTTAGAAGAACATACTTCAGTCACTCTTGGAGAAAAAAAAAAAAAAAAAACCAGGTGTTCGCTACCATCACCATCATTGGGGAGGGATGGGTCTGTGTCTGAAATGTGAAGGTTTTACGATTTAGAGGCCAGCTGCCCAGTAGGAATGACAGAAAACTTGAGAGAAGCTCCTGGGGCATCAGCTACCTTGGATTCCCAAATACCGCCTCAGGCTCGGCCGTCACGCCCACACTAACTGCCAGGATTGTGCGAGCGCCACAGCACTCCCTACAGTAGCATGTTAGGAAAGTCACCCTGAGGAAACGGTCTCTGTACTGATCCTAGTCAGGTTCTGGGAACTTGCCGCGTGGCCCAAATCAGCTCCCTGGCCCCAAGTTTCCTAGCCAGCACCATTAGAAAAGTCACTTTCTGTCTTCTGTAGTCCTAACCCTGCGAGAGGATATTCCGTCTGAGAGTCCCAGCCTCTGCTGCTGCTGCTGGTGGGATTGAGGTACCTGGGAGCCAGCTCTCGTCTGTGACGGGTGAGTCATGCTTCACCTCCCTCTCAATTCCCATGAGTCAGCGCAGCCGGTGGCGGCCTGGGCACAAAGACCAGCTCTGCTCTGTAGGCCTGCTCTCAGCCTGTGGATCTGACCCCATGAAGCCGCCCGTTGGCACTATCTCTTAACACCACCTGCTGCTGCTACTCACTTGAGGCTTAACATCTACTTTCTGTGAACACTTATCCATTCGCCTTGAAGTCTCCAAATGACAGAAGAGAACCTGGAGCCTGAATCTCCCTGGCAGGGGACATAGAAGAGAGAGTGTGAGTGGACCATGGGCAGATGGGGATGGGAGCGATCAGGTTGGGGGTGAGGGGGAAATGGGGGGTTACTGAAAGAGACTACTGGAGGGTCAGGTAAAAACCTCCTGTAATTCTCCCAGGACCTGTAAGACAGGACTCCCAGCAAGAGCAGACACATAGCCTGGACTGGCCATCTCCTGTGACCAGGCAGGACTTCAAGAAGATGGAGTGGGAAACCACCCCAGCCACACAACCTCTGACCTACAGTCTGTCCTGCCCTTAGGATGTGCTCGAGTAAAGGTGGCTGGTCTAGCCTAAAACCCAAGCCAGGAGAGTGACCCCACCCCTGACACTGCCTGGAGCACTAGGACCCATGGGCTGAATAACCCGGAGACCTAGGAGAGAACCAAACACAACTGGAAGAAAAAAATGTTAACGTAATTGTTTGAATGTCATTGGCTCCCACAATCTCCTAGGCAACGGCACTAGTTAGGAGGTGTGGCCTTGTTGGAGCAGGTGTGGTCTTGTTGGAGGAAGTGTGTCACTGTGGGGCAGACTTTGAGATCTTCTTTGCTCCACCTTCACTCAGGACGACAGCTGACTTCCTGTTGCCTGTAAGTACTCTCAGCGGCAGCGCCTGCCTGCCCTGCCAGGATGGTAGTGGACTGAACCCTGAACTGTAAGCTGCCACCTCAGTTAAAGGTTTTCTTTCTTAAGACTTGCCGTGGCCATGTTGTCTCTTCACAGCAATAGAAAGAAACACTAAGATGGTAATGATGCCTAACAGTATCCTGCTGTACTCACAGATTGATGTCTAGCCCAGCTGTCATCAGAGAGGCTTCATCCAGCAACTGATGGAAACAGATGCAGAGACCCATAGCCAAACATTAGGCAGAGCTCAGGGAATCCTGCCAAAGTGGGAGAGAAGAGATTGTAGGAGCCAGAGGGGTCTGGCACACCACAAGAAAGCGCACAGAGTCAACTAACCTGGTCTTACAGGGGCCCACAGAGGCTGAACGGACAACCAGGGACCCTACATAGGACTGACCTAGGCACTCTGCATATATGTTACAGTCATGTGACTTGGCACTCTTGTGGAACTCCTGACAGTAGGAGCAGAAGCTGCCTCTGACTCTTTCACTGTTTTGGGGGACCCTTCTCATCATACTGGGTTGCCTTGCCCACCTTAACACATGGGGAGGTGCTTGGTCTTACAGGAACCTGATGTGTCATGTTTTGTTGATATCCATGGGAGGCTTGCTCTTTCCTGAACAGAAGGGAGGAGGAGTGGGTTGGGGGATGGGAAACGGGTAGGGGGTGGGAGAGGGGGCTAGGAAGAGAGGAGGGAGGGAAAACTGGCTGGATGTAAAATAAAGAAAAAAAAGAACTTGGAACTTGGACACTGACACCATTACCATTTTGAGAATGAGTGGATTGATAAGTAAACATGATGTATGATTCTTCTGGCACCAAAGATTACACATTAGACCTTCTGAATATGGTGGCTGCTCGAATGGAGGCTGCGTGAGCCAGGGAAGGAGAACTGTTAGAATAAGAGACTATCCCCCAGGCATCAGCCTGGGAATCCAGCATGGGACTGATCAAGACCCCCTGAATCTGGGTGTCAGTGAGGAGGCCTAGGCAATCTATTGAGCCTTGGGCAGAACTCTTGGGGAAGGGTCTAGGCCCTGCCCTATATGAAATGACAGACTATGGACACCCCCATGGAGGGCCTCACCCTCCCTGGGGGAATGAGGGGATAACGGGGGGGGGGGGGGTTGGGGGGAGGGCACGGGAGAAGGGGAGGGAAAGGGAGAGGGACCTGGAACTGACTTGTGAAGCAACCTTGTTTCTTATCTAAATTTAAACTGGAAAATTAAAAAAAAAGAGACTATCCCAAAGAGAGAAATAGAAAACAGCCTTCCAAAATCCAAAAAGGAAGTAAAAGATACCAGAGTAACTTAGGATAGGGGTGGGGGTGGGGGGCATGACAGAGAAGGAGTTGAAACAGCTTGGACTCAACAAGCCAGGGAAAGGGAAATCTCATTTTGTCACACTATGTGACTCTAAAGGTGGGTGTAGGAGTGTTGAGAAAATCTTTTCTTAAGAACTAAGCCACACAGGGGGCCTAAGATCTGGGAGCGCCAAGTTGGGGAGCGTCCCTTTGGCCTGCCATCACCCTGAGTGACGCAGTTGTGGGGAGCAGGAAGGGCAGACACTGATCAGTCACACGACACTGTTCAGGCAGCCTGAGACCAGTTTACACTGAGAAGGTTTAGGGGAAAGACCCCCGCCCTTGGTGGCATCTGGCAACAGAGCTCAACTGAGAATAACCCTGAAACTGGGTGGCCTTGAACCTGAGACCAGCTGGGAGACCAAACTGGATTCTGGGAATTGGATTCAGGTCATCAATCTTGTATCCAGTGAGCTGTCTCTCCTGGCCCTCATTTTATAAACCTTTGTGTTTTTTCTTAATCTCCATGATAGATCCCTACTCCCCTCCTGTCTCCTCCTCCCCGAGTCTTGCTTTGGTTTTTGCTCCACTCCCTGTCTCCATTCCTCATTCCTGCCGTCTTCACATTTGCATAAATAATTTTCGACTTCACAGCACACTGTACATCGGTTCAGTCGCTTTCTAGTACGTGGTCATTCTGTGACGTGCTGCTGGGCTGACCATGTTAAATGTGCTTTTGCATCTCCTGTGGTGTTAAGCCACTCTATCTGGTTGTTATCCTTGATGAGTAGTTGTAGGGGTGAGCCCACAATACTGTCCACACCCCCCTGGGGTTCGAGGAACAGATGAGATATACAAGGAAAGCAAAAGCCCCCTCTCTTGGAAGCCGGCCACGTTCCCAGAGCTCCTATCCCTGTTTATCTTGTAAGTATATCTAGTAAATATATTAGACCTCCTTTTTCAGATAGTGTTATTTCCATCTTCAAGTAGTCCTTGGGATTGAGCCTTAGTAGGCTGCTCAAAGTCGGGGTGGTGGCACATGCCTGTAACCCCAAATCTTATGAGAAGTGAGCGGGAGGATCAAAATTCAAGGACACACTGGATTTGAGGGCAGCCTAGGTTACATGAGATCCTGTCTCAACAAGAAAAAGCAGACCGCTCAATAAACTTAGCCACCTGCCTTGTGTGGTGATACATTATTTATGATTTATTAAAGCTTGCCTGAGGACTCAGAAAGCAAAGTCAGCCTCAAGCTATAGAGATCAGGCAGTGGTGGTACACACCTCTAATCCCAGGATTCAGAAGACAAAGGTAGATAGATCTCTCTGAGTCCAAGGCCACCCACCAGACTGAATCAATCTAAAAGAAAGACAGAGCTAGAACCTTTGATCCCGTCACTAGGGAGGTATAAAAGATAGGAACAGGGTCTTCAGTATTTAGTCTCAGGATTCTCCAGCCATGTTGAGGAGAGCATAGCAGTCTAGGATTGCAGTCTGAGATTTAGGGGAGCCAGGATCACCTTTCAGTCTGAGTGAGGTAGAGGTAAGAGCTAATGGCCGGCTGCTTTGCTTCTCTGATCTTCAGCTTGAAGTTTGAACCCCAATATCAGTCTCTGGGTCTTTTATGTATCATGCTACAGCTTTGTCTTCCAGACTCAACAGGACTGATGCCCATATGAACTCATGGAGACTATGGCACCACATAACATCTATACAGATTCAAGCCAGACAGGGTCCCAGCATTGATCCGGGAAAGTGAACAAGGAGTCTCACTTCTAACCAAGAAGCTCATTACAATTGACACCCTCTGGCAAAAGGAAAACCCCTTCTCTCCAACACCTACAGGGCCACTGGGTATATCAACCACACTGCAGGGTAGCTCCTGGGCCCAGGCGTTGGCCCACACAACGTTTGGTTGGTCGGTTTCTTTCGGGTGGGAAACTCTTCTTGTTTTGGTGTTTTGTCTTATTGTTGCGGTGGTTTGAATGAAAATGGCCTCCATAGGCCCATAGGGAGTGGCACTCTAGGAGGTGTGACTTTGTTGGAGAAGGTGTGGCCTTGTTAGAGGAAGTGTGTCACTGGGGGGTGGACTTTGAGGTTTCAGAAGCTCAAGCCAGGCCCAGTGTCTCTCTCTTCCTGCTGTCTGCTGGTCCAGATGTAGAACTATCTCTGCAGCACCCTGTCTGCCTGCATGCTGCCACGCTTCCCCCCCATGATGACAATGGACTGAACCTCTGAACTGTGAGCCAGCCCCAATTGAATGTTTTCCTTTATAAGAATTGCTGTGGTCATGGTGTCTCTTCACAGCAACAGAAACCCTAACAAAGACGTTGTTCTTTTGATTGTTGTGATTTTCATCTTTATGTTTTTGTGGGGTGTTTTTGCTTTTTGTTTTTAATGAAGAGAAAGAGAATAGAAAGTTGGGTGAATGGGGGGAAGGACCTTGGAGAGTTGGGGGAGGAGTAAATGATCAAACTATACTGTATGAATTTTTTAATTTAAAAAATGATTACCACCAGATTCAAGATGGCAGCAGCTCTGAGGAGCCTACGACCTGTGGAGACTCTGAGGGGACACACAGCAGCCGAGGATGAGCCTGCTGGAGAGGCAGTATCTCAGAACAACTGAAACAGGCAGGCATTATGGGAAGATACCTTTAAGAAGTAGCTTCAGCCAGGCAGTGGTCACGCAGACCGTTCATCCCAGCACTCAGGAGGCAGATACAGGCGGAGCTCTGTGGGTTTGAGGCCAGCCTGGTCTACAGAGGGAGTTCCAGGAGAGCCAGAGCTGTTGCACAGACAAACTCTGTCTCAGGGTTAGAAGAAGACAGGAAAGAAGTGGACTCACAAAATCGGAAGAAAAGATGGCAGAGAAGAGCCGAGGGAGTGCCGGAGAGAAGAGGCTGAGGCAGCATGAGTGGGAGCGCGGCCACAGCGGACAAAGCTATGCTGCTGACGAGGTCTGGTCCTTGGTCTGCCTGGAGACCCTGCCCAGCTGGCCCTGCCCGCCTCACAGAGCCCCCACTGCTGCACTGCAGCTCGCCCTGCTGTTGGGAGGAGAGTGCAGGCTCGCACTGGCCCTGGGCTGCAAGCTTAATGGTTACACATGGTATGCCAGCAGAGCAGCCAGCACGGAGGGCAGAGAGCAGTGGCCCAGAGCTCTCAAGGCTCCTTCCCCAAGATGCGCTGCCCAGCCACGAGATCACCCTGACTCTGGACAACAACGTGATATCCTAGATGAGACTCGCAGATCGTTCCGTATTAATGGTGCTTCCGAAACCAGAAACCTCGAGCCAGGCCAAAGACTTGTCGCAATAACTATTTTGGGGGAAAAATACACCGTGTGTCGCACTGCAGTTTGCAACGTCACTTTGATGACTAACTGTGTGATGGAGAAGTAGGAGAGATGGCAGAATCGAGCGCAGATGCGGTGGCGGGAGGTGAAAGCAGAGATGTATGGTAGTGTGACACGGCAGTGGAGGGGGCGTGGCCTGGCAGGGGGTGTGCAGTGGCCTGGAGCTCACACAGGCCCTGCCCAAACCCACGATTACCCTGGCTCTGAACAATGGCAGGATGTCCAGGATGGAAAATGGCTCATTTTCCTGGACTGGGCCTCCTCGAAAGACCTTCGCAGTCTGTGCTGCTGCCAGGGTCCACGTTGACGCCTGTGGCCCTCGTTGCCTCCTGAGACCACATCGAGGACCATGCTCTGTGATGCTTCCCGGGGCTGTGCTGATGCAGTGAACATCCACTGGAGGACACGTGGATGTCTGAGGACGGGTTGATGTCTGTAGACCCATGTTCTACGCTGCTGCCAGGGGCCAACCACATGGAAGTCCGTGATCCATGCTGTTGCTGTCTGTCGTGGGCAAGGAAGCTTTTGCAGCGGTATACTCAAAATTGAGAATGAGAGACACTGGAAGCTGGAAACCATTGAAGAAAGTTCTTAAAAATTGTAATAAGATGCTAAGAGGCAGCTCTTCACAGCTAATGGCTTCTGCGGGGCGGGGGTGGGGGGGAGAAAGACAGGACTCAGTTCTATTGAGGGGAGGGAGAAGGGGGAACGACAGGACTCAGTTCTATTGAAGGGGCTGGCCACTGGGAGTTTGACCATGCTCCAATGAGTACATGGACAACACAAACTGGACTTAGTGTATTTCTTCTTTTTTCATCTTTCTTTGGGGAGGGCACAAGGGTGGGCGTGGACCTGGGAGGAATGGGAAGCGAGTGTGATCAGGGTGCATTGTATGAAATTTCCAAATAACCAATAAAAATATTATGTTGATAAAAAGTGTAGAAAAATGATTACCCACGTCCCCAAAGCCCAGTAAAGATACCCAAACCTAAAGATGAGCAAATCACAGCACTGAAATTGAGACTACACAGAGGCAACTCGATCCCCGCAAAGCTCATGACTACTCTTCTCAGAAGACTACACAGAGGCAGCACCATCCCCACAAAGCTCATGACTGACTACTCTTCTCAGAAGACTACACAAAGCAGCACCATCCCCGCAAAGCTCATATTCTCTTCTCAAAGATACTGAAATAGACTGTAAGTCACGTGAACATTTCAAAAGTTTTCTGGTGAAACGATTAATGACCTGAAAGAGGATCAAACAAATATAAAAAGTCAATCTAGGACCTGGATAGGAGCATCAGAAACACTATGAATGAAGTCAGCAAAATGGATGAGAAAATAAGCAATCTAGATGGAAACAGTAACGTGAATGAAAATATCAGCAAGGAAATTGAGGGGTTTTTTTTGGAAAAAAATAGTAATGTTTGAAATTAAACACTCAGTGAATCAAATATGTAGTGAGAGATTTCCACGGGGCCATTGCATCTGGCTTAAATTTCCAAGTGATAACACCTGGATTTGAACTATCTTTTCTTTAAAGCCACTGATTTTTTTATCTGAGTTCTTCCTGAAGGACTCTCAGAGCCTTTGCAAAACTTAGTCTGAAGAGGCCTGGCAAACCAGAAAGTCTCCTGGCTGAGAATTGCTTAGGTAAATGGCCCTTTCAGACAACTCCAGACAAGAGGTTTTGGTGTGCAGAAACGGTTTGCTAAAGGTGTTCTTGTGTAATAGTAAAAGGAGACTTTTGCAAAGCCCCAAGTGAGCAGGCCATTGGGACAGAGTCTCCTTGCTGCTTTTGCTAAGCCTGAAATTACATTCTGGAGTGACCCTTTTTCTTCAACAGACCTGCGCAAGATAGAACGCCAACACAAATAAAAGACGTAATGGCAGATATCATCAATAGACTCAACCAAACAGGAAAAAGAAAGAGTATTATAAATGGACGATAAGGTTGGTGAAATACTACATTCAAACACCAATAAAGGAAAATAATAAGTAAGCATGACTATTTAAAGAAGTATCAGCTCAGGACCTCCAAGGGCTAGTTCTCCATACAAAGGAGATTTATTTGTCCCAGAGGGACAGAGGACAGGGGCTAAGAGACAGACAAACACAGGAGCCAGAGGAAGAAGGGGAAGGGAACAAAGGAGAGGGGAGGGGTTTTTGTTCATGAGGGACAAAGGACTGCCTCTGGATAGAGGGGAGACAGACATGGTATGTGGGGAAATGGCGGTTTATAAAGGTAAAATGGGAAACGCTATGTTAGGATGAGGATTTTCATTTTTGTTGGGCAAGTTAATTAGGGGAGCCAAAGGGGCTTCTGATAGCTGGACTTCAATACCTTGATAGCTGAACCTGGGTAGTCAGCCTCTGGAGGAGGAAGCGGCCAGATAAGGGAAGAGACCTTGGGTCTAGCTATCTTCAGGAACGTCATCTAGTGGCTTTTAGCAAGGCAGAGGGAAGGGGAGAGAAGGGCAAGGCCTGCCGGAGCCGTGCTCACCATGCTCAAGCTGGCCAGAGGCCCCTCAGCTAGAGCAGCCAAGAACTCCAGGACACAATCAAGATCTAATCTACCGATCCGTGTAGTAAAAGACAGAGCGGAGACAGACACCAAAGGTTTAGAGAATACAGGCAAGGAAATTATAGCAGAGATCTTCCTCAGACCAAGTGGGTACTCACTGGAAGCTTCATCCCTACTGATGGCCTTCATGGTACTAAAAGGTTCTCTTCGGTCAGGGGAGAAAATTTATCAATGGTCTTGCCCAGCTGTGATTCTCATGAGCTACAATAACAACTAATCTGGCATGATGTACTCACTGCTGAAACAGTGGCACCAATGTTGTAGGAGTAACCAATCACTTTGTGCTTGGATTTGAGTCCTGCTCCACACGGTCTGCCTGGATTCACTAAGTCTAGCCTGCCTAAATCTATTATTATGTCTGAATGGACGTAGAAATAAACGCGCTAAGTTCTCGCTCTCACATCCATAGAGTAGAGTATCTTTGAACCCCCATCAGAAAAGCTGTTTTTTGAAGTAGATAGCAATCAATCCAGAGGCCACAGATGGTCTGTTCACGTAGAAATAAGGACTGTGGATTGCTCAGCTCTAAGTGGGACATCTGTAGTCACCTCCCCTCCAACACTCAGGGATGCTGGAGGGGTGGGAATTTTTTAAGAGCCACGGGTGGTAGAGATATGCAGTGAAATAGTATCTGCTGGGCACTACAGGCTTGTTGCTCTCACGAACTCACAGAAATTGTGACTCCATACTCAAGACCTGCACAAAACTTTTTTAAAAAGGCAGTTGATGGGTTCTGGTGAATCGAGAACCAGTTTCTTTAGGGGCATATTCCTGGAGGTGCCGCCCTTGCTCCAGTAGATGTTCCTACATATGGACAAGCACTGAATGGACTCCGTAAGCTTCAGACGAAGTGGGAAGAGGGACAGGGGAACAAGGGAAGAATTGGAGGGGAGGCAATGGGGGCGAGTCTGAGCAAAACACATGAAATTCTCAAATAATAAAAGGAATGTCCAAACAAGAAAAGGGAGGAAACTAGTGAGTTAATGACAAACAGTGACAGCAGACACAAAGTGCTGATGAATCAGCCATGTTAAATCAATGCTTTATATCTGCCCAAGACACTTTTGTAGCAGATAAGCTAAGTCATGATATCTACTTTCAAAAAAGGATTCGCCAACCCCTAGCCAAACTAACAGAAAGAAAGAGAAAGCAGTCCCACATTAACATAGAGATCCTAAGGAGATTCTAAACTATATAACCTATAAAATTAAATCAAGAAGACATAAACAAATAAAGCCATAAAATCCTGAAAATTTAAACAATAATAAAAAGTATTGTGAAAAACAGGAGGAAAGTCCAGGACTAGGTGGATCCGTCATAAACTCCACCAAACCTTTGAAGAGCTCACGTTAATGCTCCTCCAGCTGTTTCTAAAATTGCAAGTGGAGGGCCACTATCAAACTCATTTTAGAGTCAGCATTACCCTAACACTAAAGCTGGGTAAAGACACAACAAAGAGAGAAAACTATATACCAGTTTCTCTGGAGAACACAGGTACCAACATCTGTAGTAACTCTCTGGCAAACTGAATTTAAGTACACACCAAGAAGCTCATAACACCATGACAACGTTGGTGTCATCCAAGGATGCAAGTACATATATAAACCAGCAAGTAGAACTCAGCACATTAATAGACGTAAGGACAAAAATATCAGCTGATACAGAGAAGACCTTTAAAAAAGTTCAATATTCCTTCGTGTAAAAGTCACAAAGAATCTGGGAACAAAAAAACATAATGCTTCAGCATAACAATGTGGCAGACTTGAAGTCAACAATATTGACTGGAGAAATAAACCCAGAGTATTTCCTCTAAAATCAAGACTGAGACAAGAATGCTATCAGCATAGTGCACCAAGACCTAAAACCCTAAGACAAGACAAAGAAACTTCAAGGATCGAAATAGAAAAGAAAGAAGTCAAATTCCCTTAATATATAGATGACACGAATCTATACTTAAAAGAGCTCAGACTGCCAGAAAATGTTTAGACTTTATACACAGTTGCAAGAAAGTAGCAGGATACAAAGTCAGCTTACAAAGATGGCTAGCTCTTCTGTCTACCAATAAAAACATGCCAAGAAAGAAATCCATGGGGGAAATAATCTCATTCACAACAGCTTCAAAAAACAAACAACCCAACCTAGAAAAGCCTAGGAATAAACCTAACCACCCTCCCACAGCTGTTAAGTTACAGATCTTGGATATGACTGCCTTCATCTGATCATGGGGTGCATTATTTAAATTTGGCCCTCCCACTTACAGAAATATATTCTATGCACAGATGCCATGCAGGATCTGCGGACTCAGGATGCTCAGTGAGCAGACTACCTGTGCTATGGAAGTGTGTTGGGGAAGTCCTGTTATTTGCCTGTTATTTGTCAATAAAGTACTGTTGAGCCTATAGGAATCTAGATAGGTGGGGCTAGGAATCCAGGAGGATTCTGGGAAGGAGAAACACAAGAGAGTCAACATGTAACGCCATTGGGGTAGGAAGCCTGGAACTATTCTCCGGTAAGAAACATACTTAGATTAACAATTATGGGGTAACTACTTAAGTCAGAGCTAGCCAGTAAGAGACAAGCAAGGCCAACAGCTTCATAATGAATATAGCCTCCTGTGTGTTTATTTGGGACTGATGCGGATCTGGAACCAGGCGGGCGGAACGGCTCCTTCTCAAGGAAAAAGCTTCTCTTAACAGAAGTGACTTCTTCATTAGCTCAGCTTTTCAGGAGAGGACAGAAACTGGGAGGCCATTCAGAACCCCCACGTACCAAGGACTTCATGGACCAGCAGAATTAAACGTCACCAGTTTCCAGCAGGTCCCGTGCCAAACCTAAATCAGAATCTGTATTTTAACCCAAAGACCAGGTGATCTGAATGAATGTCCAGGTTTGCAAAGCACCGTTTTAAGTGGGACCATATGTCCTCCAGAATCATCTGGGAAGTTCCATAGCATGCTGGGACTTCAGTTTCATTGGTGGTAGTAAAGCTGGACTTCTGTGGACTTTTAAACGCTACCCGGGAGGGACCAGTGTGTAGTCAGGGTTGAGAGTCACTGACCTAATTCAGCCCCACTGCCTTAATGTCTCTCTCTTTTCTTCTTTCCTTTAAACTGCAGCTATAGGAAGCAGAATGACCTGCCAGATGTAATAAAAAAAAAGTGTGTAGACGTTAGAGCAAAATGGGTCAAAACGTACAACCCGATTCTGTCACTCACTTGCTTCATTCATTTAGGCTGTAGGCAAGTTACCGGCACCATTAGGCCATTTATAAAATGGATATAATACCGCTACACCTCAGAGCGTCACTATAGAGATATCTATGCCAAGAATGGAGACCGGAATGTCAGCACCATCAAGAACCTCAGGCAGTGACAACTGTTCTCATTTCCCTTGTCAGGTCACTGTTGGAAGAGCAAACGGCCACGGCTTCAACAAGTCCTCCACGGTCTCTAAGATGTAATCTGCTGATACACCATTTGCTGGGACAATTGATGAAAACCATGAGAATCGAGGCCCCTCTCCTATGGACTCCTGCCCCGAATCAGCTCTTGTTAAGACACAGAACTCTTCCTATATTTTTAATCTTTAATTTATAGAATAACAGAATTAACACAGGCAGAAACCAGCCCCTTTGGCGAAATTCAGTTACTTACTCTGAAGTTAACAAAAGCACAAGTGTGACTTCATACTTTTCTACTGTGATTTTTAAATTATTTTGCGGTAAAATGCACATGTGAAATTTACTACTTTAGTCATTTTAAGTGTCCAACTTAGTGATATTAAGTACATCCACTCAGCTGTGCAGTGATTTAACTGTTTCTTTGTGCATGTACAAGAGTATGAAGCGTTTTCATGACCATTGCTGTTCTGGAATGTTTTTCATTTAATTTTTAAAATGAGCTGGAATGTAGGTAAGGGTGACCAGCACTCTTTTTTTTTTTTTTTTTTTTTTTTTTTTGGTTTTCCGAGGCAGGGTTTCTCTGTATTGTTTTGGAGGCTGTCCTGGAACTCACTCTGTAGACCAGGCTGGCCTGGAACTCACAGAGATCCGCCTGCCTCTGCCTCTTGAGTGCTGGGATTAAAGGCATGCACCGCCAACGCCTGGCAAGTCTTACCTCTTACTGGAGAAGCTTTTATGCATATGTGAGAGAGAGAGAGAGAGAGAGAGAGAGTGTGTACTATAGACGCCACAGACTAACAAAAAGCACAGTGCCAGGAATGGTTTATCTTTTTTGGAGTTGGAGTTTTTGGCCACAGGCTATGGCCAGCACTTTGGTTTCCTGCCAGAACTTAATGGTAAGACCCTATTGCCAAAGACACCACAGAGTTGAGTTGTAGACCATGGAGAAATCCAGCTGGTACTGATCTGGAAACTTCGTCCCTCCTGGCCACATTTCACAGTGCTGGAAGGTGTGGGGCACCCTACCAAAGGAAAACAGTCACTGTGGTGATTTGAGAATGACTCCCATAAGCTCGTAGATTCGAATGCTTGGTCACCTGAGACTGGCGTTATTTGAAAGGATTAGGAGGCGTGGCCTTGGTGGAGGAGGCATTTCACTGGAGGTGGGCTTCGAGGTTTCAAAGTCCATGAACTAACCCTCTAAACTGTAAGCAAGCCTCCCCCCCCATTGAATGTTTGTGTTTATAAGAGTTGCCTTGGTCACGGTCTCTCTTCCCAACAACAGAGCTGCTGTAACTAAAGCAGTCATCATCAGTCTCATCCAGCCACAAACCGTGTAGCCTCAATAACAACCATCCTGGCAAGACATGCCTGCTGGTGTAACAGTGACATCAATGTCATACTTTCCGATTGGATTTAAGTTCTGCTCCGTTAGATAAAGACAATACCTGGCACCATTGCCAGAGCCAAAAACCTGTGACTGGGCAGGTCATAGACACTATGGAAGAGGGCACTACACTTTTCTACTAAGGGGCCATAGTGTTAAACTGACTCCTAGTGGCTGTTTGCTATACCAATAGACTGGTGTATCTCTCAACTCTCATCCGAGAAGCTTCTTTTTGAAAGAGATGATGGTTAACACAGAGACCTGAGTTTGTCAAGGAGAATAAGAGACCATAAAATGCTCAGCCCTAAGTGGGAAATCCGTCCCCATGAGGGTGAAATTATTGTGGGAGAGGGGACAACAGACGGTAAGAACCGGAGTTGGTGGGTGACTACAAGGAAACCGTGGATTGAACATATGAACTAACGATGCTGGTTACAGAAAAATGTGCCATCCACACAAACTCAAGCGAAACAAAACTCCCGTCGTGGAGAGGGGAGCAGGGCATGCAGTTCCCCCCTTGGCTAAGGAATGATAGCTGCTGGCAGGAGAGTCGTGCTTCTTTGGTAGGTTGACCAAGCTCCAGTGGACAGCCCAACATGCAAGAACAACCAGACAACACAAGGTAGACTCAGTGGTTTCTTTTGTTTTTAATGAGCACGTAATGTTGGGTATAAAAGGGAAAGGGGTGGTGCTGGGGAGAGCTGGAAGAGGCTGTGACCATGAACAGCACACACTGACACTTTTAAAGAGCTAGTGACAATGAGAAACAGGAAAACAAGGATACGAGCTGGAAAGGGACTCAGGGACACACGCCTTTTCTCTTTGAACAGCTCTCAGTAACAACTGTGTGCCAGGGGTGTCCACACAGCTCATAACGGCCCCGTGAGAGAGATAAGAAGGCACCGGAGGCCAAGCAGCGTTTGAGGATGAGCAACAAGGAGCGCGCATCTTCCCCTGGGAAGTGAAAGCTAAAGACGCTAAGAGCCTCAACTTCCCTCCGGGGGAAACGGGACACAGGACTCCCCTCCGGGTGAAACAGGACACAGGACTCCCTCCAAGAGGACTTTTAAGAAGAAATAGAAACGAGTTGGCAGAAGGTTTTACACCACAGTGAACTTGTGGTTTCCGGTCTCCTTAAAGCCAGGAAGAAATGTTCTTGAGGACTGGGTGGGAGAGCTAAGCCTCCCCTACTTCCTGATTCCGGGGCCTGGTGCAGTGACGTCAGACTGCATCCCAAATGGAGTCGGCATTACCCTGGACCAGACATGGCTGTGCACACACTTGCGTTACAGTGGCTTCTGCTGACGATGTAGGAAGAGGTGGGGCTCTGTTTGGTCAGCCCGCCAACGGAGCCAAGCACAGAGCTCCCACTGGCGTGCTCCTGCCTTCCCTTACCTCCCCAACCTAACGTCTCCCCAGCTCAACACACACCAGTCAGTCCCGACCTTGATCCCCGTGTTTTCCTCTCGCTGATGTAACTTATCCTCACAAAATACTTTGAAGTGAGCTTTGCAATTTCCCAGTGATCAATTTTTAAAAAGGTGACTCTCAGAGAGACTAAGCAACAAAGTCACACAACTCGCAAACACTGGAAAGCGCTGTTTACACACGGGACTGGGTCCTCCCCACAGCTCCCCACAGCTCTATCTCCACGAACACGTGACCAAAGCTACAAATTTGGGCTTGGTTTCTAATTTTATGTCTCAAAACGGGGCTTGGTTTCTTGCTTTTTAATCTTGGCACGGTATTTAAATTTCAAAGAATGATGAAGAAAATCTTAGTAACACAGCACTAAATTGAAAGCGTGTCAGGTTTCTCTGGAAGCCTCTTCCCCGAGGTCGAGCTTTAACAGCACCAGGAGGTGCTGTCCAAGATGCCAAAGGAAGGAAGCGATCGATGGGCTCCCAAGCTGTGATGCCTATGAACCACAGTGACCAGCACGGCAAGATAGTCCCAAGGTGCAACGTGGACACTTACGCCTTGGCAGTGGCGAATGTCTGATTGGATTTAAGGCACAATCAACAGAATGGAAATTATGCCTAGTAATGGAAACCTAGCCAACTGTTGGAGCTAATGAGATGGATCATAGAGGAGGGCTTAACTACTGCTATTTACGAAACCAGTGCAATTCCTAACGGCACTTGAAGTATGTATTCTTATACCCACAAGTAAATGCATCTCTCCGCAGCTCTCCTCACCTCTCCCCAAAGAAGCCCTCTTTGCAGCAGATGGAGGCTGCTACAGAAAACCACAGCTCCTGAGACACGCAGCAGCTGCTGGTGGGGGCCGCAGCTGTGTCTGCAACACCGCCCTCACACCTAAGACTCAGGAAACGCAGCAGGGGAAGGGGCAGAAGGAGCGGAACGACCAGAGGACCAGGAAGCCTGCTTGGAGATTGTGTGTGTCTCCCAGAAATGTCGGGGAAGCTACACTCATGGCATCTCCACCATATAGCTGCCTAAACAAGACCTGAACAACGACAGTACCAATGGGCGTGCAGACAGGGCAGGGGGACGTCTCATGGGGCCCCGCCCCTACTCAAAGAACTAAGGGCATCTAAAGACTGTAGAGAGAGGAGGAACTGGTTTTCCCCAGAGAGGTGCCCCATAGCTGGTTTTCCAACGCCAGGCAGTCAGCCCAGGATCATATACATATAAGCAATAGTAATGGAACAGCAGGCCGTGCCTATGTGCACACATATGAAACAATAATAATTAATGAACACGGAGGCCATGAATTGGAGAGGGAGCAACGTGGGATATGAGGGACTGGAGGGATGAGAGGAAAGGGGACAATGATGTCATAATTTTTTCAATTGCAAAAATAATTCAGTTGCAGCCGGGCATTGGTGCCACACGCCTTTAATCCCAGCGCTTGGGAGGCAGAGGCAGGCGGATCTCTGTGAGTTCGAGGCCAGGCTGGACCGATAGCCTTCAAAACAATACAGAGAAACCCTGTCTCGTAAAAACCAAAAAATAAAAAATAATAATTCAGTTGCTTTTTTAAGTATGTCAGATTTAGAACTGATACATAGTTTTAAAAAAAGATAAAAAATGTGTGGAAAATATTTCCAGTATTCTGATGCTATCACCAGTCTAGCAGAGAATACACTGGTCACCAGTGACCTCTGAGCACTAGCCAGACTCTGACAAACGTCCTGAAGTTCAAGCCAGCCCACTTTACTCCTACTGGTGCCAACCAACATTTATGTGGTAACCACACTTGTTTGTCAGTCTCCAGCACAGGCTGGTTACAGATGAAACAGACCCACAGAAAAGCAACCAAACACTCTGAGGGAGCCAGTTAACAAACACCTGGAATTTACAGCTCATTTTTGGAATTTACAATAAATAATAGCCTATCATTTTTGATTTTGCATTACAATTCTCTTCTGTCAGTATGGTTTACCTGAAAACTGTATGTGTGTGCAGACGGAAACACATACACACATGTAGTTTTTGAAGAGCCTGTTGTTAAACATTGGCCAACACATTCGCAATCCAGTTTCAAATCCAATGTTACAGGTAGTGGGGGGACAGGCCTGCAGGGCCTGGAGCTGCACAGCATTCGGGATACAAAAGAGCTTTCACCAGCTAGTTTGGAAGAGGAATTGGCAGCAAGAGAAACATGTCGAGATTACCCCAATGTTGGCATGACCTAGAGACATCACCTGCTGGTCTCTCACAGCTCTCCTCTGGGTTGGACTGTTTCGTTTGCCAAGAACAAAGATTCTGTCAGTCCTCATCGACGGCTGTTTGATGTTGCAAGGACAGCTACAACACCATCGACCCGCCTTTGTGCTGAGCGGCTTCCCTTGGCTCCAGACTGCCCCTGCATATTCTGCCTCCGGCTTTGCTACCTGGCAGGCTGCCCTGGTTTCAGACTCCGCCTGGCTTCCCTCTGGTCTTTGCTCTGACTGACCTTTGGAGTGGGGCGGGCAGGCTGGAGATTATAGTGAGACAGAAGGCGTGAGGAGGCTATCACGCGGCACCCTCCGTGGAGACTTGCCGTGTACACTGTCACACCGTGAGACCTGTGAACGCAGCCTTGGGCGAATCCACTGTCAATGGCCTCCTTCCCATCGCAAATCTGCAGTCTCTTTTACTCTCTTCAGCCAGCCTTTTGACTGGTTTGCTACCTGTCCGCAGTGTGCCCGACACATGCCAGGCTCTTCTCCACATTTTACGCTCCTCATCCCATGCAGTCATCCCAAGAACCCTGGGAAGGAACAGCAGCGTCAGCCTGGTCTACAAACGAGGAAACTGAGGCCCAGGGTGGCCACTTTCTTGCTCTGTTCCATAGGGCCAGGCAGGGAATCTCCCAACACTGAGGTATTGGGACATGCAGGGAAGCTGTGACATTTTCCCCTCTGGCAGCACGCAACAGGACATGCCAGCAGGTTGCAGGAAGTCTGAAGGGGCCGACCCTGCACCCCCCTCCCCCGATCCCAGAGCCTCACTGTCTCCCCGCCCGGCCCGGGACCCCTCCTGAGGTCCCAGAGCCTCACTGAATCCCTGGCCCGGCCCGGGTGCTGCTTTCCTGCTGTGGTACAGCCGCGTCCTCCCCTTCTAGAGAGGCCAGAAAAGCAGGGTTAAGGTCAGGAGGTAAACGGCCTTGGATAGCAACCTGAAGCTTTGTTTGGGAAATTCCTAGGAGCTGCTGGGGACGGCTACGGGATGCAGTAAGATAAATGGCAGCAGCAAGGGAATGACATGGGTTTGGGTTGGCATCAGCCTCGGCAAACGGCAACCCAGTCAGCTGCCCCCCAACGCTCTCCAGGCCAGCATTTAATGACAGACAAAAACAATGCAATCTCTAGCCCTGCTCCACCAATAGGGAGACCCTCTTGGACCTCGATGCGAAAACTAAGCCGCACAAGAAGCTGTTCCCTCTTAGTGTTCATTCCCTCTTAGACCTAAAGGAAGAGGGACTCCAGTAGGAGATGGTCACTGACGCACACTGAGTTTACAGGCAGCTGACACCAGGGAGCTCGCTGGAGTGCTCTTGTCTCCAAAATGGCCTAAAAAAAAAAGATCACTGAAGACTAAAGCACAGCCTCGGTCTAAACAATCGAGCGACACACTTGGACAGTGTGACAGAACAGGGACATCACCTTTTTGAGGATTTAACTAGGACGTATACAAGAAGAGTGGCCTCTAGGGACACTGAACATTTCTCTGATGTGTCACTACTCCAGGCAGTGTGAGGCTTCTTTTTCTTCCCTAGAGCTGGTGACTCGTTGACATGAACAGCCTCCATGATAGCTTTCATGGCAAATTAGATTTTCCCGAAAAGCCAAAGATCAAAGGCAGCATGGGAGATGATGATTTATTTTCTTGTGTGAGTCATAGCTGGGATCACCAAACACAAGAGTTCATCAAGTGTTGTGAGCAGTGATGACAGCACTAAGACAAAATTACAGCTTTCTGGTGTGATGTTTAATTAAAACTTTTCAACTGATTAAGGGCACTGTCACTATTGGTGACACTGTGAATTACCCATCACCCAAAAACTCTTCCTCTGGGAATTTATCCTAAAGCACTCTCAAATATGTAGGCTAAGACTTAGCTACAGAGATAATCTCCAGACAATTCTTTAGGAGTACAAACATTCAGAAACAACTTAAATTCCCCCCAAAAGAGGGTAGTTAGCTAAAGACAGTATCATCATGAATAGGCTACAACTATGGTCCACGTTGCCAAGAATGTAGACACCATACATAGATATGCACAAGGACTCATGCATTTGTATATTACTCTCAGTGTGGGAGGAATCTGGCATTCCCTTTATTGATGTAGGTGAATGATATTATTAGCATATCAAATGTTCTTTTTGCCATCCTCCCATCATGAACCTGAATACTTGTTTGATAAAGAAAATATTACGACAGACTCAGACCCACCCACCATAGCATCTACATGTGGACTAACTGAGGAATTCCTCCAGACTCCCATCCACACGGTCTACACCACCCTGCCACGCCCAGACCTTCTCATCCACACAGTCTACACCACCCTGCCACGCCCAGACCTTCTCATCCACACAGTCTACACCACCCTGCCACACCCAGACCTTCTCTTCCACACCGTCCACACCACCCTGCCACACCCAGACCTTCTCATCCACACCGTCCACACCACCCTGCCACGCCCAGTCCTTCTCATCCACACTGCCCCTTATGCTCAGTTGCATCGCTGAATGCTGATCCCTGTTTGCACCCACTGAGTGAATCCCGTAGATCTTTTCAGTTGCCAACCCCATGCCCAGACCCAATTAGGAGTCCATTCTCTGTGCACACTCTCTGCAATCGTCATTCCAGACCCTGGCCTGCATCCCTCCACTCCAGATCGCATGCACACATGCTCAACACCACGCCTTCCTGCTCAGGCCCAGCAGGGAGTCACACTCATATGCTCTGTCAGGGAATCTGCCCCAGGGCCCTTGCTAACACTGTCCTTCTATGCTTAGACCAGGTCCAGCTGCTTTCCCAGTTACTACTACACAGGAATCAACATCTGCAATCAAAAGCTAGCCCTGGATACCCAAAGGACTGACCTACAAACTCTTCGTTTCATATCTGAAAGCCACCAAGTTTGGGAAACATCAAAACTTCCACTCAACAGAGGCAGCCAGATGACCATTTCAGACACACACACAATGAAGTAAGCCCATAGGCATGTGTGTTGCATCACCCAACACACAATATGAAAGACCATGACAGTATGTCTGTCACCACCGCCACCCCGCAGAAACCCACTAGTCCCACAGACTTGTTCTTCAGTGAGAATTACCTAGCTGAAGTCCAGGATACAGAGTCTAAATTATGAACATGATCAAAGGATTCAAGAATTTTAAAGAGGTCATGAACTACTTGAATGAACTTAGAGAAAAGAACAAATTCCTGATGAGAGTGCAAGGAAACACCGACGGGCAGCCGGATGGAATGGTGAAGACTGTATTAGTTACTGTTCTGCTGCTACGATAAAATGTCACGACCGAAAGCGACTTAGACAGTGAAGAGCCCTGGAAGGAAAGAGTCCGCAATGGCAGGGGAGGCGTGGTATCACCAGGTGGCCAGAGCAAGGAGATGAGAGAAAGCACATCTTCCATCACAAACGTGAAGCAGAACAAGCGGATGAAGGTGAGGCAAGGCAAAAGCTCTCCCAGCAAGCCCCTCTGGTGTACTTCCTCCCACAGGCTCTACCCGCTGAGGTTCCAGAACTTCCCCAAACAGCACCACCAACTCAGGGTCAAAGAGATCTGTAAGTATGTGCCAAACTTCCTTTTTCTAGCCACCAACCAACTCCCGAATCGTGACATGGAGATTATTATTAGTTCTGAATGCTCAGCCCTATCGCAGCTCTTATTTTAATCTGGTTCTCTTCATGTATGTCTTGCCTTGGGGCTTTTTGCCTTTCTTTATATGTCTTACTTTCCTGCTGTCTCTAGGCCTGACTGGTTGGCAGCTGCCTGGCCTCTGGTCCTGGGCAGGCATGCTCCCCTTTTCTTCTGGTTCTCTTCTTTCTTCTGTCTTCTCTCTTCTCCTATTTATCCTCTCTGCCCGTCAGTCTTGCCTATCACTCTCCTGCCTGGCTAATGGCCATTCAACTCTTTATTAGTAGACCAGCCAGGTACCTTAGGCAGGCAACGTGAAACAAAATGCAACCTATCTTTAGATGACTAAAAACGCATCCTTACACGTTAAAAAAATGTAACCTAAATGAATGTCATACACCTTTACAGAGTTAAATAATCTGAGACATCAACAAAATGCAACACATATTTACACAGTTAAAGTCATGTTCCACAGTATAAAAATGTACCACATCTATGCCTACTTAAAGTAATATTCCATAACATAACTACAACCAACAGTCTACAGAAGGAAAAAGAAGCTACAATTACTGAAGCACAAACAAGAACTAAGAACACAAGCAGTAAAAAAACAAGGTGACCAAAATCAGTACACACTTTGCAGAGACAATTTAAAACATCAGTGTTCACAATTAACAATCAAAAAATCAAAGGCCTGTTGATTGGATTGAGAAACAAAATCCATCTTTTTGCTGAGTACTAGAAATTTATTTGACCTTTGAGGATAAGGGCCACCTTAGAGCACAAGGATAAGTAAATGGTATCTGGGGAAAGCAACATTACTATCATAATATCTGACAAAATGGGTTTCAAACCAAAAATTATCCAGAAGAGATAAAAGCTTTTCTTTCTGATCAAGGAAACAATTAGCCAAGAAGACACTGCAATCCTAAACACCAAAGCACCACACTCCGGCACACCCAATTTAATAAAAGTCATACAGCTAGATTTCAGGACACAGATTGACCCAAATCAGTAATATTAGGTGATTTCTTTTCTTTTTTTCAGCTTTAAAATTATTTTTTTCAATTTTAGAAGCACTCTTATTTACATATCCATCTTCCATTCCCTTGCCCTCCCATCCTCCCATGATCCCCATTGACTCCCCCAACCCAACCGACCCACTCCCCAGGGATAGTGAGGTCCTCCATGGGGGAATCATCAAAGTCTGTCACATTATTTGGGGTAGGGGCCTAGGCCCTCCTTACTGTACTGGGTTGCAATAGTATCCCTCCTTAGAGAATGGGCTCCCAAAGTCCATTTGTGCCCTAGGAATAAACACTGGCTCCACTGTTAGAGATCCCATAGACTGCCCAGGCCTCCTAGCTGGCACCCACATTCAGAGGGCTTGGTTCAGTCCAATGCTGGTTCCCCAGCTTTATGACTAGGGTCTCCGTGCTCTCACTAGGTCAGGTCAACTGTTTCTGTGGGTTTCTCTAGCACAGTGTTGGCTCCTTTGCTCATCCCTCCTCCCTCTCCGCAACTGGATTCCAGGAGTATGTCTCAGTGTTTAGCTGTGGGTGCCTGTTTCTGCTTCAATCAGCTACTGGGTCAAGGCTCTAGGAATGGCAACCAAGGTAGTCATCAGGCTCATTAAAGGGGAAGGGCATCAAAGGCGGCCTGTCCATCACTGCCTAGATTCTTAGTTGGGGTCATCCTGCGGATCTCCTAACTTTTCCCCCGTGCCAGACCTCTCTCCAAACCTGTACTGGCTTCTTCTATCAAGGCATGTCCTTTCTTGCCCTCACCAATTCCTCCCCTGCTCTCCTCCTGTTCTCCCCCCTCCCCTTCTCACCTCCATCCTACCCCCCTCCCAATTCGCTCAGGGGTTCTTGTCCCCTCCCCTTCAGGTGACCATGCATTCTTCTCTTGGGGTCCTCCTTGTTTCCTATATTAGGTGATTTCAATGCTCTGCTTTCTCCAGTAGACATGCCATCTGAACAAAAAAATAAATGGACAAACAGCAGAATTAAATATCATACATCAAATGTATCTAACAGATAGCTAACAGAACGTTCCACCCAACATCAAAGAGTATACATTTGACTCAGAAGCGTGTGGAAATTTTTCTAAAATACACTAGTATTGGAACACAAAACAAATCCCCAAACAGAAAATTTATAACGCCATGCATTTTATGGGACCATGATGCAATAAAACTTGAAATCAACAGCAAATGAATATCTAGAAAGAACACAAACTCAAGGAGATTAAACAAAATATCAAAGAAGAAACTGAGAAGGGGTATTTTTTGAATTCTGAAAAATAAGTGAAAATGAAGCATACCAAAACCAAAACCTCAAAAGTATTGGTGAGGAAATATATAGCTCAAAATACCTATATTTAAAATGGAACACACAGAGAGGGGGGGAGAGAGGGAGAGAGAGAGAGAGAGAGAGAGAGAGAGAGAGAGAGAGAGAGAGAGAGAGAGAGAGAGAGAGAGAGAGAAACAATGTAATAAGGGAATTCAAGAATTTGGAAAAGCAAAAAGAAACCAAACCAAGCAGATGAGAAAAAAATAATAAAAATTATGCCTCGATTTTCAGGTCATAAATTAATGGAATAGAAACAAACAAAAATACAAAGACTCAATCTAAGAGCTGGTTCTTTGAAAATATAAACAAAATGTATAGACCCTTAGCTGAGCTAACCAAAAAAAAAAAGACAGTGGAGATCCAAATTAATAAAATCGGAGGCAAAGAGGGAAACATTACACAAATACCAATGAATTCAGAATTTTTTTTTTTTTTGGTTTTTACGAGACAGAGTTTCTCTGTATTGTTTTGGAGGCTATCGGTCCAGCCCGGCCTCGAACTCACAGAGATCCGCCTGCCTCTGCGTCCCGAGTGCTGGGATTAAAGGCGTGCGCCACCACCACCCAGCTGAATTCAGAATATTATGAGAATACTTTTAAAATCTATTCTCCATTACGCTGAGTGGGGTAACCAGGCCCAGAAAGACAAATGCTGCACATTCTCTCTAATTTGTGCATCACAGCTCCAAACCTTTAGATCTGAATATATAACCTGTAGTAACTTCAGGAGCCAGAGAGTAAAAAGGGACTACGGTAGGTGGCATGCACAAGGAACTCTAGAGACAGGGGTGGTGGACATGGATGCTATGAGGGGGGAAAGAGAGAGACTGGGAGGGAAGTTATGTGGGAGAGAAAAATAACACGAAGGATGCTTGAAAAGGCCATAAAGAGACAGATTTTTTAGACAGGTTCTCACTGTGTATTTTTGGCTGTCCTTGAATTCACATAGATTCACCACCACAACCACCAGGCTCAGCTGGAGAAAATATTACACACACACACACACACACACACACACTCGTCATACCTATATTTACAAATGTATACAGATGAGTGTGTATACATAGGTGTGTGTATATATAGGTTATATATTAGTGTTATTACACCACACAGGGTGGTAATATTCCTTTCAAAAGCCAAGGACTCCTAAACCCGAGTATCAAGCATGGGAAATCTTCCTCCAAGTTGTTGGTTAGGGTTAGACCAGAAGATATCTAAAACAATATAGGCTATTGCCATTGCCCCTGGATTCCCCCCAAAACTGGGAGGTTAGACCCTATTGCTGAAGACACCACACACTTCAGGCACAGGTCTTGGAGGAATTGAGCAGGAACTGATGGGGAAGCCTCCGTCCTGGGGACTGGCTCCCATCGTACCAGAAGGTCTTATGTAAGTGCCAGGAGAGAGAAGCAATCCATAATCCTGCCTGCCTGTGAAATCTATGAACAGTGAGTGGCCTGGCAAGCTATCCCCAATGGCACAATAGTGGCACTTAGAAGAACCCAGTGGCTGTCTAACTGGACTTAAGGGGACTCGTGCCTGGTGCTATAAACCTAGCGAGTGCTCATGGCTGAAGAGGTTGCAGAGCCTAGAGAAGAACCCACTTCTTCTTTGCACCCACTTCTCTATTGCACTTATCTTAGATCACTACAGCTTCTCTAAACACTATAAGCAAGCTATAGCATTCTAAACACTTATCCTAGTATCCACGGCTTAAGCGTGCTCTCACCCCTCAACAAAGAAACTTCTTTTTGCAAAAGATAGGGGCTACTACAGAAACCTACAACCTACAACTGCTCAAAATGCAGAGAATAAATGACTATGGGGTGCCCAGCCCCAGGCAGAGCATCTACAACACCTACACACCTAAGTGTAGCTCAGGGAACATCATGGAAAGGGGGACAGAAAGATTGTAAGAGCCAGGGGAGCAGGATGCCATGTACCAGGATTTTCTTTTGGGCCACCAACCAGCTCCCAAGTCATGAGTTGGGAACTTAATATTCAGTTGTGAGTGTGCAGCCTTATGCCTGTCTCGCTAGCTCTCTTAAATTACCCTGTTTCTTTTCATCTACGTTTTGTCCAGGCTTTTTACCTTTCTTTCTGTATGTTCTATTCCATGGCAGGCAGGCAGGCTGGCAGCTTCCTGGCTTCTGGCCCCGGGCACCTCCCTCTCTTTCTCCCACATTCTCTCATCTCCCCACCCCCCACACACACACATCTAGATTTCTCCTGCTACTTATTCTCTCTGCCTGCCAGCCCTGCCTATCCCTCTCCTGCCTAGCTATTGGCCGTTCAGCTTTTGATTAGACCAATCACGTGCCTTAGGCAGGCAATGTGAAACAAATGCAACACTTCTTTACATAATTAAACAAATGTAACATAAACGAATGTAACATATCTCTGCATCCTTAACGAAGGCAACAGAAACAAATGTAATACACCTTTTCACAGTTAAAGTAATATTCCACGGCATAAACAAATGTAGCACAGCTTTACATAATTAAATATTCCACAACAATGTTACCTGAGTGATAGTGTCTTCTAGACATGACAGAGATGCTGCACCCCTGCAATCTCAACAATATAGTTGCCAAAACAAGACACCACCAGTTGACATGCCAACATGGATACCCGACATCTCACAAGCCCTCATCCTTAGATGGCAGTCAATGGCTGTGTTGAGGGGAAGAATCAGTTTTCTTCAGAGACCCTGATATGTTATCCATTCCCAACGCATGTACATGCAAGCAACAGTAAGTGGACTCCGTAGGCTCCCTCTCTCTCGTTCCCTCCCCCCTCTCGTTCTCTCTCTTTCTGTATGCGTGTATATACTTATGTAACAATAATTATAGGGGAAGAGGTCATGAATTCAAGAGAGTAGATGGGAACGAGGGAGAAGTTGGAGAAGGAAGCCGGGGTGGTGGGAATAATGCAAATATGTTACTCGTGTGTTAAATGCTCAAAAACATGAAAACTTTAAACTAAGAAAAAAAGTTACTAAAGACAGTTCAGTAGGCAGGTGGTAACAGGAGGGTCCCACTGTTCAAGAACAACACAGTCATGGCTGTCCCCCTTTTTCCCGGCTTCTGCCCTTGGTGCTGTTCAACCCAGCCTCACTGAGACACTCTGCTGCAAATCACCGCTGCATAGACATGATGGCTTGGTCCCTGGCCTCGAAGGAGGGACTCGGGGAGTACAGGCAGCCCCACTTCGACAGAAGCTCTGCAGATGTTGCGGGGAAACCCTGATTTTGGCACTCTCGTGGGTGCCCCAGAAACAAGACACTGTGCTAAAGCACTTTCTAAGACAGCACTTCCGAAGGAAGGCTACCGAGCCGGAGCCTCTCATGGGAGGAAGGCTTCTCACTGCAAGTGCCAAGGGTCTCCCTGAGCCCTGGGGCACAGAGAGCGGCGTTTGAAGGAATGGTCTTCTGCCCTCCTTAAGGCAGACAAGTGTGTGTGGGGCAAAACTGCAGCTACCCTCCAGAGGAACCTCACATCGCATCAAAAGCCGGACTTTTGACTTTGCCTCGGTTCTGTTGTAGTGTGGCCCTGTGTGCTGAGGTTTTAGCGTAACGGCATGCTGCCCCCTGCTGTTCGTCTGTGTTACTACACCCTGTTGTAGGGGGTCGAGGAGGAAGAAATGTGACGAAACGGCCGAAACCGTACAAATAGCTGTCATCTAAACCAGGACACGTAATCCATCATTCTGTTTCCTCTAGGAATAAAAATGGCAAGTAGCTAATAAATACTGCACTGTTTAATTCTCCCAGTGTCCTAAGGAGGGGAGAACGACTAGTGTCTCCCAGCTCGTATCCAATTCACAGCACGAAGCCATAAAATGTCACGTCAGGACAAAGAAAAGCCAACGGCAATGTGATAGGCACAAAGGACAATGCTGGAACATGGGACCAGACGACAAAGACAAGGCCGGCTCGGCGCTTTGTTGACGCTGTGCTGTCTGCTGTTGGTAATGTCTGTCTGGATGGGGCAAATGGGAGTTAAGATGACTCGGGTTCCATCTGACCCCAGTCAGAATGGCTGCCATCAAGAAAACAAATGACAACAGACGCTGGTGAGGATGTGGGGGAAAGAGAGCCCTCATTGGCTATGAGGGATACAAACTCTCTGTGGAAGTCGGTGTAGACATCTCTCAAAAAAGTTAAAAAGAAAACTATCATGGGTCCAGCCCTTTCGCTCTGGGACATATGATGCACAAAGGGATCTATAGCCTACTACAGAGGTATCTGCAATCCACATACGCAGATATGTTTCCGTGCACGCATTCGCTCTGTTCACGGTAGCCAGGAAGTGGGATCAGTCCAGATGTCTGTGAACCGATGGATGGATACTGAAAATGTGGTGCATGTGCACGATGGAATTTTACTTAGCTGTAAATTTTCAGGTAGATGAATGGAACTTGTCCCTCCCTCATTGCGCAGACGCTAGTCTCAATTTTTAAATTTACGTGTTAGTTTGGTACGCCTGTAGGAATCAGGAAACTAGAAAGGGCCCTTGGGGGTGGGGTAGGCCTTGAGGGCGGGGGTTAGTAAAACACACCTGATTCAAAAGTAGGGGCGGGAATACTGGAGGTTACAGGTTTAGGTCTGGTGCCTTTGTTACTTTTCTATTGCTATGATAAGACACCATGGGCAAGACAACTTACAAACTACAGCATTTCATCTGGGGCTCTACAGTCCATAACTATAAAGGCAAAGAGCATGACAGCAGGGAGGGCTGGCCTAGATCTGCAGCTACGTCCTGATCCACGGATACAAGGCAGAGAGAGCTAACTGTGAGTGGTTCATGCTTTGGACATCGCTAAGCCCTCCTCCCGTGGCCCAGCTCCCCAGCCCAACTGCCCAGCAGACCCACATCTCCTGATCTTCCCCAAACAGCTCCACCAGCTGTTTAAATGTTTAAACGTGTGTGCCTACGGAGACCATTCTCCTTCCAGCTACTGCAAGGGGACAGCAGAGCCGGGATAGAGAGGGGGGATAATGGGGGCTTAGGCTGGAAGATGTTTGGGGGTGGGATTGAAAAGGGGGTGGGGAGAGGAATAGCCAAAAACTGGAGATATATAAAAAGCTTTATGGAAACCTGATACTTTGTAAACTAGTTTTAAAATGTAATTAAAGAGAGAGAGGGGGTGGGATTTATCCTGAATGGATAATAGTGTTCCCAGAAACCGTGGGTTATTAAACAAAAAATTCCAGTTTCAGGCCTGGGATACCTCCCTATGAATTACTAGTCGGAGAGAACCCAGAGGCTCCTAAGACAATACAAGTAGTAGCTACCCATTGCTGTTGTTTCCCAACCAGAACTACACGGTATGACCCGATTGCTGAAGACACGGCACGCTATGGTTGCAGGTAGACAAATCAACTTGGAACCAGTTTGAAAACTTTCTCCCTGCTGACTGACTTTCAGGGCTAGAAGATGCTATTCAAGTCACTGGAGGAGAAACATCATCAATGACCTTACCCTGCATGCCACAGCACTGATCTCACAGACAAAAATGTGTCCGCTGGTGCAATCGTGGGGTGAACATTATGGGGGTAACCAATCACTTTTGGATCAGACTTTGGGGCTCATTACAAAGGAGGGAATTCGTGTTTTTCACTATACACCTGTTCAAAAGCCTGTGACTAGAGAAGTCATAGACTCAAGTGGAGAAAATCTCTTTCTGTTATTTCACCAAAGAGGTACATCAAACTACATTCTAAATGTTTGTGTTTATACCTATGGATTAGTACTGTTCTCAAAGTACTGCCAAGGAAACCTCTTTTTGCATCGAGTGGTGGTTAATACAGAAACTCATAACGGAAAAAGTGATGATAGCGAGTACTTGCTCCAAAATGGTGTGTCTGTATTACCCTCCCCCTCCAGACGGCTCAGGAGACGCTGTGAAAGAGGAAGACACAGGAAGAGCCGGGAAACGCCGGCTCCTGGAGGTGACACGGCCTTTGCATCCACAGATTCATAGCAGCCGTGTTTGCATGCACGAGATCTTCATACGGTGTCTCTGCCAACATCCCCGCACTGACTTACGAGCTCCCTGGCCCTAGCTGAGAAGCTGTTGTCAGCTAATGTTGCTAGGGGAGAAGGCATTTTCCCCAGTGGTGTAGACGCTGGTAAATCGCTCGTTGATCCAGTAAAATACCCGGCCACCACGGGTGTGTAACTAACTCTAATTAAGCCGCGTGAGTTAGAGACGGGTGGGAGAGACTGTGGAGAAGAAAGTTTCCAGGAGTGGGAGGAGCGTGGGAGGGAAGCTAGGTCTCCCTGGCTGGTCATGAAGACGATGATGGTTCCAAGTGCTGGGAACAGGGTCCGTCAACCGCACCCCGGGTGGTCCTTTGCCCTCGTGGAGCTCAAGTGTCCATTAGGGAGGTTGTCTCTAAGCAACCGCTTATACGGCTACATGATTACAGTCATGGAAACTCTGCAGAAGGAACCGCGGGAGCTCTGAGGCACAGAGGGAGCCCCGGTTTCCTGGAGGGAGCAAAGAGTGGGTGGGAGTTCACAGGGGTTCAGGGCGGGGCGGTGGGAGGTGCGCTGATGGGAGGGGCCGTGGGCGTGGGGACCCGGCGGGTACGGGGCTCAGACAGTTAACCGGCATGGCCACGGTGTGGAAACCAAGGGAAGTGGAGGCTCCAAGTAAGGAAACTTGTGTTCACGGTTTCAGTTTTGTTAGTCACATATTTAATCCCATCACTGGAGGACAGAAGTAGGGAGAGTCCCTGTGAATTCAAGACCAGCCTCATCGGCACAGCAAGTTCCAGAGTCTCACTGTTGTATTGGCAATCAGAATTACCACCGCGACTGCTGTGATAATAATGCAGAAGGATATAAAAAAGTCCTTCAGAAGTAACTAACACATCCAAGATGGACATAAATAATTTAAGTCTAGGCTTGGAGACATGAAGGCTTTTGAGGGGAAACTAGAAGGAATTTGTATAGGATCATAGTGAATGATTGGATTTGTGGCTAGAATTCAGAAGGTGTCAGAGATGACTTTTTCAATTAGACAACACGCAGCTTCTCTTTCCCAACACCAGGGAAAGAGCAAGTTGGGAATGGGAGAAAATGTGAGTTAATTTCAGAAAAGAAAAATAAAAGTTACATTCCCAGAAAACACCAAGTGGAAAAGTGGATTGGGCATTTGATGAACTCAAAGAGATCCTCCTGCCTCTGCCTCCCACATGCTGGGAATAAAGGCGTGAGCCACCACTACTCGGATAAACAAATGTTTCATAAAACAGAGAAAGGGGCTTAAATTTCAGATAGTGAGGTGAAGCCCATTTAGATTTGAGAAGGAAGATATTCTCTCTCTCTCTCTCTCTCTCTCTCTCTCTCTCTCTCTCGTGTCCTAACAAAGACCTGTGTTCAGGAAACCCTCATTAGGGGCTGGAGAGGTGGCCCAGTGGTTAAGAGTTGGTTTATCACTGGCACCACAGCCGTACCTGAATCCACAACTGCAGCGTCCTCAGGCGGTGACCCTGAGGGACTTCTGCATCCCCCGGCTCTGCTGATGCCGCCAAATGCCGTTTTTAACTAAATCTTTATTGTTCTATTTACTAATAAAGACTGGGGAGTCAGGGGCTGGGGTGAAAATCTTCTAGCTCGGAGAGGTTGAGGAGCAGCTAGCTGACCCTCCCTCTTCACCAGAGTCTCAGAGAGAGAGATGTCTCTTCCCTCACTCCAGACCACAAAGGGCTGCCACTCACACTCCGAGTCCCTCCCTACTACTTCCGGGCACATATGTGATACACAGACAAACAGACAGACAGACAAATAAAACCTCATACACATAAAATAAAAATAAATCTTACGAATAAAATCCTCATCAAAATGCTTTAAAAGCCATAAAATAACATGCTGCATATAGATTCGGGTAATAAAACGCAGTGAAATCTGTTGCGGCGGGTATTTAAGTATAGAGTTTTGTGTAGCTTTCCCAAAAATCCCATTGGAATCATCGGAGGAGTGAGGAGCAGGCATTTAGCAAACCAAAAGCGATGGCTGACGCCCTTTTGATTAGTAACTTTTCTGTCGCTGTGAGAAAACATCACGACCAAGACAAATGATAGAAAGAGGGGACACTCAGATCCAAACGGGCGCCTCTGTGCTTTTTATCTGAGGGTTATGTTGGTTCTTAAATGGTAACTGAGGATCTGAAAAAACTCTCTTGGTAATTTTGAATGGGCTAAGAGCAGAAAATGAGGACCCGCACCAACCAAGAGAGGGGAGCGGGGTGGGGGGGCTGGTGAACCCACTATCTCTCCTGTGGAGGGCCTGCTGGGATCTATACACAAGGATTACATTGAAATAGGCAAAACCCTGCTTTAGCTTCAAATCACAACAATCACCAAAAGAGAGCTGAGTTGGTTCTGTATTATTTCTTACTATAAGAATGCCTACATGCCTCCCTAAGCGAGTGTAATTCTCTCCGGAGGAGGAGGAGCCTTGTATAATCTTCAACCTCAGCTTGTCGCCAGAAGCAGGAAAGGCAGCTAAAGGTTGCTGCACTGCCGTCTGAGGGGTCTGGAGGTGGGGAAGGCAGCTAAAGGTTGCTGCACTGCCGTCTGAGGGGTCTGGAGGTGGGGAAGGCAGCTGCTTGGGGGCAGCCAGCCCGCCCAGAAACAAAGTTCACGATGGAGGGGAGCAAACCTGGCAAGCCTATGGATTAAACGGAGACACAAGGCCTACAGGAAGCACGCCAAGTGTGGGTGTCAGGAGAGGGTGCCCTGAGTGCCTTAGAGGAAGCAGGCTGTGAGCTTTGGGGCTTGAATGGTATCTGTAACTAAGTTGAGAGCCCAGGGAAAGCCTCTGCTTATCCTCGGTTGTAGGCAGAAGTTTCTGTCCCACCAGCAACTCCTAAATAAATAAACACACTGAGGACTCAGTGTTATTTATAAATGCTCGGCCAATAAATAGCTCGGGCATATTACTAATAGCTCTTTAAGCTAACCCATGTTCACATTATTTACGCTCTGCCAACACGGAGGTGCCTTTATCAACATGGCACCCTGACCTCCTGTCCCCTCTGTGCCTGCTGGCAACCCCTCTGACTCCGCCCTTCTTCCTCCCAGAACTCTCTGTGTGTCAGGCTGCCTCTCCCGATCTCTTCCTGCCCAGCTATCAGCCAATCAGCTTTTTATTAACAGGGAGAGCAATGCACATTCACAGTGCACAAAGACTGCCCCACAGCGCCCAGTTTCAGCCTTGAGAGACTTTTATGCTCTTTGCACAGGTCCCTAGGTGGAGAAGGGGAGTCCTAATGGACACAAACCACCCAAGGGATTTTAGCAATAAACAGACAAACAGGTCACAGGAGGCTAGACAAAAGTCGTTCACAAGCCTCGCTTGGGAGGTGTGTCAGAAAGAGGCGTACAGCTCTTTTGTAGACACTCCAGACAGTTATGTCAGAATTCCTGGGCATCAACCAGGTAGGGGTGGGAACCAGACAAGGTGAGTGAGGGGACACTTGTCTCTTAGGCGCCCCCTCTATTTCCTGACTACGCTGCCCTGAAACGTTTTCTGTAACTTCTTTTCAATAGCATCCAGTGTATAACATAAATAGCCACGTAGGCAGGGAGACATGCTGCATGAGATCAGTAACAACAAAAACAATCCGGAAAATAGACGACAGAAACAGAGCTAGAAGATTCTGGACTCGGGAGCCATCAGACGCAGGCTTGGGGTCTAGTGCTACGTAACTGACTCTCCCAAAATCCGGTGGTTTTTGTCTTGTAAACTCAGACACAGTTCATCCTTCATGGCTGAGCTCTTCCGTGCTGACCTGAGCCAACACTTGGCTGGGTGACACGCTGTTCAGGCCCTCAGCTGCAAGCGCCTGTCACTGTTCCTCCTGGCCTCTCATCTCCAAGGATTGGCCCAGGCTCTGTCACGTGGCATTCCTAGGTGAGCCTCGCTCAGCACCAGTGCTTTCCAGCTTCTGTTTGTGATTTGCTGGAGCCAGTTTCGCCAAAGCAGATCCAAGCAGAGGAGACATGAGGGGAGGAGTCTCCAAGTTCTATCACAAAGGAGTGCATTAAAGTGGGGGGGGTGTGTGACGATCTGTTCCGTGTACCAGCCTCCCCAAGGGCTTGCACATAGCTCCCTGGAAACCTCCCCTGGAAACTCCATCTGGTCAAAACGGTAAGTCCCTCCAAAGACAGCACATCGGTGTTTGCTAAGGCAAAAGCTGCTCGCTCTAGATGCCATGCCACGGAAGGGGAAAAAAATGATTGGGGTTCTAGAACTTACAAGACGGGGCCTAGTCAACCACGGCAGCTGTCATGAGAAAAGAAAAGGCTAACTCTGTAAGCTGGTGGGCATGGTGAAGCATGCCGGGTTCACTTACCAACCAGGAGAGTGGGATCGGCCTATGTGGGAGTCTCAGGATGCCAGCCTGTGTGGTGAGCTTTGCAGCGGCCAGGCAAGTAAGGACTTAGATGTGTCATTGGAAAACAATGACTGGCTGTATTGCCACACGGTCTATGGAGATGCTTACATATACATACATATGTACATATGTATGCACACATACATATATATACATATATATATACATGTGTGTGTGCGTTTATATATAAGCCTATTAGTGGAAGCAGATGCAGAGATTCACAGCCAAGCACTGGGCTGAGCTCTAAGAGTCCAGCTGAAGAGAGGGAGGAGGGATTATATAAGCAGAGGGGAAGTGAAGATCATGATAGGGAAACCCACAGAGACAGCTGACTGAGCTCGGGGGAGCTCGTGGACTCCAGACCAGGAGCTCACGGACACTAGAGTGACAGCTCAGGAGCCAGCATGGGACCCACCAAGCCCTCTGCACAAGGGTGACAGTTGTATAACTGTAGTATAACTGTTTGTGGGGTCCCTAACCGCTCAGCCTTGATGCAGGAGGAGGATGTTGGTCCTGCCTCAACTTGATATGCCAGGCTTTGCTGACTGTCATGGGAGGCCTTGCCCTTTCTGGATAGTGGATGGGGGGGGGGTCAAAAGGAGGTAGGGGGAGGGGACAGGAGGAGAGGAGGAAGAGGAAACTGTGGTTGGTCTATAAAATAAATTTTAAAAACATAATAAAAGTATACATGGCTAATATTTCAGCATTAAAACATGCCCCAACATGTATAAGACGTGTTGTCATAGACCTGTAAATTGTTTACATCTCTATGTACGTAAGCTACACTTTAAGCAACTCTTCTGGATTCATCATAAGAGTGCTAAGGACACACAGAGTTCCTGTGATCCTGTGGAGGGAGCATTACCATGGGATCCAAGGGACTTAAATCCTAGTTCCTGTGCTGCAACTAGGTTCATGAGCTGAGACCTGTGGGCCCTGAGTCCCAGTTCCTCGCTGGTGGAATGCGGGGCTATGCTAAGTTCTGCCTATGCTTGCCGTGATCTATCTGGCTCGATGATGTGCCCAGCAGGCCACTGACGTGGCAAAGAAGAGAAGACGTACTCACGTCCTATCTCTGTGGCATTTGCAGCATAGTGACAGCACAGACGGTGCAAACCTACAGACACAAGCAGAGACTGCCTGTGATCTGCGCTCTCAGGCAGGAGTCACAGCAGACAACGGTGGCAACGTTGGGGATGTAGCCTGGAAACCGCGAAAGGTAAATAGGTATTAGCTGGAAAAGGCACAGAGGGAGACGCATGCAGCAGGGGCATGATCAGGCTGCGGCAGATGTAGCGAGCCTCGTCACTAAACTCAGAAGAAATAACACGAGACTGTAACGCTCCAGCAAGCTACCCTTGGGTGCCAGAGCCTGTTCCACCACCAGCATTTAGATCAAAGAATGGAATTAAGCTGACACAGGGCATAAACATCTGTAATCCCGGCACTCCAAAGAATGAGCAGGGAGGGCTGGGAGTTCAATACCAGCTTCGCTTACATAGTCAGACTCTGACTTTAAAAAAAAAAACATGGAAATTTAAATTGTTTGCATCAAAAGCTGAAAATTAAAAAGTATACCCAGAAAACAGTCCAAACCTGTTCATAATATGCGATCCATAGACGCTGTTCCCTAAAATCTTCCCGTACATAACATTTCCCTGACACATAAAGGGTCACTGGCCCTTCATTAAATTGCTCACCTTCTGGAAACTTGGGAAAGCAGATGGACAACACGGTAGAGACTCCCTTGGGCATGAGCTTCTGACCACAGTGGTGCTTCCTTCTATAGACAGTCTCAGGGAATGATTTTAGACATCGAGCAAAGGATTACCAGTCCACAATCCACACCGTCAGAGAAGCTAGGAAATAAGGAGGACCCTAAGAGAGACAGACATGGTCCCCCGGAGAAGGGGAAAGGGACAAGATCTCCTGAGCAAATTGGGAGGATGGGGGTAAGGAGAGTTAGGAGAAAGAGAAGAGAGAAGAGGAGGGGAGAGGAGGACATGAAGGAGCAGGAAGATCGAGTCTGGGGAAGAACAGAGGAGAGCAAGAAAAGAGACACCATAATAGAAGGAGCCATTACAGGTTTAAAGAGAAATCTGGCACTAGAGAAACATCCAAAGATCTACAAAGATGACCCCAATTAACAGTCTAACCAATAGTGGAGAGGCTACCTTAAATGTCCTTCCCTGATGATGAAATTGATGACTACCTTAAATGCCATTCTAGAGCCTTCACCCAGTAACTGATGGAAACAGAAGCAGGCACCCACAGCTAAACACTGAGCCAAACTCCTGGAATCCAGTTGCAGAGAGGGAGGAGTGATGAGCAAAGGGGTCAAAACCAGCCTGGAGAAACCCACAGAAACAGCTGACCTGAACAAGGGGGAGCTCATGGACCCTGGACTGATTGCTGGGAAACCAGCATAGTACCAACTCAGACCCCCTGAATCTGACTGTCAGTTAGGAGGTCTGGGCAATCTATGGGTCCTCTGGTAATGGATCAGTATTTATCCCTAGTGCACAAATGGGCTTTGGGAGCCCATTCCACATAGAGGGATGCTCTCTCAGCCTAGACACACAGGGGAGGGCCTAGGCCCTGCTCCAAATGATATGACAGACTTTGAAGATCCCCCATGGAAGGCCTCACTCTCCCTAGGGAGAAGAAAAAGGATAGGGGGGTCAGTGAGGGGCAGGGGAGGAGGGGAGGGAGAAGAAACTGGGATTGACATGTAAAACAAGCTTGTTTCTAATAAAAATGTTTTTAAATGTCATTTAAAAAATCTTCTCTTCACCCTGTTACTTATTCTTATTATTGGGAAGTTGTTCAACAAGATGCCTGCATGTGTAGTCTCCATACTTTTGTTGTCTTCTGACTGAGACCACAGGCAACCAAACTAAATTGAAGAGATAGGCTTGGGCAATCGGGAAAGATAGCAACACAGGAGGTTCTACCCCTGTCCCCTTGCCCTGCGGACTAGGTTACCAGGCAACACAGGAGGCTCTGCCTCTCCCACTGACCTCTGCCCTGACAGTGTCCTTGCAGCTGTGGCCATCACCCCCATTCCCTCCCCTCCTCGCTTCCTCTTCCAAGTCCTTTAAATACCCCTTGGAAAGAATAAAGTTTTGTCGACTTGCTCAGAGTCCTGTCTTGTCATCCTTTCTCGTATCTCTTGTCCTTCATCTCTCTCCTAGGTGTCCTCCAGGCCCACACTGAATGTCCCTCGGACCGGGACAGATTATCTCACAGATAGAGCTAATGACTTATGTCCTGCTTTAACTCCTTCCAGAATATAAGACTCAGGAAGCGAAGGGCCTTGTCCGTTTAATTATTTCCTCTTGTATCCTCAGAGCCTGAAGCATAGAACTGAATATTTGTTGACTAATTCTCTAACTGAATGCAAAGCATAATGGAATTTCATGGTACTTATGCTTGACATAAAGATTAATGAAATATATGAGTGTATTTATAAGGTCATGTTAAGTGGGGGGAAAGGCAAGTTTATATATATATATATATGCAGAAAATATGTGCAAATGTTAGCATTGGCCTCAGGATAGGTGACTGGGTTTTTTTTTTCAGTTTTCACCCAATTCCATGCATTTCTAATTTTTCTGTAAGGAGCATCTTTCCCTTTATAATAGCTGGAGCTATGGATTACAAACAAGTCTACCGGCTGTTATCAAACGGTGGCTAACTCTCTCCTGAGTACTACTTCCCGCTCAGGCGTCTCACCAAGCTCCAAGACAGTTTCCGGTATAGCCATCTCCCATGTCTTCTTCTCTCCCACGCCCCTCCCTGGGGCCTCCCACCTTACAACAGGGGACAGGAAGAAGGGATAGGAACACTTGTGTATTCTGCATTGTAAAGACACACTTAAACTCCATATTGTGAAAAGAAACCTCCATTACATGCCATCAGTAGCCTGTCCACACTGTTAATGGACTGTTGGTTCCGTTACCTTCCCCAAGCCCAGATGCCCTTGGATATCAGCAGAAACTAAAGCCCACATTTCAAGAGGGGCCCGCGCCCACACATGCGAAGAGTGACGGAGAATGCGCGGGATGACACTGAGGAGCCTGGACACTGCGAGCTCTGAATGGGGCTGACGAGAGAGCAAGCCTGAGCTCCAGACGACTGGCTGCGTCCCCCCCCCATGTAACCTCATGTCTACAAGGCAGTTCTCCAGGAAAGAGATCCACTGTCTTCTCAGACTGCCAGTTCTCTGTGTCCAGAAGTTTTGGATTCAATTCTTGTCTCTGCTTGTGGGCTTCTCAGCTGATAGGTAGCACAAAGCGAATCCTAGATTCACTTGGGGGGTCTGTAGCCCCAATAGTCTCCTCTTGTTGCCTTTGGGCCACACTTCAGACGTATCTGCATTTGTACAATATGATTCTACCGGGCTTCCCCGTTAATTGAGCCTCTGTGTCACCCTCCCCCCAAATGCGGCGAGCCCAGCTGAATGGATTAGTCGAATCTAGCAGAGGTAGTTTTAAGCCACGCCCTCCTCAGAGGGACCCAGGATTAAAGAAAGCAAAGCTCTCCTCGGTCCTCTTCCTCCACACCAATCATGCTGGTAACTGCTGTGCAGACGCATCTTCCCGGGTGATGCCCAGGGTCAGCTGAGAGAGTATCCCTCTATGGGGATACTCTGGGGAGTATCCCTCTATGGGGAATGGGCTCCCAATGTCCACTCGTACACTAGGTATAAATGCTGTTCCATTACCAGGGGTCCCATAGATTGCCCAGGCCTCCTAACTGACACCCACGTGCAGGGGGCCTGGTTTCCCAGCTGTCAGTCTGGGGTCCATGAGCTCCCCCTTGTTCAGGTCAGCTGTCTCTGTGGGTTTCCCCAGCATGGTCTTGACCCCTTTGCTCCTCACTCCTCCCTCTCTGCAATTGGATTCAGGAATTCATCTCAGTGCTTAGCTGTGGGTTTCTGCTTCGAGAAGTTATCCGTATTTTCTAAACAGACTTATAAGATCTAAAACAAAATAAACAAAACACAGGATCAATCTTCCAAAAGAAGAGTAAAAGAGTAACTAAGCAGAAAGGTACAGGCTGATTTTCCGGTTTACACATCAAGGAATGAAGGCTTGACTACCTCAGTCATGGGGTTTGTCAAATCCCAAGTCCTGGATCCTGAGAAGACACCGGAAATGGAGAGTGGGAGAGGGACCAGTGATCCCTTGCCAGAATGGTGGAGAGTGACATCTAAGGAAAGAAGACCTTGACCTCTGGGAAGGGAGAGCCCCTAATGGAGGCTGAACATATCCAAAAAGAAATACTCTTTGCTATGTAGCTGGGGAAACGCAGCAGTCGAAGAAGCCGTCCAGAGGCAGGCCATCTTGATTAAGCCATCCAGAGGCAGGCCATCTTGATTAAGCCATCCAGAGGCAGGCCATCTTGATTAAGCATACCCCCATCTCTCCCCGCAGTGCGACTGGCTGCTCCCTGAGCTCTCCGGAAGCAGAAATGTAGCAACCCTTCACAGGTGACTTCTTTATGTAGATGGCCAGTCGAATTTGAGGACCTCAAACTGCTCTTATTAGGGCTTAAGCCCCGTTGTAGGGCGCATGCCTCAGGTCCTGGTCTCATCCCTAGAAGCCCCTCCCCTATGTTCTAAAAATTGTCTGCAAAGGCCTTTTTCCTCTCGAATCCCTCCTGCTGACTTACTCCACCTCCCCTCTCCTGCCCTAGACCTGCTATAGTGCTCCTTGTGTCCCTGTCCACCCACATTTGACCCTTTTGTCCAAAGCCACCAAAACATCTGGACTGCCTCACATGTGTTCCACTGGCCTCCGAGACCTTCGTTTCTTCAAAAAAAAAAAATACCCTGTGCAGTTTCTCCCTGCTTTCCCCCTAGACGATTTGCGCCACTCACTGCCTGGTCTAAATCCTAACCTGGCTGGACCCTGCCAGGTAGTTAGGTACTTTTTTTTTTTTAATTCATTATGTATACAGTATTTTACTTACATGTTTGCGTGCAGGCCAGAAGAGGGCACCAGATCTCATTACAGATGGTCGTGAGCCACCATGTGGTTGCTGGGAATTGAACTCATGACCTCTGCAAGAGCAGTCAGTGCTCTTAACCTCTGAGCCTTCTCTCCAGCCCAAGTTAGGCACTTTTGCCAACTACTTAGGCAGTCTTCTTCTGCCTGCTGTCCTGGCCCCCCCCCCAACAGAGACCTGGCTTACAGTAGTGCTTAATGAATATAGTCTTGCGTTAGCAACCATAAACTGTTGCTCAGAGAACTGATACCCCTAACTTCTCGTCTACTTTCCGGCCTTTCTAGTAAGAGCCTTGCCATGAAAGACTCTGGCTAGAAACCCACAGCCCACAGCTAAGCCTCAATGCTATGACAAGCTACATTCACAGACCTTGTGTTCTGTTGGATAGAAATTATCTACAGGAACAACCACTGGAGAACAGCTCCTCTGACAGTATGACAAAGAGAAAGGAAACAGGGCCACCTGGGTTTGTCTACGTGAAAATAAGAGGTAAGGCCACTGTGCAATCACACCATGGAGTTGTCCTTCCTTCTACCAGAAACCTCTCCCAAACCACTGGAAGGAAGTCTGCCCTCTGACAGGACCTTCCAAAGACATCATTCTGAAGATAAACCCAGTATCTCTGTCTTCCTTCATTTGGGTTCCCAGTGGTCTTTGGATGAAACCTGTTCATAGTTACAGACCACCATTCTATATTATATCCACAAATACCTTTTTTTGTTTGCTTGCTTTTGTTTTTGTTTTTTGTTTTTCCAGAAAGGATTTCTCTATATAGCTTTGGAGCCTATCCTGGCACTCGCTCTGAAGACCAGGCTGGCCTTGAACTCACAGAGACCCACCTGCCTCTGCCTCCCGAGTGCTGGGATTAAAGGCTTAAAGGCATGCACCACCACCGACTGGCTTATATCCACAAATATCTTAAAAGCATCATTGTTTCCAGTTTTCATCTGCAAATAGGCTGGCTGAGATCCGTGTCACACCAGAAATCGTACACAGTGACTTCTAGGCCTGACCCTGGGCATCTAATGAATCAGGTAACCAGATGACCACTATATTATCCTGGATACTTTTCTGAGTATGTGCACATATTTTACAAAATAACTAAAGAGCAATGAATTGAAAGTGAAGCCCCAGAAGGCAAGAGGTGACCCATGGTGGCCGGAATCTCAGGTGTTTGGTGCTTTCAAGACAACAGGATGGAGCAAGCCCAAACTAGGGCTAGAATGACCCAAAATATCTCAGGCACAAAATACACAGGATATCAAAAAAACCAAAACAAACAAAAACACTAACTAATAGAAAGTAATAGCCTCTTAAGTCAAGCCGGCAAACTACAGACCAAAGGCTGATGTCTGATATTGTAAACAGAGTTTTACTGGAATTTCCAATAGGCATTTTTTTTCTAGTAAAAATCCGACTTCACAGCTCCCTCAATCCCTCAATGCCAAGTGGTGCCCATCTCCAGAAGACACTTCCTCTTAGAAAGCTGGAAGGGCTGGCTCGGAGGAAAGCCAGACTGCTTCTTTGCAGGCTGGGGGGGGGCTGCAGCTGAAACGACCTTGCGGGGAGGGGGGGGTTGGGGGAAGGGGAGTCCTGCCAAGGCTCCCCACCCCGCACCGCGCTAAAGGGGGTCCTGCGGCTTTAAATCCCCGCCAGGGTCGGAGGTTGCCCTGGGAGACCGACGCTCAACAGCAGCGAGCTTGCTCCAGGGACCGCCCGGCCGGCAGACATGCACCCGAGTCGCAGCGCGCCAGAGCCCAGGAAGGGCAGCCCGAAGGAGCAGGAGGAGGCCTCCTTCGGGGACGAGGAGGTGGAGGAGGAGGAAGAGGAGGAGGAGGACGACGACGACGACGAGGAGGAGGCGGCAAGCCAGCTGCTCCCGGAGTTGCTGGAAGATGAAGACCTCTGGAAGGTCATGGACGCTAGCTTTTCCGAAGACCTGGGGGGGTTTCGTCCCCGCCTGACTAGCGTGGCCACCCCCAGCCTGAGCACCACACTCCCGCCCAGCCAGCCTTCCAGCCCCACGTGGAGCGAGGAGGTCGAGGAGGAGGAGCAGGGGGAGCCGGAGAAGGAGGAGAAGGAGGAGAAGGAGGAGAAGGAGGAGAAGGAGGAGAAGGAGAAGGAGAAGGAGAAGGAGAAGGAGAAGGAGAAGGAGAAGGAGAAGGAGAAGGAGAAGGAGGAGGAGAAGGAGGAGGAGGAGGAGGAGCTGCAGCCCAGCGGGCGCACCTCTGCTTCCAGCAGCGCCTCGTCCCAAAGATGTAGCGTCGGGCTTCTCTTCCCGGGGTGCGGGGAGGGAGAGCTGCGTACCCCTCCCTCTGCTGCCCACTGTGCGCGGGCGCTCACACACGCACACACACGCACACACACACACACACACACACACACACACACGCCATCAAGTCTTGGCTGACCATGCAGGTGGCTCCTGGCGTAGGATACAGGGGAACTGCTTAGTAAAAGGTGGAAGCTGGGGTCCCTCCCCGCACCCCTACCCCGCGGGAGTGCCTTGCCAGGTGCTGACTGGCCTCCTTAACTGACTAATTCTGCAGTAACACGCAACTCTGTCCTGTGCGCTGAACTTCCGCGCAGACACCTCTAGATGACTTTCCTTATTTAAAAAGGAAAGCAGAGCATTTAGAACAGGCTGCTCAAACTCGCGCAGTTCGCGTTTTCACCGTGGGTGTGGCTTTGCTGTTGGGGAAAGGTTGATGTCCTTGTGCGTTCTAGGAGATTTTGTTTACCAGCATCCCTGGCCTTCTCTACCCCTGATAATGAACTTATAAATACACGCGGGATCATGAACACACAAAAATCATAACCACATCCCTGTGACAACCGGACTGTCTCCAACCCTCACCAAATGTTCCCTGGGAACAAAATTTCCTTTAAAGAACCAGTGGCGTAGAATGTGGAGTGGCTAAATAGTTTAATGTTTCATTCAACAGCTTATCCTAAAATATTTCAAACGTTTAAGAAAGACCTGTCTGAAGTGACTGTGGATAGGTAAGAAGAAGTTTTCGATTGTTGTATTTTTTAAACAGATAAATGTTTACCCCTTTAGACTTGTTATAAATGACACAAAGCGCGTACAACTTTCTTATTCAAAAAGTTTCGTTGATGTTGTTTTTTTTTCCAAGCGTGTTAGTACATGCTGCAATCCCAGCATTCCAGAGTCTGAGGCAACCCACTCTGGCTTACACAGCATAAAACAAAACAAACAAACAAAAAAAACTTAACAAACAAAAACTCCCACACTGGTAGGCATTCTGTAAGACATAAAGATGAAGTCCCTGTCTTCATCTAGTTACCCAACTGTGAGTATGATGTGTCTGCTTATCAACATGACACAAATTAATTAAGTACAGACCGTGCTAGGGCTGGAAGATGGCTCACCAGTTAAGGGAGTGTACTGAGTTGGGTTTTATCACCCACTTGGGGCGTTTCACAACTACCTGTAACTCCAGCTCCAGCAGGCTCCAGAACCTCTGGTCTCAACTGGCACCTGCACATAACACCACACACACACACACACACACACACACACACACACACACACACTTGAGACAGAATGCTTGTAGGGTTTGTCCATTTAACTCAAATTTCTAATGACATGTGTGGTTTAAAAAAATTAAAGTGTACAAACATACAAAAGTGAAAATCACCATCTCTTCCCTGCCCCACCAGACATAGTTAACATAATGCCAGCAGTCTTGGTTTTCTTTCTATTATGTGTGTGCCTCATAAATCTTTCTAAGAAGATGTTTTAAAATTTTAACACACACAGACTTCAAAGTGTTCTTTACTGAAGTTGGTGAGATTATGGGTGCTTTTTTATGCCCTAAAAATGCAGCCAACATCAGTTCAACTTCTATTTTCAATTGCCTGACTGCTATTCTCACTGAAAGGCGGTTTATGGTAGTCTGAGTGGGAACACACCCCCTACCCCCAAAGGCTCACATATTGGAATGCTTTGTCAGCAAGGAGTAGAACTGTTTGAGGAGGATCAAAAGGACCAGGAGGTGTGGCCTTGTTGGGGTAGATGTGGCCTTGTTGAAGGAAGAGTGTCAATGGAGATGGGCTTTGAGATTTCAAAAGTCCATGGCAGGCCCCATCTCTTGTCTCTGTCTCTGTCTCTCTCCTCTCTGTCTCTTCTCTGTGTGTGTCTCTCTCTATTCTCTCCTGTCCTCTCTGTCTCACTTCTCTGACTGTCTCTGTCTCTCTGTCTCTCTGTCTCTGTCTCTCTGTCTCTCTGTGTGTGTCTGTCTCTGTCTGTCTGTCTGTCTGTCTGTCTGTCTGTCTCTCTCTCTCTCTCTCTCTCTCTCTCTCTCTCTCTCCCTGAAGATCAAGATGTAAAGGTATCAGCTACAGCTCCCATACTAAACTATCTACTTCCCACCATGATGGCCATGGACTAACCCTCTAAAACTAAGAGCAAATTCCCGGTTAGAAGGTTTCTTTTATAAGAGTTGCCTTGGTTATGATGTCTCTTTACAGCAATTAAATAATAACTAAGACACAGATGAAAGTGACAAAGCAAGTTTTGGACCAAGAAAAAAAAATCCTTCCTTTTGTGAATGTCCTTTCATCTCTATGGGCCTCCATTTCCTTGCCAGTGAAAAGGAATTACTAAGACTTTGATTAGCTTTCGTGAAGGTAATCAAAATTGCCTTCTGCAACGTGAATTCTGTGGCCATCCATTTATGAAATTTTTAGGTGGATGATCAATGAGGATGGCCACAGAATTCACGTTGCAGAATTCACTTTGTGGTGAGCATACTGGGTAGGAATGAATACTGCTTTGATTACCTTCACAAATGATTAAGGAAGGCAAGGACACTTAAATGGAAAAAAAAGTATTCATTTTTGTTAGCTGTTGCACTGAGAGGGAAATGTCTAGGGATTTTCCTCTGGTGTTGCTTTACTGGTAGTCCCTGCAGCTTGTCTCTCAGGAAGGTTGGGTAAACAGGATTGCCTGGGAGACTTACCCAAGTGGCTTCCACAGAGGAATTCTTTGCCTATTCCAGTACATAGTCACTTCGGAACTGAAAAACAAAAGCACTTCACTGATGCAATGTGCCGGGAAACTGTCAAAAATGCTGGTGAAGACACAGTTGCCCTGTGGTAGAAAAGTAACAATGTACTAACTGAAACAAATGCTGCTTGATCATTTTAGAAGATAACAATCTCTTAATTAAATGCAGAGCAGCAAGGGAGATTGAAAAGCACTGTTTACTTGTCTCTCTAGAGATAACCTACTTCCCTATCATGTCAGGGATTGCTCAAATAACTGATCAAATTACTCAGAGAAGGAGTAGAGGTGCTTAATTACAGTGCATTTGTCTTAAAATCAGCACTTTGTAGAAGGCTTGCATAATTTCTTAGCATTCAGGAGGGGGAAAAAGGCAGCCCAATCTCTAAGCTCAAGGCCAGCCTGGTCTGTAGCTCAAGGCCAGCCTGGTCTGTAGCTCAAGGCCAGCCTGGTCTGTAGCTCAAGGCCAGCCTGGTCTGTAGCTCAAGTTGCATGACAGCCAGGCTATACAGAGAAACCCTGTCTTGAAAAACAAACTAAAACCTTTGTATAATTTGTGTGTGCACACATGTGTGTGCAGTATGTGTATGCATGTTTGTGCGCAGGTGCAGTCATGCCTGTGTGAGCATGTAGGGCCAGAGGTATGTTTATTGCTTTCCACTTGTTTTTTTCCTCACATAGACTCTCACTGAAGCTGGAGAACCACAGTGCCTAGCCTGGCCAGCAAGCACAGCCTTGTATTCATTTTAAACTAAATAAAGCAAGCGCTTAGTGAGAATTTAAATTTATGTAAATGTCTAAATGTGCTCATCGCTAGCACACACAATATGTATCCCACACACGCTCAGATACAATGCTGGTAAATCCCTATAGGAAAAAGATGACTTTAGAAACGTCTGGGATCTAGAAAGTGTCAGGTTTGAGCTGGTCCTGCTCAGGCTACACTCGCCTACAGCCATCTCTTGTCTCTTTCTTACTCTCACAGTTGCTGTGAAAGAAACTCTTCTGTGGCTGTCTATGGGTCTGCAACCCCCTCCCCCCCCGATCCCTCAGAGAGCGGTTAACATGCACTGTAACCGCTCAGGAGCCACAGGTCACATCCTGGAGGACGGGCAGTCACTGAAAGTCCCTGTCGTTCCCACTTTCTGCTGTTGTTGGGACTCGGAGACAGCAGCCAGTCTGCACTGTCACTAACTTGTAACTTGTCCGCATCAAGGACACGTCATGAGGCCTCCTCCCCTTTACCTCTTAACCTCCTAGGCCTAAATTCTTGTTAGAACTCCAACCGTGCCTGTCGATCTATGGTTTAAAGAACTCCTAATAAAACTCCTACCCAAAAGGTCAGTCCTCCTCACTGCCCCTCATGGACCTCATAGCTGAGGACTTTCAGGAAGGAAGACACGTCATGTTTAACTTTACTGAAAATATAGGAATGGAAGAAAGTATTCCAGGGAAAACATCAGAACTTTCAATGGCATATATTATTCGACTAAAAATACTACTATACAGAGTAGGTTTGCTAGCAACCATATAATTATACTCAAACTAACATTGTGATTTAAATTTCAGAAATATGTACACAAGCTTGGATCAGACAGTTCAGATATCAGTACAAACAGAAGAAAGTTGGCTTCAACAAATTTTTGCTCTGAGGGAGCTAAGTGAGTCGTTTGATTCCTGAGCCTTTGCTGGGGGATTGAATTGTGGATTGGGAAACTTAACCAGCGTGGAAGGGCGGATGCTGAACCCAGGCAGTGTAAATAGACACTGGAAAGATTGGTCAGTCTCACCAGGCCTTAGGCACTTTATCTCTTAGTAACTTAGTAGTGACACAGGAGTGCTGATCATCAAAATGAGATTAGATATTTAAGTCACTGGTATACAATATTTAATAAATGGCAATGCTTTTATTCATCAAGAAATAATCTACCATTAACACAAGTACGGTGGTGCTTATCTTTAATCCCAATACTCAGAAAGCATAAGCAAGCAGATCTTTGTGAGTTCAAGGACAGCCTGGTTTACATAGTGAGTTCTAGGCCAGCCAAAGATATGCAGTAAAACCCTGTCTTGAGAGAGAGAGAGAGAGAGAAAGTTCCATTATATTTCTGATATATATCCTTGTGTTTGTTATAGAAATGACATATGCACTCTTTTAAAAACTTCTCGAACCATCAGGAAATAATATCAAAGCTATGGTTTGGGATGTGGAGAGACCACGGAGGAGCACCCATCTAGAATGCAAAAGGTGGCGGGTCCAACCCCCAGCACTACAAAAAAATTAAACATTTAACTTACCCATATAAATCTTTAGAAGAAATCAGGTGGAGAGAAGGTTTGTCTCAGCTTATAGGTTTCACAGCTCATTGTTTCAGGGACTCAAGCAGAACACCTCAGAGGGGACAGCATGGAGGAGTGCTGCTTGCTGGTTTACACTTAGCCTTCTCCTCACAGCCTGGAGCCACCACAGTGACTGGCCCTTCCACCCCCGTTAACAATCAAGACATCCCTCCACAGACATGCTGTGGTGGTTCGAATGAGAACACCCCATAGGTCATATATTTAAACCCTTGGCCCCCAGTTGGAGGAGCTATTTGGAAAGGATTAGGGGGTGTGGCCTTGTTGGAGGGGGTGTGTCACTGGAGACCAGCTTGGTGGTTTCAAGAGCTCCTACCATTCCCAGTTGGGTGTCTCTGCTGCCTGCCTTCAGATAAGGGTGTAAACTCGCAGCTAATGTTCTATATACCTGCCCGTGCCTGTGCTCCCTGCCGTGATGGTCAAGGACTGTTTCTGAAACCGTGATAAATAAATCCTTTCTTCTGTAAGTTGCCTTGAGCATGGTGTCTTAGTCCAGCAATAAAAAAAAAGGTAATGCACGTGCCCACAGGTGAATCTGACCTAGGCAATCCCTCCTTTCTCAGGAGACTCTAAGCTGTGTCTAGCTGGTAGTTAAAGCTAACTAGTATGTCAACAAAGCGGCATGGATGTGTGAAGGAAAGTTGTGTGTTGTAATCGTTGTCTTCTGAAAGAGCTGACCCCATGCGTCTCTGTTCAGTCACTATTTAGGAAGGGGGAGGGGGATTACGGGCATTCGGAAATGAAACTGGCACTTATTTTTCTATGATATATTTTCTATTTAACTTGTTTCGCCTTTTTTCAAGATTAATGATGAATACATACATACTTTTTGTTTTGGTTTTAGAAAAACAACTATCCTTTGAAACAAAGGAGGCACTACCAGAAACTCCGGCTTCTAAGTTAAGAGGTAAATGGGTGTTTGTTTTCATCCCCTTTTGCTGGAAAAGACAAATTGTCAGTAAGGAAGGGACCAACCTGACTGGTCCTGTGCTGAGAACGTATACAGGTAGGCAGTGTAAATGAAGGGCTTGGGCTGTGTGTGTGTGTGCATGTGTGTGTGTGCGTGCATGTGTGTGTGCATGTGTGTGTGCGTGCATGTGTGTGTGTGTGTGCGTGCATGTGTGTGTGGTGTGTGCATGTGTGTGTGCGTGCATGTGTGTGTGGTGTGTGCATGTGTGTGTGCGTGCATGTGTGTGTGGTGTGTGCGTGCATGTGTGTGCGCGTACATGCGTGCACACACATACCTACTTGTGTTTCAGTGTGGATTATGAGGTCAGGACGGAGGAAAATCTCTAAGCTGGAGGGGAACAGAACACACGGCAACAAGGTTACAATTCCCCATCTAAATCTGTCCTTTCTCTTCAGGAAAGTGGGTGATCAACCCTGAAGAGCCCAAACTGAGTATTTTATGTGAGATGGAGGTGAGCACTGCTCATCATAATCACTAATGCATCGTTCTTGTTGCAAAGTCATTTATTCCATCTTTAATTCTCTCTCTTCTTAACATTTAGTTTAACGAAGAATTTGTAAAATTTTTTGAATCTCCTCTAAGAACGTTATCCAGCATCGGTCCACCGACCATTCTGTCATATAGAAAAGATCTTTTTTATCCGCACGTCAGCCAAAAGGTGACTTCAGTTCGTATGTTTTATTATTTCTGTAAAGGGCTATGTGGGGCCACACAGTATTTGTACAATAGATGTGAATATACCTTAAAAGAATCAAAGCAAAGGGTTCCTTTACTTGGAAAAGCACTTGGCTTGGTTTCCTAAGTCTTAATAGCTGAGTTCTGTAAAACAAAAGAACCCCTGCCCTGTGGTTCCAGAGGCTAGAAGTCTGAATCCAGGTACCAAAGGGCCATCGCTGTAGTGAGATTCTTCACTTTTCTCTGCTTTAAGAACCGGAGGGCAGTGTGAGGCCGTGATTGACTGGTAGTTCCTCCCTGCCAGTCTCTGTCTCAGCTTCGCTGGCTTCTTGTTAGGTCCCTAGGTCCAAAAGTCCTTCTCTACTGACAACACCAGTAATACTAGATTAAGGCCCGTTCCAACAACCTCATCTTAACTCATGACCTTCATAAAGCCCAAAGACAGCCACATTCCCAGGTACCAGAAGTTAGACGTTCAACACATCTTGTAGGAAGACACAATTCAGCTAACAGTGATCACAGAGTGAACCTTTGCCATATTTAATGACATAAAAGGTCCAGCTAATGCCTGTGTTTGCAAAACTAAAGGTTTCATTAGTAATTCCAACGAGCCAGGGCGCACCTTGCACACGGAAGTGTTGAAGGAATGGGGTAGAATGATCATTCCCCCAAACTAGCTAGTGTATGACTCCCGGGTCCGAATCCCAACGACAGCGCCTTCTGGGATACACTGGTGGAGTTTTGTGCCACCGGTATCACAGCGCATGAGCAGGACTGACTGATGCGACCCGTGTGAGTGTCCCGATGTGCAGCTCGCTGTCATTGTGTACAGCAGTGAACTGGGCGTCAGTAACAAAGGACACTTCATTAGACACCGTGCAACATTTTACCAACGGCTGTTTGCCGAGCTGTTTATCCAGGTTTGGAAACTTGGTGGTCACTCTATAGACTCTTCGGAGCCGAGTTTGTTTTTTTTTTTCACCTGAACAGAGCACTTTCCTTCCTCTGAGCCGCAAGGGGGCTTATACCCAGAGAAGTCTCTTGAGGTAGTGGGGTTACAGTCTCCCTCTGACTTGCAGAGATGGGCTTGACCGTAAGAGAGAGAGGCCTTGTGGCCTCTTCTCCAGGGAGATGCCCTGACCTGGACAAGGTTTGGATCCTCTGGCTCCGGAGGCAGACCGAACAGGTAGCATCAACATTAGATGTGTTAACATTAGCTCAGGAGCGGTAGCAGCTGGCCTGTCTACCCAGCCACGTCAAGGTCTTTCTCCTTCTCTACCCCTCTTCTTAGAAGGAGGAAGAAGAGCTAACCCTCAAGTGTGAATTTTGTGGGAGTGATCTGCAACCTTTCCTTTCTGAAGTGGACATTGGCTCTGACAGCGCTCACCCCGAACACAAAAAGGGCGTAAGTTAGTTTGAAATCAGGTTTGGCAGAGGAGCTTGTGTTGCTTTTTAACATTTGTGGCATCCCCCCCCCCCCTGCTTCTTCCCCTTAGGTAACTCTGAGCGGGTTGTGTGTTAGCCACCAAGACAATGTCAGCCACAACCATCACATTCACTAGGACAGCTCTGATTTAAAAGACTGGTAATAATGTGTTGACAAAGCTTCCAGGAAGCGGACATTATGGCTAGCCTGGTGTCGTGGGGTAGACATGCTGTCCCAGAACTCGGGAGGTGGGATACGAAGGTTGAAGGTTTGAGGCCGGTTTGGTCAACATAAGGCCATAGAGGGCGGGAGGAAGGGAGGGAGGGAGGGAGGGAGGGAGGGAGGGAGGGAGGGAGGGAGGGAGGGAGGGAGGGAGGGAGGGAGGGGAGGAACCGCTAACAAACTTTCAGTTCTGTGGTCATTCAAGAGGTGTCACAACAGAGATGAGTAATAGGTTTTTTGTGTCCCCCAGTAATAGTCCACCCACGCAGTAAGCCAGGTCAAACTGAGTTGAAAAAGTGTGATGACAGGTGTCTTTGAGCAAAGCAACTCCTAGGCAGGTTCTCTAGTCCCAGAGACTGAGGGCAGAGAAGATGCACCCCCCCAACCCCCACCCCGAACTAAAACCGGGAGATTCTATAGCCTGTAGGCAAGGGGTGATGTCGTGTCCACCACAAGCTGGGTTTGTGCCCAAGTGTGGTCAAAAGCTGGAAAGGCCTAGGCAGGGACTTGGGCTGCGGGCAGTGGCAGGGGAAGAATTTGCAACAGTGGAACCGGCTTTGGGGCGCCTTCTTTTTATTGGAGAATCTCTGAGAGGGCAGGGTTTGGGGAGGAGGGGGTGGATAATGGGGCTTTCTGGGTCATGCAGGGGCAAGCTGGAGGTTCCAGCTGAATATTCCAACACTTTTGATTATATGGGCACTGGTTCAAATCTGGCTACTTCCTGTTGGCGTGGGACAACGTGAGGAGGAGGGGCAGTTGGGAGTTGGTGGGCTCAGGCGCAGCAGGAGGTATGTGATGGGCGAAGAAGCATTTGGTTGACTGCCACCCTGGGGACCTCACAAATCCATTCCTGGAAGACGCGGAGAAGACAAGTTGCTAAGAGAAAAAGAATAGATTATTATAGCACTGGCCCTATGAGCCGGGGCACCCACGGGAAGGGTGGAGATTGCCGGGGAGAACGGGACAGAGCTGAGCCCGGGAGGCGTTGGCAGAGCCCTTCAGACAGTGTGTGGGATGACTCCACAACAGTTTTAAGCAAGCCAGCCCCGCTTTCTGATACAGTAGCAGCACTCTTTCCCCTGGAAACAAACAAGTGTCTATAAAACACCGAGAACAGACTTACTCCCTCGTGTCATAGCAAAGACCATGGCACTGGCTTGAAAGATATGAACTTCTTTGCTTTGTCTAGAGAGCCTGGCTTTAGCCCGATGAAACACACCAGAGGAAATTTAAAATCTTGAGCTCGTGACTGAATAGTAAGTAGCCAGGGACCTGTCCGTTTTTTGAGAACTTCGTTTATCAGTGCTGAAACCCTGAACCTCTGAAATCCCAGGGGAGCTTCAGCATAAGGAAAGGGATGGACGTTCAAAACATCTTTACATGCCTTACGCCATTTACTTACAACAGTACAGCTTGCGTTTGTACATATTAAATCGTTTTCTGTGCTCCTTTAGTGAGAAGTTACAGCTGAACCCTGTTATCCTTTACTATGAAACCCGTGAACAGGGCAAATGTGTCTGTGTTTTTTGACAAGAAACTAAACCAATGAACTACCAAGGGGGTATAGCCTTTGGGGGGAAGGGGGCTGCTAAATTGCTAAAACTATCACTAGCCTGTTCATCAAACACCGTCAAAACTGAGAATGGTAAATTTTGCCTGAGTCAGCAGAAGTGCAGACCAAGCAGCTCCCAAATCTATTCAAAATGACAGGGACTCAGTGGCTACCTAGACAGTTACCCCCAGGTTCCTCCACGGTCACTGGGGACAGAGGCCCCAGGCCTCACCACCAGTCTGCAGCTGCCAGGCCCAGAAGATCTGACAGACTTTGCTGTGCAGTAGGAACTTGGGGGCAGCAGCCTACCTGGCCAAGCAGGGCGATCAGCTCCCCAGTGTCCTGCTTGTCCACGGTCTGGACAGGGCCTTGACAGCAGCTGAGGTGAAAGGCAGCTTTTTCCACCCTGCGGCTGGGTTTGCCACTTTAAAGCAAGCTCAGGTGAGGACTCAAGCGCCCATGCATTTTCACCCTTCCAGGAGATAGGGGTGTGACCAGGAGCTGGCATGCCTATCACAAAAAGCTTCTTTGGTAAACATTTTGAATGCTGTGTTCTCCGATCTCTGAAGCATTCGAGGACCATGATCTGTGAAGCAGGTCTAAGCTAGGCAGACGTTGCTTGTTTCTAGTTACTTGTTTTAGGCTGAGCTTTGAGAACATAAATACAAGCTCAATCTGAACATATCAAAAAAGCTGATCCTTTATGAGGTGACAGAATTTAACTTGCAAGTCTTATAAGAACAGGATTTTATAACTTCATCCCTATTAGGTTTAGTCTGAAAAATAACAATTTCTGAACTGAAGCTCTTTTAATATCAAGATAAAACTTTTAACTCATAAGCACGGTCCACAAAGAGACTGGGAACTTTCCCAATCCTTTTTAGTACACCATTACAAAACACAACAGTTTTCTGTATGACTTGGTTTACCAAACTAGCTACAGCTTAACAATGTTAGTAAAAGCAAGGAAGTTAGACATACATTCCTAAACCGTCTCTGTTAGTCTGAATGGAGCTTAAGTAAGGAAAGACCCTTTGCCAGACTTCATAGGTCACTGTCCTGCTGCATCATAAGATAGGAATAGCTTTGACTCTGGTGTCTAGCTGTGGCCCAAAGCTTTAGCTTTTTACTTATCTATTTATTAAGGTCAGACATTAACAAAGGCATTATGGTAAAATGTCTTATAAATGTTAAAATGCTCCATAGCCTTATAAATTTAAGCATTTTAAAACCGTTACCTAAAAATCTCAGGTTTACTTAACCTTTCCGTAAAACTCTACAATTTTCTTTTAAGGAAGTTTAAGATCTTTCAACTGTGTGACCTGGTAATACTCAGCTAAGGTACATTTTATTTCAAGAATGAAGACACAGAACACTACCATAATTTGTAGAAGGCAAAACCAAGTTTCAACAGTGTAAACAATTCAGCATCTCTAAAATAAATATCAAGCGGATTACGTTGCACAATCTGAGTGCCGAAAGGGTACATCCCAGTATGTGGATGTATGGATTACGTTGCACAATCTGAGTGCCGAAAGGGTACATCCCAGTATGTGGATGTATGGATTACGTTGCACAATCTGAGTGCCGAAAGGGTACATCCCAGTATGTGGATGTATGGATTACGTTGCACAATCTGAGTGCCGAAAGGGTACATCCCAGTATGTGGATGTATGGATTACGTTGCACAATCTGAGTGCCGAAAGGGTACATCCCAGTATGTGGAATTTTGGTGGCCCAGCTTTATTTGAACCAGCATTGTTTAATATCCTATCTTTCATAAAACCTGCTTTCGGGACAGGATAGGAATTAGCATAGAAATATCAGTCCTAATCCAAAACGTCTTCAAAACCCTGTTGACTCCTTGGTAGGTGGTCACATTTAATCAAGATGGTGGTGAAATCACATGACATCCTTCTCCTCAAACCCTAGCCAAAACCCTTCTCAAACCCTGTAACTGCACTTAAGATGGTGGCAAATCACGTGCTGTTTCCCAGAACAGCTCCAAATTGGAGCTACAAGTTTTAAGTTAGCTTTTTGTTACAGATTTTTAACCATAAAAGTTGGGATACCCTTAGCTATTTTTTAATAAAGTAGAACAGCATAAAACAACTTCAATATTATGTATAACTAAATGACCTATGAATCTCTGTTATTCCATCAGATTCAGTGGCCAGAAAGCTGAGAGAGACAAATTCTGAGCCTAGGTAGCTAGTTGCAGTAGTAACAGTTGAACTTTCGCCAACACACATTGAATATAGTGAACTCACACATCCAAAACCAGTGAGAAACAAACCCGCAGTAACCACATACATGGATACATTTAACTGAGCCTGACACAATTTTGTGTGGCTCCAAATCCACAAGAAGCCTTATAGGCACACATACATATACACATACATACATACATACATACATACATACATACATACATACATGACAAAACTTTCTGCAGGAAACAGACTTTGTTCCAAATTATATAGATTTCAAGCCATGTGGAGGGAGAAAGAGGGAGGGCATCAAAGCAGAATATTGTCCGGGTGGTCAGGCCAGCTGCAAGGCAAGAGAAAACCAGGAAGGAGAAAAAAAAAAAAAAGGAGGTGCCCACGTGGGTCAGCCAGCCAAGCAGGAGCCGCGTGGAATACAGCAGCCTAGCGCTTACCCTGTAGCTCAGATTCATCTGAAGCGCACCCAGAAAGTCAGTGAGATGTACCAAAAAATAGATCATGAGCTGGCAGCACTGGTCAACAGAAAGCATGTGACTCTTCTCGGTGAGAGCGCCTCGATGCTCATGGGATAAGCAATGCTTCAGAAGTTGAACGAACTGGGCTAGGAGATTTTGCCCCATTCACCATATTCACCTCGCCTCTTGCCAGCCGACTACTTCTTTAAGTACGCTGACAACTTCCTGCAGGGAAAACACTTCCACAACCAACGTAATGCAGAGCATGCTTTCTAAGAGTTTGCTGAGCATGGGTCTTTATGCCACAGGGTTAAACCAACTTACTTCTCGTTGGGGAAAAAAATGTGTTGATTGAAATAATTCCTATTTTGATTACTAAAGATGTGTTTGAGTCCAGTTACATAATTTAAAAGTTGTGGTTCAAAACTTACAATCCCTTTTGCACTAACCCACATAGTTACAAGCAATTTTTCTTCCTGGATTTATACTCAAGAAAATGGGCAACATGTATCTATACAAAATTTGTAAACAAACACTCATGACACTTAATACACAGAAATGGAAACATGTTTCAGTGCAATCAGTTATTATTCAGCCAGACAAATAGAACTCTTGAAGCATACTACAAGACCAAGGAGGCCTGAAAACACTACGCTAAGTGAGGAGGCCAGTCACAAAGCAGCATGTGCTGCGTGGTTCCAGGGACATCAAGTGTGAAAAACAGGCAAATGTAGTTAAGGGCTGGGCTGGGCCGGGCTGGGCTGGGGCGTAGCTGGCAGTGCTTCCTAGTATGCCCAAAGCCCTGGGTTTTATGCCGGCTACCAAATAAGGGGGCATGTGCTAATCCAAAAGATGGGAGGAGAAAGACCACTGTCCCAAATCACCCTGGCCAAATTAATCCAAGCAAGCTTTTTTTATTTGTGTACATGAGCTGACTCCACCTTAGGTGGGCTTCAAGAAGTCCACCCTGGATTGTGAGGAGGACAAGGTTTTAATAGCTCAGGGGGTAAGGGTTCCCAAATGGGGGATCTGATGGCAAAATAGGTGGGGTTACAGGAGCAGAACATAAACATAACAACTGAGTCATAACGACCTCCTGAAACCAAGACATGACTGCAAAGGGGCCGTAACAACAGGAAGTCAGAAGATGGTAGTCATAACAACCCTTTTAAAGATGAATGATCAGAGATGCAAAGCAGCCAGCTACACTAGCTCTTACCTCTGTCTCAGACGGAAGGGGCTTTCCTGTCCTTAGACTGCCTCCTGAGACTGGACCCTCAGACTGCTTCGGACTAACTGCTGCTCAGATGCCCTGCCTCCTGTCTCCTCCAGCCTTGTATTCATCTCTCTGCCCCTCTCCGTCTCCACCTCCTTAGTGCTGGGATTAAAGGCATGTCCCTCAAAGTGCTGGGATCACCTTTATGTGAGCTGTTTCTCTTTTAGACTGGGTCAGTTTCGTGTAGCCCAGGGTGGCCTTGAACTAACAGACATCCATCTGCCTCGCTGGGATTAAAGGTGTGCACCACCACTGCCTGGCCTCTATGGCTAACTAGTGTGGCTAGTTTTGCACTCTGATCCTCAGGCAGGCTTTATTCATGATAGCATAAACAAAATATCATCACAGGGTTGCAAGATGGTTATTGGATTTCTGAAACAATGACATGATTGCCATTCCTGGTTCAGGCAGTACAGAATCATTTGTAGTTAAGGTTACTGGTGGGGCATAGCCCACTCCTTGAGAAACAGAGAATCATACATAGGAATGAAGCTAGTTTGTCTTTTTCTGAGATGGCTTTCAGGGGTAAGATGGAGGCAATCTGGTTCTTCACATAGTGGCGCATACAATATTCCCAGTGCTTGGGAGGTGGAGACAGGTCGACTACAAGCTCAAGGTCATCCTTGGCTACATAGAAAGTAGACTGGGATACACGAGTTGCTGTCTCAAAAACAAAAGAAACAGATTAGCGATTAGAGGTGTGAGGAGGGGAGATGACTTCATGGGAACAGTTTTTATCTGAAATGACTGGCAATGGTTGCTCTGAAAATACTAAACACCAGAAGAAGTAGCTCTTTTAAGCAGATGAATTGTGTCAAGGTGTGTAAACTTTATCTTGCCAAGGCTACTAAGAGAAAAGAGTTACGGCCTCTTGTTATCCATACCTCATTGGTTTGGGGGATTTTTTACCCCTCTGGTCTTCTTCGACAAAATCATAGCCTCTTTGTCTTTCAGGCCTGTTGTTGTATTCAGTTACAAAATCTTCTTGATTATATCAATGAGGAAAGGCTACACATCAGACGCACTAAAACGGACTTAATCAGCATCGATCCTCATGCAGCCCACGGCAGTGACGTCGATAGACTCAAGGCAAAGGAAAAAGCCATGCAGAGGTAATGCAGGGCCATGGTGCTGAGTCAAGACGGGACATTGCTAACCAAAGAGTATCTCATAAAGTGAACTTCCCAAAATATGTAATTATGAGCATGCGTTTCTTCTTCTTCTTCTTCTTCTTCTTCTTCTTCTTCTTCTTCTTCTTCTTCTTCTTCTTCTTCTTCTTCTTCTTCTTCTCCTTCTTCTCCTTCTTCTCCTCCTCCTCCTCCTCCTCCTCCTCCTCCTCCTTCTTCTTCTTCTTCTCCTTCTCCTTCTCCTTCTTCTTCTCTTCTCTTCTACCTCTTCCTCTTCTTTTTCTTCTCTTCTTCCTCTTCTTCTTCTCCTCCTCCTCCTCCTCCTCAACCTCATCCTCTTTCTTCTTCTTCTTCTTTGATTTTTCAAGAAAGGGTTTCTCAGTGTAGCTTTGTAGACCAGGCTAGCCTCAAACTCACAGAGATCTGCCTGATTCTGCCTCCTGATGGCTGGGGTTAAAGGTGTGTGCCACCACCACCCTGCAGGAGGATGTGTTTCTTATTTAAAAAAAAAAAAGAGCTAAAGCAAGCTCATTATAATCCCTGGTGAATTTCATGAGATTCAGAAGTTCCAGGAAGAACCTCAGCAGTAGAATGCTTCCCTTGTGTACCAAGGCCCTGAATCGAATCCCTAGCACCACATACACAGATCCTAAATAATAATAGTAATAGTATTAGTGATGATGATGATGATGATATTAGAGCCCACACACGTGCTCAATCCCATAAACTGGGTTCATAAGTGATAGCAGATTAAAAATAACAAAGGATGGTACTTGAGCAGTTGAAATTTGTAGCGCACTAGTACCACTTTCTAGCATAATACAGATTTATGCTTGTTGGTTTTGATTTTTGTAGGAAACAAGAGCGTCAAATGGCCAGACATTTTGCAATAGTACCAAATGAACAGAGCATCCCAGTGCCTGAGGAAGGTAAGGCTACTGTTGACTTGGATGCTGTAGGCATTAGACAGCTCAGATGTTGGGCCACGGCGTAAAACTGGCATATGTTAAAATAACCCCGAAAGTGTTCATCTGTAAGTATCACAAAGCATGTATCTGGCGAAACGGGTCGAGAAATCTGGGGCTTAGGTTCTCTGGCTTTAGAGCTCTTTGTCTCATCATTGTTGGTTGGAATTAGCTAGTCTCAGCCCCAGAGCACTGCTTGGGCAGAGGCTGAGCGATACCAAGTTTGTGTCTCTTGTGTTAGGAAGCACACGCTGCATTCTTTTTTCAAGCCTGGATGTGGGGCAAACTGTCAAAGACATCGGAATACTTTCTTCTTATACTCAGCAGGGTTGGTCAGTGTGGGTGCAGAACTGGAGAAGTTTAATTGAATTTAGCATAAGAAACCGTAGCTTTATACGTTCAATGGGCTCTTCACAGGCCATCTAATTTAGAAGAAACAGTGTAATTTTCTCAGTCAGCGTCAGGTCCCTTCTGTTATTGAAAAGGTACTGAAGGTAGTCAGTCCAGTTTGCATTTCTGTAACGAAATATCGAATATTATAGAGGGTTTCTTGAAATTCAGTGTTTCTTAACTGAATTTCACCTTTAATCCCAGAACTCCAGCCAGGTGGATCTCTGGGAGTTTGAGACCAGATTGGTCTACATACATAGTGAGTTACAGGCAGTCAGGGCTATGTAGTTCAAACCCTGTCTCAAAAAGAAAAAAAAAACAAACAAACAAAAGGAAAGAAAAAAGATAAAGTAAAGAATGAGGGATAGAGGGGGAAGAAGGAAGCTTCGAAGGAAGGAAGGAAGGAAGGAAGGAAGGAAGGAAGGAAGGAAGGAAGGAAGGAAGGAAAGAAGGAAAAGCCTAGAAATTCCACTTAATGAAAACTCAGTGGAATTTTCACTTTTTATTTAATAGAAAATTTTGATCACTGTTAAATCAAAGAACCTCCTCCCTAATTTTAACTTAATAGAGGCCCTTATTTTTCCTCCATTTTTAAAAAAAAGTGTGACAAATCAATGCATTTGCAACAGGGTTTGAATTTTATTTTATTATTTAAAGTTTTGGGGTTTTTTTGTTTATTTGTTTGGGTTGTTTTGTTTGTTTGCTCGCTTTTTTTTTTTTTGCAAAGCACACATACTTTCCTGTGATTTTTCTCCCACTAGACCCAAAGCACCTGAGGACAATTTCTTACCAGCTCTCTGCAGATATACCAGAGAAAAAGATAGAGGAAGACACCGATGAAACTGAGATTGAGATTACCAATGTCTCCATCATTTGCTGTGATTCCAGGAAAGCATGTGGAAAGGTCATTCTTTTACAGGTTTCTTTTTATATTTTAAGTCAATTTTGCCTAAGACATATAGCAGTTCTCATGGAGCTTCACTGTATGACCCATTGCTATCTCTCAGAAGTAATTATGCAGACTTGGCATTGCAACTGGTTCTATGCTTTGTGTCTTATTAATGTTCTTAGTTAAAGCCTTTTGGCCTTAAAATGTGACAGTTGCACGTTAAAGACCTTCTGGAACTCTTAGAAAGCTAAAAGGAGGGAAGGAAAATCACCGGAGTCCTAGCCACGTCCTCGGAGCTGTATTAGCATTTGAGGGGTTCCGTGTTTGCGGTGCACCTCAAACACTCCTGTAGTTGAAAAGGAAGGACTTTAAAGGGACATTCTTCCCTCAGGTGACCCAATGCAGTCTCCACTGAGTTCTAAATCTTGAAAATGCACAGACTGTAAAATGTATGTAGAAGTATAAAGAACCTAGAATTACCAAGATACTCTGGAGGAGAACCAAAGAGATATGTAGCCCTCTACAGAGCATAGTGACTAAGCAAGGGGGACGCTGGAGAGGAGTTGACAGAGCCACACAACAGTCTGTAATTAGATTCCAGCAAGCGTGCATTCATACCTGATGACAGCAGTGCTACCACAGAGTAGTGAAGAAAGAAAGTCTTTCTAATGTGTAGTTCTGGGTCAGCTTGGACTGGGCAGCCATATGTTTTATTAATGTAATTGGAAAGACTTTCTCATACCTTATGTAGAAACCAGTTTTAAGGAGAGTAAATACGTAAATAATGCAACATACAGAACTATATTTTCTTTTCTTTCTTTTTTTATTTTTTTGTTTTGTTTTGTCTTATCTTGTTTTGTTTTCCAAGACAGAGTTTCTCTGTTTAACAGCTCTGGCTGTCCTAGAACTCACTCTGTAGACCAGGCTGGCCTCAAACTCCCACAGATCTGCCTGCCTCTGCCTCCCGAGTGCTGGGATTAAAGGTGTGTGCTACCACCACCACTCAGTTTCTTTTCATTTTCAAATGCATAATATTGGGGGATTTCATATACACATGCAGTGTCCTTTGGTCCTATTTCATACATGCATGTGGTGTATTTTGATCATATTTCACATGCATGCAATGTATTTTGATCATATTTCATGCATGCATGTAGTGTATTTTGATTATATTTTGTACATGTATGTGGTGTATTTTTATCATACTCATCTCAGTTCTTCCTCCTAACTCTCCCCAGATCCAATTCTCATCCTCCTCCAACCCTTACCTACTTCATGTCTTTTGATTTTATAACTCAGTCTATTTGTGAGTCACAAAGTATCTTTAGCATCATAGAAGAGAGTTACACCTGAAAGCAGTATTTGTAAGGACTTGATTAATTAAAGTTAAAATTCTGAAAAACAAGCCAAAAATGAAGAATCATTTAAATTACATATGACATAAAAAGGTCTTATATCCTAAATTTATGAAGAATTTTTATAAATCAAGTTGAAAGAGTTAATTTTTCCAGGTGTGGCAGTGCACACCTTTAATCCCAACATCAGAAGGCAGAGGCAGTCAGATCTCTCTGAATTCAAGACCAGCCTGGTCTACAAGAGCTAGTTCCAGAACAGGCTCCAAAGTTACACCGGGAAACCCTGCCTCTAAAAACAAAAACAAAAACAAACAAACAAAAAAGAGACAAAACAAAAAAGTGAATATTACACAAAAGTGAGCCCTTTCCCAAAACTCGAACAGAAACTTCTCACATGAGAAAATGCAGATGACTAAAATCATTTGAAAGCCTGCTCAACATCCTTAATCACCTGAGAAATGAAAATTCATTCCATGCTAACCATACTGTCGACAATATAAACTCTGATAGTGCTGCGCTTTGGGGAGAGGACCAAACAGTAGAGGACCAGCACTTGCTGTGACATGTGATGTGACACAGAGCTATAAAGTCATCTCAGTGGCACCGTACCCTACGGGAACTTAATACCCACATGCAAGCACAAAAAACGTTCTAGTTATTAGTGCCTCTAGTGGTCAAAACAAGGAGGAATCCAGGTTCTCTCACCCCCAATGAGTAGTGACAAATAGAAATAGAAAACCATGAACAAAGGAAAGTCACTGCATGACACCTACTCAACGAGAAGGATCCTTCACTGGGAAGAAGGAAGACATTGCAATTACAACAGGCAATCCCATGTGTCTCCCACAGGTTTCTATTGCTGTGAAGAGACACCATGACCACAAAACTCTTACAAATGAAGGCATTTAATTGGGGCTGGTTTACAGGTTCAGAGATTTAGTCCATTGTCATTGTGGTGGGAAGCGTGGTGACTGTCGTGTAAGCAGACATGCTTCTGGAGAAGTAACAGAGTTCTGCATCCAGATCTTAAGGCAGCAGGAAGAGACTGTCACATTGGTGGCATCTGGGACCTCAAAGCTCACCCCTGTGACACACTTCCTCCAATAAGGCCACAGCTACCCCAGGAGGCCACACCTCCTAATAGTGCCTCTCCCTGTGGGCCTATGGGGGTCATTTATATTCAAACCACCACAGCCTATACATGGAGCATTAAAAGTGGGGAAAGCTAAATGAAGAACACACGGAAATGAGCATAAAATCACGTTGTCAGATGCATCTCGGCCGAGTGCTGATACTGGCTTGCCACACTGGGACGGGACTCCTGGAATCTCTCCCTCCATTTATCAGTTTATATGGTAATGACACGGTGTTTATTTCATAATTACCTACTGCTGAAATGATGTCCTGAAGCACTTTTCTGGAAGTATTCCACATTTCATAGCTTCAAAAGTGAAAAAAAAAAGTCTGCCATTTCCAGATGTAGCAATAGGTTTTCAAAGTAATTACAGTGCTTATCCAAAAGCTTAGATCATTTCACCTTAGGAATTCTTGATCTGTTTTAGTACAAGTCAAGATCAGGAATGCTTAGAATTAAACCAAATCCTCAGTTTACCATAAATACTATCAGATACAACTTCTTTTTCACAATGAACTTCCTTATAAAAGTGGTTGAACTTGGAGTTATCTTCCTATGTCTTCACTGTCTCTTCACTGGCTTGTTGCTGGGGATGCAGCTTGGTAAAAAGTGCTTGCCTAGAGTTTACGGGGCCCTAAAGAAAAACATAGTGTAGACAGATTTTTCTTTGGGTCACCAGCTCACAAAAAATGGTGACATGGAGACATTATTAGTTTTGAAAGCTCAGCCTATAGCTTAGGCTTGTTCCACCAGCTCTTGTAACATAAATTAACCCATCTGTATCCATCTATGTAACTCTTTTATCTCTCTCCCCCTGTCTCTCTCTCTCTCCTCTCTCTCTCTCTCTCTCTCTCTCTCTCTCTCTCTCTCTCTCTCTCTCTCTCTCTCTCTCTCTCTCTCTCTGTCCAGCTTGTCACATTACCTTTTTCTTCCCAGAGCTCTCTGTCCCCACAAGTCCTGCCTAACCTCTTCCTGCCTAGCTATTGGCCATTCAGCTCTTTATTAAAGCAATCAGAAGACACCTTGGCAAAGACACCTCCTCACAGTGCACAAAAAAGATAATTCTGCAGCAAAGTAGGACAGATTTACATCATAATACTTACCCTTTCGTTGTCCAGCTGAGTACTTCCACATATATGTAAAACCGCTACAGTAAGGATGTGAATGCTATCATTGCGATACGATTGATTTTTTGTTTCCTTTGTTTCTTTTTAATAAAATAAAAATAATAAAACTTTCAAATGGGTAAGTGATGAGAAGGAGTTTATTAAGTTACTCTGCAGGCGCTCAGGGTGACCTGTGACTGCTGCTGCGGGCCGTCCTGCGTGGTTGAAGCAGGGCTAAGTGCTTTAAGTGAAGAAACGGTTTGCACTACAGTGCTCCGCGCGTTAGTTAGCAGACAGGAGTTGATGCTGCTAGCCCCGTGTGTTAGCTCAGCAGTTCGTGTTGTTTGCTGTGCACACAGGACATGAAGGATGAGCTCTTGGAGAAGCACTACAAGCACGGAGGCAAGTTTCTCACCTCCTTTCCAGATGGGACAACACAAATATTGTATCCTTTCTTTCCACACGTTATATAGTATTGACTTTAATTCCCTGATGGCATAGGCTTGGAGCCTCAACTGCTTGAGATGCTGAGGTGAGGGAGGCTGAGGTGGGGAGGAGGAGGTGAGGGAGGCTGAGGTGAGGGAGGCTGAGGTGAGGGAGGCTGAGGTGGGGAGGAGGAGGTAGGGGCTGAATCCTGAAAATGGCACGTCCATGGTCTGCCCGGGCAACGTAAGAGTGAGCCTATCCCAAAATTAAAAATCAAAACAGAGCTGAGGAGGAGGTCTGTGGCAGACCACATTTGCTAGGCCTTAGTGTCAATTCCAATAGAAAATGGAAGGAAGGAGGGAGGGATGGACGGATGGAGAGACAGACAGACAAGACAGGACAGAAAGAGAATGGGGGTGGCGGTACAGGAAAATACATACTCTGGGAATTCTGCCACCCGGAGAAAAGCCGATGACATCCGAGAGGCACCTTCCCTCCCACCACCCTCCGGTCCCCAAGCTCACACAGACAGTTCTTTGAAATCAACTCTAGCACACACTTCTCTTTTCAGCGCTAAGAGCACGGAAATTCAGCAGACATTCAGACAGTGCAGAGTCCTGCGAGCCTGTTCTAGCAGTGGGGACAGCTCTCTGCCTTACCTGCTACACACTTACAACTTGTTTACTTGGGGACAGCTCTCTGCCTTACCTGCTACACACTTACAACTTGTTTACTTGGATTAAATATCTAGGAGAAGAAATTCTAGGTAAGAAATTCAGACATTTCCATCGCTGGTGTTTCCGACCCCCAAACTGCAGACAAATTTACACACCCACGAACCACAAGTCCCTAGCCAATTCACCACAGGCCACTCAGACAGCCAGGCCACGGAGTTTTGGCATAAAAGCCGCCCAGCGTCTCTGGAAAAAAGAAAAAAACAAAAACCCAAAGGGACCTTTTTCATGATCTGAGTGCTTCCTGTGGAGCAGAGTCATTTTGAGTCAGTGACCCAAATGTTTAATCAAACCCTACCAACGAACCAGAGAATGTACATTCTTGGTTGCAAATAACAATGTTTAGGCCCCTGTGAGAAAGAATGGGCTTTTTTTTTCTGTTGTTTTGTGGGGGTTTGTTTGTTTGCTTTTGTTAAATACCTTGCCCAACTTTTATTACTAATTATTTCAGCTCGTGACTTTAATTCTTACCTCTCCTAAGGCTGTGGCTAATTTTCAGGATGACTCAAATTCAGTCTTGAATTGCCATTGTCTCTGAACGGCCTTTGCATATTGCCCTGATACCATCAAGACATGTTCACTGTGCTTCCTTCGCGATGCTAGCGTGAGTGGGATGGTTTTCTTAGTTTCATTTTCAAATGGTCTCTGCTAATATAAAGAAAATGGAGTCGATTTTATCTTACAGACTAGAGTTACAGTCCACCTGAATTCACTTATTGCTTCTAAAGTTTTGTTTTGTGGTGTCCACAAGACTTTCTGTATACACAGATCCCAAATATGTTTTTAACACCTCCCCTACCCCCTCACCTCCCCCATCCCCCAATTCCCTACCTCCCCCACCCCCCGATTCCAATCTAGACAGGGTCCTTTCCTAAACTTTCCTTGGTTAACACGTTCATATAAAACTGACTACAAGGGGCCAGCAGGATGGTGGGTAAAGGTCCTTTCCACCAAGCCTGATGAACTGAGGTCATTCGCCAGGACCCACATAGTGCACAGAGAGAGAGAGACCAGTTCTGCGGCACATACACACACACACACACACACACACACACACACACACACACGCACGCACGCACGCACGCACGCACACACACACACACACACACACTTGTAATAAGGATATTAATCATTGGAGGGTGTGGGAATGTACGTCTTTGTTTAGGTTCTCATCTTACTGGGAGACCATACCATTAAGTAGAATGTTAGCCTATGGCGTTTCTGTGACTATGCTCTGTCAGGCTGAAGATGTGCCAATCTCTTTGAAGACTCCCAAGTCTCTGTATCATGAAGCAGTAAAGGTTCTTCAGGTGATTTTTCTATAATATTGGGATGACCATGCTCTTTTTGCTTTTTATTCTATGAACGTGGTTTATTTTATTTGCTGATTTCCAGATGTTGAGGCAACCTTACATTTTGGGAGGGGTAAATTTAATTTTATCATGATGCATTGTCCTCCTCCATATTTCTAATTCTACTTCTTACATTTTGTTCGGCATGTTTTACCTTCCAGACACACATTTTGGCCCATATAAAAGCGTACGTTTATTTTTGTATTAAAACAGAGACCTTTCCAAATGCCTCATAATTTCAAAACACCCTTCATAAATTAACTTTATTCCAAGCATAGTCCAGGATCACTAGAAATGCTCACAGGACCTTATCTGACCTCAGCTATCCATCTGGAAATCTAGCCATTATCCAGGTGCCCAACAAGACAGATGGCTTCACCTGCATTGTCCAGGAAGACACGCCCACCAGCCCTGCTATTCTGGCAGTGCTGGACTCCTCTGGGAGAGGCTCCTGCTATCATCCTAATGGAAATGTCTGGTAGGTGCCTCAGGACCCTGCTGCTCTCTGCGGTTTTCGTTATTTTTTTCTCACTGTTATTATTTAATTGTATCTTTTCTCTTGATAAGAATGGCTTTAGAAAGATCTATTTAAGTCTTTAGATAGTGATATAACTCCAACACACTAACTACACTGTGTTGCTTACTCCTTGAGATACATACATGTCTTTTGAAATTATCTCTCGGTATACTCTAGGTATAATCTCACTCGGGAAACTCTGTCAATAACTGGCAAAGTCTGGATCTTACCAGTGCTGACAAAATTGGGACACAGTGTGTAGAAATACATTTCTGGCCCACGGTAGCACCAGATCCAATAACACTTTGTATAATAGGAAATTTCTACGTATCCTTCATGATTAACTAGTAAGTCTGTGTTGCATTTGGAGGAGTATTGTAATAATCGTCACCTATGTCAATTCAGTCAGTTGTAGAGACCAGGGATTTCAGGGATCCCCAACCCCTGTGAACTGAACTCTTGGGTACTCTGGTCCCTGACATTCCCAGAGCCCTTTCCCTCTGCCTGTGTGCAGCAAGTCTGCTTTCCCCGTGGACTGAAGTTTCTTGAAGGCATGTCCTGAATCTTCGTCTTTACACAGCTAAGTCTATGGCATGGACTCCAGGAACGACTGGAGAGCGGATTCGGGACAGTTTAGTCTAATATTGGCTGTGTGAGATGGCCCCTTCCCAGGTCTAGCAGGGTGTCCCCTTGGTGTTTTCCATTCCTTTCGCTGTCAGGTTAGTATCAGCAGTCAGTGCTGGAGAAACAGGATACTAGTCATCTTGCTCATGGGGGCCCTCGTGGGCATTTCACACAGTGAAACAGGGAATGCATTGTCAAAGCAAGCCAGCCTCCTAAGAGCACAGACCTCTCTCATGGTAGGGATGGTTACCTCTGCTGAAGAAAGTAAGGGAGCTTGGGATGAGGTTGCACCGTGGAACGCCATGGTGACAGGAAGCCTCAGAGCAAGCATGACTGCTGGTAATGGAGTGAATGTGGGTCCCTGGCGATGCCACCTGGTTGGAGAAGCCCACTTGGTGTAAGTGACAACCTTGCTCTGCTGTAGAACTCTTCTCCGTTGCAGTGAACTCCTGTTGCAGTAACCCTGAGCCCCTGCTTCCCACACCCAGCCCCCAAAAGCCTGGAACCCATTAGCAGGTGGTGCAGCCCAGTGGGAGAGTGCACGCATAGAATGGTCAAGGTCCCAGGTTCGGTAACCAGCACCCTCTAACCCCCCCCCCAAAAATATATAACATAGAATGGTCAAGGTCCCAGGTTCGGTAACCAGTACCCTCTAACCCCCCCAAATATATAACATAGAATGGTCAAGGTCCCGGGATCAGTAACGAGCACCCACTAATCCCCCCCAAATATATAACAGAATTGTCAAGGTCCCAGGATCGGTAACCAGCACCCACTAATCCCCCCCAAATATATAACATAGAATGGTCAAGGTCCCAGGATCGGCAACCAGCACCCTCTAACCCCCCCCAAAAAAAATATATATATATATGCCCTTCCATATATATATATGGAAGGGCATTGGACTTTTAGCTGCATCCGCTTTCTTTAACAAGGACCGATCTGGGCATCCCCCTGATTTACATCCACAGTTTTGCATTCTGTCCTGATGAAAATCTGAGCATTGGTCCTTCCTCTCTCAGGAACAGCTTCCCCCTATGCATCCTTTATTTTCCTAGATGAAACCTCCAGGGCTCCCATTTCACCGCCCCCCAGCTTTTTTTGGGAGGGCCCACTTCAGTTTATCAATATGCTTCAATTTGAACCCAGTACTTCAAATATCATAAAGTGAGTAGTAGTACTTCTGAAGTTTCCTAAGGATCCCGCCACTCCTGTGCCTTGGTTAGGAAGTGTGGGGGTTAGGGTTAGGGTTAGGGTTAGTGTTAGGGTTAGGGTTAGGAAGTGTCGGGGCTAACTCAGCCTTGAATTCTTGAGCTACCATTGGTAGGATATTTTTGGGGGGTTGTTTTTATTGTTTCTTTTTTTGGGGGTGGTTGTTTTTGTTTTTCTCTGTGTATCTTAGGAACCTGTTCTGGCACTCAGTCTGTAGACCGGGCTGGCCTCAAACTCACAGAGATCTGCCCGCCTCTACCTGCTGGGGTTAAGGCGAGCGCCACCACCATTTAGCCTTGTTTCTGGTTTTGAAGCCAAGGTCTTCCTCTGGCAATCGTCCTGACACAGCCCGTGCATGCTATGATTCCAAGTGAGCCACCACTCACAGCTCTCCCATTTCCCCTCTGATTTCCTCCCAGGGTATACATCAACATCTTGGGAGGCCAATACTCGGATCAGGCCGGCAACAGAATTCGAACTTGGAACTGGTCAAGCTCCATGCCTCCCTCGTCCTTTGTCTCATTTAAGCCAGTCTTTCTGGCTTTGAACCATTACATTGGAATCCGCATCCTAGAACAAGACAAGGTCTCCATTAATTTTCTAGCAATGGGCCAACAGGCAAGAATCAGTGTTGGGACTAAAGTAACGGTGAGTGCGCTAAAAAAAAAAAATGTTTAAATCATTTCAAGAAAAACTACTTTTTTTTGTTTTTTACGAGACAGGGTTTCTCTGTATTGTTTTGGAGGCTGTCGGTCCAGCCGGGCCTCGAACTCACAGAGATCCTCCTGCCTCTGCCTCCCGAGTGCTTGGATTAAAGGCGTGTGCCACCACCGCCCGGCATCAAGAGAAACTACTTTTGTTAATGATATTACTGATCAAATATATTTATGCCTAATCTGTCCGCTGAGAATTTTCAGAATTGACAGTGAAGGCTCTCTGTGTAATTGAAGCAGCCTTACATTTTCCTCTCTGTCAAAATTCCTCCAATTCCGACGTAAGTCCCCAGTAGCATGGGTCAGGTGTGACCTGCATTGTTTACCTTGGTAGTTTTGTGTTAGAGTTTGTGCTGCAAGGTTTCAGTTTGCTCTCTGCTAGGGCCGAAAGCTAGGCTGGGTCAGGAAACGTGAGTTCTGATCACGTTAAGAGGAAATTCAAGCCCTGGCTCCTCAGGAGACACTGCCAGCTTGCCGAGGTCCCTACCCGGTCATCATCTCCCACATTCTGAGCTGCCACGGACTCTCCCTGCCCTGCCCTGGCCGGGACCAGCTGCCTCTCTTGCATCATGGCTGCCTCTCCCACTGACAATTAGCTCCCAAAGGTCAGAACAGGCTCTCCCTGCTTCCTTTATCCTAGCGCCTTGCCCGGACTTGATCAGAGCACACCCTCCAGGGTGCAGGAGTGAAGAAAGACATCAAGCTACAGTCTGTAGTTTCAAGTCTCAGCACTGCCCCTTGGCTGTATGGGTGAGCTTTGGCTTCAGCTTCCCAACTATAATATAAGCAATGATTCCTGCCTTGTAGCTGCTGTGAGAAGTCTGGGGCAATGTAAAATACTGAGCACATGGTACCTGGCACTGAATATGCACTAAGCATCCAAAGCTGCCACATAGATGCAGAGAGAGATCCACAGTGTGCGAACTCATATTCACATTCATATGGTGTGTTCCCACGTGCACGGTGAGTTGGAACACACCTCTCAGACTCTGACAGGCCTCATTTAACCTGCCTCCTCCCACCTGCCCGTTCCCACTCCGGGACACTCAGCTTCCACTCCCTCCCTCTCTTTCCCAACAAGCTCCACGACCCAGAGGAGCTCCCAGCTCTGCGGTTCCTGAGCGAAGACGACCTGCTGCTGCTGGCCAGCTTAATAAAGATCCGGCGACTGTTCCACAGGCTGAAAGGGTGCGTGAATTTCCCCTCAAGTCAGGCTTGGGAAAAATTAAAGCAACCTTCCTACCTTTCTTCACTGTCTCTAAAACTACTTGCCCTCTGCCATAACTCCGGCATAAAGGAAAATATAATGGCAACAATTACAAAGCTAATAAAAGAAAAATTGTAAAGAAGTATCACCGGCCTTTCTTTTGTCTTGTGAAGGGTCTTTTAAGGAACATGCGATTTCAAAGAGTGACGCAAACGACCTGAAATATCATTATTTGGTCGTATACATCTAGAATACACTGTGAATCTCTGCTGGTGTATATTCTCAGTTGGAAATTTAACTCACTTCCTCAAGACCAGAGAACAAGAATGTGGTCGCCGGAACCTTTTCAAACAGGGAGGGTGTGGGGATCAGTCTATGGGTCCCTGAAAGGGAGTCCAGAAGAGGAGTAACTCTCAGGAAGCCAGAGTCACCACGCACAGCACCCTGGAAGACGCTGCAGCATGATCCTGCAGCCTAGGAAAGCGAACCCTGCCGTCCGTCCACCAGAATGTCTGCCTCCCGCCAAAGGGAATTATGGCTCCTGGCCCTCCACCTGGTCAGCATCGGGCTGAGGAGTCCCGTGGAATGCACAGAAATACGTGTTTCCCGTTTGCTTTGGCGAGCGAGGCGGGGCAATCCTGGACCCCCGGGGATGACAGGGCACAGCCCTCTGCTCCATCAGGGTTGATGAACAGAAGGCAGATAGTGAGGACCCCGTGTACTTACTGCTCCGTTGCGGCAGACACACACCATGACCAAGGCAGCTTATGAGAAGGCAGCGTTTAATCGAGGGCTCACTCACGGTCTCAGACAGTGGGATCGCCGTGGCAGGCAGGGAAGGGCAGGGCGTGGCGGGCGTGGCAGGCAAGCAGGCAGGCAGGCAGGCGTGGCAGGCATGGCAGGCAGGCAGGCAGGCAGGGTGCCGGAGGAGGGGGTGGCCGAGAACTGATCTGCAAGGTGGAGACGGAGAGGGAGCAGAGGGCTGGGCCCCGTATGCGTTAAGTGTTACAGCTAAGAGGGGAAGTTGTCAGGCAAAACCACAGAGTCACACCGCACACAAACCTCACACGGGAGGTTCACTGGGGAAGACACAGGAGGGTGGGTGGCTGCCTCTGCTCGGGGAGGCGCAGCGGGGAACTGGGCAGAAGACAGGCTTTATACAGGGTTGGGGGGGTGGACCCTTCCAGAGCCCTTTCCTTTGTGGCCTGGGATTGGAGGGATTGGAAAAGCTCCCCCCACCCCCACAGGAGGCTGTTCTGAGTCTTTCCCAATGGATCTCTTGTGTGAGGTTTGTGTGTGTGGTGTGCTTCATGGTTTTGCTTGACTCCCGACTGCCAGGATGCCCTCCCCTTCCCCCACCCCTGGCTCGCACATCCCTGGAGTGGGCATGAATAGCCAACAGTTTGGGCTTTTGAAACCTCAAACCCTACCCCCAGTGATATCTCCTCCAACAAGGCCACACCCCCTAATCCTTCCTGAACAGTTCACTAACTGAGACACGGGGTACACTCTCATTCACACCACCACAGACCCTAAAGACACACTAGGGACCCCAGGGCCCCAGAGCTGCTGAACACCCTGGGGTTTCTCAGCTCTCCAGGAGTGGGAGAGATTAGTTTCAGGTAACATTCCTAATCACCAAATTTGGCACTGTGTGGCAAAAGGGGAATTAAGACCACCTTTCCCTCACCCCACTGATAATCACAAGATCAGGCTGGTTTTCTACAATGGACTCTGTTACGACTTTGCTACAGTTGATCCCCAGCGAAGGGTACAGTTCTGGAGGTTTTAGAATCTTTTGAACACAGGGCCTACTGGACAGAGCTGTAGGGGTGAGGCTTGTGGGCTCCAGGCCGCCCTCCCAGTTCTCAGCCTCCTGGCTGATGCCAGGTGGGAAGCGCCAGCTCCAGGACACCACCATCACCATAAACTCTGCCATGACTTCCCCCGTATGACGGACTGTGTCTTCTCAAAGTATCCGACCTTCTTCCCGTAACTCACGGGTGAGATGCTTTAGTTACAGCCAGAAAAGGCTTAACTCAAGTGGATGCATGCTGTATCCCAGGGGAACTGCAGATGACAGCAGCCTAGCTCTTGCCCTTAATCCATTAACAATGCCCTCTGCCCCCAAATATCTGTCGTTGGCTTGCATTCCGGGAACTTTGTTAGGACTGAAGCTGTTTTGTCATTTTTTTATTTCTGTCTTGCGAGTTTCCACTGCTTGTCTTTGTAATAAAGTGACTCCTAGAGTCACATCTTTTTTGCCATTTAATGTTTTTAATTGTATGATTAGAACTATATAATTTCCACTATCATTTTTTTATTTCAAGTTTCTTCTCCCTGCCCTTTCCTTCCTCCAAACTTTTCCATCTGCCTCTCTACGCCGTCCTTCAAATCCGTGGCCTATTTTTTCAGTCATTGTTATTGCATGCATACATGTTCGTATGTATGCATTCCTAAATGCAACGTGTCCAGTCCATATAAAATTACTTGTATGTTATGTTTTCAAAGCTGACCATTTGGACTGGACAATCTTTTGCATAAAACCATTTACAATGTGCAACAGCACAATGTTTCAAAAGGTAACCACATATGCCACACTTACAGGTTACTAATCTCTAAAATGTCTCCAGAGGGGCTGGAGACACGGCTCCTCAGTTAAGAATGACGCTGAGTAGTCTTTTTGTACACTGTGAACATGTGTCACTTTGATTGGTTTAATAAAAAGCTGAACAGCCAATAGCAAGGCAGGGTTTCTGAGCAGAGAGAATGCTGGGAAACAGGAGGTGGAGGTGCCAGGAGATGCAGAGCAGCAGGATGGGCAGGAAGGAGATGAGGTAACAAAGCCACGTGACAGGAAGCACATTAGCAGGAATGGGTTAATTTACGCTATAAGGCCAGTTAGAAACAAGCCTAAGATGAGGCCGATTTCATGATTAATGAGTCTCCGTGTCATTTTCTGTGAGCTGGCAGCCCAAAGAAAAGCCCAACTACAGAGTGCAGTTATTCTTGCTAAGGACTTGGATTCAGTTCCCAGAACCCATCTCAGATGGCTCACAACCACCCATAACCCCAGCTCCAGCAGGTCCAACACTCTGTGGCTCAGTGGGCACCTTCACACATTTGGTACAAACAAACTCACACACACACACATACACACACACACACACACACATACACACACATACACACACATACACACACACACACACACACACATGTAAATAAAAATAATTAAAAATCTTCCTTAAAAATACCTTTTGAGCCGGGCGGTGGTGGCGCATGCCTTTAATCCCAGCACTCAGGAGGCAGAGGCAGGTGGATCTCTGTGAGTTCGAGGCTGGGCTGGACCAACAGCCTCCAAAACAATACAGAGAAACCCTGTCTCATAAAAACCAAAAAAAAAAAAAAAAACCCTTCTGGGAAATATACATTCAACAAGTTTTGCAATATGATTAGAAATACAAGATTTAATAAGGTGTGAAGGCAATGACTGATCAAATATTGATTCATCAGTTAAATTTTAAAACTTTATTTAATAATTTTTACCCAAGTATGCATTAGATATAAGCTAGACTCAAATCTTTGCTGAAGGCTGGCTTTCAAGAGGTCAGGAGCTGACGAGGAGACATGGAGTTGACAATTAGTTGACTTTTTTGTCTGAGAGAGCGAAACTTAGTTTTCTGGGGCTGTAGAAAAAGGGGAAATCACACACACATACATCTTCGACACATCAGGGTCTCTCATCTCTATTTTTCCCTTTTACATTTCTCCGATGCTTTCCTTTTATCTTCCCCTCTACATCTTTCCTGGTGTTTTCCTTCTAACATCTTTTCCCTTTCAGGCTGTATACCCCAGCAAAATCTTTCAAGCAATATAAAAATTACAATGCGGTTACATTCTATTTTTTTACGTTCTATTTTTAAGTAATTACAATAAATACAAGTAATAAAACCAGCGTGTTTCTCATTTCCCTTACATGATTAAACATTTCACGTATTATAGGTAAAAAGCAAATTATTCTCAAGGACCCACATACATTCATGTCCAAGCAACTTGCTATAGATTAACAAAGTGTAAGCAAGCAGGGTGATTTTCTTCGTCGGTTCTTTTACTGGCAGGCTGTATTTTGTAGTTACAAAGAAAACATCAATCATCTTCTTGTTTATCTCAAAAAATAATTTTATAAAAAATCTTGAAAGAATGACAAATCTAAATTTTTATATATGAAAAACAATCAGTCATCCCTACTTATCTCCTCATGGTGCATACCCAGTCATCAACAGTTTTTTATATCAGGAAGCTGAGGGGAGAAATGAGTATAAGGAATTAAACATTGGCTTTCATCACCTCTTTAGCAAGAAAGGCCTGTCAGCTAGTGCTGTAGAATACTGTTTTAAGGTGTATCACTTTTCTTTACACTGTGGAACACTTGCTTAACAATGTAAAGATGTCTTGCTTTTATTTATGCTGCATTTGTCTAACCCTGTGGAGCTGTGATTCTTTGCCTGTCTAAAGCACTCAATGGCTTAATAAAGAGCTGAATGGCAGGAGAAAGGCTGGGCAGGGCTGGCAGGCAGAGAGGATGGATAAGAGGAGAAGTCTGGGAAGAGAGGAAAAGGAGCGAGGCAGAACGAGAGGAAGGGGACGCTCGGGGCCAGCCACACAGCCAGCCACTGAGAAAGAGTGAAAGCAAGTTATACAGAAGTAAGAGAAAGGAAAAGCCCAGAGGCAAAAGGTAGTCAGAATAATTCAAGTTTAGAGAAGCTGGTAAGAAATAAGCCAAGCTAAGGCTGGCATTTATACGTAATAGTAAGTATCCATGCGCGTGTTTGCTTGGGAGTCAGATGGCAGGACGCCCAAAAGAGCAAAAGAGTAAAGAGTAAAAAACCATAAGCAACAGCTACAACAACTCGTAATATCTGGCTGCCTTTGCTCCTGTGCCTAGACTCAACAGGTCCTGTGCCAACCACTAAAAGCGTGCCTTTCTAAACTCTAAATTGCTCCCCAAGTTTTTTTTTTACGTCAAAGCCGTTAACAAAAGCATCTTCACCTAACATTACTAACAGTCTACATCCCTAAATTCTAAGGATGGTGGTTGACTCATTAATTTGCTCCAGCAGCAATGCTTGGAAAAGTCCATCGCTTCTGTAAGTTCCAGTGACACTGCCCAGTGAGGAGCTAGAAGCCCCCTGAGAGTTTTCACACAGCTCATAGATTATGAGACCACGAGAGCAATAAGTAGAGCTATGCTCAATAACAGCATGAGGTCCTCTGGGTATGTGGCCCTCAGGGCTCTGCACCCCAAGGCTGACGGTCAGGCCATGTTCCCCAAGCGTGACAGCTGCTTGCTGTTCCTCTTGCACGGCCCCTGGCACATCTTAATCGATGCTAAGTACCGTATCTTTGCCTGAAGCATCTTGCTTCTCATCGCTTATTGAACTTCTAGTTTCTACACAGTGAAGCACAAACGGTAACCTGAGCTAGTTTGACCGGTGCAGTGTTGAGAACAGAGCACGACAAAGCCCTTGCTAGATACTGTGCTATACGCTATGAAAAACACTTAGAAGGAGTCAAGCCCATAGCAGATACTGGATGAGGTCTCAGGCTGAAACTAGCAGAATAATGAGACATGTTTTATCAAGTTGTTGAAGGACCACATGTTATTTTAAAATACCTTTAATAAACCATTTCATGTTATGCTGCTTCTTTAAAAGTCCATTAAAAATGGTAATTTTTGAGAGGAAAATATCTACAGATGGTCCCAGCTTATGGTGGTCCTTTTGAAGATTTTTTTCAGCTTTGAACTTTGGAATCTAGTTGCAGAGAGGGAGGAGTGATGAGCAAAAGGATCAAGACCAGGCTGGAGAAACCTCAGAAACAGCTGACCTGAACAAGGGGGAGCTCATGGACCCCAGAATGACAGCTTGGAAACCAGCATAGGACTGATCCAGACCCCCTGAGTGCGGATATCATTTTGGAGGTCTGGTTAATCTATGGGTCCTCTGGTAGTGGATCAGTATTTATCCCTAGTACACGAATGGATTTTGGGAGCCCATTCCCCATAGAGGGATACTGTCTCAGCCTACATACACACGGGAGGGCCTAGACCCTGACCCAAAGGATATGACAGACTTTGAAGATCCCCCATGGAAGGCTTCACCTTCCCTGGGGAGCAGAAAGGGGATGGGATAGGGGTCTGGTGGGGGATAGGAGAGGAGGGGAGGGAGAGGGAACTGGGCTTGACATGTTAAAACAAGTTTGATTCTAATTTAAATTTTAAAAAAGGGAAAAAAGATTTTTCAGCTTTATGGCATCTCGAAAGCAATACACCGTCTGTAGAAAGTATACTTAGAGATTTGGATTTAATCTTCTCCTTGGCTAACAGTAAGCAGTATAGGATTCTCTCAAGACGTTAGGCAGTGTCGGCAAGCCGGAGCTGAGTCAAATCCGGTCGCGAACTGTCTGTGCTCCGGGGTACACTGTTGGCATTTTGTAGTGCATCTTTGCATTCAGCCACATCCACAAAATGTGAACCCACGTGAGCACACAAGCTGTTTGACACTTCATTACGCAATTAGCTTTATGTTAGATTACTTTGACTAAAGCAAGTGTACTGGGCACTTTTAAGGCATGCTGGGCTGAGCTCGGAATACTGAAAGCATTTTCAACTTGACGTATTTCTTTCTTGAGACAGGGTCTTACTGTGTAGCCCTGACTGGCCTTGAGCTCAGGATTCTCCTGCTTCAGTTTCCCAGGTATTGTGTGTACCACCATGTCTGACTTATATTAATATAGTTCAACTGGGACAGATGGTGGTGGCGCATGCCTTTAATCCCGGCACTCAGGAGACAGAAGCAAGACGATCTCGGTGAGTTCAAGGCCAGCCTGGTCTACAGAGCGAGTTCCAGGACAACCAAGACTACACAGAGAAACCCTGTCTCCAGAAAAAAAAAAAAAAAAAGATGAAAGAATTTTGAAAGATAGAAAATAAACAGATTTTCCCTCCAAAAAGAAAGAAAGAAAGAAAACAAATTAAAGTCTAGCATAGAGTCCAACTAAGTGCTAGTGAACCGGACAGCAATAACTTTCTATCTCCTTAGCATATGGTGCGATGACTTCACACACATTAGGCAAACCCTATACCACCGAGCTATACCCAGGCCCTTGGGGTCTCACTGTGTAGCTCAGGCTGGCCTTGGGCCAACAGTCATCCTGGGTCAGCCTCCCCAGCACTAGGATTTCAGGCATGCACACCCACACCCAGCTGGAAAACAACAAACATCTTGTGAAATTGATAGGATTTTCATTTTCACTGATGAATTTACTACCACTCAATTAAAAGTGCATGGATAAACTGGAAAGCAAAAGCATCTAGGGTTTCTTTTTAATACGTGTATTTAGATAAAATGGGCAAGATTTGGAATAACAATCATGTATACCGGAAGAAAAGCTAACCTTCTACGTCTGTTTTAAGACAGGGATGCACGGCGTTTTCCCCAGTTACGTTAGAAAGTATACTAGGGCAACAGAAAGTGCATTTTACTTTAAGCCAAGTAACTGCACCCTGGTCACTCATTGTGCTACAAGTTAGTGAACATATTTTTCTTAACTATGCATATGCATACCTGTCTGTGTGTGACTATGTGCATATGACTGCAGGTGCCTGGAGAGGCCAGAAGGCATCCAGTTCTCTGGAATGGCATTTGCAGGCCATTGAGAGTTGCCAGATGTGGGTGATGAGAAACTACTCCAGAGTTGTATGTGTTCTTCTTAACCACAAAATCATCTCTCTAGTCCCATCATAGATACATGTAAGCTCTGCCTTATATCAGAAGAGACACAAAACACCTTTTAGCGACATATTCAACACATAAAAAAGTAAAGTGAACATAAAATAAAAACAGGTGAATATAAAGAGGGCATTAATAAGAAGATAATGTGGGTATGACACCTTACAAATGCATCTGGTAAGGATTGATATCTCTGATAAAGCAGGGACAAACAATCTGTAATGAAAATATAGCCAAGTGATTAGACCTCCTTAAGTTAGGTTTCCGTAGGGCCAGCATCTCTGTCTGTATTCCCCCTACAGCAGACCAAAGCCCAGGAATTACTTGGTTGGTCTGTGAGGTCACGGAGTTTAGAAATGTGGCTGCGGAGGAAGCGCAGTAGGCTGAATTCTTGCCTCGCATGCACAGAAGCCCGTGGCTTGACCCTCAGCATCACGTAAAACCGGGCCCGTCCTCCCAGCACGTGGGGAACGGAGGCGAGAGGATCAGAGTTCAAGGCAGGAGGCCAGTCTGGGCTTCAGCAGACATGCCTCAGAAAAAAGAAACCACAAAGGGGGTAGGAAGTTAATGGAATTATGGCATTTCAGGGTGGGGCTTGTAGGCGGTAACTAGGGTCAGAACCCTTGGCCTGGCAAAAGTAAGGATGCTGAGCAGGGCATTGGTGGCACACTCCTTTAATCCCAGCACTCGGGAGGCAGAGGCAGGAGGATCTCAGTGAGTTCGAAGCCAGCCTGGTCTACAGAGGGAGTTCCAGGACAGCCAGGTCTACACAGACAAAACCAAAACTGTCTCAGAAAAACCAATAGTGGTGATGACACATACTCTCTATCTCCTGCCAAGGGCTAGTGTGTGCTGTCTCGGGATGCTGCTGGCAGGAAGGCTCTCACCAGGCGTGGCTCCTCAACTTCGGACCAGAAGTTTGGGACAAAATGAAACTTCATCCCTTAGCAACGGAGATGAGTACAGAACGGAGTGGCAAGTGGAAAGCCAGTGATGGGATTGCACGTGCGCAGCAGGCGTGGTGGCTGCTAAGTGTACGCATCACGCCTGGAGGCTAAAGCCAGCACCAGATAATGCATAAAGAAGTCAAGGGAGGAAGATGCTGCCTGCCTGTCTGTCTGTCTGCCTGTCTGTCTGTCTGCCCGTCTGTCTGTCTGTCTGTCCCCCACTTCTCACATACTTGCTCCACAGAACTGTGACTTGAAGACAGAGCAACCTCATCCTAACTAAAGGATGACACCTCGCTGTAACGTATAGTCGTCCCCTCCAGCCGCTTGGGTCCCGCTGCTGTCTCAGCCCCCAAATAACACGCAGGACACTATATTAATTATGAAGCTGTTGGCCGTTTGCTATGATTTCTTAACGGCTAGCTCCGACTTAATTGTTAACCCATAATTGCTAATCTGAGTATTTCTCTTACTGGAGAAAGGCGTCCGGACCTCTTAGTCCTCTGGCTTCCTACATCATGACTGACTGTGCCTCTCTTTCCCAGAATCCTCCTTGACTCCTAGTCCCACCTATCCTGCTTCCCTATTGGCCAACAGTGCTTTATTTACATATACACAGAAGAACTCCCCATCACCTCACTGCGTCATTTTAAGCATGTCCTTAAAGAACAGCAAAGAGACAATACACTAAAACGAAATCACTTCCTGTTCTATTGCTCATTCGAGAACATTCCCGCACCTGACAGATTCTGGAGAAGCAAATCAAGTGAGATCTGCACAGAGATACACACAGCCATGGAGCTTTAAAAAAAAAAAATCAGTGTATCTGCCCCTCCATGCTGGGAGTACCAGCTCCAAATAACCCAAAATCTACCTCAGAGCCTAGGCCCGGCCTGTCAGTGCTGTTCTATCTACACATGTGCCCACCTTACCAGGTTTCATGTTAATCATTTTCCGCCTCTGTTAAAAAATGTCAGTCAGAAGTATGGCAAGCATGGTGATCATGTAGCCCGAGTGTGTTGATTCCAGGCTGGAGTTCTCTCCACTCATGTTATCTATCTGTTTAACATTGGCTGTGTCTATTTTGTGCCAACTACTAGCACACCCAGCTGGAAATCTTACTTCTTTGTCCTTAGGGAAAAGGAGATATAAAAGGAGATGGTGCCTAATAGTGAGGACAGCGTAAAGGAAGACAAATGTTCAAGGATCAAAACGTCTGTCTCAGCCCAGAGGAAAGAGAACACAGAGGCCAACAAATCAACTAATTGATTTCAGAATAACATAGAATGTCTTCCCTGAAATGACAGTTTACCCTTGAGTGTGTTGACTGGATTTGGGAGACATAGGTGATTCAAATGATGACCACAAAGTCACATGCCCAGAAGATGAGTAAATGAATACTTGCTCATATCATCAAGTCCTCAAAAGGGGGCTGGAGACCAACTGTAACCAACGGCTACCTGGTCCCCAGGAAGATGCGAGGAAAGAAATAGCTCACAGGTTCCTTGGAGTCAGAAAAGGGTGGCTTGGCTCCAACTGGATTCAACCTAAAAAGAACGGGTGATCTTTTAGCGCCCAAGTAACAAGGAGGCAGAGTCAGAAAGTGCACCCAGGGGCCTCTGACCCCCATTGTTGTTTTTTTTAATCCAGAGCACAGGGACAGCGGACCCACATCGTTGTGTAGACTGCCCTTGGGCGTGTCTCCATTCTCTGTAGCTAGCTGTGCTCTAGCTGTGTGGCTATGGCCATGTGACCCAGCCTGGGTTCTTTCAGATGTAAAGTGAAAGAGGTAAGATCACTTTCTCAGGTTTTTAATATCGTACTCTGCTCAAACTGCTGTGAGGAACTACCACAGGCCCAGGCACAAAGCAGCAAGCATTCCTTGCCCGTCTGCACTCTGAAGTCTGAGGTCAGAGCTCCCGCAGGGTCAGGCTCAGGGAAGGACCCTCTTCCAGGATGTAGACTGTCAGCCTGCCATATGCTTTCCTGCAGTGGACACAGCTTGAGACCTTGGTAGTTTCCGATAGAGGCAGCAAATGCCTGGGTTAGTGGTGGACACCTGTGACTCGGAAAGTGAAGCAGAAAGGTGGCCACAAGTTCAAGACTAGCCTAGGCAGCACACTGAGTTCCAGGCCCTCTCAAATAAATAAAGACACTGGACCTGTTCACAAAGGTCTCTCATGATCAATCATCTCCCATAGACCCCATTCTCAAAACACCTTCACCCTTTAATAGCCCTCCCACACACCCCCTGTAACAGCCCTCCCACACACCCCCTGTAACAGCCCTCCCACACACCCCCTGTAACAGCCCTCCCACACACCCCCTGTAACAGCTCTCCCACACACACACCCCGCCCCAGCCCTTAGCACAACTGACTCCATTCAAGCCACAAAACTCAGCGCGTAGACAGTGACAAGGCCTGGGATGCCTTGGGACTTTACAGATGGTTGTGAACCACCTTGTTGGAAATGAACTTGAGTCTTTTGCATCAGGGTTAGATGAGTCATCTATGGCCCAAGCCTAATCTAATATCTTTAAAACAATCTCAAACCTCTAGATTTTATGGGCTACTAAAAGATACAATGTAGCAGCACTTTCTAATACTGTTTAGGCATTGAGGAAGGTAAACCTGTCAGTTTCCTACAGACTTGCTCTTAGCAACTTAAGAATGCTGAACAAAGAACCTGCAATTGTTTTTTATTCTCTCTTAAGAGTTACTAGGACACAGAGCACAGTCCAACAGATGGCCCTAGGGAGTGTCAGTAGCAACTTGCCTGGAGGCTCCAATCTTTCTTAACCAAGTACTTAAGTGATGGATGACTCCAACAAGCTCTAGAGAACCCTCAGCTGGATAGAAAACCAGCTGAGTGTTTGATTTGAGCAGCTGATAGCCAGGAGCCATGGGCACAGAAATATTATCTCATCTAGGAATGTGGCAGAGTCGAAAAAGAGGCTAGGCTAGGCAAGGTGGCACATGTCTTTAGTCCAACACTTGGAAGGCAGAGAGGTCTGAGTAGTTCGGGGGCCTGCCATGAGATATAAAAGAAGGCTGCCTCAAAAAAAAAAAAAAAAAAAAAAAAAAAAAGGTAATGGAGTAGCTGACCAAAAACAAACAAAGGAGTGAATATCCAGTAAGAAATAAACAGGAAATGTAGGAACGTAGGGCATGAGGGTAAATGAGGCCATTGATATTGACAGCAACGACCAATGATTGCCGATTCCTATTAAGTTGTTGACGGTGTTTTTCCCTTTTGACTTTGGTGACTCGAGATTGTTAATTTCTTGTGTTTCCTTAGATGTAGTTAACCTCATTAGGTTGAGATTGGAGTTTAGTTTCTAGCATCTTCTATAGGGCTGGATTGGTAGACAGACATTGCTTAAATTTAGTCTTATCATGGAGTGCTTTTTCTCCATCCATGGTGAGTCCCCTGGGCACACTGGTCCGGGCTGGCATTTGAGCTGAGTCTCCATTGAGAAGGGTCTCCTCCTCCATCCTGAACTCCCGGCAGCTCCAGGGCATCCCTCCCCTCACTGTCCTTCTCCTGAAGGCCCTCTGCTCTTGCTTCGCTCACACTCACCGTGTTTTCTCAGTGCCCTGCTGGTCTCCCTCCGCAGATATCCCTGCCTACATTCAGTCTACTCCTCTCTGCTCTGGAACCTTCCAGATACCTCTGGTGTTCTCCTATCTACAACAAAGACCTTCCCTTTAGCTACACCACGAAACAGTCATGTTGTCAGTTTATACACTTTTAAGACGGACACATGCAAAAAGATTGTATTCTTTTATCCAGGAAGCTCTTTAACAGGAACCCACAGGAAACGGTATACAGCAGTCAAAATATTAATTGGAGTAACTTTTATTCTGAAGAAACAACCTTGTCATGCTGTTTATCTAAGTTGCTATTTTACCAAATTACTTAAGTGTTCCTGAAAAAGCAGGCAATTTTCACTGTTTTTCTTCTGGGCTAAATCATGTTATTCAGTGTGTAGCTCAGACTGATTATGAACATTATCTTCAAGCTCTTTAAGAAATGCTAATTCCGCTAGGCAGTGGTGGTGCACGCCTTTAAACCCAGCACTCAGGAGGCAGAGGCAGGTGGATCTCTGTGAGTTTGAGGCCAGGCTGGACCGACAGCCTCAAAAACAATACAGAAAAACCCTGTCTCAAAAAGCCAATAAATAAATAAATAAATAAATAAATAAATAAATAAATAAAAGAAATGCAAATTCCTGGGCTCATTTCCGAGCAGAGGAATCGGCATCCGGCCTGGTCTCGATTAGGCAGAAACTGAAAGGGCAGTTTGGGGAGCACACTGCAGTTAACCCGCTGCTCACTCGGCTCATGCTTGATAGAGCAGAGCAGAAACCCAACCTGCTAGCTTTGGGAGAGAATGTACAGCTTGTGGTCTTCACTAAATCTGAAACTGGTTACGTTGTGTTCAAGCTGGGTCTGGTTAACCTGTAATCTTTTTGAAAGAGGAGGGAGAGCCTGGGAAAGTAAGTATTGGCTTAACTAAAACAAAGTGACCTTTATTTTCTTCTAAATTGACTTGCTGTTTGAGACAAAAAAGGGGGTGTTTTCTCCTCCTTAGATTTGGAGATGTTACAATGTAAATTTCTCAGGAAAACTGGAAGACGGAGGAAAAGATGGACAATGTATGCTATTTCCTTTATGCCCCAGCCTAGAATAAATCACAGAGCTTCAGAACGGTGCTTGTAAATTATAAGGCTTAAGAAAAGCAGTTTTAAGGTCTAACAGTGGTAAGACAATGTCAGTCGGAGACGGAGGACAAAAATCGGCTGGCTTAAGAAGCCATCAGAGGCCAGTTGGTGGTGGCCGGCAAACGCCTTTATTCCCGACACTTGGGAGGAAGAGGCAGATGAATCTGAGGAGTTTGAGGCCGAGTTTGAGGCCATCGTAGTCTACAAAGTGAGTTCCAGGACAACCAGGGTTACACAGAGAAACACTGCTTCGAAAAACAAAACAAAAAAGCCATTAGAAATACATGACAACTTTTAACATAAAATATATTCATACATAATCACACAAAGCAGGGTTCCTTTCAGGTTGGCTTATTTATTTTCACAATGCCACAAAGAAGTCCCAAATGTTTACAATTCTTTACTTGCTTTTTTTTTAAAGAAAATCCCTAGAATATCAAATGTTTAAAAAAAACCTTTTAACTGAATTATTTTAAGTTATGACAATGATAGAATGTGTCAGTCAATCAAAATTCCAAACTAATAACCTTTAGAGAAAGGACGCACCATCACGGGACCTCATCACATTTCACAGGTGTTCAGGCTGAGCAACTGTCTCTAACGCTAGTGCCATAACCAGCTACTCACATTCAGAAAGCAGGCGTTCCTGTAACCTCACACGCTGAGGCCTAAAGCCATGTTTACCAACCTTTTCATGAACACAAAGACCTTCCACAATGGCAACTGAACTGAAAACTCCAGGAAAATTAGCTAGCCTTTGACAAGTCCACAGTCCTCTGATTTATAGAGCACAGACATCTTGTAACTATACAGCTATACCAATTTATAAGCAACTAATAAATTTTAAATTGTTAGTAATAAAGTTATAGTTTACTTTCTCCTTTACCTTATAATTTTTATATTCATGCATCTCATTTATCTGTTTAGTAGAATATTAATTTCTGGATTTAAATATGAATAAGCATAAAACAGATGAGTGTGGATAAAACAGCTGAATTTTACTAGATGTCTAAGACAGTTAAAGCTATTAACTAGGAGACAAAATCAATCTAAATCAATCTAAGGCAAACATGGAGAAAGTTGGATTTGACTTTAGGTTCTTCATAGTTTGACCTGTCAAGTACACATGAACATCCATGGCCAAATTCTGAATGTCTATGTGCCAAAAACTGTGTCACAAATGGAATGCCATTACTTGAAGAAAGGTCCCTCTAATGCGAAACTTTACAAGATGTGGAGTCTGGAGTGATAAGCAATCACATTAACAAAGTTTTAAGACCTAGTCAAAATATATATATATATGTATGTATATTTACACATAAATAATAACCTCTAAGGAACTTGAGTGTAAATGACAACACCTATCACCAGAAGATCCCGGGCTAGCCCTGCCGCCGCACTAACCAAAAGGTCACATCGCATCACTTAGTTCATCACTAGACTATCTTCTGTTACCTGAGGACCACAGTAGATCCCACTTTAAGCTGTCATACTAAGAGGCATGGCCCGAATGTACTCAAGGTATGTGCAGTAGTCAAGCTGCTCTTAACATCTAAGAGTTGGGTGGCACCACACCCTTCCCTTAAGCTCTTTAACTTTCACCCACAAATCCAGGGTTACAACTGGCTCTTCCACGTAATCCCTGTCTGTTACGATGGCTGCTGTGTAACTGTTATTCAACATTATGTTTCTAGTTCTGCCAAATCATTCTTATTATCTTTATCAACTCTAGGTTTCTTTTTAGAACTCTGGACCAATATGAACACATTAACAATATTTTTAATTTTGTCTTCCAAATACAATAGAATTCTGATATAGGATGGTAAGATAATTCAATTACTAGACGAATGATCTCCGTTTATATAATACATACTTTATAAAGAGGTTTCACTGAATTTTTCTTTAGTGAGGTGAGTTTCAACTGTTTTAAAAACAGTTACTGTTCTAAACAGTAAGTTAGCTCATCGCTTGTGTGTGAATGTAAAGTATGCCCTTTATGAGAGTATCTGAAGTCAAAAACAAAACATGAGGCAGATGTTACTAAAAATAAAGATAACAGGTACACTGAGCAATAAACTTTCACCTGCTCACTTTTCTTATTATTTAGTATAAAGACCCATTAATCGATTCATTAGATTGGTCAAGGCAAGACATTTGAACTACACAATAGGATTCTAAAAGCAGTTGTTCTTGTTCCTGATAATCAATCAATCAATCTCCCTCTGTCTCTGTCTCACACACACACACGCACACGTGCGCACGCGCGCATACACACACGCACACACACACACTCACACAGTAGAGTACTTTGGATATTGGATTTCCCCCCATAATCCTGTATAATTTATTGTTCACAATCTGCAGTGTTCTGAAAACTATATATTAAGCATAACCAAATTAGAGCTATCTGATAAACTTTTATAAATTATTTGGGAACTTCAGGATTTTCCCCAAGAAAACTAAGGTTAAACTGTAAAAAAAAAAAAAAATGAAAATTCATATAAAAACGCAAGCTTAACACACATCTTGAAAAAAACTCAAGTTGTAATTCAATTCTGTACTTTCTCAAACATGACCAAGAAAAGAGTTACAAGTAGTAATGCCACGTCAAGAAGAAACTATTAACAGTGGGTTCGGGGAAGCTACACAGTATCATTTCGTTGCACTCCATGTATGTGCAGAATTCAGCATGTGCCAGCAATGGGAAAACTATCTTGCACTGAGGTTTTCCAAGAGGTACAACGAGCCTGCCAAGAAACATCTGGTCTGTACTAACAGCTTGCTGTCTTCAGTACAGGCCTTCATAATGTCAGTCACGCTGCTCTTGCAAAATCCCTTAGTGTCTGAAACAAAGAGAAAGAAAAGATAGTGTATTTTAGTAGTCACTCCTATACCCACTCTTGGGAAGCTAACCCACTCATCAGAAAGCAACAGAGATTGATACTACTACGCAGCAACAGCTAACCAAGTCTCTTCACATTTACACAAGTGCTCATAAATTTTCTATCTTAAGTATGTTAAAAATAAAAATTAGTTAAAAAAGTAACTAATTATTTGAAAGAGAAGCTATGTAGCTACAAACTACAATAAACCACAGCAATTCTGGCTACTAGGAGTTCAGGGTTTGAAAGACACACCCATCTGTTTCACCTTAAGTGGGAAGTTGAAGTGATAATATAAGTAGCATCTACTAGCGTTTGTGGTAAAAATTAATGGACACCTAGGAAAAGTTACTGTGCTTGTTAAACTACTCACAAAACAGTTTTCAGTGCCACAGGTAGGGCTATGACCGATGGTGTGGGATTGAATCCATATGCACATTGAGTTTCATCTCATTGTCAAGAATTTGAACAAGTTGTTGCATGGACGGAAGATGACCAGATTCCAGCTTAGACCATACCGGCACATCTAGAGAAACAAACAGTCAGCACCCCCACCTCAAAACACATTGACCATGTAGATACTGACCCCATAAACATTTACTGAGTCTCACACACAATTAGGGGTACGGAGGTGTACTCTTCTTCCTCTTAGGGAGTTGCCATTGCAGCAAAGGAAGCACTGGGCATTACAAAAGTCAGCACAAAATTTTATTTCTTTACTAAGATTAAACCAGAGTGCTACAGTGCTATGGAGTGCAAACAGCAGCGTCTCTTGCTGACTGGCCAGGAAAGCACATCGGTTAAACTACACCTCAGATAAAGACAAGTCCTCACACTAGAGTACAGGAAAGCACATCGGTTAAACTACACCTCAGATAAAGACAAGTCCTCACACTAAGTACAGGAAAGCACATCGGTTAAACTACACCTCAGATAAAGACAAGTCCTTACACTAGAGTACAGGCTCGTGGACCTGCACAGGCTACATCAGGAAGTGTTGCAACTGAGACTGAGAGGCACAGAAATTTAGATTGGGGTATTTTTGCCTAGGGAAGAGCATTTGTCACAGACATTCAACTCACACAGCAAGTTGAAGTCAGCCATGGGAAAACATTTTAAAGCTATGCATAACTTTGGAAATCAGTATGTCAGTTTCTCGGAAAATTGGGAATCAATTTACCTCAAGACCCAGCAATACCATTCTTGGATGCACATTCATACAACAAGGACATTTGTTCAATTATGTTCATAGCAACATTATTTTTAATAGCCAAAACCTGGAAACAACCTAGATTGATGGAAACAACCTAGATTGATGGAAACAGCGAAGAATGGATAAAGAAAATGTGGTACATTTATACAATGGAGTGTTACTTAGTGATTTAAAAAAATCTTGAAATTTGCAGGTAAATGGATAGAAGAACTAGAAGAAACCACCCTGAGTAAGGTAACGCAGATGCAGAAGGACAAACATGGTATGTACTCACTCATAAGTGGGCATTAGACGTAGAGCACAGGATAAGCAGACTACCATCTACAGCCCCAGAGAAGCTAGGTAACAAGGAGGACCCTAAGAGGGACACACATGGAGGGCCCCAGGAAGGGGAAACAGTTAAGATCTCCTGGGTAAACTGGGAGGGGGGTAGAGGAAGGGACTGGGAGAAGGGAACATGGGGCAGGGATGGCGGAGTTGGTGGAGGGACAGAGGGGACAGCAATGAAAGAGATACCTTGATAAGGGAGCCATTATGGGTTAGGGAGAACCCTGGTGCTAGAGACACTCCCATGAATCCACAGGGACGACCTGAGCTAAGACTCCTAGCAATAATGGAGAGGGGGCCTGATCTGGCTTTCCCCTAAAATTTAACTGTCATCACAGAACCTACATCCAGCAACTGAGGGAAGCATGTGCAGTGATCCACCGCCAAGCACTGGGATGAGCTGTTGAAGCGAGGGAGGAGGGATCACATGAACATGGGTGGGGGAGGTCATGATGGGGAAAATCACAGAGACGGCAGACCCAAGCTAGTGAGAGCTCATGGACTGACAGCCAGGGAACTAGACCCTCTGAATGTGGGTGACAGTTATTCGGCTTTATCTGTTTGGGGGGGGCTGGCAGAAGGACCAGGACCTATCCTGGTGCATGAAGTGGCTTTTTGGAGCCCACCCCCTGTGGTGGGTCACCTTTCTCAGTCTTGATGGGGGTGGGGGGTCCTAGGTCCTGCCTCAACTTGGTATATCAGACTTTGTTGACTCCCCAAGGGAAGCCTTTCCCCTCTGAAGAGTGGATGGGGGAAAATGGGAGGAAGGAGAGGGAAGGGGAACTGGGACTGGTATCTAAAAATGGAAAAAATATTTAGTGAGTTCAGAACAGCCAGGGCTGTCACACAGAGAAAACACTGTCTTTTTTTTTTTTTTTTTTTTTTTTTTCGAGACAGGGTTTCTATGTATTGCTTTGGAGCCTGTCCTGGAACTTGCTCTGTAGACCAGGCTGGCCTCAAACTCAGAGATCCACCTGCCTCTGCCTCCCAAGTGCTGGGATTAAAGGCATGCACCACCAACGCCCGGCGAGAAACACTGTCTTAAAGAACAAAATGAACAAAAAGGTAAAATCACTGTTGAAGGTATATTCGCCAATCTACTGCTCAGAAAACAAGAGCCATGTGACAGGTAACGCAGATTGGGGAGCCAGCAGGGACTATTAACAGAAGTAGATTTGTAGCAATGTAGGAGACAGAACAGAAGTTCTGGTGATCCCTTAACTATGGAGTGGAGGGTAACAGAAGGCTACCCTAGGGTTCTGGGCAAAGCAGGAGAACAAATGATGGCACGATTAAATGAGCAAAGACCCAAGAGGAAAATCAAAGCAGCACATGGAACCAGAGCAAGTAGCTAGGAGCTTATTTTGAAGTAGGCTATGATAAAGATTCCCAAGCAAAGCACTCAAAACAGGTCTCCAGTACCCTACGGTTATGCGCTCAGGAATCATCATCCAGGTTTTACTTGAAAGCTACGGAGCAGAGTATTAATCAGACAGTAAACACACAGGAGCCAAATCATCTAGAAGGTCTAGAACCTCAAGTAGCAATTAAAATTCTTCTTCTGAACCTCCAATTTCTATAATATAAACTCTTATATGAACATTAAAGACGTCTCCATGGAAAATAAAAAGCCTGCTTGTTATTAAGTATGTAATTTATCACAAATGCACACTACTCAGAACCTACCATTTAACGTTATCTCAAATGCACCTGTTGACATACACTGGTTCTCAATCATGTTGCTCAAGAAGAAAACCATCATACATGCATAAACCTAGAAGTCAAACAGCACAAAACAAAAGACACATTCATTTTTAATTCAGTTTCAACTTTAATTTGATAGTACTTTCTTTTAATATAATTTAAGTGTCCATATAAAATGTCATCTCACAAATCACCTAAACACCAGGAAAAATTCACAGCTCTTCACATCTTAAAGAACCTACATACAGCATTCTTATTACCTGTCGGATTTCTGAAACTCCTCAACAGCTGAAGTTAAATACCAACTTTACAGTGTAAAATGCCTTCACAAGAGAATGGTGATGCAGCCACCAACTTTATGTATATTACATACAACCTACTTAAGTTTTTTAAAAAATCATGTTAGAACCATCTGTAGGCTTAGACTGCTCTAGCATATAGAAACACATGCATTCACCCTTCAAAGGTAAATCTACCCTCTTCAAAAAGAGTACAACTGCTTTAATTTAGTAAAATTACATAGGACAAAAAGTTGGATATGGTGAAGCAATAAATTCATAATACATTGTTTCAAAAAGTAAATGTCCAAAGAGAAAGAAAGAGCTTGCCTGTCTATTCTATTTGGGCAAGGAGGAGTTTGATGTCACAGCTTTTTATAGGAACACAGAAGGCACTGTCACACACTGTATCTACTCTAGGCTCTCCCACAATGAACCAAGAATGGCACTATACCACGTGCTACACGTCAGTGAGCACAGCACACAACGCATCAGCACTCAACTGCAAACCCCGGTCTGGCCAACAACGGGACAGAGACGTATTTCTCCTAGCCACCTAAGGATATTCATGTTAACAAATGCCTGTTCTAGAAGAACCACCAGGCAGGAGTCCTGTTAAAGGCACCGAGTCTAGAACTGAGGGCAGAGCTGGGACACTCCCCAGAGAACCCGCTTCATAAGGAGCATCTAAAATACTCCCATTCAATGATGGCAAATGACTCAGGAAAAAAAGATTTTAAGTAAAAAGATACAAGTAAGACTAATGGGTGAAAGTTGAGAGGCTGCAGCCATGCAGTAATAAGCCTGCGCACCTGACTGAGTAACTAAGAAAAGCCCAACCCTGGGAACGACATAACTTCTGTCTTCTCCTCTCCCCATGCTAGCATGCTCTGTGGCGTCCATCTCTACCACATGGCTGCACACCCACCACAGGTCTGAATGCTGTATCAGCTTAAATGCTGTGCCTTTTTCCTTCTCTCCAGGCAGCTGCTGACACTTTACAGTTTCTTTCTCTTTTGAATGCTAATAAAGTTGTCCCTGTGTTTCCAAGTTAAAAAAACAAAACAAAAGCCCTAAAATGAATGCCACACACCACAACCTAAAAGCCCAGGCACCAAAGCCATATACATACCTTATTTTCTTGGCCCCACTGCCAGATGCTAGGAGCTTGCATGCCGAAAAAAGCAAAAGGATCCTTGCCAACAATTATTAAACCTATTAATACTAGTTTGAAGACTGACAGGAAAGATGCTATATGTCTATCAAAAGAAAAGAAACAAATTAATCAGTAACTACAGCTTGTCCATTCTGAAATTTAATAATTAAACTGTATGTGAAGATATCTTCTAGGTGTAAAATACAAGTTATTAATTACATTACATTTAGTATCGTTCATTTTCTAGGAAATTGGGGTGGGGTGGGGTTCTGAGGTAAAATGCATGCTCAGAAGGTGAAACAACCCGGGCTCAATCAATCTTAAGACTAATTTCCCAGCATAAATTGCAGGAGGAAACACCTCTTTAAAGTCATCACCCAAAAATAAATAAATAAACAAAAAAATGAATGAGCAGGTAAAACAAAAACAAAACTCTTCATCCCATTGTTCTTTACAAAGTAGCATTCTCTGTATATTATAAGCAAATAAGAAATTACATGAACCCATTTACAAAGCTTGTAGTTGAAAGACTGTATTCCAGTCACTGAAACTCACTCACCTATAAATTGGTTGAGGGAGGTAATTCTCTCCTTCAATTCGGATGTCTGGATACCGCTGGCTAATAACCCGCATGTACTCCTCAAACACCCGCCTGTACCCTCAGGATACACTGCCAAAAAAGAAATGATTCCATTAAGGGTTTTGAATGTATCTAGACTCAAAGTAATGTCTAAAAATTATTATCAGATTAAAATTGTTTCTCATAATTCATCACAATTAATGACTGACCCTAGACAATGGATACAGAGGTTTTTTTCCATCTTATAAATTTTGTGTATTTAAGTTCCCAGCAAATAAATCAGCTAGTTAAACACCACGCTCCATAGCTTTGGGTTAGTTAGACAATAGCAAACACCAATTCAAACATGTCTGCATACCAAACTCTCACATCAACTGACCCTTTCAAGAGAGCACAGAAAATGCTGGCTGAAATGGAAATGGCAGAAATCCTTCCTAACTGCTTACTGCTTATATGGAACCTGGGAAATACATCTGAAAAGTTCTCAACGTGACTCTGGACCCAAAGATGTGTCTAGAGAACGGAAGTGCCCACATTCCCAAGAGGCGGAGTGGCTTTGGACATTCAGTGGGTAACTGGTGTTTCCCTTCATCTGGAGGGGTTGGTTACAAGCTGCTATTGGTAATGGACAGGAAAAAGGCTACAAAGGAGATTAGATTCAAGGATCTTTTTCTGAAGGGAAAGGGGGCACCATATAGAAATGATGGGCTAGAAGGGGGATTGTTAGGGCTACTTTTAAACAACTGCTAGTCTCAAATGTCTTACATTGGTATGGGTTTTTATATATTAACACAAAATAAGGTTATTTTTGTTATACTGTGTATGTTTCTACCCTTGTTTAAGGTATTGTAACTATGCAGCTCAATCAGCACATTTCAGAGCACACACAAATCTCTAAGACATACACATGGACCCCACATTTTTAGGCAAACTGCATGTTATTTAAATCATCATAATTACATAATCCTAATGTACTTTAGGTGTTGGTTTTCTTTCAATAATTATAACATTTTTATTTACAAAAACAATTAAACTAAATAAAGTTCCTAGTACTTTTTTAACATACAGTATTGCATAAAACATTTTCCTCTATGAAGAGGGACCAAACAAAATTTTCATCTTTTTCCATGGGCTGCATGAACTCTGCAGGCTCTCACAGGAAATTGTTTCTTTCTACTTGCTGGAATGCACGCAAGTTCCCGTCACCTGACAGCCTCTTGGGTGCTCTCTACAGTTGCTCTCCTTGCACCCCCAGGGGAAGGGCTGGACGGATCTGTCTCTGGTTCTGGAAAGACTTCATCATTGTCATCCATTATCCAGCTTCTTGTACCTACAGCAGAAACTATTTACATTTCACTTTTGCTTGTGGACTGAGGACACTGTACATTCTAAATGAACTGAAAAGTCTACATTTTAAGCACAGAACTACTTATTTTGTCCATTTCATTTTTTTCCTTAGAATAGAATAACATGAAAGGCAGTGAATGCCTCTCATGTAGGCATTGTATTCCTTGATGCTGGTGGGTGATTCTCTCCCATTTTTCTCTTTTTTCCCTGCTGTCATAAAGACAGATAGGAGTGTCATGGACTGTTGGTATCATTCAGACAAACCACTTGTCTATCCATGCACGGAGAAAAATATTGTCTTTTCTGGAGAATATTCTATCACCTTTCTTCATTCTTGACGTTACATTTTCAAATATGGTAGCAAACCTCTACTCTCCCTAACAGCCCCACAACCTCTACATTTGTTCTGTAAAAGCAATTCAGCAGTAGATGCAGCACTGTAATAATTATCCTGGTAAATATGGTACCATATGCCAAGATAAAGTCCAATGACTGAAAGAACAGTTCTTGCAATTTTTTTTCCTTCAGCAGCGTATATCTCCATATTGCAGATATATAGTCTGTGTCACTAGAGCACACCATCCAAACAAGTAAACTATATTTTGTTATTTTCTCTGGGTGGCACGTACGAAATTTTAACTGTCCTCTCCATGGAATCATCCAAAGACAACTGTTGTTTTGGATTGTACATTGTTCAAATTTTATGCAGGAAATAATCCAGCACAGGTTGGATCATGAAGAATGACTGTCCATTTTGGCATTATCATTGAAACGGCAGAATGTCCGTATTTGCTCAAACCTGTGGTGACTGTCTGCAGAAATATACGGGTACACATCAAAGGGTCTGTGGACTAACAGTCTTCAAGCTCTTTTTTCTTGTTTGGCCCATCAGGACAATTAGCCCAAAGACTGTCTTGATGCCCTTCTGTGTAGCCGGAGGCCACACCAGTGTTGCAGATTGTGTTCTGCTCTTCACTGAGGTTTCATCATGGTAACTGAACAGCCCTTTGTACTATGTCTCCAACAATTCATCACCAAAAAGAGATGGGTCACAGAGTCACAGACACAGAAATATAGTGACCCCAGCATGACCTTCAAACATTTGTAAGCATGGTGGTGCGTTGATTTCAGATCAACAATTATCAGTAGCTTTGTGAGAGCCAGAGTCACTTGAAAGCACCGCCACCTTGCTCTTCCTCACAGATCTAATTTCACTGTCAACAGAATCGGTAGAATCCTCTCAGGAATAATAAAAACAGTCATCTCCATCTTCCATCTCACTAGGAATATCTGATAAATCATCGTTAAATACCGCCAGAAGTTTATCAGTTTCGTTGGTTTCCCTCCTTCTTCTGTGTGAGGGCATTTCTAAAAACACCAGGAACTTGAAGACAACTATCCAAATGACAAAAATATAATGCAACTGCAGTGCTTTCTGGGTTCGTGCAATTATATAGCTTTTCATAGATTAACCTGCAGTTTCTACTAATGAGATTGCTTCCAAATTCAATGTGGGCAAGACAGTGTGATGACATCTAAGGTTCATAACAGATAGCACATGATTCAACTCATGAACAGTACGATAAGTGTTTAAAATGTAATATAAAGTTCTAGTCCTTAAAAACTATTATTATGCCGGGCGTTGGGGGCGCATGCCTTTAATCCCAGCACTTGGGAGGCAGAGGCAGGTGGATCTCTGTGAGTTCGAGGCCACCCTGGTCTACAGAGCGGGTTCCAGGACAGCCTCCAAAGCCACAGAGAAACCCTGTCTCGAAAAACCAAAAACAAAACAAAACAAAAACAAAACAAAAAAAAACTATTATTATACAACATTGGGAGTAATTTAAAAATGTGGGCTAGTTAAGCATTTATACCAAACTTGTAGTCATGTTAGGTATGTTTTCAAGATCATACAGAAATATATTTTTGATAGATGGTCTTCAAACACTTCAAAGACCTACAGAATATGGAATTTAAAATGTTTTCAATAACAAAAGGCTTTTTGTGACAGTAAGACATGTCTGCTTCTGGCAATACTAATTTACTTCAAAACAAGATGGTGGGTTTTGAAGAACCCCCATATGAAGTTTGATTTCAATGAGACAAAGTTAGCCATTTGGGCAAGAAACTGCCCTTGCCTTGACTGCTGGCAGTATGCTGTCCAAACTCAACAAGCTGGACACAAAAATAAAGTGACTGCTAGACTTTGCCAAGACAAGGTGGGACAGTCCTTCCAAACTCCTGCTTTACAGAAAAGTCTGTCAGATATTCTAGGCCTGTAGGTCGAGGATGGATGTCCCAATGTTACAAAGAAGCCTTGTAACTGTCCAGGCAGCCAGATGTCTCTGTCACTTCTAGTTTTGGAAGTTAACTGCTCTACACTTTGTTTGCTCAGGTAATTTATACCCTCTTGGGTCTCTGATGGAGTTGAAGATGAGATAGTCATAATATTACAGTTCTCCTTGTTACCAAATTTTAAAAAACTCACAAAAGAGGTATAAAATGTATAAGGTTGAAGAACCATAAAGGTTTAAGTTATTTAAGAAAATGTTTTGAAGTCTAAAAGATAGTTTTAGGATGGTAATACAAGTTATGGTAGAAAATAGTTTAAGAATAAAACTTTAAATTCATCAAGATAGAGTATTTTCTCTGAATATACTAAATACAAATGGACTAGATAGACATTGTGAATGTAATTCTTACCTGATAATTGTTCTTATTGTATATCATTTTTCTATGATAAAGTTAAAACCTTTCCTTTTTAACTAGACAAAAAGGGGAAAATGCTGTGGAATGTTTGTTCACATTGTAAAGATGTCTTTGCCAAGGTACCTTCTGATTGGCTTAATTAATAGCTGAATAACCAATAGCTAGGCAGGATGTATAGGCAGGACTTCTAGGCAGAGAGAGAAAGGAAAAGGAATCTAGGTGCGCAGGAGACAACAGGAAACAGAACAAGTCAGAGGCACAGAAAGAAAGGTAGAAAGCCATGTGGCAGAATGTAGATTTAAAAATGAGTTAATTTAAGATAGAGGAGCTAGTCACGAACAAGCCTAAGCTATAGGCTGAGCTTTTAATAATCTGTGTCTCTGTGTCGTTATTTGGGGGATGGCTGACAGGACAGAGAAAAGACTTGTTACACTGGGGACCTCTGGAAGATCAAGCCAGAGCTCTTAGCCACTGAGCCATCTCTTCAGCCCCCGATGTTTAAAAGGAGAAACGCTGGTGAGACTTAAGCAGTACAGGTGCCACATGGTCTGAGGGCAACAGGAATAATGGGAGAGGTACAATGAAAGCTGGAAGCTTGGTTCAGTGGCCAAGAACATAGCATACCCCACACACAACCACTCTGGCTAAGCAGAGGACAGACGGGCAGCAACCTACCATACTGGAACCATCATCTACATTCCAGCAAAGGGCTGGGTAGGACGGTGTCACAGGACCAACTATAGCAAATCCACCAATTTTAGTTTTGTTAACACACACAAGTATACCATTGGCAACACTTTAGCAGCTCTCTAATGGATAAGTCTTCATAGCCAAGGCTGTGTCTCAGAAAGAGAGAGAGAGAGAGAGACAGAGAGAGAGAGAGAGAGAGAGAGAGAGAGAGAGAGAGAGAGAGAGAGAGAGAGAGAGAGAGAGAGAGAGAGAGGGAGAGAGAGAGAGAAAGCAGGAAAAAAATCCTGGTCTGTGTGATAGTTTTGATTCTAGCACTCCAGAAGCATGGCCAGGTGGGTCTGTGTGAGTTCAAGACCAGACTGATCTACAGAGATAATTCTAGGACAGCCAGTGACTGGAGACCACTGTGTCAAAAAACAAAAACAAAACAATGAAAAGAAAGAAAAGACCTCAAAGACTATGGGGGGGGTCAAAATGAAATAGCAGAAAGGGTAACCAAAAGACTCAAAATAAGAGTCTACACTAGAAGCTGACCTGCAGGGCGGGAGAGACAGTTCAGAGCCCACACCGCACTCATCACTCCACAGCTCAACATCTTGACAGCTCTTTCCCCACTTGTGGAGTCCACTGGGGAGCTCAGTGGCAGAAGCTCACCTAGATCTAATACAAAATGGCACACCATTTGCATAGACCCTGTACACATCTTCCTGTATGCACGAAAGCATCTGTAGGTTACTATAATACTCAGCACAGTGGAACAGTTGTGTATTCTACTGTTTGGAGAATGCCACACAATGCAACACACCACCCCAAAGATATTTTCAATCTGAGATTGGCAAAATTCATGGATGTGGATCTCACAGATGTAGAGGGCCAACTGAAATTCACCGTGTCATGCTGCTAAATGACCTACCTCTTGGAGACCTAACTTCTTTTCCATTACTACCTTTTGTTCCAAGTTCTATCACCTCTCAGTTGGACAACTCTAAAAAGCCCTTTCCTGTGAGGAGCCGCCCTCACTATCGCTATCGCCATTAGAAGATGGCGCTGACATCTGCTGTCAGTTGGAGTTTACCGTTTAAGCTGTGCCTCACCCGTCATCTGGGGTGATGAGCAAACCACCAATCCCGCTCTACACGTCTCACTCGGAGCTCCTAGGCTTATATAAGGGGCTGGGTTTCTTAGCTTGGGGTCTCCCTCTCAGAAGCTGATCATCTATCTCTCAAGATGTATTAAAGCTTTACTGCAGAAGGATCCGAGTGTCCTGCGTCGTTCTTGCTGGCGAGACGGTAGTGCGGGACATCTGGTGCCGAAACCCGGGAACTCTTCAACATCGCCGGCGCCGCGGGAGACCCCTCGGAAGACGGGGCGGATTCAGAACTGCAGGGACGTAAGTTCAGAGAGGTATGCTTTATCCTGAACACCCCTTTTCTCGACTCTGGCCTTAGTTTGTCATCACCGTGGGACGGGTCAGTGGAGGCTTTGGTGCTAGTCCTATTTGTCCTTCTTCATCGTGGCTGGCACTGACAGAACGGTGCTGTCAGTCTGGTAAGTCGAGCGCCGTTTTTTAGATAAGCCGCTAGCGCGATGGAGTTGTCACAGTCAGTGGTTACTGCCCTACAGACTGTGCTAAAACAAAGAGATCTCAAAATTGCACCACGAACACTTCAAAATTTTGTGAAGGAGGTAGATAGAGTGGCACCATGGTATGCTTGTTCCGGGTCCCTCACTGTGGCCTCATGGAACAAGCTAGGTAAAGAACTAGACAGGAAGCATGCAGAAGGAGATCTCCACTTAGGTACCAAAGCCATTTGGAAGCTAGTTAAAAACTGCTTGGAGGATGAGGCCTGTCACCCTGCTATAGTAGAAAGTCAGGGAACCTTAGAGGAAGTTCAGGATAGCATGTCAGAAACTGAACGGAGTGAGAGAATGGGAGCTTGCAAAAGGAAAGACATGTCTAAGAAAAAAGGCCCTCCCCAAGAAGTTAAGAAAGGGGGAGAGAAAGAAGGGAGTGATCATTCACCCCCTAACAAATCTAAGAAAAAGAAAAAGCCAGAATCTAGGCTATACCCTACGGTAGAGCTAGAAGCCTTGGAGCTAGATAATTCCGATTCTGACACTCTGGATTCTAGCGAAGAAGGTGGTCTAGAGGAGGAGGTGGCACGGTATGAGGAAGAAAGATATCACCCTGATAGACACCGGCCGCTGAAAACAAAAATGAATGTGAGGCCACCACCTATAAATCCGGCGGGCTCACGCCCCTCGGCGCCTCCGCAGTATGAGCTTCGGCTGAATACTGGTACTGACTCCTTTTACCTTTAGAGGAACGGAGAAAAATACAAATGGCTTTTCCAGTATTCGAGAATGTGGAAGGCGGAAGAGTACATACTCCCGTAGATTACAATCAAATCAAAGAATTGGCCGAATCCGTTCGTAATTATGGGGTCAATGCTAACTTTACCACAATACAGGTAGAAAGGCTTGCTAATTTTGCCATGACTCCCACTGACTGGCAGACGACAGTGAAAGCAGTGCTTCCCAACATGGGACAATACATGGAATGGAAGGCTCTCTGGTATGATGCAGCCCAGGCGCAAGCTAGAGTTAATGCCACAGCTGAAGATGAGAATCAGAGGCAGTGGACATTTGAAATGCTGACAGGTCAGGGTCAACATGCCCTTAATCAAACCAACTACATCTGGGGCGTCTATGGTCAGGTGTCGGCCGCCGCTATTAAAGCATGGAAGGCCCTCACAAAAGGGGAGAATCCAGTGGACACCTTACAAAGATTGTCCAAGGACCCCAAGAGCCATTTTCAGACTTTGTGGCCAGAATGACCGAGGCCGCCGGTCGCATCTTTGGTGATTCAGAACAAGCTATGCCCCTGATTGAGCAACTTGTCTATGAACAAGCAACCCAGGAATGTCGAGCGGCTATCGCCCCTCGCAAAAGCAAAGGTTTACAAGATTGGCTCAGAGTGTGCAGGGAGCTGGGGGACCCCTAACCAATGCAGGACTAGCTGCCGCCATTTTACAAACGCACAGGCGTAGAGATTTATCTAGTCGAAAAGCTTGTTTTAATTGTGGGAAAATGGGGCACCTTAAGAAAGATTGTCAATCCCCTGAAAGAACAAGAGAACTGAAGCTTTGCCATCGTTGTGGTAAAGGTTATCATAGGGCTAGTGAGTGCAGGTCAGTCCAGGATATGAAAGGGAGGCTTCTGCCCCCTATTGAAGAACCCAAGGTACCCCAATCAAAAACGGGTCACGGGGCCCATGGTCCCAGGGCCCTCAGAAATATGGGAACCGATTTCAGAAAAGCAATCAAGAGGAAGTAGAGGCTTCCGAGGAACCCCCGGAATGGACTTGCGTGCCGCTTCCGACTTCTTACTCATGCCCCAAATGAATGTTCAACCGGTCCCAGTCCATTCCCCTGGACCTTTGCCCCCTGCCACCATTGGGCTTATTCTGGGCCGTGGCTCCTTAACTTTACAGGGACTCATTATATATCCTGGGATTGTTGACCCGTATCATAAAGAGGAGATTCAAGTTCTCTGTTCTAGCCCTCGGGGTGTATTTTCTATAAAGCAGGGAGATAGAATTGCACAACTGGTGTTGCTGCCCTCCCTCGGGGATGGAGAAACCTACACTTTACAAAAAAGGGCTATGGGATCTTCTGGAAGTGATTCAGCCTATCTGGCTATACCCCTAAATGAGAGACCTACAATAAAATTGTTAATTAATGGAAAAGAATTTGAAGGGATAATGGATACGGGAGCAGACAAAAGCATTATTTCACTCCATTGGTGGCCGAAGTCTTGGCCCACTGTTGTTTCATCTCATTCTCTACAAGGTCTTGGATACCAGTCCTCTCCTGCCATCAGTGCCTCAGCCTTAACCTGGCGGAACGCTGAGGGCAAACAGGGATGTTTTACCCCCTATGTGTTGCCACTCCCTGTAAATTTATGGGGACGGGATGTGTTACAAGCCATGGGCATGACCCTAACTAATGAATACTCCCCCAGGCATCAGCCATTATGGCAAAGATGGGGTATACAAAGGGTAGAGGCTTGGGTAGGCAAGAACAAGGCAGAATAAAACCCATTACACAACATGGAAATCGGGGTAGAAAAGGACTGGGTTTTATTTAGGGGCCGTTGAGGCTTCACGACCCATACCGTGGAAAACAGAGGAGCCGTTATGGGTCTCTCAATGGCCTCTATCCTCTGAAAAATTAGAGGCTGTCACAAGATTAGTGCAAGAACAGGAACGGCTGGGGCATCTAGAGCCTTCTACCTCCCCATGGAATACACCAATTTTTGTTATTAAGAAGAAATCTGGGAAGTGGAGATTACTCCATGACCTGCGGGCCATTAACAATCAGATGCATCTTTTTGGCCCTGTTCAAAGAGGACTTCCTTTGCTTTCTGCACTCCCTCAAGATTGGAAGCTTATTATTATAGATATTAAGGATTGTTTCTTCTCTATTCCACTTTACCCACGGGATAGACCAAGGTTTGCCTTCACTATCCCTTCTCTTAATCATATGGGACCAGACAAGAGATTTCAGTGGAAGGTACTGCCGCAAGGCATGGCCAATAGCCCAACAATATGTCAGCTGTATGTGCAGGAGGCTTTGGAGCCAATTAGGAAGCAATTTACATCTTTAATCATGATCCATTATATGGACGATATTCTTATTTGTCACAAAGAGTTAGATGTTTTACAAAAGGCTTTTCCCATGCTGGTGGCTGAATTAAAACAGTGGGGATTAGAGATTGCCTCAGAAAAGGTTCAAATTGCAGATACAGGGCTCTTTTTGGGCTCAATGATTACTCCCAAAAATATAGTTCCTCAGAAAATAGAAATTCGCAAAGACCACTTACAAACATTAAATGATTTTCAGAAACTTCTGGGAGATATAAATTGGTTGAGGCCCTTTTTAAAAATTCCATCTGCTGATCTAAAACCCCTCTTCGATCTCCTGGAGGGTGAGCCTCATATCTCCTCACCCAGAAAATTTACCCCTGCTGCCCACCGAGCCTTACAGATGGTGGAAGAGGCCTTACAGGAAGCACAATTACAACGTATTGAGGAGTCACTACCTTTTAATCTGTGTGTTTTTAAGACAGCTCAATTGCCAACTGCAGTCCTGTGGCAACATGGACCATTACTTTGGATTCATCCAAATGCTTCCCCTGCTAAGATTATTGACTGGTACCCTGATGCTGTTGCACAGCTCGCGCTTCGCGGAATAAAAGCAGCTGTTACGCATTTTGGCAGGGATCCTGATTCCTTGATTGTGCCTTATACTGCTGCACAAGTTCAGACCTTGGCAGCCACATCTAGTGATTGGGCAGTTTTAGTTACTTCCTTTTCAGGACAAATTGATAATCATTTTCCAAAGCATCCAATTTTACAGTTTGCCCTAAACCAGGCTATAGTGTTTCCACAAGTGACAGCTAAAGACCCACTCCCAGATGGGACTGTGGTGTACACTGATGGATCGAAAACTGGTATGGGAGCTTATGTGGTCAAGGATAGGGTTATATCTAAACAATATAATGAAACTTCACCTCAAGTTGTAGAATGTCTGATAGTACTGGAGGTTCTTGAGGCTTTTCCAGGACCCCTCAATATTGTATCAGATTCCTCTTATGTGGTTAATGCAGTTAATCTCCTTGAGATAGCTGGAATAATAAGATCCTCCAGCAGAGTTGCTAACATCTTTCAGAAGATACAAGCTGCCTTGTTAAATAGGAGATTTCCTGTTTTCATTACCCATGTCCGAGCACATTCTGGACTCCCAGGTCCCATGTCCTTAGGGAATGACTTAGCGGACAAGGCTACAAAGCTGGTGGCCGCTGCCTTGTCTACCCACACACAAGCAGCAAAAGAATTCCATCAGCGCTTTCATGTGACGGCTGAGACCTTGCGCCGTCGTTTTGCTCTATCCAGGAAAGAGGCTAGGGAAATTGTTACTCAATGCCAGAATTGCTGCGAATTCTTACCTGCTCCCCACGTGGGAATAAACCCACGTGGCATTAGACCATTGCAGATGTGGCAGATGGATGTTACTCATATTCCCTCTTTTGGAAGGCTTCAATATGTTCATGTTTCTGTTGACACCTGTTCTGGCGTAATGTTTGCCACACCCCTAACAGGGGAAAAGGCCTCATATGTGATTCAACATTGCCTTGAGGCCTGGAGTGCTTGGGGAAAACCCAGAATTTTAAAAACAGACAATGGACCAGCATATACCTCTCAAAAATTCCGACAGTTTTGTCGGCAAATGGATGTTACCCATCTAACTGGCCTACCTTATAACCCTCAAGGACAGGGCATTGTGGAACGTGCCCATCGTACACTCAAATCATATCTGATTAAACAAAAGGGGAGTATTGAGGATGTTCTACCCTCGGTACCAAGAGTTGCTGTGTCCATGGCACTTTTTACCCTTAATTTCTTGAACTCTGATGCCCAAGGCCACACTGCGGCCGATCGCCACAGTTTAGAGCCTGATAGGCCAAAAGAATTTGTAAAATGGAAAGATGTGCTAACTAATGAATGGAAAGGCCCGGATCCTATTCTAATAAGATCCAGGGGAGCTGTGTGTGTTTTTCCACAGGAGGAAGAAAACCCCCTGTGGATCCCTGAAAGACTCACTCGAAGAGCTCCTTCACAACTCCAGAATAAGAAGGATGGAGGCCAAGTGGGTGATGAAGACTCTCCTACTCGGGATGATGGTTCCTAGTATGATGGGAGAGTTACGGTGGGCCATCATGTCTACCTTCCCCTACCGATGCCAGTGATGCATAATGCCCAGGAGTTCCCTAGATTTTTCACAACTAATAGAGAGTTGGGGCTTGCCTTTTTGCCTTTAGATCCTCAGATACAGAGTTTTCAGGATGAGAGAACCTTGTCATTGGTAGGAAGCTTGTGCTTTACTGTGATTTCTTCATTAAAGGATAATTTTATTCATATGGATCCAGAAAGATCTAATGCTAATCCTTTTGAATTAATGGAAGCTGTACTGATCTTTCTCCTATGGCAATGATTGCTGGAGGATATAGTGAGAAGGGACAGATTACTTTTGATTGGAAAGGGGCATTAGGCAACAGTCTGAGTGAGGGACAGAGCTCTGGATCATCTGATTGGTCCTCCTCCAATGTTAAGTATACCCCTTTTAAGAGAACTAATTATTCAGCTGCTCCAATTTGTGTTTGGCTGCCCTTTATTTGGGTTGTGAGTAATGATACCTTAGGTAAGAATCAGAAAGAAATAAATTGCTCTGCTTAGAATTGTTTTTATGCATTATGCTGGGATGCTATTAAGCACCCTTTTGCTTTGGTAATGCGCATGCCTCGATTTGTTCCAGTTCCTGTTGAGGTGCCAAGTAGTTTGAGTTTGTTTAGGGAAAAGCGAGATTTTTGGGATCTCTGCTATTATTGTGGGCCTGATAGCTGCCGCCGCGGTTACTGCTTCGGTTACCGCCTCGGCCCTTGCACTTTCCGCCACTGTGCAGACAACTCAAACCATTAATGAACTATCAGCCACTGTGACCATGGCCCTAGATAAACAGGCCACTGCCAATTCTCAGATACAAGGAGGCCTGATGTTGGTAAACCAACAGATTAATTTGGTTCAGGAACAATTGGATATATTGTGGCAGATGGCCCAATTGGGATGTGAACAAAAGTTGCCTGGCCTTTGTGTCACTTCAGTACAATATGAGAATTTTACAAGAGCAGCTAACCTGTCAAAAGCTCTGTCTCAACATTTATTACAGAATTGGACTTTTGAGTTTGAGCAGACACTCCGTGAGTTGAGAGTGGCGATCCTGCAAGTGAATTCGACGCGTCTGGATCTTTCTCTGATGGAAGGCCTCTCCTCCTGGATTTCATCTGCATTTTCTTATTTTAAGGAATGGGTGGGGGTGGGATCATTTAGCCTAGTTCTCTGCTGTGGAATAGTGTTGATGCTTTGGATGGTGTGTAAGCTCAGAGCCCAAACAAAAGAGACAAAGTGATGGTGGCACAAGCACTTGCTGCCTTAGAACACGGAGCCTCCCTGACATTTGGTTAACCATGTTAAAGCAATAGGTCGCTGGCCTCCCGGCTCTTGCACCCCACGAGGCTAGTCTCATTGCACGGGATAGAGTGGGTAGGCTTCAGCAGCCCAAGGAGTTGCAAGGCTAAGCACTGCACAGGAGAGGTCTGCGGTATAACGACTTTCTCCTGGGAGATAAGTCATCTTGCATGAAGGTTCTATGTCATGATCTCCTTCCCCCAGAAAAACGACATCGGGACTGGTCAGGGCTCCCTCTGGGGATAAGACCCTGGAGAGGAGCTTTGTACATGTTCCAAATTTGCACATGGGGATTTGACCTCTATCTCCACTCCAAAGTTGTGGGTGTCCTATGGCTTCAAAAATAAATGAATAGGGGGAGATGTGAGGAGCCGCCCTCACTATCGCTATCGCCATTAGAAGATGGCGCTGACATCTGCTGTCAGTTGGAGTTTACCGTTTAAGCTGTGCCTCACCCGTCATCTGGGGTGATGAGCAAACCACCAATCCCGGCTCTACACGTCTCACTCGGAGCTCCTAGGCTTATATAAGGGGCTGGGTTTCTTAGCTTGGGGTCTCCCTCTCAGAAGCTGATCATCTATCTTTCAAGATGTATTAAAGCTTTACTGCAGAAGGATCCGAGTGTCCTGCGTCGTTCTTGCTGGCGAGACGGTAGCGCGGGACACCTTCCCTCCTAAATATATTTCCTTCCATTCTTGTCCTCTGAAAAAAATTTTTTCACAATAAAACTAGTTGGCCTTTCTGAGCCCAGCTGAAACTCAAGGGTCTATGCTATGCTATGCATTTTTTTTTTTTTTTTTTTGGTTTTTCAATACAGGGTTTCCCTGTGGCTTTGGAGGCTGTCCTGGAACTTGCTCGGTAGACCAGGCTGGTCTCGAACTCACAGTGATCCGCCTGCCTCTGCCTCCCGAGTGCTAGGATTAAAGGCATGCGCCACCAACGCCCGGCTATGCTATGCATTTTTTTTTAAGTCAATAAATGCCTTGGGCTTCTCCTTCAATAAGGCCATGGTTTACTAACCCCTACAGAAACATATCTCATCATTAGATCTCTGTTCAAGGCGTGAAAGTGCTTGCTAAGCAAGCATAGGGACCCAAGTTCAATCCCTGCCATTAACAACAGCAAAAAAGCCAGGAGTGATGCTGTGTGCCAAGTCCCAAGACCTTGTCTAAAAAAAAAGCAAGATGGGGCTCCAGAGGTCCTGAGGAGGAAGGAGAAGCCCCACCCCCACTACAAAGTTCATTTCTTCAAGGAAACCTTCCTGATCCCAGACTGGCACTCTCCTATCAGTAAGATCCCCTAACAGCACTAAGCAAAATTGTAACTTTATGCACTAGTTTGTTCTTGCCTATAAAAACCACAAGGGAACATAATTGAATTCTGTGTACAACATAAAATATTTGTAAAGAGTAGGTAAAACATTAGTTTGATAAGCATATAAACATCAAGTGTCAATTAACCAGTATGATCCACACAGTTTCCAATTCAGCATTTTACTACTCTCGATCATTATCAACATATAAATCAGTTTAGGTTTTTGCTTCTGTGGAGAAGGCGGAGTAAGAGCAGGTGACTCTGGAAGTCAAGGGCAGACACCCTGGGGCAGAGTTACTGGAAGTTGTAAATGCCTGATGCAGGTGCTGGGAACTGGGACTGAGCATCTCTCCAACTCCCTCAGGGCTTGGCCAATTTCTTTCTCCTATACTACGACAGCAAGGGCTGAGACAGCACATTTAAATAATAATCTAGTTTCATAATACCTGCTTCACTTATCTCACAAAAATGTAGGCAGGAGCCATCTTAGAATTACAGCCCTGGATAATTAAACTGTTAATTTGAAAAATCAGCATTTTCTAATGTTCTGAAACCTTTACTTCATTTAATCCACTATTCTCAATAATTCAATTATCTAATGCTCAAGGGAGTAGTAACTATTAACTGTAAAGAGTTATGATATGGTCAGCAACCTCTTTAAACTGTAGGAACTGTAGATCTAAGTGGATGCTAAATCATATGTAAAAGAAAATTAAGACCCATCATGCCTATGGGCAGCTCTCAGAATACCCTGACCCATAGTTAGAGGAAGGAAGGGAGACAGGACTTTGGGCCAAGGTCTGACTGGAGAGCTGCGTCTTTAGCAGTCAGTATTTAAACATCCAAATCCTCGGTAGTATGAAGTCATTGAGACGACGGTGCTGAAAAATCAACTGACTAACAAACCAATACAGAGACACAACAGAGCTCAGAAACAGAGAACAAAACAGTACCGTTTGGGGGACGATTCCAGGGTGGCCCTGTCTCACCGGTGCACTGTGAACCTTAGGCTTCGGGCCTCGCAGGTACTGAATGAACAGTTGTTGGAAAGGCACAAGAGTATAAAGCTTGGTCAGAAGCATCACCCCTTTCAAACTCAGCTCCTTTCCGTGAGGGGCTGCTGATCTGAAGCAAGAGTGCTAACACAGAAGGGAGAGAACGCTGAGCTACGGCTATCTAAGGAAAAGTGCTTACAGTAAGTATGGAAGAAAGTGCTTAAAATAAGTATAAAACACAAAAGGCAAGTGACATGAGCTTTACAGAGTTTTACGGCACTGAAATTTCAAGTGAAATTTAAGGTATTTTTCATGTGTTTATGCTCAGTTCTACTAGTTTCTTCTCCCTTCACAAACTTGCAAGTAAATATTTTAAAAGGGTCTGTCAAATATTCATTTATTATGAACAGATTAATTTCTAGGGGAAGAGCAGAAAGCTAAATTTAACAACTTGGTAGGGTCTTAAAATAAAGCTATTTCTGATGCATATATTCTACAACAACAAAGGGCTTATAAAACTGCAAAAAAAACTTGACATTTTAAACAAGACTGAACCTAAATTACAAATAAAATACTAATCATCAAAATTTCAACTAAAGCAATTATGAGGGTTTTTTGGGGGGGTGGGGTTCACACAGGGTTTCTCTGTATTGTTTTGGAGCCTGTCCTGGAACTCTCTCTGTAGAACAGGCTGGCTTTGAACTCACAGAGACCCACCTGCCTCTGCCTCTCTAGTGCTGGGATTAAAGGTGTGCGCCACCAACGCCTGGCTCAATTATGAGGTATTAAAAAGCTTTAATGCCTGCTTGACATTCCTTCCATTTTGGGGGGGGGTGTTGTTTTGTTTTTGGACTGGGAGTGGGGTAGCTCAGGTTGGCTTTGACTTACATACCCAGAGATGATCTTGAATATTTGACCCTCCTGATTCTGTTGAGGTTACAGTTGATCATGCTATGCTTATTCTTTTGGATATCTTAAAGAAAATGCACATAGGAAAGTAACAAGAATCCAAATACTGTATCAGAGAGATCTGGAAACTGGGCCTGAGTTCAATGCCCCAGGCAAACACGGTGGAAGGTGAGAAACCATCTTGCAAGTTGTTCTGATTTCTCCATGGGCGATGAGACACAGACACACACCAATATATACACATACATTAAAGAATTTCAATGTAAGCAAAGGCACGCACACACACACCAATATATACACATACATTAAAGAATTTCAATGTAAGCAAAGGCACACACACAAAAATACTTTGAAAAAGCATGAGTTCAAATAAGAAGACAGAAATATTACATTTGAGTTGGAAACTTCAGTCTTTTAATACCTAGTTAAATCCCAACTACTACGCTTAATCATTAGCTATCTTTGTTAGCTGGTAAAACAGCTACCACTGTCTTTAAAAAAAAGCAAAAAAAAAAAAGTATAAGGGGCTGTGGGTGTCGGCCAGTGGAATGGCAGCGATCTGATGTGATAAATCCAGGCATATAATGAAGTTCGCTGGGAATTTTGTTTGCAACCAGAAAAAAAAAAAACACCAAATCTGCACGCTAAACTTAAAGCCCGCTCCCCCTCCCCGCGTCTTATTTTCTGATTCTCTGGCAGAAATTGATCTTTTTAAAAAAATTTTAAGCAAAAAGGTGAAATACAGATATCTTAAGATACCTGGTACACGTTTTTGAAAAGCCGGCTTTAAATGAATTCCGGCCAATAACAACACTGCGGAGTGCCCAGATTCAGGAAAGTGACGGACCCGACAGCCCAGCCTGCGAAAACACCGCCGTTTGCGGTTCCGCTGCGTCCGCCCTTGTGATTTCTCTTTTTCTTTTTAAACCCGCGCTTCAGAAAGCGCCCCCACCCCGTCCCTGAGTAAGATGGACGCCCGCGCCGCCTCTGACAACAGTCAGCTACCCGGCGGCGTCCGCCACGGACCTCGCTGCCCTCTGCGGGCGGAGCGGAGCGGGGAGGCCGGGGAGGCGTGCGGGCGCCGCGGGTCCTGGGAGCGGGCGGGCGGGCGGGCTCCACCTCGCGTCCTCGGAGCGCGGCCGCCCCGGCCCGGCAGCTCCCGGCGCGCACGGATGCGGAGCCCCGCGGCCTCGGGAAGGCCCGCAGCGGCAGCCCAGGCCTCCAGGGCCCACAGGCGGCCTGCGGACGCGCGCCCGGCGCCGGCTCCCCCGGCAGGCACGGAGCCAGCCGCCGGCTAGGCCGCGGAGCCGGGGCGGCTCGGGGAGGCCGGGGCCCGGGCAGGGCGAGCAGGGCGGCCCCGGGCGGACGGGCGGGCGGACTCACCATATCTGGAACTTGAGCAGCGGCCCCGTGGCGTACTGCATCTTTAACCGCTTGCTGGGCGCGCCGCCCAGGTTGGCAGAGGCCTCGCCGCGGGCCGCCGCCGCCGCCGCCACCAGGAGAAGCAGCAGGAGCCTCATCGTAGCCGGCACCGACGCCGCGGCCGCCGCCTCCTCCTCCTCGCCCGAGACTGCAGCCGGCCCGCGGGCGAGCCTTCCCCAGCCGCTCCCCACGGCGCAGGCGCGCTCCGCCAAGGTCGCCCAGGGAAGCCCGAGTGCGCCTGCGCGGCCGGCGTCCGCGCCCACGGCGGAAGGAGTGCCAACCCCGTCGTCGTCGCCGGATCCCGGTGATGCTCCGCCACCATCTTGGATGTGTGCAAACACCCAGAGGGTGCGAGGGGGAGGGAAGGGAGGGTTTTGCTGATTTTTTTGCTGGTGAGATATATAAAGGGGGAAGGGGTGCATAATTGTATCTCTTGGCCAGAAAAAGGGGCTGTGGGGCGGTGTTTAATGGCGCAGAGCTGTTGCTCCTGCACTCCGGGGCGTCTGCAAGCTAGGGCGGTTTCTTCCTGTGCTGCCGGTGTCGGAGGACATCTTAGGTGACAATCACACCGGGTGATTGTCAGAGGAAGTGGCATTCCTGCAGTGCCGCCCTGCGGGGCGCGTGCTGGCATGGTTGATGCCCACGAGACGCCCATTGCTGCTGATGCACCTGTGGGCATCACCTTGATGGGGCGTTGGTGGCCCGCGCACGCCTTTAATCCCAGCACCGGGAGGCAGGGGCAGGCGCATCTCTGCGAGTTCGAGGCCACCCTGGTCTTACGGAGCGCGTGCCAGGACAGCCGGCGCTACAGAGAAAAACCTTATTTCAAAACGACAAAATGTGGACATCAGCTGAAGTTCATTGCTGGGCAAATTTTTACAGATACGACTGTTACGCAGTATTCACATTGGAATATAAAACGTAATCCCAGAAATCACAATTTCAAGGATATTTTATTATTCTTTTAACTGTCAGTTTCTTAAAATCTAGATTACAAACAAGCTTTTGTCACATGTCATCAAGGGTATTTTGATAGTGGGGGAAATGCTCATTGCAGTGGGAAACGGAACACATAGAATTCTGTTTAGTGTATCCCTTTATGTGTCTAAACTTCCATCAGTTTGTATCTTCCTCATTTTTTTTCAGTATCTCCCTCCCCCCAAACAATGGGTATATTATTTTTGTATTATCACAAATATATTCTCACTTACTTAAAATGAGAATGAGGTGGGGAACACAAAAGCATCCTTAGGAATCTAATAAAATCCTTTCACCTAGAGTTTTTCTTTGATTTAAATTATTTGGGTTTGGATGATTTGGTCTTTTTTAGATAGAATCTTAGTATGAGATATAAGTTGTCCTGGATCTCTCTACATAGCCCAGGCTGTCCCACAGCTTGAGACTCTCCTGCATCAGCTTTCCAAGCGATGAGATTACAGGTGGGTACCAACAGTACCCAACTCTTTTTCGTTTTGGCTGAGACAAAGTCTGGTGTGAGCTAGGCTGTGTTCAAGCCACCTACATAGCTTGGCCCTGCACTGCTGGCCTTCTTGTCTTCAGTCCTGGCTCTGGGATTAGGTGTGCACTGCAAGGTCAATGAGAAGAAAAGATAGGCAAGGGAGTATGCTCGACGGTCAGTGAGCTCCAGAATTCATCTGCCTGTGCTGCCCCATGACCCAGACTGTCTAAAATAATCACACCCAAGTTCTCGGAGAGCAACACGTGGCTCTTTGGGGTATGTGAACACAATATGTGAGTCCTCAGAGTTTGGGTACATGTGTTAAGGACTGAAATGTCACCGGGCGTGGTGGCATGAGCGCCTTTAATCCCAGCACTCGGGAGGCAGGGGCAGGCGGATCTCTCTGTGAGATCCAGGCCGGCCTGCTCTACAAGAGTTAGTTCCAGGACAGGCTCCAAAGCCACAGAGAAACCCTGTCTCGAAAAAGAAAAAACAAAAAATTGAAATGTCTGGGTACTTGGTTCCTCAACCAGCAAAGCCTCAGTTGTGAAAAAGTAAAACAATAATAATCACACCTAGGGCTGGAGAGATGGCTTAATGGTTAAGAGGGCTAGTTGTCTTTCCAAAGGACCTGGTTTCTATTCCCAGCATACACATGGTGACTAACAATTGTCTATAACTCCAGTTCCAGGGGATCCGACTCCCCTCTTCAGGCTCAGACGTACATCCAAGCAAAACACCCATACACATTAAAAAATTAGCCGGGCGTTGGTGGCGCACGCCTTTAATCCCAGCACTTGGGAGGCAGAGGCAGGTGGATTTCTGTGAGTTCGAGGCCAGCCTGGTCTACAAAGCGAGTTCCAGGACAGCCTCCAAAACAATACAGAGAAACCCTGTCTCAAAAAACCAAAAAAAAAAAAAAATTAAATTAATCACCACTTTTCTTTCTTTTTTATTCGATTTTTAAAAAAAATCTTTTTTGAGACTGAGTCTCTCTAAGTAGCTCTGGCTGTTTTGGAACTCACTGTGTGGACCAGGCTGGCCTCTAACTCACAGAGATTCATTCACCTATCTCTTCCTCCTAAGTATTGCATATTCCACTACTGTTGTAATTTAAGAAAAGTGGCTCCTGAGAGAGACACCATGTGACAGGGTTCAAGAAGAGTTTTTTTTTTTAAATTAGGGAAAGGGATCATAAAACGGGGAGGGGGGAGACTGGCCTCCAGGGACAGGAGCAGCAGGAGAGAGGGGAGGGGGAGGGAGGGAGGGAGAGAGAAAGGTAGGAGGTGGCAGGGCCCTTTTAAAAGGGAACACAGTGAATATGCTTAGGTGGTGCTCTGAGGGGCTGCAGCTGAGGGCTTTTCCTGTCAGAACCCCAAGGGCAGGCCAGTGCAGATGCCTGAATACTAACAACTATGCCTGGCTTTAATTTTCTTCCCATTTATTTATGGGGTGTGAGTGTGTGTACTTGTGTGCACTGTGCAACTGGAAGTGGGCAGGTCAGAGAACAACCTATGGGGATCGGTTCTCTCCTTGGACTTTGTAACTTCTGTGAATTAAACTAGTTTAGACGGTCAGGCTCGACAGCAGGTGCCTGAGCCCTGTCACCAGCAAAAACAAGGACAGCCCCTGGAACCGAGCACTTTATCAATAAAGCCATCTCCCTGGCCCCCATTTTCTTATTTTGGCACTGATGTTTAAACATTAAGGTTTGTTTACTAGAGACATGGTGTCACAATGTTGCTGGCTGTCCTGGAACTCTCTATGTAGATCAGGCTAGCCTCAAACTAACAAAGAGCTGCCTGTCTCTGCCTCCCGAGTGCTAGGATTAAACGCCCAGGCCACACCATGCCCAGCTAATAGTACTTTTTTTCTTTTTGCAGCAGCAGCACTTTGAGATTCATATCAAATTGAACAAAAGAACACATCACACATACTTCCTACTTCATCACAGACTAGACTATCTATGAGATGTCTCTTGGAGCTTATGAAACTTTCTATGAAAAGTTTCTTAGGACTTATGAACACTACTTTTCTTTTTTTTTCTTTTTCTTTTTTCTTTTTTTTGGTTTTTCAAGACAGGGTTTCTCTGTGGCTTTGGAGGCTGTCCTGGAACTCGCTCTTGTAGTCCAGGCTGGTCTCAAACTCACAGAGATCCGCCTGCCTCTGCCTCCCGAGTGCTGGGATTAAAGGTGTGCGCCACCAACGCCCAGATGAACACTACTTTTCTTTAGCAAGGGAGAAAAAGTGTTCAGTTAGGCTGTGTGCGCGCACGCATGTGTGTGTGTGTTGGTATGTGTGCATTCTACTGTCTCTTGCCAGTCTTAATCCCATAAAGAGAGTCTTACCTTCATGACTGCATCTAGTACTAATTACCTCCCACACTTACCATCTCCAATACTATCCTATTACAGACTGAGTTTCAACAACGAATACTGAGACAATGCATTCAGCCCACAGCATATCCAACATAAAGGTCTTCTGCCAACTTGAATTTACATGCTGACGTGGAAACGAACACTCCAAGTAATGAGTGACGATGCTTCCAGTGTATGGCCTTCTCAGTCCACTCACACATATGTGGAACCAGCCATTATTTGTACTAACATCTCATTACATACTAAATAACTGGACAGTGGAAATTAGTGATACATTCAATACTGAAAGAAGGAATTATGAATATCCAAAGCAGAAAACATACTTTATTAGGTGTTCCACACGGTTGCTGATGTGTTCCACTGTAAACAACAGTAAAATGATATGAAACTCTGTAAATATATATATATATATTTTTTTTTTTTTGGTTTTATGAGACAGGGTTTCTCTGTATTGTTTTGGAGGCTGTCAGTCCAGCCTGGCCTCGAACTCACAGAGATCCGCCTGCCTCTGCCTTCTGAGTGCTGGGATTAAAGGCATGCGCCACCACCGCCCGGCCTCTGTAAATATATTTAAAAGGGATTAGATTCCTATAAGAAGTTAAGTCCAGGTGGCACATGCCTTTAATCCCAGCACTCAGAAGGCAGAGGCAGGCGGATCTCTGTGAGTTCGAGGCCAACCTGGTCTACAAGAGCTAGTTCCAGGACAGCCTCCAAAGCCACAGAAAATGAGAAACAAAAAAAAAAAAAAAGAAGAAGTTAAGTCCAAAATAAAGTAAGTTGAAAGGGTATTTATAACCATTTATAAACAAATAAGCCTACAACATTAAAAAAAAAAAGCCTTCAAGTTGAACCATTGTAAGTGAAGGACTATCTATCATTTGGTGAATAATAGGCCCATAAAACAAACTCTGAAACACTTGTGCTGGGCAGAAGTACAGGCTAACTGCAGATTTTCACCATTCCGTCTGCTCCATCAAGTCCAGTCCCCAGTCCCATTGCCAGTTCTGTAGCAGAACACCTGCTGTAGACTGCCTTCCCGTCCTGCACCCGTCTCCCGTGGGTCACACACACTCCCCCCCACAACCATCTCCTGGGTCACACACACACTCCCCTCCATGTCTGTCCGTCTCCTGGGTCACACACACTCCCCCCCACGTCTGTCCGTCTCCTGGGTCACACACACTCCCCCCCACGTCTGTCCATCTCCTGGGTCACACACACACTCCCCTCCACGTCTGTCCGTCTCCTGGGTCACACACACTCCCCCCACGTCGTCTCCTGGGTCACACACACTCCCTCCACGTCCGTCCGTCTCCTGGGTCACACACACTCCCCCCCACATCCGTCTCCTGGGTCACACCCACTCCCCCCCACGTCCGTCTCCTGGGTCACACACACACTCCCCCCCACGTCCGTCTCCTGGGTCACACACACTCCCCCCACGTCATATCCTGGGTCACACACACTCCCTCCACGTCTGTCCGTCTCCTGGGTCACACACACTCCCCCCCACGTCCGTCTCCTGGGTCACACACACACTCCCCCCCACGTCCGTCTCCTGGGTCACACACACTCCCCTCCACGTCTGTCTCCCGTGGGTCACACATACTCACCTCCACGTGTCCTCCCGCCGACTGTTTGTCCCAGTGCTCACCCCCAGCAGGCACTCCCTGGGAACCAATCAGCCACTCCTGGCCTTGAAGCAGGTAAACTGACTGCAGAGCTTTACTGCTCCCTCCGTTCTTCCAAGTCTAAGCCCCCAAGTCTCGTCCCCAGCTCCGTAGCAGACCTTCTGCTGTGGCCTCTCCTTACTCCGTGCCCCTTTTCCAGGGGACGAACTCAGCACACGCTGAGGGAGCACCCTGCCTTCCTCATGAGAGGTCACCACCCTCAGTACATCCCCATTCCTAAGTCTCAGTTCCCAATACTGAGAAACACAATTTACCTGGAAACCCACCAGTGCGCACACCTATAAGGACTCCAAAAGGTTCTACAGGCTGTACACAGCCACTAAACTTTCCTAAGGACAAGAGAGGAAAGAGGAAACAAAGGAAAAAACACCCAACCAACAAAGACAGGACCAGATATCATCACCTAGAATCACTGTCTTCCCAATCCCAGATGCCTAGACACCAATGTAAAGAAAAATCAACAACAGTCAGGACAACATGTCTCCTTGAGAGTCCAGCAACCCTACCAGAACAGGCCCTGAATATTCCAAAATAGCTGAAGCACAAGAAAAAGACCACAAAACAGGCTTTATGAGTATGATAGAGGTCCTTAAAAAGAAAATGAATACATCCTTTAAAAGAATCCACGAAAACAAAGACAGAAGAAAGAAATAGAGCCACTGAAAACATGAAAATGAAAATAGAATAAAGAAAATCTAAACTGAGAAGTAAAAAAAAAAAAAGGAACTCAACAGGAACCACAGAGGCAAGCTTGACCAACAGATTACAAGAGATGGAAGACAGAATCATAGACACTGAAGACATGAGAGAAGAAATGGATACATAAGTTAAAGAAAATATCAAATCTAAAAAGCTCCTGGCACAAAACATCCAGAAAAATCGAGGACACTATGAAAAGATCAAATCTAAGAATAATAGAACTAGAGGACAGAGAAGAAGCATCAAAGGCACAGAAAATCTTTACACAAAACCACAGAAATTTCCCTAACCCAAAGATGCCTATATAGGTACAAGAAGCATACAAAACACCAAATAGGCCAAAAAGAAAGTCTCCTCAGCACGATACTCAAAACACTGAGTGTACCAAACAAAGAACCAATACTAAAAGCTACAAGGGAAAAAGACCAAGTAACATATAAAGGCACACCTATTAGAATTACGGTTGGCTTCTCAATGGAGACTCTAAAACCCAGGAGGTCCTGAACAGATGTCCTGTAGACTCCTTTAAAGAGACCACAAATGCCAGCCCAGACCAGTGTGCCCAGGAAAACACCATAGGAGAAAAAGCACTCCATGGTAAGACTAAAGTTAAGCAATGTCTATCTACAAATCCAGCCCTATAGAAGAAGCTAGAAAGTAAACTCCAGCCTCAACCTAATGAGGTTAACTACATCTAAGAAAACACAAGAAATTAATAATCTAAGACCAGGTCAGGCAGTGGTGATGCGTGCCTTTAATCCCAGCCCTTGGGAGGCAGAGGCAGATGGATCTCTGTGAGTTCCAGGCCACCCTGGTCTATAGAGCAAGTTCCAGGACAGTCTCCAAAACTACACAGAAAAACCCTATCTCAAAAAACCAATAAGCATCATCATCATCATCATCGTCACCATCATCACCATCATCACCATCACCATCACCATCATCATCATCATCATCATCATCATCATCTCAGACCAGCAAAGTCAGAAGAAGGGAAACACACACGCACACACCACCACCAACATAAAAGGCACCAACAATCATTGGTCATTGCCATCACTCAATACCAATGGTTTCATGTCTGCAATAAAAAGACACAGTAACACAATGGATTCAGAAACAGGATCCATCCTTCTGCTACAGCCAAGAAACATGTGAACATCAAGGATAGACCTCAGGTTGTAAAGAGAAGCCTTTTCCTTGCCAGTGGCTTGGTGTGTCGTCCCCCCCGCCAGTCACCTGGGCTCTACCAAGTTGTAGTCCCCAAATAACATACAAGATGCTGTATTAATTATGAAGCTGTTGGCCTTGGTTTTTCTTACTGGCTAGCTCTGACTTAAGTATTTACCCCATAATTGTTTTTTTTTTGTTGTTTTGTTTTTTTTTGTTTTTGGAGACAGGGTTTCTCTGTAGCTTTGGAGTCTGTCCTGGAACTCTCTCTGTAGACCAGGCTGGCCTCGAACTCACAGAGATCCGCCTGCCTCTGCCTCCCAAGTGCTGGGATTAAAGGCGTGCGCCACCAACGCCTGGCTACCCCATAATTGTTAATCTAAGTATTTCTCTTACGGGAGCAGTTTCCGAGCTTCTTATTTCTCTGGCGGGCTACATCGTGACTCCCTGTGTTTCTCCTACCCAGAGTCCTCCTCGACTCCTAGTCCCACCTATCTTGTTTCCCAATTGGCCAACAGTGCTTTATTGACATATACACAGGACTTCCCCAACATCAGGTAAAAGATTTGAAAAAGATATTCCTAATAAATGGACCTAAGAAACAAGGAAAAACCATATGTGGCAAAATGGACTTCAAAATAAAAGACTAATCAGAAGAGATGAGGAAGCAGTCATCAAAAGTCTCCCAAATGAATTCCAGGACAGCCAGAACTACAAAGAGAAACTCTGCCTCAGAAAACCCCAAAACAAACAAAAGCCCAACCCAGGGCCAGACAGCTTTAGCACAGAATTCTTCCAGACTTTCAAAGACGTTTTAATGTCAATACACCTCAAATTATTTCACAAAATAGAAACAGAAGGAACACTGCCCAACTCACTTTATAAGGCCACAGTTATCTTGACACCCAAACTGCACAAAGATCCAACAAATAAAGAGAAGTATAGATCAATTTCCTTCATAAATATAGAAGCAAAAAGTCAATAAAATACTTGCAAACTGAATCCAAAAAGACATCAAAAAGATCATCCACTATGATCAAGTAGGCTTAATCCAAGAGATGCAGGGATGTCTCAACATACATAAGTCAATAAATGTAATCCACCATATAAAAAACTTAAAGACAAAAAGTTTACAATCACCTCATTATATGCAAAAAAAGGCCTTTGACAAAATTCAATACTCCTTCATGATAAAAGTCCTAGAGAGATTAGATATAAAAGGGACATACCCCAACATAATAAAGGCAGTTTACAGTAATCCTGTAGCCAATATCAACTTAAATGGAGAGAAACTGAAAGCAATTCCACTAAAATCAGGAACAAGAGTTCATACTGATTCAATATAGAACTTGAAGTTCGCCGGGCGTCGGTGGCGCACGCCTTTAATCCCAGCACTTGGGAGGCAGAGACAGGCGGATCTCTGTGAGTTCTAGGCCAGCCTGGTCTACAGAGCAAGTTCCCAGACAGACTATACAGAGAAACCCTGTCTCAAAATACCAAAAAAAAAAAAAAAAAAAAAAAAAAAGAACTTGAAGTTCTAGCTGGGGCAAGGAGATCAAGGGGATACAAATTGGAAAGGAAGACGTCAAAGCATCTTTATCTGCAGATGATTCGAGAGTGTACGTAAGTGACCCTAAAAACTCCACCAGGAAACTCCTACAGCTAAGGTAGACACACTGGTCAGAAGAGTCAAACAGAAGACCCACACATAAATCTGCATACCTATAGACACCTGATTTTTGATAAGAAAGCCAGAAATATACACTGGAAAAAAAAGACAGGATCTTCAACAAATGGTGCAGGTCAAACTGGAGTTCTGCATGTAGAAGAACGCAAATAGAAACATACTTATCACCTTTCACAAAACTCAACCCCAAATGGATCAAAGACCTCAACATAAAACCAGCTACACTAAGCTTGACAGAAGAGACAGTGGGGAAGAGTCTTAAACACATTGGCACAGGAAAACTTTCTTAACAGAACACCGTTAAACAGAGGCACTAAGATCAATAATTAATAGGCCCTTATGAAACTGATAAGCTATAAAGAACTCAAGAAACCAGATAGTGAAAAACCTCGGCATCAAAGCGCCGGGCACTGAACCGAAACGTCTGCCCAAGAACCGGGGCCAGACCACTGGCTGCAAATGCAAGAGGTGATTTATTGAGTACACAGGAGCCTGCGGATGCTACTGCAACTCGGGTGCAGAGCATACCGGGCTTTCAGGGAGTATAATATTTATAGAGTTTCAATGGTTACATAAGTAACAGGCATTTTATTGGCTCATCTTGGGGGCAGGAGTAGTTCCCACGGACTAAGTTTCCTGGTATTACTTTATGAAAGACCCAGGCATACTTCAGCAATTATTATCCTGGTCCCATGACTACTATGGTGATCATAGACACAACTGGGGGCAAGGGTAGTTGCCAAGGACTAGGTGTCCTGGTATTGTCATATGAAAGTTCCCAGCACGCTTCAGCAATTATTATCTGGGTCCCATGATTGCTATAGTGATCAGACACAATTGGGGGCCAGGGTAGTTGCCAAGGACTAGGTTTTCTAGTATTGTCATATGAAAGTTCCCAGCACGCTTCAGCAATTATTATCCGGGTCCCATGACTGCTATAGTGATCACAGACATCCTGTTTTGAGGGTGAGACACCTGGTCTGGGTTTCTTTCATTAGGCAACGGCCTGGCCTTGCTTTTCTTTTCCTAGGGGGTCCTGGGTAGGGGTCTTTCAATAGGAACCCCCGATATATTAGTAAGCATGTGTATGTATACATGTGATGTCTCAGTTTTAACCTAAATGTACATCAGAGTGAATTTAAATGCTACATTGCACATGATATGATAGATTATTATAAATGACAGATAGAGAGTACTGATAGGGAATGAGCTCCAAAATGTTTTAAGGGAAAAGGGGTACAAAGGGGATTCACTGACTTTTTCCTTTCTTGGTTTTTTTTTTTTTTTTTTTTGGGTTTTTCGAGACAGGGTTTCTCTGTGGCTTTGGAGGCTGTCCTAGAACTCGCTTGGTAGTCCAGGCTGGTCTCGAACTCATAGAGATCCGCCTGTCTCTGCTGGAATTAAAGGCGTGGGCCACCAACGCCCGGCCCTTTCTTGGTTTTTGACCTCAATCTTGTGATACTCCTACGTGACACTCCTCCTCCCAACCGAGCTCTGGGACCACGGGCATATGACATTACATTTGCACAGACCAGCTTTTATATACTGTCATTTCTTTAAGATATACATGAACATATATATCTGAATGTATATACACTTTGTACCTTTAAAAAAATTGATAAATGTTGCTGTAAGAATGCAGGCAAGAGATATGTTTTCATTTTATTCTGGGCTGTTTTTTTTTTCTCCCTGAATTGTGTATGTGTGTACTTTTTGTTTTCTTTCTTTCTTTTCTTGTTCTTTTGCTTTTTTGCCTTTTTGAAGACAGGGTTTCTCTGTAGCTTTGGAGGTTGTCCTGGAACAGGCTGGCTTCAAACCAGAGATCCACCTGTCTCTGCCTCCAGAGTGCTGGGATTAAAGATATGCACCACCACTACCCAGCTGTGTGTACTTTCTAAAGAAACAGAAAAATTAGTACGCTCATGAAGACTCAGTGGTAAAAGTACTTGTTGCCGAGTCTGACGATCTGAGTTGATGCCCGGAGCCCACACAGAGGAGAGACTGACCCCTGTGGGTTGTCCTGTAACCTTCACATGTGAGCCATGGCACATGCCCACACTGAAACACACCCACCCAAACACCCAGCAAACAAATGTTTAAGACAACAACAAAAATCTCCCGGAAATCAATGAGAGAAATATTCAAAGGAAAAATTTGTTTGTAATCTAAAAAATAAAACTTGCCTGAAGATCAGAGTGCAGAGCTAAGCCCCTAGTTAGCCACACACCTAAGTCACTAGTTAGTCATAGAGGACTGGTGGCCACACCTTTAAATCCAGCAGCACTGGGGAGATAAAGGCAGATGGATCTCTGTGAGTTCAAAGCCACCCTGGGCTACATGAGAGTGGATCAGTCTAACAGAGAAACGGAGCTCACACCTTCCATCCCAGCACTAGAGAGGGATATAAGGCAGGAGCTCCATGCAGTCTCAGTGTAGTCTGAGGTTTGGAGGAGAGCACTGCGGTCACTCTGAAGACAGGATCGCTCCTCTTTGGTTTTGGCCCTGGTAGAGGTGAGAACTCTCTAGTGGCTTTGCTGCTTTGTTTTTCTGATCTTCAGTTTGAACCTCAATATCTGTCTCTGGGTTTTATTATTCCTGCTATAGAAAAACAACCCATTAAAATATGAAGAACTGGCAAACTTAGTAAAACACATGAATGAATCTCTAGTAAAAAGAAACAGACGTAACCAATAACAAAAAAATCATTTTCAATTTAATTTGGCAAAGATTCAAAGGCCTTGTTACAGTCAACACCAATAAGCATTTAGAACTTTTCTGGTGGACTAACAAATTATCCATAATTTGGCATTGTTTATAAAAGTGACAGTGACCATGGGTTAGGACCAACAGCTGCTGCCTTCGGGACCCCAGCAGTGCTCCACAGGAACCCAGGCACAGGCTCTGGAGTCAGACTGTTTGTGTTCGACTGTCTCCCACACTGGCAGGGTTCCTTCTTTTTTAAATATTTATCTGTATCTGAAGTAAATGGACATTTCGCCTGCATGTATACTGGTGTACGCTTGGTGCCTAAGGAGGCCAGAGGAACCTTCAGAAACCCTGGAACTGGAGTTAGAGCCATGGCTGCATGTGGGTGCTGGGACTCAAGCTTCAATCTTCTAGAAGAACAGCCCGAGTCCTCATCTGAGCAGCCATCTCTCCAGCCCCCACAAATATCTTCATTTTCTGGACTTAGTTGCTTCACTTACAAAATAGACATTATAGCAACATCCACTTCATGGTTTGTTGTAAGAATAACACATCCCATAAATTTATAATAAAGAACATCTTAACTTGAAGGCAAAAAAAAATTTTAAATGTCTTTATTTATTTATATAGGAAAGACTGTTACCTATTAAAAACAAATGTCCGTCAATTTGTTAAGCTTACCTGACAAAACATCATCTCTCTTTATCACATATTGACATGATACAGGGTGCAGATGTAAAAGTCAACTTAATAGACATCATTAAATAATCACACATACGCAGCCTTGGACAAATAGTTAAAGATACAGACTGATGTTAAAAGTGGGCATGTGGAGACTCCATGAACATCATGGCACTAACAGATTTGCTTAGATTGGTTCCGGTCAGCAAATTTGCTTTCTGTGAATCTTCAAATTCCCAATTCCAAATCTTCAAGCTCCCGGAGAAGGGCTGTCTCTTTTTGAATTTTCTCCAACTAGAAACATTTCAAACAATAAAGTTATTAAATAGAAAATAGTTGTTGGATATGTAACCTAACAGTATAAAGAACAAAATTTAGAGATGCAATATTCCTATACTTTATCAGATCCACTGGTAAACCCAGATTAGAAAGCAATTAACATGTTCCTGTTATGAATCAAGGCACAATGCATGGAGCTGTCATACTGTCTCTTCCAGTGAAGGATTTCCTGCATCTACTTGTGCTTAAAAGTACTGAAAACAGCCGGGCAGTGGTGGCGCATGCCTTTAATCCCAGCACTGGGGAGGCAGAGGCAGGCGGATCTCTGAGTTCCAGGCCAGCCTGGTCTACAGAGGAAGTTCCAAGACAGCCTCCAAAACAATACAGAGAAACCCTGTCTTGAAAAAAACGAAAGGAAGGAAGGAAGGAAGGAAGGAGAGAAAGAGGGAGGGAGGAAGGGAAAGAGGAAGGGAAGGAAGGAAGGAAGGAAGGAGAAAGGTGCTGAGAACAACAGGAGGAAAAAGGCAAGGGGGACGGTGTGAGGGACAGGAGGAAACGTGTTATTTACCTAACTATTGTCACTGCTTTTACAGTGACAGCATTAGGATACCCCTTAGGAACTGTACTCATTCACCAAGACCTAGGACTGAGCTTCTTCCCCTATCACAGACAAAACTTTTAAGGATATTAAAAAGAAAATTAAAAAGAATTTTGCAAACAGTTTCCCAGATAAGTTTTTCAGTTCTGTCCTTTTTTCCTGACTGAATGATTGCTTATACTAAATGCGGGTGGTGGGGGAATGGGGGTGCCAATGACTGAGCCCAAATGGAAAGTGAGGCCTTACCTGATTCTTCTCTAGCTGTTTCCCAGAGGCTGCCTGCTCTTTCAGTTGCTCTATTGCCTTTAGTTTCTGTGAAATCAAATGAGGAGGGAGAAAAAGTTACTTTCTAATGCAAATGACTTTATCAACAACAGCCATACTGCATTTCCTTCAAAGAAGGTCAGTTAAAAATGCTAAAATGGGGGAGGGGAAGGGAGGGAGAAGGAACTGGGATTTGTATGTAAAATAAGATTGTTTTAAAAATAATAAAAATAGCTGGGCAATGGTGGCATATGCCTTTAATCCCAGGCAGATCTCTGAGCTCGAGGCCAGCCTGGTCTACAAGAGCAAATTCCAGGACAGGCATCAAAGTACAGAGAAACCATGTCTCGAGAAACTTGCCACACACACACACACAAACAAAACACCATGGGATTGGACAAAATATGTTTTTGCAATGTTTTTCTTATTCTGTGTGTGGGTGTGCACACAGGCACCTAAGCCAAGCATACATGGAGGGGAGGAACACTCTGGAGCCTGGTTTCCCTCTCGTCACCTCTCGGTGAGGTCTGGGATCAGACTTGGGTTCTCAGGTTTGCCTAGCAGGTTTTTATGTGCAGGCGTGGATTCACAAGAACAAGACAGATTTCAGCATCCGTTTCAACATTCCACTGTGGCAGAAAACATCTCTGGACTTCAGTGAATCCTCACCCCAGGGCTGACCCACCACACCCTTAGTGTCTGTTCCTAGGTAACTCAAAAGGAGCCACTGAAAAGCGGAGGGAAGTGTTCAGGGCTGGGCAGAGCTCAGAGAGGAGCACTCGCTTAGCATGCCTGAGCTCTGATTTCAATCTCCAGCCCACAGAAAGGACAACAATAAAAAGCGACTTGCCTACACAGATGTCTGTGGTTCCTTATTACTTCAAAATTAACAATATAAGCAGTTTCAGTCACCAAAGCGTTTGTGAATGGAACTGAACTTGGGACCTCTTCTAAATTATAGTATTTTATGGAAGGAAAGCAACAATGAAACACATGCTAACCAAACTTAAATCCCGGTTAATTATGCAGCTCTCATGAACAAGCCTTCTAATGCACGTATCTATTTTTCATTCAGTCTCTCACCTTCTTTAGATTCTTAATTTTTTTGTCTACTTCTGGATCACCTGAAGCAGACTGGGTGATAGTGTTCCGTGGTTCACTCTGTGGGGTGGGAGCAGGAGCCAAATCACTTCTTGCTTCCTACAGGAAAAACAAATCTCAAGATTTATCTATTCTGTTTGTGGGTGAGACAGCGGAGTGGGTAAAGGTGCTGGCTGCCGGCCTGACGACCTGAGTTCAACTCCTGGGACCCACGTGGTGGAAGGAGACCTGACTCCCTCAAGTGCCACAGCACGTGTGGTCAGAGGACAACCTGTAGGCATTGATTCCTTCCCTCCACTGTGTGGTCCCAGGGGTCAAACTTGAATCTGACCTATTAAAACACATTTCTAGAGATGTGTGGATAGAGATAGACAGACAGACAGACAGACAATACTAACTATATAGTATACACACACACACACACATGTATGTAACATACTAACTGTGGAAAGGAACTTCAAATTTTAGAATATAATGCAACTCTAACTTTTGAAATTACATTATCGGGCCATCGAGATGGCTCAGAGTAGGTAAAGATGCTTGTTGCTATTGGGCGTTGGTGGTGCACACCTTTAATTCCAGCACTCAGAAGGCAGAGGCAGGCGGATCTCTGTGAGTTCAAGGCCAGCCTAGTCTACAGAGCTAGTGCCAGAACAGTCAGAACTGTTGAAACACTTCCTCCAAGGAGGGGAGGAAGGAAACATGTGCCTTCAGGAAACATGCTATACAATCTCACTGCCAACTCAGGTTTCAAGATCAGGTCTACTTTCTTCAGAGTTTTCTTTTCATCATTTTAGATTCCCATATTAAAGGTTTGGTTCCCAAGGTACTGCTACTAAGAGGAAGTGGGCCTAATGGAAGGGTTCAGGCTACTTGGGGAAGGCTCTTGGAGAACCAGAGGGACCCCAGTCCCTGTCTCTTTCTCTCTGTGTCCTGGGTCATATCAACAGTTTTGCTCCACAACAGGTTTCCATCATGATATGTTATATGCCACATCCCAAGAACAGGGCCAATCTATCATGGACACAACCTCAGAAACTGTATTACGAGGAGATGAAGATGCAGGTCGGACGCAGATAGCCGCCTGTCAGCTGCAAAGCCCTGGATTCAGTCCCTAGCACCACTAAAAGCAGATAGTGGTGCACACTTATCCCAACAGTCAGGAGGGAATAAGACACAGAGGAACACACTTATCCCAACAGTCAGGAGGGAAATAAGACACAGAGGAACACACTTATCCCAACAGTCAGGAGGGAATAAGACACAGAGGAACACACTTATCCCAACAGTCAGGAGGGAATAAGACACAGAGGAACACACTTATCCCAACAGTCAGGAGGGAACTAAGACACAGAGGAACACACTTATCCCCAACAGTCAGGAGGGAATAAGGAAGGAAGATCATGACTTCAAGGCTAGCCCTGAACTACAAGACAGGAACCTGTTACAAAACCACACAAACAAAATCCCAGCTACCCCACCATAGCGAAAGATGTTAACAGTTACCACTATATAGATACAGATACTAATTCACAGGGAGGCACACAAGAAGGCTGCCTGCTATTTATATCTAATACCAAGTACATCTTCTCACATCACAACCACATTTTCAGGAATACCATCGTTAGACTTAGGGGTTCAAGTTAGATCAGCAGTTTTTGACTTGGTTTGGAAGATCTCAGCAAACAAAAAAATACCTGTTTGGCAGCTCTTTTAGCTTCGTGCTTCCTTTGATTTTTAAGGGCTGTTTTTGATAGTGGCTTGTCACCTCCTGGATGTGGTTTCATATTCTGGGGAGGTTCATCTTCATGCTAAGGGAAATGTAAAACAAGCACTTCTGAAATGGAGTTCAGGGTTTGAAAAGCATAGGCAATAGCAAATTAAGTACCTTTACTAGTACAGGACGATTTTATCAGAATTATTTAAGAAAACTGGCAAAGAACATTACAAATCTGTTCCTAGAACATAGTTAAGTAAGGGCCTCCCTATTAGCTGATATGTATCTACTAGTTAAATAAGCCCAGGCAAGATTCACTTTTGGTCTATAGAAACAATGAAATTTGTCTCAGGAATGCTAGACATGTAGTTCTTATGCAACTGAGTAAAAACTGCTTCTCTGGGGTCTTTTTGGTGTGAATAATACCATTAGGAAGCAGTGACCTCATTTGTTTTCTTCACAACAAGAATCAGGTTACAGCCCTTTACTGGGAAAGTCCGACGTTGAAAGGCTAAGCATTGTTGAAACAGACTAATGGGATTTGAGAGGCTTTAAGAATGTTTTAGTCACGTAAGAAGGGTGTTTTCTTTTTATGCAAGCCAGGAACAGGATAAGAAGTTTCATTCTTTGAAAGTGTTCTCTAATTCTCGGGGCATCTTATTACTAGTTTATTCAGCCCCTTTGAAATGAACATTCCTAGTTGTTGGCTAGGGTACAGCTTCACTTTTCTAACACCCTGAAGAACACGGAGCTCACACTCAGATGTCCTTTACTATTAATCACTTCACAGAAACTCAGACCACTGAGCAATGCTCTCCTGAGCTCTGAAATACAGTCTGAAAGTCCATGTGAATCTAACCAACCCTCAGGAAAGGTGAGGAACTAATGGTAAGAGGACAATAAATGTTTTTACAAAACAACAGTGTGTGTGGTAGTTTGAAGAATGGCCCCACAGGCTCATGTTGAACGCTTAGTCATCAGGGAAGAGCACTCCTTGGGAAGGACTAGGAGGAGTGGCCTTATTGTTGAAGAAAGTGTGTTGCTGGGGTGGGCTTTGAGATTTCAGAAGCCCAAGCCAGGCCAAGTGTCTCTGTTGGTGTCTGCCTCCGCCTCTCTCTTCCGGCTGCCTGAGGATCCTTCTCCAGCACGTGTCTGCGCACTGCTATGCTTCCTGCCATGACAATAAGGGACTAAACTGCTGAAACCGTAAGCCAGACGCAATTAAATGCTTTCTTTTGAAAGAGTTGCTATGGCCAAGGTGTCCCTTCACACCAATAGAACACCAACTAAGACAGTATTTTAAAAACTGAGATAATTTCATATATCTATTCAGATGCATTGTGTCTTCAAAAATCAGTAACTGGCAAACTGGACCAACGATCACCTAAGGAAATGAACTGGACCAACGATCACCTAAGGAAATGAACTGGACCATGATCACCTAAGGAAATGAACTGGACCATGATCACCTAAGGAAATGAACTGGACCATGATCACCTAAGGAAATGAACTGGACCATGATCACCTAAGGAAAATGAACTGGACCATGATCACCTAAGGAAATGAACTGGACCGACGATCACCTAAGGAAATGAACTGCTGCTGAACAGCTAGCTGCTCATGGTTTCCTCCTGCTCATTACTGCCCTATGTCATCAGCCTTACCTAATCAGCATCTGAATTGAAGTCCTGGACCCATAAAGCTAATGTATCATGTTGAGTTATCTTTCCCAGAAATTAAAGTGTGATGCAAACAACAGACCATTGCCACTGCTCTAAGTCACCCGTCATAAACACATGGCAAGACCTTACTGCTGAAGACATTGCACACTTTGGCCGTAGGACATAAGAGAAATCAATCTCAAACTGATCAGGAAGTTTCCTCCCTGCTGGCTAACATTCATGGTACCAGACAGCGCTGTGCAGACTGCTGGGTAGAAAGACATCAATGGTCTTCCTAGTAGGTATGGTGCAATATTGACCTTCCAGGCAAGATGTGCCTACTGCTGCAACAGTGATTAGATTTGAGGCTTGTTCTACATGCTGCCTACTGTACATCCTGGTCAAAAGTCCTGATATTAGTATTTTGCTAAATAGCCATGGTGTCAAATTGCCTTCTAAACATTTATATTTATACCCACACACCTGAGCTGCTTTCAACCCTGGTCAGAGAAATCTCCTTTTTCTGGCTAAAGTGCTGAGAAAGCCCCAAAGAGGAGAAGGTATCACCCCCAGCTTGTCCCCAAGGCTCAGGCAGCACTTCAGAAGAGGACTTGAAAGCTGGAGGATGGGGAGGCGTGCCGAACAAGGCTGACTTCTGGTTAGGACATGGACACTGCACTCAGGAACTCACAGCAGCTGGGGTAACCCGCACAACCTCAAGGCAGGCAAACCCTGACAGATCGGATGGATGATTTCTAGGCTACAGCCCTTACCGAAGAATTGCTGGTGAGTGACAGTTGTCAGGGAAGCAGAAGCATGGTTTTTAAGGACATGGCCACCGGTAGCCTCCCTTTTGCCAACAGATGGTCCCACACCCATGCATGTATGGATAGTACTAAATGGCATAGAGGGCTATTTTTAAAAAAAGACATGAATTTTAGAGGGAAACATGAGGGTAGTTGGGTGGGGAGATAGAGCAAAGATATGATATTTCACTGCGTGTGTGTGAAATTCAGTAAAAAAATGTTTTAAAACTGTAAGTCCCTTTAAATTAACTGTTTACCCAGCTTATTATATATATCACATATATAACATATATATATGTATATATACATACATACATATATTGTATGAGCTGCTCAGCATCTACATTTTCTGTGGGCCTTAGAGAACTCTGTGGAGTATATTCTAAGTTGATACTAAGCAACTCAAGCAATGAGGGAAAGTCCACAGAGTTTCACACAAAATCACTTTCCTCTGTGCTACTACTTACCAGCTTAGAATTGGTGGCGGGCTTATTTCTTAAGGCTGGAGGTCTATACGCTGTTGCAGGTTTAGGTTCCTCACTAGGTACTTCACTTGGAACTGCTTGGTACATTATTGTTTTTGCTGGAAATACTCCATCCAAAAATGGCTGCCAAGAGACCTGCCATAATTCTCCGTTTGATGGCACATCATACTTATGCAAGATGGAGCCGGTGTAGTGCCAGACCTTATACCCGTTATTAACACGCAACCTGGGGGCACATGTGGCTGTTAAAATATGCTCACCATCTGGACACCAGGCAAAGTATGTAGAATCGGAGGCCACTGGTTTAGAAATCAGTTTGTAGTTTTTAACATCCCATACTTCCATTTGTCCTCGAAGATTTCCAAATCCAGCCAGTACTAATATATGTCCATGAGGGCTATAGAAGGCTGCATTGCGAGGACCAGTCCCAAAGTCAAAAACAGGATCACACTTCAGGTTGAAAACCGTTGCTTTCGCAGGCATAAAACCATAAACGGCACAAAACTCAGTAGAGCTAGAATTCCAAACCACATCATAAATTGGGCCATTTTTTGCTAGAAAAAGAATATAAGATACAAATCAACAGTAAAAAACTTATATAAATATTACAAGATACAAACATATGTAACTCAGAAGCATGTCAAACATCTTTTCAAACTTCAAAAATTAAATATTCTTATGGGATATGAGTATTAATACATAGTCATATATTTAAGAACTCCCAGAGTTTTAGTATCTTAAACACTTTGGTAATATGGGCTCATGGAAGCCAACATAGACTTACAGTAATACTTTATTACTAGAAATAAAAGAGTTTTATTGAGGTTTTGCTAGGATATCCATGCTAGTCAAATTCCTGAATCCAGATGACCCTCCTAGCTCCAAATGCTAGAATGCAGCAACAGGTGCAGACTACTATGTCCAGCAACAGGCTTTTGTTTTTTTGGAATGAATAATATCAGCACATTGCCATACAATATATAAATGCAAACAATATAAAAACACATGCCACAAAAAAATGTATTTATCAAAGCAACCCATTTCATTTCTCGACAATCCTTTTACAGAGTATTTTCTTGAAATGAAGCATCTTCTCTAAAGACAAAAAAATGACAAGGTTCTAAGCTTTTGTTATTTCATTTAGTATCGTATTTTGGAGACTTTTCTACGTGATCACATAAAAATCCGCCTCTCCCTCTGCCTCTGAGTCCGTTTCTCCGTGTGTAGACAGGCATGTAGGAGCGCGGCTGCGAGGTTAATAACCTGGCATCGCACCCTCACTGCGCTTCAGTGTTCTGTGAGGCGGCCGCACCCCCGGGGGACAGGAGTCTCCTCCCATTCACACCACAGCAGTTATTTTTACCTTTCCCACCTGTTAGGTTAAACCTGTGACTTAGGGTTATTTCCATTTGTCTGATTACTGTTCTCTTCTAACAAAAGCAATTTCGTTTGTTTTCTGGTAGGAAAACTTTCTGTACCATTCCCATTTTTCTTTCCCGTTATTGAAGCATTTAGGTAACTTGGGAAATTAAGAAAGCTTACCTTTTCTTATGGCCTTACATCACTCGTCTGCTTTTTATCCTTTGTTATTTTGGGGTTTTTTTTTTCTTCTTTTTTTTTGGCTGGGGGAACAGTTGGGACGGGGTCTCTTGTAATTCAAGCTAGACTGGAACTCACTATGTTAGTGAAGATGACCTTGAGTCTCTGGCCCACCTCCATCTTCTAAATATTGGGTTAAAGGCATTCATTACTATCCTCAACCTTGTCAGATTAACAAAACAAAAACTTCTATTTAGCTAAGTTAATAGATTCTTCTAGCAGAAACCTATAATTTTTTTATACATTACAAATCTATAATATTTTTCCTCTTAGGATTTTTGTCTTGCTTAGAAAATGCTTTTTTCAATTCTAAGATTAGAAAAGGGTTTTCTCATGTTTTCTTTTTTAAGAGTTCCTCTGAAGTTTTGCATATAATTTTGAGAGCCAAGTGGAATTTATTTTGGTAAAATGAAATAACAATTTTATGATCCAAATGATCAGTCAATTTTTTTTCTTTCTTTTTTTCTTCCCGTTTCTATAGCATATTTATTCCTGCCCTACTTAATTTGTGCATGTGGACATATTTTCCCTTAATGCAACAACTTACTTATACATCTATCTTTCAAGAAAAAAAATTTTCTTAGTTTGTTTTACATGGCATTGTTAAGAAAGTCAAGTTAACAGAGACCCTGTCTCGAAAAAAAAAAAAAAAGTCAAGTTAATGGATTTGAAAGTTTTATTGAATTCTAAAAACTTGCTTTTACGACCTGCCTGCATAGCTGTGTATGACCACACTTGTGACGCCCCAGAGGGGATTCTGCCACTTCCTTCCTCCCTCAACACTGACACATAGAGCAGTGGTTGTTACTTGGCAACCATAAAGGGGAAGATCAGCCAATTTTTTAAAGAACCACAAATTAAATACTATTCATTGTTTTTGCTTTACTTGTTTGGTTTTTTGTTTTTCAGAAAAGATAAGGGTTCTCTTTGTAGTCCTGGTTGTCTTAGAGCTCACTTTGTAGACCAGGCTGTCCTTTAACTCACAGAGATCTTCTTGCCTCTGCCTCCCAAATGTTGGGGTTAAAGGCATGCATCACCACTACTTGGCTTTACTGTTAAGTCTGAATTTTATCATACACTAGTATCTACAAATACACAGATCTATTTCTAGATACTTTTATTTTACACACACATTACTTTTCCATAGGCCAAATCCAAATACTCTTATTACATTTTAGCATCGTGTAGTATCAGAATTTCCCACGTCCTCCTAATAGTTTTCAAAATACTCTTATGTGTTCTTTTTATTACCACATTTCAGACCAGTTTATCTAATTTAAAAAAGCCCTGATTGGCATGAAAATGTTAAATTTTAGGTTAACTATGAGAGAGATGCTATCATTTATAAAAGTTTATTTATTAAAATTTAGAGTTTATCTGAGGCTTTTAAGCTGGTATGTCTTACTATGTTTGGATGGCTGTTGTCTATCCTGTGACTTCATTTATACCCAGACACAAACTCAGTGTCACCTTCTCTAGATCTGCCATACTTGCTTGGTATTTCAGTCTCTGTCTAACTCTTATTTCAAGGGGAGTATAGATATATTGGAGGGGAAAGTGTGAAATATTTCCTCTACTGACACATGTTCAATTCAAAGTAAAAAAATTAGGGAGCTGACAGAAGTTGAAATCTATTATTTTGGGCTGGAGAGTCGACTCAGCAGTTAAGAGTGACTTCTTCTCTTGTGGAGAAGCAGAGTTCAACGCCAGCACCCACTGGCAGCTCCCAACCAACCTTAACTCCAGCTGCAGGGGATCCCGTGCCCTCTTCTGACCTTCTTGGGCTATAGGTATGCAGTGTGCAGACACACTCAAGACCCATAAGATAGTAAGATACAAAGCCTAAGAAAACGTTTAGTAAAGTTGCTTTAGTGATCCAAGCGAGAGTGAACTGGCGCCGCTGCTGGACTTCCCTCTCATCTGCAGCTCTCGCTAAAGCTGCTCCAGCCACTTGCTGGAGTAGTGAGTGCTCACAGAGTTGCTCAGAGGCTCCGCCCCTGCTCGGTGCTGGCAGGCAGGCACACTGGCTGGTGTCTGTCAAAGTCGGCTGAGAAACGCCATCATGGAATTCGGTTTTACCCATGATGATGACGGACTCAGGTCCCTGCTGGGCAGTGCGAAGCTACTGCTGCTCGCTGCAGCCCCTGGCTTCCACTCTTAGCAGAATGAATCGCAGCCCAGGTTCGGCCAGACCCTCGAGGTTCCAGAGGGTCACTGGGTCTACTGTGCTGGAACGAGAGTTGGCTGCTGGCTGCTGAGTTATTTTTGTGGTTTATTAAAATTTCTTTCCTTTTCCTCTTCATTTTGATGGACACAATTTCAAGGCGCCCAAGAGGCACCCAGATAGATGCAAACAGAACCCCTACAGGGGCCTAGGGTCCGCAGGGTTCACTTCCAACAACAACTGAGCCCACAGTGACGTCTTGAAAAGGCCAGGTCCACTTTAGTTTTTATTTTGTTCCCCACCTGCTCCTCTTAAAAAATTGGTTTCATGGTGAAAGGCAGAAGCAGCGCTGTGTGTCCAGCCTGGCCAGGGCCACCTGCTGCTCATCTGCAGAGCCTGGTCGCTGTCGGGTCCCAACCAGCCCCGGCTTCCCTTGACACAGTACAGTTAGAGACTCTAATTTAAACCGTTGTTCCACAGACACACCCCTGCCTCCTCCTAATAAAGGCTCATTTCACCTTGTGGGAAAAAAATATAATTTAGACTGTGCTGGCCCATGTCTTTAATTGCAGCACTCTGGGAAGGCAGAGGCAGGCGGATCTCTGTGAGTTCAAGGCCCTGAGAGTTACAGAACAGCCAAGCTGTTACACAGAGAAGCCCTGAATCAAGAATTTAAGTTGTATTACCTTCATGGTGTACGTGTGTGCGCGTGCGTGTCTGTGTCTGTCTGTGTGTGTGCATGTGCGTGTGCGTGTGCATGTGTGTGTGTGTGTGTGTGTGTGTGTGTGTGTGTGTGTGTGTGTGTGATTTTAACCACAGGACAACTGTTAGGGTGTGCATGTACTCACGTAACTGGACTACAGCACTCTCTCCATTTGTTGTCTGTGTCTGTGTGTGTGTGCGTGCATGTGCGTCTGTGTGTGCGTGTCTGTGTGCGTGCGTGTCTGTGTGCGTGTGTGTGTGTGTGTGTGTGTGTGTGTGTGTGTGTGTGATTTTAACCACAGGACAACTGTTAGGGTGTGCATGTACTCACGTAATTGGACTACAGCACTCTCTCCATTTGTTGCAATGTAGTGCAGGGTTTGTTCTCCATAGTAGGACGCTCCTGTCTTGTCAACATCTGTACTAGCTATTACCAGCACAGCAGTAGCTGTAACAGTGAAACAGTATTCAATTAGATTCAAAATCCAGTTAATCTACATATTCCTTTATATATATGAATGCCAAAATTAATATTCGATAACAAAAATGAACAATTATTCATCATACCTTTTTTATTCCACAGCATTGTAACCTTGTCAGCTTTGAAGAAGCTTTTGTTGGCCAGCGCTGCCTGAGGTCCAGCAAAGTTGGGGTACTGATATAATCTAACAAATGAAGGTGCCCCTTTACTTCCTGGGACATAGACTGCCACCTAAGACACACATGCATAAGTCATGACTTAATTCTTATAAGCAAAAGAGCTGAGATGGATGTTCTCAGAATTACTTTTAAAAAAGAGAAAAGACTCAAGTTCTATATAAATAAATAAAAACAGGAATTACCTTATAAGGTTGGCTTCCAGGTGATAAATTAAAGTCATTAACCTTTTGCAGATGTAATTTATTTGCAATTGTGTCTAAAAAAGAGGAAATGGGTTAGAGATTGATGTGTTTTACATCAAACTCTGAATTCACTATAAAAGGTTATGGTTAACTACAAACTATTCACTGTAGTTTCGTGTGGATGAAGCAGAGCATTCCAGACAGAAATAGGCTTGAACCACATTAACCCATTTACTGGGAGTATAAACTTGGGCAAGTACGAAGATGACTCTAATTATGCCACCTACTTCCCAGGGATTGATTGTAAAAACACAATGCCAAGCACATGGTATATGCTCCAATAAATGCCAATCTTTATATTAAAGAATTCATAGACCCCATTAGATGGGAAAGACTAGCCTCGGCTTGCTAGTGTACAATGTACATATAGAAATTCTATGACAAATACAAATAAGAGTGCTGACACTGATTACCCTATCTTCATCAATGAAAATCCATGTTAATATGTAATAGTATTACCCTAGTTAATGGGATAAATAAATCAATAATATTTAGAATGATTCTGACCCTATAATGCCACTGAGGAAAAGAAAACTATATATTAGATTAGGGATAGCTTGTGGTTGAGCACTTGGCTACCATGTATGAAAACCTGGAAAAGAATCTTAGCACTGAAGACAAACAAAAACCTTTGAAAACTATTTAAAGTAAGTAAAGTTCTTTAGTCTTTCCATACTAAAATTGTTGTTTTCGAAGAAGTGAACTTCATTGTTAACGTTTCGCGCACAAATAATTTCATCATCTGACCAGGAAGGACACCTACGCCAAAAGAAAGAAAATTGGGAAAAGGTAAAACCATGTTAAAAAGCTATGATGGTATTTAAGATAAAACATGTTATGTCTGTATAAACAGTTTAATAATAATCTTATTAAATGGTATGTCTTTAAAAATATATTGTTCCCTTCTTTTTAAAAACTAATAGAGATAGTATTATACTATAAACCCTTTAGAATAATTTATCTTCAAAGTAAACTCTAGAGAAACAAATGCGTACAGTGGCATTAGCAACACTGTGAAGCTACCCTGTTCTGGATGGGGCGATGACAGGCTGAAGAGACAGCTCAGCGTCGAGAGCTCTTGAACCTTTAGAATAATTTATCTTCAAAGTAAACTCTAGAGAAACAAATGCGTACAGTGGCATTAGCAACACTGTGAAGCTACCCTGTTCTGGATGGGGAGATGACAGGCTGAAGAGACAGCTCAGCGTCAAGAGCTCTTGAACCAGGGTTCATTTTCTAGCACCCATCAGCAGTTAGCGTCGTCTGTAATCTCCTTCCAGAAGACCTGATGTCTTCCCACCCCCAAGGCCACCAGGCACACATATGGTGCACAAACACACAGGCAGGCAACGCACTCTTAAAGTAAATGTAAAACTTTCCAACAACAGCACTTTAAAGCATGTATTTACCAGTTTTGCATTTTTTTCTGTATGAAAGATTTCAAACATGTCCCAGTTTTCACGTCATAAAGCTGTAGGTTGGGTACCCCTGCTGTGCCATCTTTGGAAGCTGCAATAAAAATATTTTTATAGTGACTGTCTTCTAACACTTGTAAGATTTCATTCTTACAAAAATCTTGAATAGGAATAAGAATACTAAATAAAAGAACTGTCTAAACTCAACTTTCCTTCCTATCTTTAATTATGAAATTATTCATTCATTGCTAAAACCATAACATGACAGTTTTTGAGTTAAAGTCCACCTCTGAAATGATAGCTTGTAAGTTTTCTTTTCTTTTCTTTTTTGGTTTTTACTAGACAGGGTTTCTCTGTATTGTTTTAGAGGCTGTCGGTCCAGCCCAGCCTCAAACTCACAGAGACCCGCCTGCCTCTGCCTCCCGAGTGCTGGGATTAAAGGCGTGCACCACCACCGCCCGGCTAGCTTATAAATTTTAAGAATACTTGAGGGATTTCTTATTTATTAATTCTGACAAATTTATTAATTTCTGACAAAGGGATTAAGTCATGAAGGTTTGTACCTATCATTATGATTCTTGATTTCCCTTCAAGTTACTAGAAAAACAAGATTCATTAGAGTCCAACCCTCTTAAAATAAAACCCTGAGGTTTATAACACAACAATGAACTATATCATCACTTATTTATTTAAAAAGAATGTCATTGTCACAGAATGCTTCCCTCCCTCCTTCCTTCCTCTTTTTTTTTAATGAGACAGGGTCATATATATCCTAGACTGACCTCAAATTTCTGTGTAGCTGAGAGTGACCTTGAACTACAGGTTCTGAGGCTGTGATACCTCAGAATTACAGGCTTGTGATACCTCACCCAGTCTATGTAGTATAGGGATTAAACCTAGGCCTTACGAATGCTGGCAAGCACTGTATCAACTGGGTTACATCCAGCCTCTAATAGAATGTTCTGAAAACAGCCTTTATACCACTCTCTATGTCTGTCTGGATAAGCATGGCTATATGACAGTTCATATGTCATTACCATTAGATGGCTTTAAATATGTCAAAGAGGGCACTGCTGCTATGCTTTTCGTTTTCTACCTAGACTCATCCTGTGTCAGTCTCCCAAGAGGACTGGAGTCACAGGCCTGCACACCACACTCTGTGATAACAACACTTCTCCATGTCATACCCTGCCACACTGCCTTCCCTGATAGCAGTTATTCTCAATGCTGGTTAAATCACTATTACCCCAGACCTCTAGAGAACTTTTCTAGTCAGCAGTCAGTCACTTTTTAAACTTTCTTCTGCAGCTTTTCTTCTCCTTTATCTCATAACTTGTATTTTTACTTTACTTCTTTTTTTTGTTGTTGTTTTGTTTTTACGAGACAGGGTTTCTCTGTATTGTTTTGGAGACTTTCGGACCAGACAGGCCTCGACCTCACAGAGATCCACCTGCCTCTGCCTCCCGAGTGTCCCGAGTGCTGGGATTAAAGGCGTGCGCCACCAATGCCCAGCTTTACTTCTTGAGGTATGTTTTTTTTTTTTTTTTTTTTTTTGGTTTTTCGAGACAGGGTTTCTCTGCATTGTTTTGGAGGCTGTCCTGGAACTCACTCTGTAGACCAGGCTGGCCTCGAACTCACAGAGATCCGCCTGCCTCTGCCTCCCGAGTGCTGGGATTAAAGGCGTGCGCCACCAACGCCCGGCTACTTCTTGAGGTATGTTATTTGCAGTCAACCATGACCCAAAAAGCATTAGCAGTCGAGTTCCAGAGACAACTCACTAATTTTAAATTGCACACCATCTTGAGGGTGAAACGCTGAGCCATCCCATTCTGTCTAACTGGAACACAGGTCTTTCTTTTTAATGCATCATCTTTGAAAAAAACTTTGTTTGCTTGTTTATTTACTTATTTTGAAGCAAAGTCTCACTATGTATCTCTGGCTGTCCTGGAACACACGTTGTCGGCCAGACTAGCCTTGCGTTCACAGAGATGCACCTGCCTGGTTAATCATCTTTGTGGCCAGTGAATCTATCCATCTACACCCACATTCTTCTACCCTCCCAGGAGTCTCCGTGCTTGTTATACTTACTGCAGAGGACACAGTGCCTGCAAGTAACCTTCATTTTACTTAATGAGTAGAACATAAAAGCAGTGATACTAGCAATTTGGATAAGGAAGCTACAAAGAGCTTCCTTAGAGTGAAAGGTGAAAGTTCTCATCTCATATAAGAAAACACTGCATGATTACAGATGAATCTTCTATACATGAAATTGAACAGAATTTTTGTGACTTTTTCTGTGAAACCCTAACAGCCAAAAGTTGCAGTCATAGTACAGTAAGCACTTGGCTAAGATGAAAGGGCTGGGCTGTGGGTGGCCCTCAGCTGGTAGGGTGCTTACCTAGCACACATGATGCCCTGGGTTTGGTCTCCAGCCCCACACGGATGGGGCACGGCGGTATACACCCGAGACCTCAGCATCCAGTGGCGTAGACAGCAGACCAGAAGTTCAAGGTCACCCGTGGCTGCAGAGTTTGAGGGCAGCCCAAGCTACTTGAACTGAGACCACTTAAAGGCTGTCTCAGGTACGCACTAAGATCAGATCCCTGTGGGGAGGTGGGGGGTGCCTGCTTGACCTCAAATCACCACCTTACAGGGTTATAAACCTGGCTTCCCCACAAAACCTAACTGGTCCTGCTAGAGCACCTTTACACGGGGAAGTACTTACCAGTGTAAGGCTGCCACGTTGCCAGGACAGTGTTGTTTGGCGAGAATTCAAGGCAAACTGCTTTTGGGACGTCGAAGGAGTGCAGTAGTCCCTTGTTAGTGACACTGATTATATTTACTCTGGTTTCAAAAGAAATTACATCAGCAAAGATACCATTTTATAACAGCCAGCACTAACCAAAACATTCATGCCCCTTTTCAAATATAGAATACTCCAAATCATTCACTTTTCATAAAAACTACTTTTCAGGCAGTTCCAAAAAACACGTATTTACCAGACAGGGTTTCTCTGTATTGTTTTGGAGGCTGTCGGTCCAGCCTGGCAGGAAACACTTTTAACTTATAGAAAAATGTAAATTTTACGCCAAAAGTATTGAGAAATAGTGCCCAATTAGCAGACAGACCCAGAAGTGATATGACTTCCACCTGAGTGATCCCATGGCCAGGCTACAGGAGGCCAGCAAGTCAGAGGGAAGGCAGGCAGAATGGAGAAGCACATCTTAACTTTGAATACATAGAAACCAAAACAGGTGGGAAATCAGTAAGCAAGCCTGGTAGGCTCTCGAGAGCTGTCACCTACTAAGAATGACAGCGAAGTCACATGATAGCAGTTGCTTCATGCTGCCCACACTGCATACCTCCTGCACAGAGTCATGCAGTGGCCTCACCACCTTCGGTGAACCTCTCATATGGATCCTGGCAAGCATCATCACCTCTATTTTACAAATAAATATATTTAGACTTTAAAAAATCAAATGAGTTGATTTCATCAGCCTCTTACTTATAAACTTTAGTCCCAGCCCTCAGGAGACAGAGGCAGGTGGATCTCTGTGAGTTCCAGGCCAGCCTGATTTAAACAGTGAATAAATATGAGCACAGCCAGGGCTAGGTAGAGAGACCCTGTCTCAAAAACAAAACAAAAAAATTTAACATTGTGGCTAAGATTCAATGTGATTATATTGTTCATGATTTGCAAGTATTTTATTGGTTAGAAAATAGATGCAAATCAACTAATTTAACTCAGTCTTTAACAGGTAATTTTTAAAAATCATGTTATAACTGACTTTCAGAAAGATTCTGAATATATTACCACTATAAAGAACTTTTAAATTCATTATTATCAGATTAATGAATTATTTTTCTCTTTTGAAAAGCCTAACAGTATAACATGTTTGAAACATCAAAAGAAAAATAAGTAACAGATATTCAGACATTATATTGATCTGCGAAATATTGTCACTGTAAAATATTAAAAAGGAGCCGGGCGTTGGTGGCACACGCCTTTAATCCCAGCTCTCAGGAGATGCAGGCGGACCTCTGTGAGTTCGAGGACAGCCTGGTCTACAAAGTAAGTTCCAGGACAGCCTCCAAAGCCACAGAGAAACCCTGTCTCGGAAAAAAAAAAAAAAAAAAAAAGGGACAGGTTTTTAGAAAACTATGACCATTTATTGAAAATCATTATTTTCTTATAAGACCAGTTTTGTAATCTGATAGTTTACATAAGTTATGCAAATCATTCTTTCTATACTTTATATACAATAAAACTAACAGTACTAATTTACTGATTTAACAGCAAAATTATGAAGTATCTAAGTCTAAACAAGCAAAACAATAATTATTTTCTAAATGATACTAGCAAATTTAAGAAACCCTACCAATGACTTAGAATACTATTTGAAATAACTTTTTGATTTTTCACAGTAATTTTTAATTTTGAGTCACTACATAACTCATATATATGAACACTTTTGAGGGTGTTCAAAGTACTCTCACTACACATGACAATAAAAGACAGACTTTATCAATGATAACCTAATACATGCATTTCAAATCATGTCAGCTATAGAATATTCATGGTACACATAAAATTTTCCATAAATGAATACTAACTTTTCTCCATTGTTCCAGGCAAACAATGTCCCATCCTTACTAAATGTGTAGACTTTGCAATTTTTTCCAGATTCCCTGAAAAAAAAGTTTAAATTAAAAGACATTAATAATCATACTTTTCAAAAAATCTGATTGAAAAGTCTACAAGCCATTAATTCAATGACTTAATTTATTATACAAAATTTTTAAAACATTCCAAAAATGTTTGTCTATTTAAATACTTCATCTCTTAATAATAAATGTTAGCAACCATTGTAAAGTATGATGGAAACTGGTTTTATACAATCACAAACCTTCAGAAATGGATCATTTTTTGATGAGTGGTTTGAATGAGAATGACCCCCATAGGCTCATGGATTTGAACATTTAATCATGGGGGAGAAAGATTAGGTGTGCCTCGTGGAGAAAACATGTCACTGGGGATGGGCTTTGGGGTTTCAAAAGCTCAAGCCAGGACCAGCTGCACTCTCTTCCTGCTACCTACCTATGGATCCAGATGTGGAACTCTCAGTCCCTGTCTCCAGAACATGTCTGCCTGCACACCACCTTGCCTCCCACCATAATGATAACGGACTAAACCTCTGAACTGTAAGCTAGCCCCAATTAAGTGATTTCTAAGAGTTGCCATGGCCATGGTATCTCTTCACAGCAACAGAACACCAAGAAAGTGACCAAAGAAGCAAAACAATGAAACTGAATTTGAGAGTTATTAGCTGTCACCTCTGAGCAAGCTGAGGGCTGCAGTCAGAGGCTTTGTAGAGACTGGCCCCACACTATCTGCATAACAAAACCGTAGTGGACAGAATACCCTCAAGGACTAAAAGGTCCCTGGATTTGAAAGATGAAGCTATGCCACCAGTTTCCCCAGTGGAGGCTTAACGTATAAAAACAATACAAAGATCTTAGGAAATGGTGATGCAGACTTCTGAATTATCATCTGTGGAAATATGACTAGTGTCAACATTCTACCAAGAAATCAAAACTATGTAAGTATTACAACACTCTCCTGGAGACAGCCACTGTGAATGTATCTAGTAACAACAAAGACCTAGCCAGACAGAAATGTGTGTGAGTATACATGTACATATCTACTGGTGCAGTGACATTAAGGGGGGAACTTTGTAGCAAACAAGTATTTCAATTGCTGAGTAGCAACAAATGTACCAAGAACTGACCAATATCCCCATTTAAACCACACATCATTAATTTATCTTAAGATTTTTTTCTTCTGCTTCATTAAATAATGGTAACTTATATTCATTTTACAGACAATGAAACTTAACAAAATATCTTTTCCACAAAAACAGATATGAACAAGATGTTTCTTGCCTTACTATAGTACAACTCATTCTCAAACCTGAAGACAGAAAATTTCTATTCTTAATAATTCCTCCCAGGTTATAGTCTATTCCAACCAACTCATATGTGCCTACCTCATTTTGACTCCATAATCATACCCATATCTCGATGGTTATAAATAGCATCTGTTTGTTTGTTTTATGGCACAAGGTTTCCCTGTGCAGCCCTGGCTGTCCTGGGAGTTGCTCTATAGACCAGGCTGGCTGAGAGATCCACCTGCGTCACAGATGCTGAAATGAAAGGCACACACCACCATGCCCACCTCACAAACAATATTTTAATAACTCGTGTTAGAACTGTGTTTAGGACTGATGTCAATTTTATGGAATCCAGAGACCAATTCTTTTTGCTATTGTTGAGATTTAATTTATTTTTGTTTTATTCGTATGAGTGTTTTGTCTATGCATGCAGAGCCTGGGGAAGCCAGAAGAGACCCAGCAGGTGGTGAGCTGATGTATGGGTACTGGGAGGGGAACCATGGTCCTCTTAAACACTGCTCCATCTCTTCATCCATTAATTCTTTTCTTAATCTTGGCAAACGGGAAAATGTGGTTATTCTCCTTACAAATATATAATAATAGATTGCGTATACATTATGCACATGTATAACCTATTTTTTGGAGACAGTCTCGCTATTTTGCGCTAGCTACTCTGGAGCACACTATGTAACCCAGGCTGGCTAAATCTGCCTGCCTCTGACTCCTGGGTTAAAGATACGGGGCTGCCCAGTCAATACAATTTTTTAAATAAAAAACTTCCAAAGGAAAAAAAAGCCGGGAGGTGGTGGCGCATGCCTTTAATCCCAGCACTCGGGAGGCAGAGGCAGGCGGATCTCTGTGAGTTCGAGGCCAGCCTGGTCTACAGAGCGAGTTCCAGGACAGCCTCCGAAGCCACAGAGAAACCCTGTCTCGTAAAAACAAAAACTTTCCTTTCTATTTAGACAAAAAGGGAGAAATGTTGTGGAATATATCTTCACACTGTGTAAAGGTATGTCACTGTGATTGATTAATAAAAACTAAATGGCCAATAGCTAGGCAGGACTTTCAGGGCAGAAAGAATGACGGAAAGAAAGCAGAGTCGCCAGCGGACACAAAGGGAACAGACATGTAGGAGAGGTAAAAGCCACAATTCATGTGCCAACATGTAAAGGAATAGAAATGGATCAATTTAAGTTACAAGAGATTGTGGGACAAGCCTAAACTATAGGCCGACCTTTCATAATTAATAAGACTCCATGCTGCTTTTTGTGAGTTGGCGGCCCAAAGACAATTCTGTCTACATGAGGACTATCATCTAATGAATGGCTTGATCTACTGAGAGACTCAAAATGTGAACAGACTATTGGAAGGTGGTCAAACTGTGGAAGACAGACTCTAGTTGGCCCACAGGCGACTAGAGGGCATATGTCCACGGGGGCTACAGCGTGCCCTGGCCTACATTATGTGAAGAACCTCCTCTGCAACCTGCCATGTTTATATTCGGCCCAAGTGCAAGTGACTAGTCAACGCCTGACTGGAACCCAAACAAACTCCTTCGTTTACTCAAATATTAGGTCATACCAACATAAAAGTAGCAGAATTACTCTTTCAATAGCTTCAAGTAGCAACAATTTTTAGCTCACAATAACATTGCTGAGTGCATTCAATAATTTTGCAGATCTTCATAAGATCATACTGCTATTCTACTCTATTCTTATCCAATTTTATTATTTAAAAATTTATATAGACCAACGTAAAAACCATATGTATAGCAAAGTTCATTCACAGATATCTCCTGAATCCTATTATGTTGTCATGTGTTACAAGTTATCATTTTTACTCAATTTTATTTTAACCATCCATAGTTTCTTTGAAAGAAAAATATACCTATTCAGATACATAGTATCCACATATATTTTACTTTCTTCCTTTTTATGCCATTTTCATCTCCTGGCAGCATAGTGATTACTAACAGTGACTTAACTATCATATTTGTAAATTTTTCTCAGTCTAGAAGATGAAACTTTTCCAAACTAAATTACACTGACAACTCTACTTTTCCTTGCTAAGCCATTAATTCTTTGTCCTCTTCTTTCTTTTCTATTTTTTTTTTAAGGCATGCACATGCAGCATATACCCATGCAAGTCAGAAGATGGTGTTTCATCCACTGGAGTTAGAATTACGGGTAATGTGAGCCTCATGATGTGGGTACTGGGAACCTAACTTGGATCCTCTGGAGGAGCAGTATGTATCCTTAATTACTGAGACATCTCTCTAGATCCTAAGTTGTTGATTTTCAAATCTGAAGATTATTTTTCTTGACTAAATAAGTAACAAGAATGGAAACTTTTTAAATAAGAAATCACAAGAAACTGGCTTATCTATTGCTTTTCTTTCTGTTCAGTGGACTGAGAGATGGTTCTACAATTAGGAGCGAGCTTTACTTCCAGCATCCACTTGGCAGCTCACAACTACCTGTAGCTCTAGTTCCAGAGTACACAGCACCCTCCTCTGATTCCATGGACACCACACACACACACACACACACACACACACACACACACACACACACACACACAAGTGTTGCATAGGCACACACAAAAATTAAAACATTTTCAGAAATATCAACAAAAATCCTTTGGAGTGCATTATATGTTTCTTATTTATCATTTGACAGAAGCTATACCTTGGAAGCACTGTGCTTTCTGTAAAGTGTGGTGGTCCATTCACCATGTACAGTCCTTCTGATCCTCGGACTAAAGAAACAATGGAAAGAAACTTGATTACTCTAAAAAGTACTCAGCGATATTATGGAATGTTACTGAAAAGCAAAGCATTTTCAAAATACAGTGAAATCGTAAAACATTTCCTTATACTGTAGAATGTTAACATTTCAAGTCCACTTTCTTGCCTTTTCACATAGAAATCCTGTAAGTGAATAGAAGTATGCAACTTGAGAACTTCAAAAAAAACAAAACAACTGTGTAACCTTTGAAAGGGCAAGACTTAGCTGGATACAGTTAAACAAAGAGAACAATAACAAATTCAAACAATCTGAGGGAGCAATTAGAAAGAGAGAAAAACCAGAAAGAAAGTTAAAAAGAAGCTGGGAAGAGGAAACCAGGTCTCAGACTCAGAAGAAAATGGATGTTGAAGTTACGTGATGATCTTAAGACTAAAACCTCAAGAGTTCAGGCTTCTGTTTTTTTTTTTTTTTTTTTTAATGAAGCTGTTGGCTACTTGCTTGGTTTCTTATTGGCTAGCTCTATCTTAATTATTAACCCATAACTGCTAATCTGAGTATTTCCGCGTGGTCTTCTTTTAACGGAGAAAGGGCCCTGACTCCTTTGGTGTTCTACATCGTGACTGACTGTGTCTCTATTTCCCAGAATCCTCCTCAACATCTAGTTCTACCTATCTTAATTCCCTATTGGCCAACAGAGCTTTATTTAATCATCCAATAATACAACATATCCAAAAAAGGACTTCCCCCATCATCTCCTCTTTTCTGTCTAAATAAAAAGAAAGGTTTTAACTTTAACATAGTCAAATTATATATAACAGAACAATTATCAAATAAGAACTATAGTTACACTATTTAGTCCATCAACATTTAGTAATATTTAAAGAAAGTATTTTATCATCCATCCTATCTGTATAAGTCTAAAGTCTTATATGTAGCTTATCTTTTTTTAAAATATTTATTTATTTATTATGAATACAACAACATCTTGCCTCATGTATGTCTGCACACCAGAAGAGGGCACCAGATCTCATTACGGATGGCTGTGAGCCACCATGTGGTTGCTGGGAATTGAACTCAGGACTTCTGGAAGAGCAGTCAGTGCTCTTAACCTCTGAGCCATCTCTCCAGCCCCATGTAGCTTATCTTTCATCATAACTAAGGAAAACTATAATATATCTATCTGTCTTCAACTCTATCAAAGACCACAGAAGGATAATATATAAACCCTAGAACTGACAGAGACATCTTGCTACCTGGACAGTCACCCAAAGTTCCTCTGTAACATTGGGGCATCCATCTTCAGCCCATAGGCCATAGTGTGTCTGGAAGACTTCTTAGCAAAGCAGGAAATTTTAAACTGTCCGCCTGCATTGGCAGTTTATCAGTCATTTTTCTGTGTCCTGCAGAAAGTCTGGTAGACTCTTCCATGAAGTAGGAACCCTGTAAGACTGAGTTCAGCAGTCACTTTCCTGTGGGTCCTGAATGTCCAGTTTATACAGCAACAGTCAAGCAGTCCAGGCAAGAGCAGTTTCTTGCCCAAATGGCTAATGTTGCCATGTTGAAAGCAAACTCCATAACTAGTTTCTTTGATGCCCATCTTCCTCTCAGATGTAATTGGTGTGCCAGGAATAATGTGTCGCACTATCATGAAAAACCCTAAGCTATTTAAATGCCATATATTCTGTAGGTCTTTGAAAGGTCTGAAGAATATCTATCCATCTCAAATACATCTCTGTATATCTAGAAAACCTAACATAGCTATAAGTTCTGACTATTATAGGTAACTATAATCTGTATTTCATTATACATTTTTAAATGAGTTATACAAACACAATACCTAAAGAGGAGAAACATATATATTACAAAATTGACCTTAAATTTGTATCAATAAATGAAAATCCATACCAATACAATGTATTCATTTCTATACCATAATCTCCCTTTTACCTTTAAAAAAAAGGGATTCATTGTGATCATTAACCAATTATAACCCCATTTAAATGAAAACAAAAATTTATAAAAATATTTGGGAATCTAGGCATTGCTCATTCCAAACTGCTTCCTGTTGGTTGGGGGCACTGTCCATACCATGGGGATCATGACAAAACACAGAAACTTGGCCAAGTCCTTGTTTTTGTAGTCTGTAAGGCTGCATCATCTCAGCTGTCTTATGTTGGATCACTTGGGACACCACTTCAGGGGGTCTTGCTTTATCAAACCACAGAAGCCTGGAAGGAATCCACAGCCTTTCATTTTCAGAGAAAAGGTCCATCTGGACATCTTACTCCTTTGTTGTCCTACATCGTGACTCCGACTTCTAAACGCAGATCTGCATTTTTAAAAGATCGGTCTGGTACAATGTAGAAAATGAACTGGACAGAGAAGACTGTGGACATTTGATTCAGAGTGGAGCAGCAGGATGAGAAGCAGGCAATGAGGATTAACAAGCAATGAGGATTAACATGCAGGAAAATGTAGCAGGACTTAGTGGTGGGTTGATACTTCAACAGCACTTTACATACCCAAGCGAAGAAAATTTAACTAATGCCCATGGCTTCAATACATTTCCATTTCTCCTAGTTAGTCTCTTCCACCCTTCTCTTACCTACTAGGAAAGTTAACAGATGGGGTGGGGTTTAACTCCAATTCTAATCCTTTAGAAAAATACTTAGCCTGACTAAGAATTAACTACCTCAGTTTCAGTATCAGGCAGTCCAAAAGAACAGTAAACCATTTTTAGTTAGAATGAAAATAAGGTAACCATAAATGAATAAAGTGATAGGTACACCTTTATGGCGCTGCCAATTTAGCAAACAGAAAACAAGTAAACCCATAAAAACTCTAAGTTTGTTAGACAACATTAAGCACACAGCTGGAAGACAGCCCCCATCAGTACCCTACCACAGAATGGAACCCATCAAGCTTCCCTGCCCATTTCAAAACTAAAACTCTGTACACAATGACTGACAGGCTATTTAATGTGCTCCTGTATACCTCCTCTATGTGCTAAGTGTTAGGGATGAAAAGACTTTACCACTGTCTTCAGGGTAATTTCTAACTAGGTGTGGAGGCACTCCTATCATTCCAATATTCAGGTAGCTGAGGCAGGAACACAGTCTGAGGCCAGTTTGATCTACTGCTATAATTTAAATCAAATGCTGAAGATACCCTTTTTTAAAAAATTATAATTAAATTTATAAAATGCCCTGTGCCATAATATGTCCTAGATTTTAACACTGTGAAGGTTGTGAACTTTTTTTTTTGAGACAAGGACTCAGCTGACCTAGCTATATCTTTCCTGTAGACCAAGTTGGCCTAGATTCGCATAGATCAGCCTCCAATGAAGTACCATGCCCAGAGAAAGAAAACACATTATAAACCTATTATTATTATTTTGTGTGTGTGTGTGTGTGTGTTAATTGACCTTATATACATTAAGGTAAGTGTATCTACGACTGAGCGACCTCTATAGCTCTGAAGTGTTATTCTTTACAGCATTCAAGTTCTGCTACTACACAGGGCCGGCACCAGCAGCATTTCTCAGCACCAAACCTGCTGCAATGTACATTAGGATTTAGAATAGGCTATATTTTCTTAATACTATAATTAATTCTTTTTAAAGTCAGTATTTCACTATGTAGCTTTGGCTAGCCTGGAATATTCTTAAGTAGAGCAGACTGGCCTTGAATTCACAGAAATGCTCTGCCCTCTAGTGCTGGGATTAAAGGCATATGCTACCTCACCCAGCATAAGTCACATGGTAACAAAAATTATAGGGATAAAACAAATACAAATTTCAAATGGGGCATTTATCAAGGCCATACCTTAGTTGTATATTATGTAGAAATTTAAGCAGTGTAAGGTCACTCTCACTCACTAAGGTGTAGTAGAATCAAATACACTAAGCTTTTTCAGATTTACATGGAGATCTCAGAATGGCAAACTGTCAGTACAGTCCTAATAAGGCTGCAATGTAACTACAAAGTGTGAACATGATCAAAGTGTTGTTAGTCTCACTGCTAGCCCAAGCTCGTGTGCTTAAACAGATGGGAAAGAAGAGGAAACTTTTCCTTATCTCGCCTTAGCTCCCCGTGTTCTCCACCAGGAAAGCTTTTCCCCAGGTCTGGTGACTTCCCATTGGTAGCACTGATCCCCTATGTTGTTCATTTCTGACAACAATATGGGAGCTCTGGATATTCAGACAACCCTAATGGCTTTTCTAAAATCTGTATTTAAGACTTATACTTCACTAGGACAGATGGTAAATCCCAAAATAGTAGCAGTAAGAAAAAACAGCAACAAGAAGAAAAACAAAGCCCATGTCAACCATACTGTCATACAGAACTGGAGTCTTAGAAAACAACATGTGCCATTTTAAAAACCAGTATGGAAACTGCCATGTTTTTCTGGCTTAACTAACACTCAATGTCTCATATGGTCTATTCTCGGTATCTGCCTCTTTTTTAGGGACAAGCAGTATCTTGGGCCAAAATAAATCAACTGCTTTTCAACACATATACATATATCCTCATGTTCTTACTCATTTTTTTTTTTTTGAGACAGGGCTTCTCTGTATTGTTTTGGAGGCTGTCCTGGAACTCGCTCTGTAGACCAGGCTAGCCTCAAACTCACAAGAGATCCACCTGCCTCTGCCTCCCAAGTGCTGAGATTAAAGGCGTGCGCCACCAATGCCCGGCTCTTGATTTGATTTTTATTTTATTAATTTATTTGCTTTTGAGACATAGTCTCACGTTGTACTTCATACTGTCCTGGCACTCACAGTAATCCTCTGACCAAGCCTCCTGCATGCTAGGATTATAGGTGTGAGCCCCCACATCAAGCCGTTCATATTTACATTCTAAAAAAGAGGAAACCTTGAAAACAAAATACCCAGAGTTATCTTTTTGATGATTTCATTCATGCAATACTTTGAAATGACAAATTTATTGTGATGCCAAACCAAACTGTAGTTGTCAAGGACTGGAACCATGAAAATTTTTATTGAGAAATGGAATACAAGAGTTTCTTGTACTATATTCTGATAGTGGCTTCATGAATGTGTATACTGAATGCAAATGAGGACACAAGCTCTCCAAGGTATGGTTGAGGAGATTTTATTGTAGGTATGAACAGTCAGAGGCCTCTGCAGAGTCCAGACTGAACCAGGCCAGGAAAGGAGAGAGTGAGGAGCAAAGAGAGAGGAAGGGAAGAGAGAGGGGACCAAGAGAAAAGGATAGCCAAGAGAGAGCACGGCCAAAACGGTACACTTTTACAGGACTCAGGAGCTGTGACACGGGGAGGGACAGACAGGTTTGTGGTAAGGGGTACGTGAGGAGAGCTGCAGGGGGACAAGACTCTACCACAGGGACTTACAAGGCTGAGAGACCCCAGAGGCTACAAAGTGCTGTAGTCATCTGTCCTGAGTTTCTTTGGGACCTGACATACATATAATAAAATCTCTTAGTAATACACACAGACAGACAGACAGACAGACACACACACACACGCACGCACGCACGCACGCGCACACACACACACACACACACCCCAAATAAACCAAAAGAACCCAGGTAAGGGTGCAGCTTGGTGAATACTACTGTGCCAGTGTCAACTTCCTGGCTTTGATAATATTCAATGTTTATGCTATCATTGAGGAAGGCGCAGTACCTTTATTTTTCTGTTCTGCAATTTCAATGAGTCTTAAATGGCATCCAAATAAAAAGATTTTTTGTAATTATTTTTATTAATACTTTGATGACAGGATAGCAGAAAGTAAATGGAAACTTTAGGACTTCAACACTAACCAAAAATGTTTTTAGAACAGCGGACAAAAATCTAAGGCCTCAACACTTTTAAATAAATGCAACACATTTTCTCTATATACATCTTTCTGATAAGGAATTCAGAATAACTACAAGTGTTTGAATGTGACAAAGTAAATAGAATGTAAAATTTGCTAAGACGGGGCTGGAGAGATGGCTCAGAGGTTAAGAACTCTGACTGCTCTTCCAGATGTTGTGAGTTCAATTCCCAGCAACCACATGGTGGCTCACAACCATCTGTTATGAGATCTGGTGCCCTCTTCTGGCCTGCAGGGACACATGCAGACAGAGCACTGTATGCAGGATAAATAAATCATTACAAAAATGTTTGCTAACAGTGTATTCACACCCAGTTGTGAATCCACTTTTGATGACTAGAAAGTTAGTACAATGGATATGTATCAAGCCACTAACTTTTAGGAAACACTAATTTCTTCTAGGAATATTCAAAGATGAAAATATAACTTGGTCCTGATCTCCTGATTAATCGTTGGCTGATGCAGAGTGAAGCCAAGGCAGAGGCAGCCAGCGTTGAGATTCCTGTTGGGAGTGCTGGCCCAACAATGGAAAGACCTCTCTTAGAGTTATTACGCTGGTTCAGCATCTGCCTGAGGATGAACTGTCTCCTTTAATGAAAGAAAGGCAGAACCAGGGAATAAAGAGAACAGATTTTAGAAGTCATATGAATACTTGAATCCACTGGCACAAAAAAAGTGTTAAAAAACTCACTTTTCACATATTTTGGTTCTTATTTTTGACTTATATTAAGAACAATAAAATTCACTGATAAGTTCCAAATTATTCACAGATCTAAAAATCTGTAAGTATTTTTAGATACTTACTAAAAATTAAGAATGTTTAAGAGACTAAGCAGTGTGCTTTACTGGTACAAGACACAGTGAAAATATCTAAGTATTATCCTGACCCTGCAAATTTGTATCGTAAATCTTTGGGCTTCTAAGAATTATGAGACTGTGAGGAAGTGTCAGAACAACGACTTTAACTGTGAGTACTGTAAGAAAAATTGTCGTTCTTTGTTAATTTGATTACACACAAATAATCTGTTCACTGATTTATTTTCCTTTGTTTAGTGTCTATGATTTACTGGGTTCTGGATTGGTAGGTACTGGAAAAAGTGTGAATGAATAAGACTCTACCCCTAACACCAAGAAGTTTTACAGTCTAGAAGGGAAACAAAGTATCTCAACAGAGAATTTCCTTTGTGAAGTGTTTAAAAAAAAACCTCCTAGTATATAGAAGACATAAAAATAGCTCACCAAGAGTCCAGGAAATGTGGGAAATAGCTTGGAAGAAGCTTGTCAAATCAACAGGAAGACTAGGACAGTCCCAATCAAACAAGTCAGTACTGAGGGAATACAAAATAAGATGGGACGGGAAAGCAATGTCAAGAGTTAGTGCGATATTACAAGCGATCCCTATGACGGGCTAAACAGGACCGACTTTACGCTGCCTCAAATTTTTAACAGAATTGGAATACTCATTTAGTGTCAAAGGCTCTAAGTAACAAACTCATCTTTATGAAGCTAGAGAAACTATTTATTTAAATTACACAATTATTCCATCGAAACAGTGTCAGGGGGCTGGAGAGATGGCTTAACATTAAGAATACTTTTGCTGCTCTTCCAGAAAACCCCAGTTGAGTTCTGAGTACTCACTTCGGGTGGGGCTCAGTTTAACTTGGGAATCCCATACGCTCTTGTGAGCCTCTGAAACCCTGCTCTCCTGTGGACATGCGCGCGCGCGCGCGCGCACACACACACACTCACACAGGAAATTCAACAGGAAATCTAAACAAAACAAAATAACCTCAGTCCGGCTGTGTTTAGCAGACCACAACTACCGTTTTCCAAATACCTGGTGGATAAATTACAGTAGTCTAAATGAACAGGAGTAAGCACGGGTCTTAAATCGTAATAAGAATTTGTTTCCCTCATGATCTCGTCCTTCCCAGACGCTGTCACAGAGCTCACGTTTTTTTTTAAGCCCCTACAAACTGCGTCGGCTTCAGGCTCCCCCCAGAGTCTCCCCTAACGTCCGACTTCGAAAACGCTGCCGGCGGCTCGGATGGACGACGTCAGGCGGTCATCTACCCCGCCACCCCGAGCCTCCTCCCGGCCGTGCGCGCTAACCGGTCCCTGCGCTTCCTCGCTCCCCGGCGGGTCCTGCTGTCCGCACGCAAACGCGGAGGCCGCCGCGTTCGTTCCGCTCGGTGCGGGCGAAGCTAACGTGCGGGGTCGCGTTTCCCCCGGACACAGAGGCCGGTGGCTCAGGGGAGGCGCAAGCCGGGCGAGCACAGCGCTTAGTGCCGTCCTGTCCGTCCATCCGTCCGTCCGTCCGTGCGTGCGCCCGCGGACGATGAAGAGTGACGGACCGGGCGCTGCGAGGCGGAGGCGCCCCTTCTTCCCCACGGCCACGCTGCCATCGCAAAGACTCCCACCAAGGCAGCCTGGCCCTCCCGCCAGCCACGAGAGCGGGCCAGCGGGACTCCACGGCCGCCCGGGCCGCTCTGCGGAGCGAAGGCGCGGGCCAGGAGCCCCCTCGGGAGAGCGCGCGCGGCTCGTTCCCCGGGAACTCACCTGTCAACAGCGGCGTGGACGGCGCCATCTTGCCCCGGAAAGGGAAACGCGCAGGCGCCGGGCGGGGGCGGGAGGGGAGGGTGAGAGGTCACGGCTGGAGGCCGAACCCGGCGTCTCCACGTCTCCCCAAGCTCCGGAGACCGCCCGCGGGGGCTTCCGGCGCCGCCGGCGTCGGGGCCGAGCCGCTTCCGGCGCGCGGGCGCGCACGCGCAGCTGCGGCCTCAACCCCGGCTCGCTTTCCCCGGCGCGCGGACGGGCCGAGGCCCCGCCCTCCCGGCCGCCCTCCCTGCCCGCGGCGGCGGGGCGGGGCTCGCACTTCCGCGGGGCGGGGCCCGGCCGCTGCTGACGTTGGCAGCCGGACCCGGAGGAGTTGGAGGCTGCCGGCCGCGCCGTCCGCTCGCTTGGGCTCCCTCCGCTCGCTCCCCCGCCCGCCCGCTCGCTCGCTCGGCCCCGCGACCGGCTCTCTGTCCCCGCCGGCGCCCGACGCCCGCCCCCCGGCCTCGGCTGCTCGGACCGCGGCGGCTGCAGGCGCTCCCACCGGGGCTCCGACCCACGCTCGCTCGCTCGGCAGCCCAGGCCCGGCGGCCGTCGGTGGCGGCGCAGGCACCGCGAGCCTCCGCTCCCTTCCCCTCCCCCTCCCCTCCGGCGGCCCGGGAGCGGCGAACGAGCGCGTCCGAGGGGCCCCCGGGGCGGCTGGCGCGGCGAAGATGGTCGCCAAGCAGAGGATCCGCATGGCCAACGAGAAGCACAGCAAGAACATCACCCAGCGCGGCAACGTCGCCAAGACCTCGGTGAGCGCCCGTCCCTGGGCCCCGCGGCCGCTTCTCCCCAGACCCCCAGCTGCGGTGCAAGCCCCGGGCGGGAGGGGACGCCCGCAGGCCCGGGGATCGGGGAACCCAGAGGTGGCTTCGCGTCCGAAACTGAGTTTCTGGGTTTGTTTCTTTTTTTTTTTCCTCCTTTCGGCAGAGAAACGCCCCCGAGGAGAAGGCGTCGGTCGGACCCTGGTTGTTGGCCCTCTTCATTTTTGTCGTTTGCGGCTCTGGTAAGAAGAGCGTTCGTGGGGACCGTGGGGGGCGGGCGGGGCGGGGGCGCTGCTCTCGGTTTGGAATGACGTGGTGAGCTTTCAGTGGCGAGCCCCGCGCGCGCCTGGTGCTCAACCCACCTGCTGAGAGTTTCTCAAGACTCTGGTTTCTCGCGAACCCAGTTCTCCATACACCGCAAGAGGGTGGTGCCACGGACATTTATCCTACCTGGATTTTTGTGCACATAAATGATCAAAAAAAAAGTTTTTTTTTCCCACCTGGATTTGTGCACATAAAAGATCAAAAACACTTAAGAAAGGAGATCAGATCTTCCTAGTGATCAGCTGGAAGAGATTACTAGGCCCAACAATTGTTGGAAGAAGGATGATTTGCAACCCCGTTATCAGTGGTGTTGCAGAAATCTGAAGAACATCTCGAGCATATGGAAACTAGCGTGAACTGTGCCAGCAGCTAAGGTCTCTATGTCAGAAACTGTTTATAAAGTGAGCTGGTCCAGAGAAGTGACTGTCTGTGAAGCAAACGTAACTTTTTTGGCCATTTAATGTGTGAGGCAGATGTTTTCAGGTTAATACAGCGTACGCAGAGAAATCTTAGTTCCTGAGGCAGCCTGCCTTTAGGGTGGTAGACCTTGCCTCTGCAGATGTGTTACAGAATGCCTTCCTGCCCCGTGCTAATATGCAAGCTGTTAATATTGAGACAGATGCTTTTGTTTTCTACGTTCAACAGTTACTGAGGTTTCCATTTCACATTTCACTTTGTCTTTTTCCTAAACTTAACAACTGGAAGCTTTTCTTGGTATATGGCCAAGAGCCTACCAGTTTATATAACCCAAAGATTATCGGATTTCAGCTTTGTGAGACTGCAGAAAGGTGCATATGTTAGCTGCGTGAGAAATAGACAGGAATGAAAGTATTTGGTAGAAAACCTTGTTTGTTGTGGTGCTTTTTTAACTTCTAGAATAATTTCTTGTCTGGGAGCTTTCTTGGACACCTTACAGGTAAAATTCAAGGCCCTTCGGTTGAAGAAGTAATTTGAGTTGGAGATGCAGCTCAGTTGCAGCCCTTCCCTAGCATGCATGAGGCCTGGGAACCATCCCGAGCACCACAAGATAATAACATAAAGGCGTTAATTATTCGATGATGACAAACCCGCCTTCGCTTCCTATTATACCAGAGTCAGATTAGCATTTATAATGTTTTTTCTGGATTCTGCAGCTACAGTAATAATTACTTTTCAGTTGACAGGCCTGTTTTAGTCAGCTTATTTTAATATTGTCTCTTTCTCTTTACAGCAATTTTCCAGATTATTCAAAGTATCAGGATGGGCATGTGAAGTGACCGACCTTATGCTGTTTCCATTCTCCTGTGAATTTAGCTTGAACTCATTCCTGATGCTCGATGCCCTGGTTAAAAACAATTCAGTAAATCATCCTGCGTCAGAATGACGTTTTCATATCATCCTTCATGTGGCATTCCAAGGTTTCTTCAAGAGTCATTCCAGGTTTTCTAGTCCATACCACAGTGCCTTGCAAAAGCACCACGTGACTAAAGCAATAAAATTTGATTATTAAGTTCCAGTAGTAGACTGTACTTATTCAGTACAGAATGAGTTTTATGTGGTTATTAAAATTTATGGCTAATTAGATTAAATCTGTGTAGACAGGGTATAGATTTTGTTAACCCTAATGTGTAAATGCAATTAGCTTAATTTAAATTTGGAATCTTAAGGTTTTATATAGCTAGGCATTTTATTACTATCTTGAATTGAAAGCACACTCCGTTATAGGGTCATGTAACTATCCTATAATAAGGTGCTTATAAGTGGACAACTATACAGCCTAGTTTTACCACAATCATTGTCACATAAATTTTTTGTAAAAGCTTCAAGGGCATAATATAAGTAGAGATGCTAACAACTGCATCTGTTTTAACTATAATGTTTCTGTTACACAGCCTTGAATTTTGCATGAGTGAGTATAGTCACCTAAGATCCCATTTGAAGCTCTGTTGAGCATTTTGTAACTTAATCAGTGATTGAGGTTTCACTAAAAGCTGTCATAGCAGAATGAATTAGGGAAGGTTTGCTTATGTCATACTGATTTCACCAGAATTAACTTAATCAAGGGGTTTTCTGTGCTAGACAAAACTTAAGGGGGAAAGACTATAAGAAATAAATGCCTCATCGCAACACATTGAGTCCAGTGTGCCATAAGATATCTTAGCATGTTATTTGCACTTTTAATACCAAAAAGGCACATCAGCTAAAAAGTTACAATTGAGATGCCCTTAGGGTACTAGGTCTGTCAATCTGAAGTAGTTTTTGGAATTAAATGAATTTACTGATAAGATCAGTCTAGTCTTCCCTTGTATGACTCTGCAGGTTGTGATTGATGAAATTTTCTTCTTACTGTTATAAGGGTGAGGAGTGATGAGGCGGGTTTGGGGTTTTTGGTACTGTCCAGAACTGCAAGTCCTGACTATTTATATTTTTAGCCAGAACTTGATGCAGAAGCCGAGCAATTTCTGTGTTTATGACGTGGAAGAAGCCTGCTTATGTTCGCTTTGCTAATTGCCCCACTCCTCAGGCAATTTCTTAAGATAAGCTGTTTTCAAAGGAACGGAAGGAGAAGTTGCTACCTGTTCTGTGAGCAGTGTGACCCTCACAGGAACCTTGCTTCCCTCAGATGTGGAGAGTGGAGGGAGGGGTAGTCGGGATGCACTAGATCAGTGTGTAAAACAGGAACGAGCCGGCTGTGGGTCTGCAGGGCGTCGCTGACCTTACCTCCCCTCCTAAGAACCCTGCGCTTGATCCCTCTGAAGCAAGTCTTGGCTAACTGAGTATTTTATTATGACTTTAAAAGTGAAAGATAGCCTCTAAATTTACAGCAGGTGCCTTATTTCCTTTGAATCAAATCATTCCATACCAGAATTTCCCTCAGTTTACTATAGATAATTGGCTTTAAGATATTTTTGTTTTTAAGCATACATTTTAATTAATTTGTTAAATTGCTATAACAATCATTTCACATCTGTAAAATTACATTCCCTTTGTATCATGTAATTTACCTACTGAGTGCATTTTATATTCACATTGGATTATGCATGTTTGGGTTAATGAAAGCTGTGTCTGTTTGATTTATGGTTTAAAAATAAAGTTCCTGGATATTTGATGCTTTTGTTGTAAAAAGAAAATGATTTTGCAGTGTACTTATTTGAGTACTTCTCATGGTTCATAGAAAAAATTTTTTAAATATTTATTTTTTGTTTTTGGTTTTTCTGTATTATTTTGGAGACTGTCCTGGAACTAGCTCTTGTAGACCAGAGGCTGGTCTCGAACTCACAGAGACCTGCCTGCCTCTGCCTCCCGAGTGCTGGGATTAAAGGCACCACCACTGCCCATATTTATTATGTGTATACTGTTCTGCCTACATGTCACAAGAGGGCACTAGGTCTCATTATAGATGGTTGTGAGCCACCATGTGATTGCTGAAAACTGAACTCAGGACCTCTGGAAGAGCAGTTAGTGCTCTTAACTTCTGAGCCACCTCTCCAGGCCATTTGTTATTTTTAACAAGTGCCTGTATTTAGCCAGGTGGTGGTGGCTCATTCCTTCAGTTCCAGCACTCAGGTGGCAGGGACAGACAGTTCTCTGAGATCTAGGCAAGCCTGGTCTACAGAGTGAGTTTTAGGATAGCCAGGGCTACACAGAAACTTGACTCAAAAAATGTAAGAAGAAAGAAAGAGAATGTACCAATTAAGTCTTAGGGTTACTACTGTTGTGATGAAACACCATGACCAAAACGCAAGCTGGGGAGGAAAGGGTTTATTTGGCTTACAGTTCCATATTGCTGTTCATCAAAGTTAAGTCAGGACAGGAACTGGAGCAGGACTGGAACCTGGAGGCAGGAGCTGATGCAGAGGCCATGGAGGGGCCGCTTACTGACTTGATCCCCATGGCTTGCTCAGTTTCTTAGAACCCAGGCCCGGCAGGCCAGCGATGGCACCACCCACCATGGTCTGGGCCCTTCCCCGTTAAGAAAATGTCTTTCAGCTGGATCTTATGCAGGCATTTTCTCAATTGAGGTTCTCTCCTTTTAGATAACTAGTATGTGTGTCAAGCTGGCAGACTAGTCAGCACATTAAATCAAAAGAAATAGTACTGAGAAGCACACATAAGGTCTGTAATTGGATGTAATAGCAAGGAAAATGTAAAAAGCAGAATTCAACACTTAACCCACTTAGCATATAGTTACTACCCCAGGTCGGTTCAAAGGAAAAGCACATTTCTTGGATCCCACTTTTCTACTCAAAGTTTATATTGTAATGTTTAGCACAGCATGGAAATAAATTTACCCAAATACACTTAATGATTCAGTTCCAACAGCAAGGAGTTACCATTTCATGTATGTACTAGGTTGTATATAATGTTGCCGGAAATAAGTAGGCTTCTTTGTTTTTTGATTTTTTTGGGACAAGGTTTCTCTGTAGTTTTGGTGTCTGTCCTGGAACTTGCTCTGTAGACCAGGCTGGTCTTGAACTCACAGAGATCCACCTGCCTCTGCCTCTGGAGTACTGGGATTAAAAGCTTGTGCCACCATGGCCCAGTAATAAGTAGACTTCTAAAGTAGCACAGGATTTCTTTGTAGCAGGATTGCATTGTCATGGGCTTTGACATATACAATGTGTATATCCATATATTCAATTGCGAGGCAAACTTGGGTTCTGGTGGTTTAAGGGCACACAGGACCACCATACAGAACTGTTTTAATTTAGAACTTAGTACTAGGTCTGTCAAGGAAGCTGCAGAGCTTGACATCTGTAAAGCTTACAACATCATGAAATTCTCTGTGACATCTGTAAAGCTTACAACATCATGAAATTCTCTGTTTAGAAATTATATTCCAAGCCGGGCATTGGTGGCGCACACCTTTAATCCCAGCACTCAGGAGGCAGAGGCATGCGGATCTCTGTGAGTTCGAGACCAGCCTGGTCTACAAGAGCTAGTTCCAGGACAGCCTCCAAAGCCACAGAGAAACCCTGTCTCGAAAAAAACCAAAAAAAAAGAACAAGAAATTATATTCCAGTTTGATTTGCTCTCCACCTCCCAAGGCAGGCGGTGGGAGCTGAGACCTCCACCCTGTGTGCCTGAGTCTCTTTCCCACTCATCTGATACTCCGTCAAAAAGCGATGGATCTGAGAAAGTGATTGATGCAGGGCTCCTGGCTTTCAGTTCCATGGTGTAGTCCTTCACAGTAGGGAGTTGTTCACGTGACATCTGTAATAAGGACCACGGCAAAGAATACGTATGTGCGGGTACTCAGTTTGCTTCCTCCACTCTTGGAAAGTCCCGCCTAGGAAAAGGTGCCACTCATAGTGAATTGGTCCTCCGTCTCAGTCAAGATAACTCCCCCACAGACATGTTCAGGGGCTGTCACCGTGGCAACACTAACCACCACACTCCCTTAGAGCTTTGCCCATCTAAACTCAGCTTCACTGTACCGACTAGACTCCAAGTTGGATTAAGATAGCATGACCTTATTTACAAAAAAGTACTAGTGAGCAATGAAATACTAGAAACTAAAGAGAAGAAAAAAAACTAGTCTTTTATGATTCAAATCCATGCATGTTACAGAAACAAGGTAGACCTGTGGGAAGTTTACAAGCAAAATGTGCATCTATCCAGTGATTACTAAGTAACACAGACGTGTGAATAGAGTTCTGTGGGCAATGACCAAACGCATGGCCATAACTGCTACAGTAGTTCAAAGGACACATGTAAATGATGTATAATGTCACAGCTTTGCCGGGGAACAGAAACAAAGCCAAGGTTTTATGATTCGCTACTCCCTAGAAACCACAGACCTTATCACAAAATTCATGTGCATTTCAAACATGCTTTCAGAAAAGCCCTTCTTTTTTCCCCAAGGTTGCTAATTCAAAGAAAAAAAAGTCCTTTCATAAATGCAGTTTCTTTTGAAAGATCAATGAACGTTTGCTATTGGTTTTTCCTACAACAGAAAAATGCAAAATTGCATCAGTAGTGTTCTCAGCACAATATACTTACATGCCTCTCTAAAACTCCGCCATAATTTCATTGCATTTTATTAAAATGTCATCTGTGATGCTGAAAAAGAATTCCAAAATTAAGTTATTTAAAAAGTAATTATGAGGAGCTGGTGGTATATGTCTATAATCCCAGCTCCTGGGAAGCTGATGTCAGAAAGTTGCCCAGGGTTCCAGGCCTGCAGATGAGACTTGGGAGGAAGGGAGAATGAAGGTCTCCTTTTGTCTTTAAAGATGGGAATCCCCATGATTTTCCAGAAGTGAAATCTGAAGATAAAATTTCGGACCTTTTCATTTCCACTAGGATGGAATAACTCGTTAGCCTTTGTTTTCAACGGCCCTTCCCACGGCTCAATTTGCCTTTCCAGCCTCGTCCTTCGCAGCTTCCCTCTATAGAATTCTATAGTTCTTGTGTTTCAGATTTCCTACACACACACACACACACACACGCACGCACGCACAGCATCCCTGCCTGTCTTCTCAGATGAGTTTTCATTGCAGGTCTATGCTGAATGTGTTAGAACTTAGTATACTGTCGTGCTTATCAGTTTTCAAGCCTTGATTTCTTAGATCAAGTGTGCCCTCCTACTTGCACCACTCCCAAGCCTCTACGGAGTGAGACAGTACAAGAGCCATGCATCTTCATTAACAGGAACCTTGTCCTCCTGCTGGCATTGTGGCGCATGCCTGTAATACTGTCACTCCCGAGGCAGAGACAGGAAGACAGAAGGTTAGAAGTCAATCTGACTACATTTGGACACTATACTCCCACCCCAAATACACAAAACACAGTACATTAATCCCAGCTACTGTGCTACTGTGACTCCAAGGCTAGCCTGGGCAGTTGAGAACCTTATTTTCTAAACATTTAGGTGGAAAAAAGCATACCTCAGTGTTAGTTAGCTTGCCCGACATGCATGAAGCCTAGGGCTTAACCCCCCCCCAGTATCATCAAAGCAAAATTCAAAATAATAAATAAAAATAAAACCATAACGAGATGTATTTGTTCCTGTAAAATACTCTTAACACTAGAGTTAGTAATCCACCACTTAAACCCTGGTGACCTAGTTAAGAGTTGTGCTAAGCACCAAAATACAATTTCTTGGAACAAACTCACTCGGGATAGACTTATAGGCTTGACATTTGGAAGAGCACCAACAATGTGATATTTGTCTTTCAGTCATATTCTTAAAGGTCACATTAAGTGTTGAGGAAACCAGCAAGCATTTTTATCAAAGAAATGTAATACCTTACCATACCAGTCAGTCAGGTATGTTTGCCATTTTGAGCCTGTGCCTGTGGCCTTCAAATTGCTATCTGCTCAACTTCCGCCCCCGGTTCAGGGAGAGGCAAGAATGCCCATACACCCTTCTCCACGCAAGACCCCTGCAAACCTCATGGGTGTACCCCACCCCAGTTGCAGCCTTTGGGAACAGGTAGCTCCTCCTCACAGGGCATTCCTCCCAGCCGCAGCAGAGTGACTGGCAGTTAGCATGTGGCGTGCTCACCAAACCAGATCTCAAGCATTCCCCAAAGACTCCCTGGGTCCTTTTGGAAACCACCCCTGACTCCAGTACGTAGGTGTCCTGGGGACTTCAGGTAGGCAAGTTTGTTTTTCTGTCAATAAGAACACAACTTCGAAGCCTAGAGCACAACAGTGTCAGGAACTGAGTTGACCATTTCAGATAAAGGCTAATCATAAAGGTAAATAAATATCCAGAGATCAAAGCACACTGGAACAAGAGCACAATTGTTGAGTTATTCCCAGAGGATTATGGGGAGAAGACTAAAGTCACTCGTTCTTGCGAACAGCATTAAGATCTTTCCTGACGCAGAAATCTTTTCTTCTGTGAAGACGGACATGAAACTCCACTCTCATTGCCAAGTGCCCTCAGGGAAAGTCAGGCCCAACCTCATCCAATTGCCTGCCACTGAGACCAGCCTTCCACAACCACTGGCAAATGTAAGCCCATTAAAATTAGTGTCCCACCCTGCTGTAGGGCCCTGAATCTGAGCTTAAGTTCTCCCAGAATCTGTCTGTCTGCAAACTGACATTGGAAAACATTGAAAACAAGACTAGGCTTTCTTTTTTTTTTAAGTATTTTAAAAAATTATTTCAATGTAGGGGTGTTTTTGTGTGCTTGTATGTATGTTCACCACATGTGAGCAGTGCCCATGGAGGAGAGAAAGGGGTATCAGATCCCCTGAAACTAGAGTTAGAGGCTCCAGCTCTGAGCTGCCAGCTGCCTTGTGGGTGCTGGGATTGAACCCAGATCCTCTGGAAGAGCAGGCAGAGCTTTTAACTGCTGAGTCATCTCTCCAGTCTCCCACAAGACTTCTAATTCTAGCCGTGGCACTAAATGGCCTCATGGCCTGAAGTCTCACAACCTCCTTTCTTTGCCTGACTGAGGAAAAGGAAATCCCTCTGCCTCAAACAGCTGTTACGAAATCACATGGTAAGGGCACTTTGCATAGTTAAAAATGTTCAGTGCAAATAAAACACCACTGACTATGTGAACTTCAAAAACAAAGACCTCTGATAGGGTGAGGGACTTTCCTCACTGAAGAAACAGCAGCCCTCACATAGACTAGGCTAGAACTCACTCATCCTTCAATGGCTCACTACTCATAGATTTTCCAGTGTAATTTTACCTTCTGAGAACTCTGCCTTTAGAATAACCACTGGAAACCTGTAGCATTGTGATTCATATTCCGCTGCTTAGTTCAACAACATGAGATGTATTTTGCATGTACTTGGTCTTCAAAAGTCTGTTGCCCTGGCAAAGGAAGAAAAAAAAAGGAAGGAAAGAAGGAAACAAAGAAACTGACAAGGGGAATATTGGTTTCAAGGCTTGTTCATCCAAAGGCCCTTATGACACCTGTATTATTATACAACAGACTTGCCCTTTGCATGTGAAAAAGACACTATGCAAATATAGTGACTCAACCCCCTGTCCTTGGAAATGTTTAAGTTCTCATTAAAAGAAAGCAAAACTATTTAGAAACCACAGACTGTGACTGGATACTGCAATCATTCTGAAACTAACCTCAGATTTACAGAAAAGGTGCAGATTGGGTAGAAAGTTCTTGTCTATCTTTTATTCAGCTTCCTTTAAGATTGATATCTTCTAACTACTAGGCTACATTTGCAAAAATCAAGAAGCTAGCGATAGTTTGGCAAGGCTGCAAATGCCTGTGATCGCAGCACTGCTCTAGGACGGCTGAAGCAGGAGGCTGAGTCTGAAGCCAGCCGGAGCACAAAGAGTTAACGCTCCCATCTCAAACAAAACAAAACAATTAGCTGGGGAACAAGGCTTCAAAGCCACTTGGATTCTCCAGGTGCTGATGCTTCTTTCTGGGCTTCAAAACCCAGTGTCACCAAATTGCAATGTAGCCTTCACTCTTTTTTTTTAAATAAAACAAATTGCTCTTAATACTACTGTATGATTTGTCAAGTGGCCAGCTTGCTATGTGATCTGTTTTATGAGTTCTGCCTGATGTTTTGTCTTTAAAAAGTTAATGTACGCATTTAATCCCAGCACTCTTGAGGTGGAGGCAGACGGATCTCTGTGAGTTTGAGGCCAGCCTCTGGTCTACAAGAGTGAGTTCCAGGACAGCCTCCAAAGGCATAGAGAAACCCTGTCTCAAAAAACCAAAAAACCAAAAAAAAAAAAAAAAAAAAAAAAAAAAAAAGTTAATCTAAGTAATAAGGCATGTGGTTACTTCTAAACTCAAAAAGTTTCTGCCATTTTTTAACACATGTAGACATGGCTAGGCATGATGGCACTTGCCTGCCTTTAATCCCATCTACTTGGGGGTAGAGGCAGGCAGATCTCTGTGAGTTTGAGGCCAGCCTGGTTTATTCCAGGTCATCAAAGGCGACATAATGAACATAATGAGAGAGAACCTGTCTTGCCCCTCAACACCTGCAAACAAAAAAGTACAGATGTGTGTAAATATGCACGTATATTTTTAAAGTTGTATCATAAATACAATTTCTCTTTGACTACACATTTTATTTCAGGAGTGACTACATTCTCTGCGTTTCAAAGCCAGTTTCCTTAGTTTTCATTTAAAATGTAATTTATTTATCCAAAAGAAAAGGTGCTTTAGTAATTTAAAAATAAAACAAAAATTGGATTAAAGAGCAGTATAATTATATAAATATAAAATACATTTTTCATGAAATAGGAAAAATGGAATGGTTTTGAATGACATGGGATTTTATATGGGGAACTTACACTTAAGGCTTCCTGAGAAACACAGACGATCACATGATTTCACTAATTAAAAATGACTCCAGAGCTGGAAAGATGACTTGAGAGCTCTGTTGTGGGATAATCTTTTTGTACACTGTGAAGATGTGTCTTTGCCAAGGCATCTTCTGATTGGTTTAATAAAGAGCTGAATGGCCAATAGCTAGGCAGGAGGTCTAGGTGGGACTCTGGATACTGGGAGGACTCTGGGAAGAGGAGAGGCAGAGAGGCCGTGGAGATGTGGGATGAGTCAGACACACAGACTGGAAGGGTGGTAAACGCCACGAGGTAGACCACAGATTAATAAAAAATGTGGGTTAATTTAAATTGTAAGAGCTAGTGGGACAAGCCTAAGTTAAGGCTGAGCTTTCACAATAAATAATAAGTCTCCGTGTGGTTACTTGGGAGCTGACTGGCGGGACTGAGAAAGACTCCTTACAGAGAGAGCACTTGCTGCTCTTCCGTAGGACCAGAGTTCAGTTCCCAGCACCCATGTCGCTGGGCTCATCGTCACCTGCAACTCCAGCTCCAAAGGGCCCAATGCCTTCTTCTAACCACCATGTTCATCTATCTGTGCATCTGTGGCATTCACACACACACACTCACACACACACACACTTACTCACACTCACACACACTTACTCACACACATACACACACTCACACACATACACACTCACTCACACACATACACACACATTTACTCACACACACTCTCTCTCTCTCTCTCACACACAAATACTTAATTTTTAAAAAAATTCTTACATAAAATATTCCGTCCAGCAGAGAGGAGAAAAAGCTGAACTTTTGTGTTTCTTATGACCTTTTACATTTCTTGGTCCTTCAAAGAAAACCAACCCTTTGAGTCCTTTTTAAAATTCCCAAGGTAGAGAGATTTATCTGAGAACTTAAAGGGGATAAAAGCCTTCTAATTTAACAATGTGGCCGGAGGTGGTGGCACACGTCTTGAATCCTAGCACTTGAATGACAGAGCCAGGTGGATCTCTGTGAGTTTAAGGTCAACCTAGTCTACAGAGTAAGTTCCAGGACTGTTACACAGAGAAACCCTGTCTTGAATCATCATCATCATCATAATATTATTATTGTTTAACAATATGTGGCTAGGTGATCCTGACCTGATGTATTATGCTATGTGTGTGTTTGCAACTCAACCCCCTTTTAATGGGTTGGAAATTTTTATTGTTAATATTACTATTTCTCATGATAGTAAGGATGACTGAAAAGTGGTCAAGAGACTCTGACCAAGACTCAGCACCTTGCTCATCCATCATCAGAGAAGCTTCCTCCTGTAGCAGATGAGAACAAATACCAAGACCACATCAGACATTATGCAGAGAGTGAGAGACCTCAGAACATTGAGCCCTAAACAGGATATCCCTATCAAATCCCTCACTTCGGGGTTCAGCAAACCCCAAAGAAGGAAAGGCAGAAAGCATGTAAGAGACCGAGGTGACAGAGGTTACCAAGGACACAGGGGCCTCTGGATCGACAGGATAGACACACACATGAACTCAGACTGACACAGTGTGTGCACAGGAGAAGCAGACACATGCCCTCTTCCCTCACCTAGAGGCAATCTCCAACTGACAGACGGCCCCTTGCAAATGAAAATTTAGTTTTCTTCAAGGGAGTCTCACTGGGGAAACAAAGTACGCTTAAAGGTAGACTGCATGCCCAGAGTAGATGGCCAAGAAAACAAACTCAACGGCGTCTTTGGAGGTTTGTCGTTGACATGCCCATCGCGGCCTTTTAAATTTAGATATGTATTTCCCTCACTTTTTACCCTACAGGTTCTTTGTGTACATATTATGGCTTCCAGTCTAGTGTTTTTCTGTGACTCCTGAGTGCAAACCAGTGAATTTTTGTGTCTATTTCTATTTCTTGTGCCTTTTCTTGGTTACTTTTCCTTGTGTTTGTGTTGTTCTATTTCAGTGTGTTAGGATTTGTTTTGTTTTACTATATTATATTATTATCCCTTAGAAGCCTGCTTGTTTTCTAATGAGAGACAGAAAGGGGTGGATCCAGATGGGGAGAGGTAGGGAAGAACTGGGAGGAATAGAGAAGGAGAAGAAGGAGAAATTGTAATCAGGATATTATATGAGGAAAAAAATCTACTTTCTTTTTTCTTTTTCTTTTTTTTTTTTGGTTTTTCGAGACAGGGTTTCTCTGTGGCTTTGGAGGCTGTCCTGGAACTAGCTCTTATAGACCAGGCTGGTCTCGAACTCACAAAGATCTGCCTGTCTCTGCCTCCCGAGTGCTGGGATTACAGGCGTGCGCCACCAATGCCCGGTTTAAAATCTACTTTCAATAAAAGAGAAAAAGGAGAAAACATATTAGAGATTAATTTCATCTTACAAAGCTTAAAGATGGTTTATATGATGGTTAAAGGTTATTAACATTTTTAAGGTAAAAACTCAATACAATGGTATCAAACCTCTATTTAAATCAATGCAGTCCTTCTTCTTCTTCTTCTTCTTCTTCTTCTTCTTCTTCTTCTTCTTCCTCCTCCTCCTCTTCTTCCTCTTATTCTTCTTCTTCTCCCCCTCCTCCTCCTCCTCCTCCTTTTCTGAGACAGGGTTTCATTGTATAGCCCAGGTTGGCCTTGAACTCAGAGATCTTCCTGCCTCTGCCTCCTGAGTGCTGGGATTAAAGGTTTGTGCCACCACTGCCTGGTCAGCACAGTTTCCTTAAAACGTTGATTTGCTCTGCAAACCTATCTTAAATATGATGTTCACCAGGTGGCACACGCCTTTAATCCCAGCACTCGGGAGGCAGAGGCAGGCAGATTTCTGTGAGTTCAAGACCATCCTGGTCTACAGAGCGATTTTTGGGACAGCCTCCAAAACAATACAGAGAAACCCTGTCTCGGAAAAACCAAGGAAAAAAAAAAAAAGATGCTCAGTCAAGATAAGGTTGCAACTACTGATTTTCCATTAGCCAAAGACTCCGCCTGCCAGGTAGCAGTTCCTGGGAATCTGACACCCTCTTCTGAGCTCCATGGGCACCCAGCCTGCACACGGTGCACAGATATACAGGCTAGCAAAACACTCATATACATATAATAAATAGATGGAAACAAAGATTTCTAAAGCCATTTCTCCCTGAGACGTTACAGTTACTCTGTTTTAAACTTTCTCTTCCAAACCAAGTCAAAACACCACTTCCTCCGTCGGCACCCCCTGCCTCTATAGGCTTGATTATTTTAATTTGAGAGATAATATGTCACCAGGAATGTGTGCCTTAGTGGCTTTGGCAATCACTTCTGTCCTGAAGGTGTGCTGTCTTGACTACTTTGGCACATGTTGCACGCGCACGTGTGTGTGTGTGTGTGTGTGCGTGTGTGTGCGTGTGTGTGTGTGTGTGTGTGTGTGTATACATGTGCTACTAAAGCCTAGCTGTGTTCTCTGATGCCTTCCTTCCCCAGTCTTCCCTAATCCCCTTAAATATTAGAATTGTTCCTTAAGAGGGCCCATGTTCATGGAAGTCCCCCCCCTTTTTTTTTTTTTGGGTTTTACGAGACAGGGTTTCTCTGTATTGTTTTGGAGACTGTCAGTCCAGCCCGGCCTCGAACTCACAGAGATCCACCTGCCTCTGCCTCCCGAGTGCTGGGATTAAAGGTGTGCGCCACCACCGCCCGGCTGAAGCTCCCCGTTTGATGGCGCCTGTGCTGTCCTTAGCTCTTGTCTTTGCCCTTGACTCGCTCTTCTCAACAAACTTTGAAAGTCTTCGTGAACCTCTCGACATACCTGTGATTACTCCTTTAATAGCTGTTTTGATTCGAGTACCCGTAATACCTCTCTAATTTGCCTTTGGACTCAATGTACCCAGATTCTTATGAACCATGTCCCCCTGATACATAAATCTGGATACCAGCCTCTTACCTGAGGTCAACGCCAGACTATGAACAAGATGAGACCACACCCCAGTCCTGACAACCAAACCAAACCAAACACAAAGCCAGCGACTGTCACCCCATGGGTCTCCTCCTTTATCACCCCTTTCTACAAAATCCATCCTCTGCTTCTTCTATATGAACACAAATGCTGGAACGTTAGATTACAAATCCCCAACTGCTTTTCTCTCCCACCTAAGGGTCAGACCACACCCTCCTGTAGTTTGTCCCTTAGGACAAAGAACTGGCAGGTACTTCATGCAACGTGACTCAAGTCTTGTCCTGGTTGGTTTTTTGTTAACTCAAAACTAGCTAGTGTTATCTGGGAAGAAAACCTGTTTGAGAAAATGCCACCGTAAGACTGACCTGTAAGGCAACTCTTTGGGATATTGTCTCTGTGGGTAATGCTGCCCCTCAGCAGGTGGTCCTGGGAAAGCAGGCCGGTGTGGTGGTGCACACCTTTAGTTCCAGCAGTCAGGAGGCAAAGATAGGCAGGCCCCTGAGTTTGAGGTCGGTTTGGTTTTACAGAGTGAATTCCAGGACAGCCAGGCTACACAGAGAAACCCTGTCTCAAAAAAGAAAACAAAGCCGGGCGTTGGTGGCGCAAGCCTTTAATCCCAACAGTCAGAAGGCAGAGGCAGGAGGATCTCTGTGAGTTCGAGGCCAGCCTGGTCTACAGAGCGAGTTCCAGGACAGCCTCCAAAACAATACAGAGAAAACCTGTCTTGAAAAACAAGAAAACAAAAACAAACAAACAAACAAAAACAAAAGGAAGGAAGGGAAGAAGAGAGGGAGGGAGAGAGGAAGAGAAGAAAGAAGGAGAGAGGGAAGGAGGGCAGACCGGCAGGCTGTCTAGGGAGACCAGCAAGCCTCACTCCTCCATGGCTTCTGCTTCTGTCTCCTCCTTCAGGTTCCTGGCCTGACTTCCTGCCCTGCCCTCCCCTCCATGACAGAGAGATCTGAGAGCTGTGAGGTGGAGTAAACCCTTCAGTCTCTGTTTACCACAGCAGGAGAGCCGCAGCTAAGACAGCCTCGATGGGAAAAGCAAGCCCAACTTCCCCCTCCCCCCTGCTGCCCAGAACCAGGGCAACTCTGAACTGTGGTCCCACCTAGTACCTACCTATGTACTGCAGGTACATAGACTAGCTTACAGAACCTGCCCACTGTCCTCATCTGGAAACCTGTAAGAATCTGAAATCCCTTTGTTTTGGGGACTGAAGACTCTATCCCTTAGGACCTCTATCAATTATGCTGTATGTGGCAGTTATGCGTCTAATGGTAGCACCTCCGGGGATTTGGAGGGACCCCAGTGTCAGAAAGCAAGGCATTCTTCAAGGCCTCTCATGCTGTCTGCTGTGTCGGTGGGTGCTTTCCCTCTTCAAAGCCTAATGGTGGTCCCAGAGCTGGGCAATCTCCAGTCAGCTCCTTTCCATGAAACTTCTTGGTTTTCTGTTTCGTTTTATTTGTAACATTGTTATAACAACCGATTAAAAATGTCATCAGGAGCTGGAGAGATGGCTCCGGAGTTAACTTGTCCTTGCCGAAGATACAACTTTGGTTCCCAGCAACCCCACGGTGGTTTGTAACCTTCTGTAACTCCAATTCCAGGCACCCACGTGGTACACATACATTCACAAGCAAAAATTCATAAGCATAAAAAACTAAAAATATTTAAATATGTGTAAAATGATGTCAGTATACCACAGTTGTTAAAATGTTGCCATGTTTGCTCTAAATGTTTTCTTTTACAGATAGAAATAAGGTTAGGATGAGAGTTCCGTGTTCCAGTTTCTGTCTAGCATTCGCCAGGCTCTGGGGTTAACTTCAAACATCATCAAAATAGCTGGATAATCACACGGGTGTCATATAGATAGATACAGGATAGACAGACAGACAAAGAGATACACGATAGACAGATCAGGAAGCAAGCACCCCTTCTTTTGTGGGATGCCTGTACATTTTGTGCTTTCTCCGCATGTATAACATAAACAATAAACATGTATAATATAATGCATATTCTTGCACACTCTCAAAGTTCAAATAGCTGCTCTAAAAGGTATATTTTCACATGCAACTTTATGCTCAACTTGGCATTTGGTACTGAGGAGTGACATCCAGTCTGAGATTACCAACATGTGCCACAGCAACCCAGCCTTGCCTGTGCTTTTGGTTCAATAAAAAAAAAAATCTGTTGTCAATTTCTAGAACATGGTGATATGCTCCTATTTTTTTCTTCTGCAGGTTCTCATATCTAGATATGGATATGTCTTGAGTGCTTTGGTGTATGGAACAAGGTAAAAGTTTACTTTTATTCTTCTGTGTGTCAGTATCTAATTTAGCCAGTGCAATTTGTTGAATGATATTTTCCCACACTAAACTGTCTTGCAGTCTTGCTGAAAACCCCAATTGATCACGTATACATTGGTTCGTTTCTGGACTTACATTCCTAACGCTTATCTGTATGTCTGGGCTTATTTTGGTCCCTGGTGTCTTAGTTGCTCTGCTTTGCAGTGGGTTCTGAAATCAGGAAGTGTAAGTCATCCAACTTTGTTCTTCTTTTTCAAGGTCGTTTATAGCTATTTTGGGTCTCTTGAGTTTCCCCACGAATTTTCAGAACAGCTTGCCAGTTTCTACCAGGAAGCCAGCAAGCCTTGACACTCTTGACTTCTGCTCATCAATCTGGGCTGTGTTGCAATCTTTACAACATTGTTTCCCAACCCACAAACAAGGCATTTCTTCTCAGCCATTGATGCATTCTTTCAACAATGCAGTTTTCAGAGCACACTCTTTGTACTTTGTTGACATTTGTTTCTAAGCCCTTTCTCGTCTTGAACTTCGCTGTACATAGTTTTCTTGATCTTGTTTTTGTCTGGTCAGTACTAATGTGCAGATAGATACAATATATCCTGCACCAGTCTGCTGGGTACTAGTATGTAGATAAATACAATGTGTTGTGTGTCAGTCCTGCAGCCTGATTGTATTTATTGGTTTTAGTAGATCTTTTTTCATGTATAAGACAATGTATTCTGCAAACAGCCATAACTTGACTTCTTTCCCTAATGTGAGTAATTTTTATTTCCTTTCCCTGTGTGCTCATTTTGACCTGTGCACTGTCTGATACTAGTGCAGCCTTGGGCATCTGTGCCCAGTTCCTAGCCTTCCACAAGGGGTCTGTTAGCTGCTTCTCCAGCTGCACCACCAATATCCACCATGCTGCCCCCTAAGTCCCTACCAACCATTACCCTACTTCTCTTTTTGCCCATTTTGCACTTTTCATAGGAACAGAAATGCAGCACAAATTGATAGAAGACACAGAGACTGATATTGAGGCTCAAACTTCAAGCTGAATTTCAGAAAAGCAAAGCAGCTGGCCACTATCTCTCATCTTTACCTCAGGCTGAAAGGGCTGATCCTGACTCTACGAGCTCTCACCAAGCCTCAGACGGTAACCTCTCCTCAGCGTGGCTGGAGAATGAATGTCTCATACGGATATACATATCTCTCATGAGTCCTGGGATTAAAGGTGTGTACTTGACTTCTATGGCTTGAGGCTGACTTTGCTTTCTGAACCCTCGGTCAAGCTTTAATAAATCATACATAAAATATCACTACACAGAATGATACAATGTGTATCTTTGGGGCCTGACTTTTTTACTTGGACGGATTATTTCAAGGTTCATTTAGTTTACAGAGAGAATCAACACCTTTCTTGTTCTTTTTCTGTTGCCAGTTGACAGACATTTGGATGGTTTCCACTTCAGGCTGTCATGAATAATGCTGCCCAGTGGATTCAAGCCCAAGTCTATGTGTTGAATTATGTGTTTCCTTCTCCTGGGTGTACACCTTGCAGAAGAACTGATGGGTTTTAGAGAAATTTCAACAAGTGTTGTTTCTTCTACTCTCCCAATATGAGATAGATAGGGGGACAGATGGCTCTGGACACATAAATACCCATTTTAAAGAAAAACGGTAGCATTACAGAGCTACTTTTCCCACATTTGCTTTTCCACCTAACGTACATTCAGATAAGGAAACAAAAGCAAAAGTCTGCATTCCCCGCAGCAACCCACACCGACCACACCGATGGATGGTGACAGATCATCCGCTGGCGGTTTCGTAGCTGTGTGATCATCCGCTGGCGGTTTCGTAGCTGTGTGATCATCCGCTGGCAGTTTCGTAGCTGTGATGAGGGCGTTCCAGGATTTACTCAGCTAGCCTTCTGTTCATGGGCATTTTGGAGGTTCTCACAGTCTCATGATTACTAGTAAAACTGAAAACGCCATCTGCATATTATATTTTCATATTTTTTTGAGACACAGTCTCACTATATAGCCCTGAATAACCTGGAACTTGGTATGTAGACCAGGTTGGCCTTGAATTTACAGAGATCTGTAGAGAGAAGCCTTTTCCTTGCCAGCCGCTTTGGTTTTTCCCTACCAGTCACCTGGGCTCTGCCCCGTTGCAGTCCCCAAATGAACACACAGGACGCTGTATTAATTATGGAGCTGTTGGCTGTTTGCTTGTTTCTTACTGGCTAGCTCTGACTTAAGTATTTAACCCATCTAAGTATTTCTCTTACCGGATGGACATCTTACTTCTCTGGCAGGCTACATGATGACTCCCTGTGGTTTTCCTACCCAGAGTCCTCCTGGACTCCTAGCCCCACCTATCTTGCTTCCCTATTGGCCAACGGTGCTTTATTGGCATATACACAGGACTTCCCCATCATCTCCTCTTTTCTGTCTAAACAAAAGAAAGGTCTTAACTTTAACATAGTCAAATTATATGAAACAGAACAGTTATCAAGTAAGAACACAGTTACAATATTTTGTCTGTCAACATTTAGCAAGACTTAAAGAAAATATCATCCATCCCACCCTTGTGAGTCCAAAGTTCTATATGTAGCTTATCTTTTATCATAACTAAGGAAAACTATAATTATAACTATCTGTCTTTGACTCCACCAAAGACCACAGAAGGATAATATATAAACACTAGAATTGACAGAGACATCTTGCTGGCTGGGCAGTTACCTGAAGTTTCTCTGTAATGTTGGGGCATCCATCTTCAGCCCATAGGCCACAGTGTGTCTGGAAGACTTTTCAGCAAAGCAGGAAACTTCAAACTGTCCATCTGTATGGGCAGTCTGTCAGTCATTTTTTTTGTGTTCTGCAGAAAGTCTCGTAGACTCTTCCATGAATCAGGAACCCTGAAGGACTGTTTGAGTTCAGCAGTCACTTTCCTGTGGGTCTTGCATATCCAGATTATATAGCAACACTCAAGGAGTCCAGAAAATAGCAATTCTGTAGTGTGTGTGTGTGTGTGTGTGTGTGTATGTATGTATATACATATATAAATCCCCCATCAAAGATCAAAGAAGACTCTTGTATTAGAATATGTGTGACTTTATTTGAAAATAGTTCAGAAAAAATTGGGAGGATAAGTTAAGCCATGCAGCTCTTCTTGGTAGTATTTTTTGTATTATTTTATAAGTTTGAAACTGTTTCCAAATAAAAAGCTTTAAAAATCCATTTGTATCCTATTGAAAAGATAATCTCGACAGGTGGTGGTGGCAAAAGCCTTTAATCCCAGCACTTCAGAGGCAGAGGTAGGTGGATCTCCATGAGTTCAAGGCCAGCCTGGTCTACAGAGCAAGTTCCAGGACAACCAAGGCTACACAAGAGAAATCTATCTCAGAAAACCAAAAAAAAAAAAAAAAAAAAAAAAAACAAAAGGAAACAAAAACCTAAAACAATAGCAACAATAAAAACAAACAAAAAGCAAAGTTAATCTCTCGGCTCGGCACTGGGGCACACAGCTTCAAACCCCAGAAGGTGGGAAGGCAGACTCTGGATTACAAATGCTAGGCCAGCCTGGTCTACATAGCAAGTTCCAGTCCCACCAGGGCTACACCATCATACCTGGTCTCAAACGAAACAAAGAAACAAAAAAGATAATCTCTTGTTTGTTTAAATTTACATTCCTGGTATTTTTAAAAATGATAGCTGTAGCACAAATAATAAAAACCCAGAGACAGATATTGGGGTTCAAGCTAGAGATCAGAAAAGCAAAGCAGCCAGCCAGTAGCTCTTACCTTTACCAAGGCTGAAATGGAGCTCCTGTCTTCCCTGTGACTGGAAACTGAATCTCACACGAGACCCTTTGCTTCTTCCTTATAGACCTCTCTAGTGCTGGGGTTAAAGGTGTGAGCTCTGTTTCTCTTTTAGACTGATTCACTCTCGTGTAGCCCTGGGTGGTCTTGGAATCACAGAGATCTATTTGCCTTTATCTCCTCGGTGCTGGATATAAAGGTGTGTGCCACCACTGCCTGGCCTCTATGGCTGTGGCTGGTTTCACATTCTGATCTTCAGTGGCTTTATTAGATCATAAACAATGTATCACCACAGATAACTACATTAATATTTTTCATAATGATGTTAAGTTACCCCGTGCTCAGTCTCTACAACTATTCATCTGACAGAGTCACCTGTTAACTGCATCTGGTGAGGTCAGGGGCAGAAAAGAGACTCAGCTGAGAACATCCTGAGAGTGCCCACCGTTGGACCTGTTCTCAGGGACAGCCACAGAAAAGGATGTCAGGGTGGACCAGAGTGAAGCATGTTCCCACTTCTATAGAAACACACAATTATACACACAGGAGGTGGGAGGGTTGACTGTCAGACTTACGAAGAGGGCAGCCATACATACCAAGGCAGGTGCAGACTTCTCAAGAAAACCCCTCTCAGAGATTGTTACATTACAATGTGGCCATTCTATGATTCTCAAAGGAGGTAATTTCCAACAATGTTTAAAGATCAAGCAAAGTACAAGTAAAATTTGAAATCAAGTAAAAGTATAGGTGCTAGCTGGGGCGGTTGCGGCACATGCCTTTTAATCCCAGCACTCAGGAGGCAGAGGCAGGCGGATCTCTGTGAATTCCAGGACAGCCTCCAAAACAAAGAAAAAGAAAAAATATAGGTGCTCATTTACTTAGGTCTCTTATCTTAAAGAATTTCTTTTTGTAAATGAACTTGTAGGGTGGTTTTGATTTTGGTTAAATCACAGGGTCCCTAATCGCCTTTTCTGTTGATCCCACAAATCAAGCCACCCCCCTACAGCTCTCTCCTTCTCCCTCTCTCCCCTTTCCCTTCCCCCCTCCCCTCTCTTTCTCTTCTTCTCTCTCTCCCCCCCTTCACTTTCCCCTCCCCACTGTCCCTTCCTCCCTGCCTCCCTGCCTCCCAACCCTCAGAAGGGATCAGATAACAGAGCTTGTGGTACAGTGGCCTTGTTGACCGGCCAGGCTTATCCTCCCACTGAAGTCTTAAAGGTACACTTCCTTCCCTGGGTTCAAAGAAAAGGTCCTGTCCCTTCAACACCCCATCACGCTGCCTTCAGTACAAAGGACTGTCTCTTCTGTCTCTCTAACCTATCCAATGCTTTCCCTTCCGTCCTGGCCCCTGGGGTCTGGACACTCTGGAATGAAGGTCCTTCAGAAGAAGAATCTCTAGTCAGCTCTTTTTCACAAATCTGCTGCTTCAGCTCTTCCATTTAAGTTGTGAATTTTACCAAGTGTGCTGTTTTGATTTAAGGACGAGGAGAAAGAACTAACACAACTAACACGCACTAGCTCAAGACCACAAGCATTCTAGACCCGTGGTGGCACACGTCTTTAATCCCAGCACTCTGGAGGCAGAGGCAGGCAGATCTCTGTGAGCTCTAAGCCAGCCTGGTCTACAGGGAAGTTCCAGGACAAGCTCCAAAGCGACACAGAGAAACCCTGTCTCAAAAAACCAGAAAAGGAAAAAAAAATCAACAAATAAGACCACAAGCATTCTAGTCCTAGGAAGGCAGGGTTTATGGGTTTGAGCTTCATTAAGGACAATAATGATTATCTCTTAAGCAATCTTGATTTGGATCAGTTTTGTTACTTTGCATCTCTCAGCCATAGGAAGTGCAGACTAGATCCAAGGTGAGGGTCAGTCTTTCACTCCTCAAACCCCTTAATTTTTCCTGTCTGCCCCGCTGCCTCAGAAATGTCTTTGTGCTGATTGCTTTTTTGGAATGATATTATGAGATTAAGAAAAGGAAGCATTCAATGCCAACATTAGTTAAAAGCAACCACACACCACTAAGTGTGGAAAGCAGCCCCACACCTTGCAGTGTGAAGCGGTCCCTGCCTTCCTTCAATCTCATCCTCATTTCAAGGTGGTGTGGAAGTAGTTGGAGCGTAGAGAAAAAAGCTGTCATCAGTGACCGGATAAGTGGAACTTCTAATTACAGCGCATGGAATCTAGTTAAACCATACGCTGGAAATAAGTGGTGGCTGCAGGAATGTTGCAATACATCGTTTCCTTTCTCTCTAAAGTAACCAGATGTTTGTCGTGTGTGTGTGTGTGTGTGTGTGTGTGTGTGTGTGTGTGTGTGCTTAAAATAAATTATATGAGTGTTGTTTACTAGTCATCTCAAGTCTTAAACTAAATCCATTTCCTGTTTGCTTTGAATAACTCAAAATACTGTCACTCCATTTTTCAAAATTAGGGTCACCTGGGATAGTGATTGACCCTCATGAACAGACAGATAGTTCAGACAAAAACTAAACACAGAAATGTTGTTGCTAGCAGATAGTACCAACCTAACAGATATTTACAGAACACTTCATTCAAACGCAAAAGAACATACATTCTTTTTCTGCACCTCATGAAGCTTTCTCCAACACTGACCACATACTCCTACACAAAGCAACTCTCAACAGACACAAGAAAATTGGAATAGCATTGTAATCGTATCAGGCCACCACAGTTTGAAGCTAGATATCAACAACAGAAAGCTTACAAACCACGGAATCTGAACAGCTTTCTATTGAATGAAGAATGAGTCAAGGCAGAGATTAGGGAAAAAATGGACTTTCTAGAACTGAATGACAATACATACACAACACACCCAGACTTATCGGACACAAGGAAAGCTATGCTAACAGGCAAGTTCACAGCCCTAGTGACTACATAAAAAGCTAGTGAGAGAGAATTCTAGCAACTTAACAGCACACCTAAATGCCCTAGAACAAAAAGAAGTCACACCCAAATTGAGTAGACAGCAAGAATTAATCAAATTCAGAAACGAAATCAATAAAATAGAAGCAAATAAGCAACAAAAAGAACCAATAAAATAAAGACATGGTTCTTTGAGAAAATTAGTAAGATTGACAAGCCCATATCCAAATTAACTAAAAGGCAGAGAAGTAATATCTAAATCAACAAAATTAGAAATGAAAAGGATGCCGGACAGTGGTGGCGCATGGCTTTAATTCCAGCACTTGGGAGGTGAGGCAGGCGGATCTCAGTGAGCTCAAGGCCAACATAGTCTGCAGAGCTAGTTCTAGGACAGCCAGAGCTGATACACAGAGAAACCCTGTCAAAAAAAAAAAAAAAAAAAAAAAAAAAAGGAAGAAAGAAAGAAAGAAAGGAAGGAAGGAGGAGCTATATAATAACAACAGACATTGATGAAATCCAGAGAATCATAAGGACATACTTTAAAAACCTGTACTCCACCAAACTGGACAATCTAAAAGAAATGGACCAGCCGGGCGATGGTGGCACACACCTTTAATCCCAGCACTTGGGAGGCAGATGCAGATGGATCTCTGTGAGTTCGAGGCCAGCTTGGTCTACCAAGAAAGTTCCAGGACAGCCTCCAAGACAATACAGAGAAACCCTGTCTCGAAGAAAAAAAAAAAAAAAAAAAAAAAAAGGACCATTTTCTAGGTAAGTGCCACTCACCAAACTTAAAGCAAGATCAGATAAGTATTTTAAGGAGACCCATAATGCCTAGTGAAATAGAATAGTCATTAAAGGTCTCTCAACCAAAAAAAGCCCAGGGCCAGGGGCTGGAGAGGTGGCTCAGCAGTAAGAGCACTGGCAGTTCTTCCAGAGGACTGGACCTCAGTTCCCAGCAGCCACATGGTGACTCACAATCATCTGTAACTCCAGTTCCGGGGGATCTGAAGTATTCTTCTGGCCTCCTCAGGCACCAAGCCAGGCACACAAATACTCACACACAGAAAATAAATAATAAATAATACATTTTTAGCTTCTGAGATCAGACGAGATCGGGCGCGTTCAGGGTAGTATGGCCGTAGACTAAATAATACATTTTTAAAAAGCCTAGGGTCACATGGTTTTATACAGAATTCTACCAGATTTTCAAAGAAGAATTAATGTCAATACCTTTCAAATTATTCCACCAAATAGAAATAAAGGAAGCATTGCCCAATTCATTTTATGAGGCCATACTTACCCTGATACCCAGACCTCAAAAAGACCCCACAACAAAAGAGAATTATAGACCAGTTTCCCTTATGAACATAGATGCAAAAATATTTATATAATATAATAATAAAATACTTGCAAACTAAATCCAAGAACACATCAAAATGGTCATCCACCATGATCAAGTAGTTTCATCCAAGAGATGCAGGGATGGTTCAATACATGAAAATCCACCATTTAAACAAACTTAAGGACAAATATGACAGGATCATCTCATTAGATGCAGAAAAGGCCTTAAACAAAATCCAACGCCCCTTCATGATGAAAGTTCTGCAGAGATTAGATGTATAAGGAACTTACTTCAACATAAAAAAGGCAGTTTATAGCAAGCCCATAGCCAATATCAATTCAAAGCAATTCATGTGTATGTGTGAACACTTAGTGTCTGTAAGATGGCATTGGATCCCCCAGAACTGAAGTCACAGATGGCTGTGAGCATCCACATAGGTTTTGGGACTTGAACCGAGGTCTTCTGCAAGAACGGCGAGTGCTCTTAACCTCTGAGCCATCTCTTCAGCCCGCCATACTTTCTTTTTATAATTCAATGGGAGACACCCACCCAAGGAACAGTGTTACCCACAGTTAGAGTGGATCTTTCTACCTTTATCTACACAGTCTAGAACCTCTCTTACGGCCTCTATGTGATTCCAGATCCTGTCACACTGACTGTCATCTGTAACTATCATGAGCCCTAACCAGGCTTGCGTCCCAACCCAGTTCATCCTAGGGAGCTGCGCTCCTAATGACCTGCAAAGGTCATTAGGCCATGGCTCAGTTGGTTTCCTGTCTTGACTCTGGCTCTCCGCCTTCCTGCTGTCTTCTCTAACGGGGAAACCCTTTCTTCATGTCAGGCCTGCTATTTTTCCCTTATGACTCGAAATCTACACCTCAACAGCCAAACAGCCCAACAACTATCAGAAGTATAGGAATAGCCAAACTCATTTGCAATAGTTTCTACCTCAAGGCCCCAAGGCCCCTGGTTTGCTATTTATTTTTAGGTCATTTTAATTTTTGGATTTTTGAGATGGGCCTCATGCATGTACACTTGGCCAGTCTTGAACTTGTTATTTGATCAAGGGAGGCTAGAAGCTCTTCTTGATTTTCCTGTTTTCACCTCACAAATGCTGGGGCTTCAAGCTTGAGCATCTGGTGACAGGCAGAATTCTAAGGCAAATGTCCTGTGAAGGCCAGCTCCATCTCTGGGGCCACCCCGCTACCTGTTTATGTGTCACATTGGTTTTCTACGGTTTTAGCCCAGTTGTCAATTTTGTTTCTTCTATACCTCAACAGTACCAACTCCACTTGACAGTTCAGCAAGTCTTTTGTTTTGTTTTGTTTTTTTGAGACAGAGTTTCTTTGTATTGTTTTGGAGGCTGTCCTGGAACTCTCTCGGTAGACCAGGCTTGGTCTGGAACTCACAGAGATCCCCCTGCCTCTGCCTCCTGAGTGCTGTGATTAAAGACGTGCGCCACCACCACCCGGCTCAGCAAGACTTTTAACCCTACCACTTTCAGAAGCCCCACTTCTCAAACCCCACGGACCAGGCAATATCAGACCATTTCTACAAAACACCTGTAAGTGTGGCTCTCCTTTCTTGGAAATGGGTGGGACTCATTGCAGGTAACACCTGAAGCTAGTATGTCACTCCTGCTCAGCTCAGAGGAGCTAGCTTCTCGAGAAGAGACCTCCAGCCTATCTATGCTTCCTGCAGTGTACTAAATAAATTGTCTGTGGCACCTGCCTGCGCAGCCTGCATCCAAGAATGTAGCGAGGTGATCGGGACAGATGACACAGAGACCGGTCGGTTGCTTTAAGAAAACTTTATGCTCTCCAAGTCGGCTTAGGAGAACTCTCCAAGAAAAAAACGCTTCCCTTTTTAAGGACTTCTGTCATCCATCTACATACAATTCTTTCCAGACTTCTCACCCTCCTGGCTGGTGGTTTAATCTCCGGCCCCAGAATCGGGGAGGAAACAGCAGGGGGAACAGGAAGAAGCATCTAGCTGTAGGGGGTGTCAAAGTCATGGTGTTTCAGTGAGTGAGCCCTTATCTGAGCCCTATCAAGAGCTTTATAGCACTGAATTGTTTTCAGTAAACATTATCTCACAGCTGCCTGCTCCCAGGTCGAAGGGGAAGTGGGTCTGGTGTCCCCACAATTGTCTTCCTTCTGCTCTACTCCAAAGGCTTAATTCTTTCACTGACCTGAGTCCTTTCACCCTAACACAGGCTTGGCTTCTTGCTATTTTTTTTCATGCCTCAACTTCCTCCTTTAAAAAATGACTAACTGGTGGGGTGGTGGTGGCACACACCTTTAATCCCAGCACTCAGGAGGCAGAGGCAGGTGGAAATCTGTGAGTTCTAGACCAGCCTGGTCTACAGAATGAGTTCCAGGACAGCCTCCAAAACTACACAGGGAAACCCTGTCTTGAAAAACCAAAAAGAAAAACCCAAAAACAAAAACAAAAACCTACAAACAAACAACAACAAAAACAAAATAGAAAAAACCTAACTGCTTAAAAACAAAACAACAAAAACCCTATCAACCCAGACACTGTCATCTGCCTTAGCTCCTTAGGGTCTCTCTCTCTGTGTTCAAACAATGCCTCTCACTGTCTTCTAGATAATTAAACCAACACCTGTGCCATTGCCTGTATTGCCCCTAGGATTCAAGCTGCCCCTGACAATCAACCCCTCCACAGTTCAGCTCCTAGTGGGAGTAGACATTATGATGGATGGAGGGGGAGTGGGAGAGGGGGGCTGCACAAGATAAGTGGATTGAGATTGGCTACCTTTGCTTATTCTAATGCAACTCTCCTGGCATAGCTTTCAGGTGGGCTCATCTGCTGGCCAATGACTGACAGGCGCAACTCCCTTAACTCTTGAGGGAGGAGACAGAGTCTGCAGTGTTCTAGTCTGTGGAGCAGATGAGGGTCAGAGGCTGCATCCAGGTTCCATCCTTTTGAGCAGGAGGATGCTGCCTTCCCTTGATGAACCTCAGCAAACCCTGGCATCTTCTCACACCGTGTCTTAAATTCTAAGAAAGGGTGTTTGGCAAGCCTCCCTGGCCAGTGTTACCAGGAAAACAGGAGATGGTGCCTTAGAGTTATTTTACTGGAGGCCTAGAAAGAAAGATGGCTCAAGGGTCAAGAACTTACTTTGCTCTTCTAGAGAGCCAGACTTCAATACCTATGGGACTGTCACCCTATCAGAAGCCACACCCTCAAAGAAAAGTGACCCACCCTCCCACAGAAGCCATCAATTGTCCAGAGTTGTCTCACTTAGGGGTGAGGCCTTCGAGCCTCTTCCACTCCTTGCTTGAATACTGACTGGTTTCAAGTTATTTTTAAGGGCTCAATAAACAATAAATAGAAAAGTGGTCCTGTAGGCTATGAGCAGAGAAGGCATTGCTGAAACAATTCACCCAATTAACAGCAGACATCTCAGGGAAGAAGCATCTTCCCCCCAGGCAAAGACTCTGGGAAGGCTAACCTAGATTCAGGGCCATGAGTGAGAAGATCTAGTTTGCTTGCAGACACAAACTAGATGCTCAGGGCCCACAAGGTGGCAGGAGAGAACAGAAACTTGAGAGTTTCTGACCTCCCCATGTGCAGGCCTGCGTTGCGCATGAGCGCCCGACATCACAGGCAAGATCTTCGTAAATAAATATCTAAGTGTTTTGAGTTTGATGTCCAAACACATAGCCGGAGAGTTAAGTCTCTATCGCATCGTTAAGTGTTTGCTGTCGTGTTCTGTATAGCAGCTCTGTATCAAGGTATAAAGTTTGAGAGAACAGGAGGCTTGTCAAAGAATGCCAGGAAGCTAAAGGAGACAAATTCTTCATGGGGAAGTGTAGGGCTGGGTGGGAAAGTGCTCACATCTGGGAAGCACGTTTGCATCCTTTCTGGGTGTCCTACCTCAGAATTAGCACACAGCAGCGGTGGCCGCCTGATACAGCTTACCCCTCTGTGGGATCTAAAGCCGGACGAAGTCTCTTAAACGGGAAGCAAGCTTGTTGTTCAAAAGCAGCATCAGATTTTAAAAACCAACGTGATTACACACATTTATATAAACAGAAATAGTCAGACCTTCGTTTCCTATGGGCAGAAAAAAATCAGCCCAGAACTATAAAGGCAAATACAATGAATGATTTTTGGAACACCTTGCGCGCGACCCCCAACCATAAAAATTATTCCATTGCTGCTTCATAGCTGGAATTTTGCTACTGCTATGAACCATGATGTAAACATCTGAGATGCAGGCTGTCTGAGATGATGCAGGCTGTCTGAGATGCGCTCCTCACAGGGCTTGGAACCCACAGGTTGAGAGCCACTGCACTGGAGGAATGCAAATTCAAGTCAAAGTGTGTACTACTCTTGCAGAGGACCGGAGTTTGGTCCCTGGCACCCGTGTTGAAGGCTCACAACCTGTGACCCAGGCTCACAACCTGTGACCCAAGCTTCTAGGGTTGAAGGCTCACAACCTGTGACCCAAGCTTCTGGGGATCCAGCCCCTTCCTCTGGCCTCTGAGAGCACCGACTTTCACATGCACATAGCCATGAATAAACACACACATAATTCAAAATAAAGTTAAGACTTTCAAGATAATAAATATTGGCAAGTGTTTAAGAAATTAGGGCCCTTACACACTGTCCATGTAACCTTTTTGAAAAAAACAAAAAACAAAAAACCCCCAAAAAGGCCATTCCTCAAAAATTTAAAAATAGAATACTATATGAACCAAAATATCCGTCAGTAATCAGCAAATGAGTGAGTGAAGTAGGCGTGGTCTAGACATACAGCTGAACGTGATTCAGCCACAAACAAAAGGTGTCTCCTGCGGTGTGTGCATGACCCCTACAGGACATCATACTGGGAAAGCAGCCAGTCACCGGAGAAAATGCCTCATGGTTCCATGGAGATGTTAATAGCGCTATCTGAAAAAGGAGGTCTAATATATTTATTAAACATACTTACAAGATAAACGGAGGGATAGGAGCTCTGGGAACGTGGCTGGCTTCCAAGAGAGGGGGCTTTTACCTTTCCTTTCTTTCCAGGTGCCCCTGTCCACGCCCCTGTGGGCACCCCTACAGCCCCATGAAATGAAGCGGCTAAGGGAAGTCAAGCCCGAAGCAGAAGAAAGGACAATGACAATTGTCAGGAGCTAAGGTGAAAAGGAAACAAATGAGTTGCTGTTCAATGCTGCAACTTTTCAGGTCTGCAGCTAAGGATGTAGTTCTGTGGGTGGGCTTATCTAGCCAGCATATGTGAAGCCCCATTTTTTTATACTCAGTACCACAAAAGAAGGAAAGAACAGGCGAGTTCTGGAACTCTGCTGAACAGTGGTGCGCACACCTGTGGTTCACAGAACTGCACCACATGTCAGTCATACACCATAGGAGTAAAGTATCAGCCAGGCATGGTAGTGCATTCCTTTAACTCCAGCACTCGGGAGGCAGAAGTAGGGAGACCTCTGTGAGTTCGAGGCCAGCCTGGTCTACATAGTGAGTTCCAGGACAATCAAGGACACACAGAAAAACTCTGTCTCAAGGAACCAAGAAAGTCAGTACTTTTTCTCACCCTTGGGGGAAAAAAAAATCTGTTTTGAGACCAGGACAGGTAGTTAGCGAGCTAAGAGCACTTGCTACATTTCCAAAGTACCTGGGTTTAGGTCCCAGAATTTTAGTTGGGAAATGTAAATAAGGTTTCTGGTAGTTCTCCTAGCTCCCTGAAGAATCTCTACACACATCTGCTCAGGGATGTATGCTGCATCCTTGAGATGCAGTCAGATTGAGTCGCCCATGCTGGCTGCTACTAGGACAGTTTATTTTAATGCTCTTAAAAAGTAAGTATGTTCTTGGAAGGCAGAGGTAGGAGTATCTCCGTGAGTTCGAGGGCAGCTTGGTCTACAGAGCGAGTTTCAGTAGAGCCAGGGCTGGTACACAAAGAAATCCTGTCTTTAAAAAAAAAAGTAAGCAGATAGGGAGGTTTTTTTTCTTCTTCTTCTTGTTTAACTTGTTTAAAAAGTTAAAAAGAACTTTTTAAAAAATATTTTATTTATTTATTGTGTATACAGCCTTATGCCTGCATGCCAGCAGAGGGCACCAGATCTCATTCAAGGTGGTTGTGAGACACCATGTGGTTGCTGGGAATTGAACTCAGGACCTCTGGAAGAACAGTCAGTGCTCTTAACTGCTGAGCCATCTCTCCAGCCCCCTATTTCCCACTTTTTAAACTCATGATTTTTGTCAAAAGTCTCCCAACTTCCAAGTCGGGCAGTGGTGGCGCACACTTTTAATCCCAGCACTTGGGAGGCAGAGGCAGGCAGATCTCTGTGAGTTCGAGGCCAGCCTGGTCTACAGAGCAGCCTCCAAAACAATACAGAGAAACCCTGTCTACCCTGTCTCAAAAAACCAAAAAAAAAAAAAAAAAGTCTCCCAGCTTTCATGAGACACAAGTTCATCTGAATTATGGTAAATTGCAGCAATTCACAATCCCTATAAGACTGGGTTTCCTCCAAGTTGTTCCTAACACCCCAGTTACCTCCACTTACAATGATATGAAGGGGGCATCTAGACAATGAAAGATTCAGGGAGAAGTTTATCTCTTTACTGAGTCCAGCTGCTAATCTCATCGTACCCAGTTCCTGGCAGATAAAGAGAAGTGAGCTCCAGACACAGAAGTTTCCCCTCCTTTGGGTGAGCAACATGGCTGAAAGTTTTGGAGCCCTTAAGATGCCAAGAACAGCATCTGCTGTTGCTGAGTGATCCCCACAGGAGAAATTCCGTCTTGGTTCTGTGGAGAGACACAGTCTGTAGAACATCCCACAAGGCTCTTTAGACACTCAGGCTCAAGATGCCCAGAACACTCACCATAGACTTAACTGATAACAACGTTCAGAGTGATAATACAGGCACTCGATTATTACAGTCTCCACACATCGTGTAAGAAGAAACCCCTGCCGGGCGTTGGTGGTGCACGCCTTTAATCGGGAGGCAGAGGCAGGTGGATCTCTGTGAGTTCGAGACGAGCCTGGTCTACCGAGGGAGTTCCAGGACAGGGTCCAAAACAATACAGAGAAACCCTGTCTCGAAAAACAAAACAAAACAACAACAACAAAGAAGAAACCCCTACCTGAAAAAAAAAAAACCCTATCAAGTACTGCAACCAGGCTGTGACGCTTGAGTATCTCACCTCCAAAGATAGCCAGGCAAAGGTTACCAAAAAAAAGTTACAAAGAAGCACGGGGGTGGGGGTGGGGGTGGGGGAAAGACAGTCTTTCCATTTTGGTAGAAAGAGAGGCTCCATTTCCAGTCCTCTCCCCTCCTCTCCTTCCCCTCCCCTCCCCTCCTTTCCCTCTTTCCTTTCCCTTCCTCCTTCCCCCCCCTCCACTAGCTCCTCCCCCACCTCTTCCTCTTCTTGTCTGCCTCTTGACAAAAGTCTCATAATCTGACATGGAAACGTTCCTACTGTGTTAGACTCATTCCAAGCGTGCACGCATCTCTACTTTAGTTTTACGGTTTTGGGTTGGCCGGGTTGGGTTTTGCGTATTTTTAATTAACGGAACCCTGCTGTGTCATCGCCCGCACGGCCCAGTGCTGGCTTCGCACCAGCCCTCCCCCTGAGCCTCCCGAGCACCGGGATTCCCGGCGTGTCTTCCCACGGCCAGCTCGCTCCAGTTTTAGACGTCATTGACCTGCACTTACTAGGAGAGTCTTTACAAAAAGAAAAGGCTATGGCGAGACGCCTTGAATTTGTAGGTGGTCTGAGATTTGTGACGCTTCCAGCCCTACTACGTACGCCACGGGCACACTTAGACGTTCCGTGCATACGTACACAGACCGCGTTCAAATTCGGCCCAGCCTACAAAACACAGGAAATGCTTTTGTTTTGTGTGATCTCCATCTGGTGGCTAAGAAGTCAAAACACAGCCTTCGTTTCAGTCGCTACGGAGATGAGACTTTTTGTGGGGGAGAGCCGGGGGGCTCTGGGGTCTGCAGGCTTGCTGGCCTGGAACTCGTGTGATCCAGGGAGCCCGAGCAAGGGCCCTGCCCGGCTGGAAACGGCCTGGATTCCAGGTGTGTGCTGTAATGCCCACTGCACTCCTAAGTTAGGCAGTGCTTGGAAACCGGGGAAAAAAAAAAGTTAACTATTGCGAGTGGGAAAAGAGAGCGCCAGACCTTGCTTTCCTCCTGTTGCCCGTGTACAGATGCTCATCATGGAAAAGCCCGTCTTCACTTTCGCGTTCGGGTGTGAGATAATTTTCTACTGCGGCGTGAAAGTTTCCGGACATGTTCATAGCTTTTAATATACATTCAGAATTTGAAACAGAAAAAAAGCACGCAGTATGGAAAGTCCTACTGCTAATTTAAAATGCACCGAACGACAAGTAGCCCCAGAGCCACATGGGAGGGCAGCTATACTTTGCCTTACACATACTGCATAATGAAATTCAATACTAACCCCCCCATCTTCTCTCTCCTCCCTCTTCCTTCCTGACCCTCTCTCCCTCCAGGGTCTCACTACATATTCCTGGCTGGAATAGAACTTGCTGTGTAGACCAGGCCAGCTGCAAACCGGCATGTAGAAGCATCTCAGTTTTATGAGTTCCATTTATTAATTTTTAAAATTTTATTTATTATTAAGTATACAGTGTTCTGTCTGCACCAGATCTCGTTACAGATGGTTGTGAGCCACCATCTGGTTGCTGGGAATTGAACTCAGGACCTCTGGAAGAGCAGCCAGTGCTCTTAACCTCTGAGGCATCTCTCCAGCCCCCCATTTATTAATTGTTGATCTTAATTCCTGTGCTAACAGCTTTGTGTTCAGAAAGTCTTTTCCTGAGCCAGTGAGTTCGAGTGCACTCCCAACTTTCTCTTCTGTCAGGTTCAAGATTATCTGTTTCCTATTGAGGTCCTTGATCCATCTGGGGTTGAGTTTTGGGCTAAGTATGGGTCTATTTGCATTCTCCTACATGCAGACACCCAGTTTGGTCAGCACCATTTTTTTTTTTTGACATGCTGTCTTTTTTTCCCCCAGTTTTGGCTTCTTTATCAAAAAGCAGGTGTCCATAGGGTGTGAGGACTTATGTCTGGGTCTTCAATGTGATTCCATTGATCAGTGTGTCTGTTTTTATGGCAGTACCATGCTGATTTTTGGGCCAGGCAGTGGTGGCGCACGCCTTTAATGCCAGCACTGGGGAGGCAGAGGCAGGTGGATCTCTGTGAGTTCAAGGCCAACCTGGTCTACAGCGTGAGTTCCAGGACAGCCAAAAATACACAGAGAAACCCTGTCTTGAAAAACAAAAAACAAACAAAAAAATTACGTGCCTTTGACATGTGTTTATCTTCCTCTAATACTATTATTATTACATTTGCTCTTTTCACAGTTTCCCAGATTTTCTGGATGTTTCTGTGCCAGGAGATTTTTTAGTTACATTTTCTTGTACTGATAGAGCCATGTCTTCTATCGTGTCTTCAATGTCTGGCTTTCTCTCTTCCATCTCTTGCATTTTTGTTGGTGAGGTTTGCCTCTGTAGTTCCTGTTTGAATTCCTAAATTTTTCATCCTCAGAATTGTTTGGTTTTTCTTTATTGATTCTATTTCCATTTTCAAATCTTGAACAGTTTTATTCATCTCCTTCCACTGGTTGTGGGTGTTTTCATAGATTTCTTTATGGAATTTTTATTTATTTTTTTCTTACTCTTCTTTAAGGACCTCTGTTGTAATCAGAAAGCCGGCTTTAAGTTTTTTTTCCTGTGCTTCCACTATTTTGGCACATTCAGGGCCTTCTTTGGTAGGGTTGCTCTAGTGGAGACATGTGGTCCTGAACGTTTTGATTGTGTCTAGGCATCTTGGATAGGAAAGATCGTAATCCTAGGTGTTAATATCTGGTCTTGTCTTTGTTGGACGGGTGTTCTGTTCCTTGGTTTTGGTTTCCTTTCTGGATTTTAGGAGAGTGTGCTGGGTGTGTCTTGCCTGGTAGGAAATTCTTTTGTGAACCTATTAGGTGTGGCCTCTTGGAGTTGCACGTACAACATGTTTCTGTGTTTCTGGGCATTGGAAACCGACACTTAGGAATGGGGTTAGTCTGTGGTTGTGACAGGACTCACAGGAGGGAGGGAAGGAGAGCGTCCCATCAGGATCTGCTTATTGAGTCTGCAGAGTCAGGGCAGAGAGTGCAGAGATGTCACCCCATAAGGTCTGCTAAACATCTGGGGATGAGCTATGCCAGTGGATCTGGAGGAGCAGAAGAGAGTGGAGATCCGAAGTCAGCCGCCTGCTTCCCTGGCAGCAGGGGCCTGGGGCTAGCAGAGGGTGCCTGCTGGGGTTGGGGGCTGGGTTCCAGTAGTGACTGGGGAGGGGGAGGTTAAGAGGAGAAGGTCTGTGGGATCCACAGGAGGTGAAGATGGGTGGGGTTACAGCGGGGGAGGGAGGGTTACAGCAGGTGTTCTGCTGCAGAGCTAGGGATGACTGGGGATTGGATTTGGAGGGGGGGAGGGAGAGGTGAAGGTCTTCGGCTAGATTACCTGTTTCTCTGGCCTGCTCAGCTGGAGTGTTCCCAGGTAATGCCTGCAGTTGTTGGAGGATGAGTTGGGGGAAGGAAGATTGGAGGAGATCTTCGTGGTTCGTTGTTTATGGGGTCAGAGAGGACAGGGAGACCAAAGCAGGGGTTCTGCTGGAGAGCTGGGGATGAGCCTGGGGGATTGCGTTTTAGGAGCAGGAGAGGTGACTACCTGGAGTCAGCATTCCTGCTCTGTTGTCCGGAGTCAAGAAGTCTTCTACAAATAGACTCACCTTTAGTTTTTCATGCTGTGCATGAATATACTTTAAGAGTTAACTTTATATTTATGGTACTCAAATGCAGGGGCTTTACAAAGGGACCCAGGGAAGGACCCTCTAACACAAACAGCCTTGGGGCTCCCTGACACACATCTGCACCAGAATGTAGCCTTCCTTTCTCCCCTCTCCCCGTCCCGATCTTACTGTGCAACCTCGCACCAGGAATAAAAACGTCTGGGGCTCAAGCACACGGATGGTTTAAAACACTAGCTCAGGTTAACCGTGTGAGTAACAAATCCTTTTCCTAGGCAGAACCTCTGACCTCCACAAGCACACTGCGGCAACAGCAAGCTCCATGCCATGTCCACACAAAATAAATAAAATAAAATAAAAAAGAAATCTCACCTAAGAAGGCGTTAAGCCCTTTGTTTGAAAGGTAGGTCTTATCAGACACGGTTAAATGACAATCCGATATTGTGTGTCAGCTGCTGTGAAGCAGAGCCAGGATTCAAGCACCTTGTTGGCATCTGCTGGCTAAAAAGCTGGAGTTGGAATTTAAGGAAATCCCTAGACGTAACCCATACTTCTAGGCAGAGTGGGAGGAGAAATGCTTAGATAAAGTGGAGCGTGGCGGCCCCGACTGCAACCCTAGCACTTGGGAGAGGAGGCGGGATGGTTGCAGGGAATCGGGGTCAGTCTGGCTACATGGCAAGACCTTAGCTCACAAAACAAACACAAAACAACACATGGAGGGAAGGAAAGAGGCTAGGGAGTAATCATGTTTGCGTTGGGAAGCTGGGATCTACTTAACAATTCAGCAAATAAATAAAGCAAAATGGACACCTGTCAGTTTCTGCAGATTACCCTGTCTCAAAGTCATGGTGTCAGTAGAGTTGTATCTCCTCTAAGAGCAGAGGCAACATTTATCCCCTGCCTCCTTTAGTTTCCAGGTAGGTGTTCCACAGCTCCTAACCAGAAATGGAAAGGAATTTACTTACTCCCTGTGGTAGAGGGCGCTGTGGAGCAATCTCTGTACACTGTAAATATGTATCTCTCTCATTGTTAATAAAAAGCTGATGGAACAATGGCTAGGCAGGGCTTTGGGGCCAGAGAGAATGCTGGGAAGAAGGGGGATGGAGTCAGAGGAGTTGTCAGCCGGACTTGGAGAGGAAACAGGAGGTACAGGGTCAAAGAGAGGTAATGCCATGTAGCAGAATGTAGGTTAATAGAAATGGGTTAATTTAAGTTGTAAGAGCTGTGTAGTAATAAGCCTGAGCTATCAGTTGGGCATTTATAATTAATATTATATGGCCATTTGGGAGCCACCGCTGGGACACAGAGAAAGTCTATCTATAAGAGGGTTCCTTAGTAGAAGCCCATAGCTAACAAGATGCTTAACGGCTAGGGACTAAATAAGACAATGAGGTGCACTCTTTCTCTTTCAGTCAACATTCTGCTAAGGTTCTCATGGATGTGATGAGGGAAATAGCATTAACTGATTAGCTAAACACATCTAAATAAGAAAGGAAGACAATTGACAGTTATTATATTCCTCCTAATTTCTGAATGTAGAAACCCCTGGGGAACACTCTTCCCCATATTAGACACAGTATAACGAATGGGCACAGGCTCCACCAGTCACCATTCAGAGAGTGTGTGTGTGTGTGTGTGTGTGTGTCCGTCCAGCAGCTGCTTTAGGCCAAGGAGCAGCCATTGAGGAGCAGTCTGCGGTTCACAAACAGAAGCACCTGAGGAGGAGGAACACCAGTCTGGGGCTGAATGGAATAGAACCACCTGCAGGGGTGGGGAGCCTACAGATGGGGGGGCAAGGGGTGTCTGGGGGAGCGGTGGCCCGGAGACTCCTTGGCAGTAGCTCTGAAGTGGAAAATGAGACCCAGGAGAAGGTGGTTGCCCTGCAGACACATCTCTGCAGAGCAGAGAGGAAGTAGGGGATGACCTCTTGCTCTTTATGCGAGACATCTGGGTGGAGGTGTTTGGTGCGCTAGTACTATAGATGCCACCATGGAACTTAAGCAGAGAGAGAGAGAGACAGAGAGAGAGAGTGGGGGGGGGGCGTGTGCGTATGTTACTTGGGATACAACCAGGGCCTCACTCATGGTAGGCTGTACCACTGAGGTATATCCCAAGCCCTCTTTTTACTTTTTAATCTTGACATAGGGTCTGGCTAAGATGTCTGGGCTGGCTTTGAACTCTCTCTGTAGCCCAAGCTCTCCTGGGCAGCCTCTTCAGTAGTTGGGTTGCAGACCCACACCACTAGGCCTGGCTTCACATGTCCTTATGAAAGGCATGGGACTTGCATCTGTATGTTACAGTCCCTTGGGTCCCTTGACCTTTGTTGAGTAGCAAGTATACTTTTATTTATTTATTTTTTGCACAGACTTGGTCTTAGCCAAATATTTCATCTTTCTGTTTCAGATTTCTTAGCCATTTAATTAATATATCTAGTCTATTTTGCTGTCTTTTAGCTCAGCCACATGAACCAATTTTTTTCTTAGATCTAGTATAAAACCCCACACAATTTCTTAAAGGAAGAAAAATTAAGTAAAATTATTCCCTTAATACTTTCTTGAAAGTCAGGTGCTTTGGCTATGAAAAAAGGAGTAAATTGTTATTTGTATGAAGCAGTTACGAGTCTTGCAATTGCCAATTCAGAATTTATCCCAATTCAAATCACTAACTGGTAGGGTCCAAGATACTGTTCTACGTTATTTGGTCTACTTATGAGTCTTCACAAGTAAAGTACCATGAAAAAACAACAACAACAACAAAAAAAAGAGTATGCCCTATTTTTTAAGAAATAAATATCTTAAAAATCTTTCCAAGACAGGGTCTCATTGTATAGCCCAGGCTGGCCTAGACTTACTAGATAGACCAGCCTGGCCTCAGCTTGACGCCCTGCCTTAGCACCCCCAGGGCTGAGGTTATCGGTGTGAATTACCACACTTGGCTTGAAAATCCACATTCCTGACACATTCGCAATCAGCACTGATTTCAGAGAACTGATTGAAGTCTGCTTGGGAGCAGGGTGTGCTGTCATGTGTTATCTGTATTCTGCCTGTCCTGGATGGCCTGCTGTTAAGTACAGACCCCAAGATCGACAGGTGTTCATGAGCAGAAGCCAGGTACAGCTTCAGCATGCTTGTTTCAGATAACATGCTTTCCTTCCTTCTATTCTGAACCCATTAAAGCACAGTGGGGAGAATCACGGTATTATCAGGTCCCTTAGAACCCTGCTCCACCACTGGTCATGTGTGAGCAGGGCCACGCTCTCTGGATTCCCTAAACATGTCTCTACACTTGTCAAATGAATAAGTAAGCGCTGTCCCAAGCCTTGGGGTAGTGGTGAGGCTCTAAAGGGGTAAGAGGGGAAGACTTTGTCGAAAGGGCTGCAAATGGCCCAGTCTATCTCCAGAGCCTCTGGTCAAAAGATGACCAAGAAAACGATCATGAAGTAACCGCTTTAACCAGGTACCCAGAAAGTGCTAAAACGAAAAGCACGAATGGGCACGAGGGGCCATGTCCCAGTTAAGTGATTTATACATTTTACCTTGTTTAAGCTCTTCAGCAAGCCCATGAGTCGGTTATTACTCCTATACTTAATGATCAGAAAAATCTAAGAATGAAAAAAATATTGTATACGGTTCGTGTGAGTCTTCCGCTCACTCATTAACACCAGTACTCAGTGCCGGGGTGAACAGTCGTCAATAGGGAAGGAGGATCCCAGACCGTGCAGGTCAATGCACATGGGGGGGGCTATCAAGGGGTAAGGGGGACTTTTTATTTAACCTCAAAAGTCCCTAAGCTGTTCTTTTTAAATATGTGTAAGTCTCAGCCAATGATGCCAAGTTGCCGGTGCCCGGGTCTCCCCACCCTGGGCTGGCAGTCAGGAACCAAGTGGTAGAAGCTTGTTTGAGGGTGTGGTTTATCTGAGGAGCGAATGCCTCCGGGAAGCCTCGTGTCTGGGTGAGTGAGCCAGCAGCAGAGCCATCACTGAATGCTGAACGGGGTAGGTTCTGGAAGTGAAGTCACTAGTGAAAAAAAAAGCGAAGACTCACAGGATTGGAATGCCACTCGTTCCTCTCTCTGGAGAATAAGACAGGCCAGTTGTTTAAGGCACCCCTTTTAATTCTGAAAGTGGTTTCCTTTTCGAAATTTCTCAGCCATTGTTCAGCGGCAGACAGTTGGCTATCAGGGGCGGGATGGAAGAGTTGAGAAAAAGGGAGCCAATGCCAGCTAAGAAAAGTGGATGAGAGGAAGGCTCACACAGACCTAGGCTCTGGTACAATCTAGAGAGTGCTTTCCTCGAGTCTGGGGAAAGCCCAAACGGACCATAAGTTGGTCTTTGTGGAGGCATGCTTAACTAAGTCAAGAAAAACCAGTGTTGCTGAGCAAGAACTGCTTGATGAGAAATAGTTTGCATACACTGGAGGTCATTCGCCCCCTGCTGTCTTCCTCAGTAAGTTTTCCGGCTCACGAGCTCATAGGGAAGTACGGGCAGTCACTACACGGTAGGTTAGCACCTACAAGCTTGTCTGCGTAGCTGCTTCCCCGGCGTCCTGGACAGCTTCTACTGCTCTGTTTCCAGCTACTGCTGTTTCTCTCAAAGCACGGCCAGTTGTGCCCAGATGTGAGCTTGCTGCCCATCATGTCGTAGTTACTTCTCTATTGTTGTGGCAAAACTCCGTGAGCAAGGCAAGTAACTCAGAAGGAAGAACTGGTTTACTTTGGGATTAGAGTTCCAGAGAATAAAAGCCCATCTCCATGACTACAGGGGAATGTGGCAGCAGGCGGCGGGCAGGCAGGGAGCTATCTCAGAACCGCAAGCAGAAAGCTATCCCAATGGGGAATGGCCCCCCAGAAGCCTCAAAGCCTGCCCTTACTGTCGCACTTTCTCCCCCAAGGCCGTATTTCCTAAGCCTCCCCAAATAATGCCATCAACTGGTGACCAAGTACTTACATGCCAGAGACCATCTCACCCAAACCTCCACATCACTACCCTCGGTATAACTTTTTTTCCTTTTTGAGTAGGGTCCTACTCTGTAATACCAGAGACCATCTCACCCAAACCACCCCACATCCCTACCCTCGGTATAACTTTTTTTCCTTTTTGAGATAGGGTCCTACTCTGTAATACCAGAGACCATCTCACACAAACCTCCACATCCCTACCCTCGGTATAACTTTTTTCCTTTTTGAGATAGGATCCTACTCTGTAATACGGGCTGGCCTTCAACTCACCGCAATCCTCCTGTTTCAGAATACTCCTGACTCAGAAGTTACTCAGTCCCTGACTCAGCAGTACATAGCTGTTTTCTGCCACCAAGTTTCCTTCTCTTTGGCTACTTCCCTGCTTCTCCCTACAAAGCACCTGAGGTTTGGCACCCAAACGAACTCACTTCATTCTCCCACGGAGCAAGAGATCTGCTCTTTGCATATTTATTTTTATTCATTTGTAGGAACTCAATTTATCATTTTGAAAAGTAAAAAGGAATAAAGCCCCTGCCTTTCTACTGGCCAGTCGATGAGGACACGTGTCTCTTTAGAGGAGTGTCCCACTAGTGAGAGAAAGTATAAGAGAACCCATGAGCACAGGGAATAACCACCAGCGATGCCTGTATCACAGTCTAAGAGAACCCATGGGCACAGGGAATAACCACCAGCGATGCCTGTATCACAGAGTACAGGCAACCAGGCATAAAACATACAGCAAGCATCACATTTGCATCAATTCTGAATCCGTCTAAGCTCCAAGATCTGATTTAGAAATACAGGGGACAGAGGACTCTACAAAAATGCTACCAGGGAAACTCAAGCTTCAGGAATAGTCACAGGAAAATGATACAGATTGTTAAAAATTTTCAGCAGCAGCAGGGGGAGTGGGGGAGAAACATGGACCCTCCAGATGAAGGGATTTAGAGGCAAGACAGCCACTTAAAATGTGCAGTCACTCCCTCCTTTGATCTGGATTCAAACAAAATACATGTGTGTGTGTGTGTGTGTGTGTGTGTGTGTGTGACAAACAGGAAAATTCACACATTGACTAGATTTCCTGTGAGACAAATGGATTGCTCATTTTGAGGTGGTCCAATGGTATGGTTACAAAAAAAGTCTTGAAGTAAATGTGAATCTGCGGACATCTTAGGCTCTCTTCAAAATAATCCAGATGATCATAGAAGAAGCAGACAAACATCTGTACATGTAAGACTGGCCACGAGCAGATGTAGTTTAAATTGGGTGATGGGTACATGGGCATTTGCTAGACTGCTTCTGCACATGATTGGGGATCCCACAACTCAGTGACAGAGAAAATGGTACAATAACCACTTGGGTGAATGGACATGGAGTGTGTAACTTTCCAGCAATAAATTAATAAAATAAGCAACTAATAAAAGCTATCAGTTGAATAAGCCAAGGGAGGGGGGAGTGAGGAAGGCCTCAGGGAGTATTTTAGAGAGAAAACACAAAATGCTCCGGACAAGCCAGCAATGATGACACATGGGAATGAATTAAATTCATTTGTTAGAAGACAGACTGGATTAAAAAATATTTTTAAAAAAATCAGCTATATGCTTTAAAAGAGACACCCCTAAAAATAAAGAGGACTTAATGACAAGTGAGGAAAATTAGAAGTGAAGAAATAGAAAATGATATCCTGTATCAATTAACGGATAATCAGGAATTAGACACAGCACTGCAGTAGCAACACTATAGTTGACTTAGCATCAAGAGTGCATCAGTGGCCTTGACAAGAAACAGCTCCAGTGGTACTGAGGAGCCAAAGCTGGACAGCATCATCACAACGGCTCAGGGAAGCAGGAAGGCAAGGAGGGGAGAGCAGACCTTGTTAGGGAGGAATGTTGCTTACAGGAGTAGTTCACAGGAGAGGGTGATATGCCAGCAGTGTGTGTGTGTGTATGTGGGTGTGAGTTTGTGTGTGTGTGTATGTGTGAGTGTGTGTATGTGTGTGTGTGTGTGAGTGTGTGTGTGGGGGGTAGTGGAAAAACATTCCTGGGACAGTAGTCAAGGAGGGAGGCTGAAGCTGAGTCCCAGGACATTGAGGAAGACATTAGCAGAAGAGAAGAAGAAAACACTTTCTATTGCATTTTATTTCTAATTTATTAATTTGTCATTACACAAACGGTACATGAATGCAGATTCAAAAACATCAAATATTACAGTTTAAGCTAACGCACACCACCAAACTACTGTAAACAGCTTGGTTAGTATTCTTCCAAACCTTCTCTCTATATTTATATTGTACACAGAAAGGTATTTGCAGAAGTACACTATACAGTATTGTGTATGGCATGTTTTTTTTTTAAACACCAACAGTATCATGTGTATTACATGTATTTTCCCCCCAGACTTTTAACAAAGTTAACATTGCATCCTAGAGATCTACTGTCAGCACACATTCCTGTTTCGTCACTCTTTTTCACTGATACCTAATATGATGTAGCATCGAGCATATTCCATCATCTTGGTGGATTTTGGTTTTTCCAATTGTATACTCTTACGAGCTGCCTTGTGAACATGTGTGTGTGTTCTAGGGTGGATGTTAAAACTTGGAGCCCTGGGGTCACAGGGCATCTGAAACTTCAGTTATCCAGCTGGCAGATCCCTGCTTTCTCACACTCGTCAGTTGGTCCTCACGTGTTTCACGCCCCCCAGCTGGATCTGAGATGGCGCGTTCCATGTGCGCTTTGCTTTGCCAAGGCTGAGCAGTTCTCCATAACTTATTTGTGAAACTATTCACTTTCACGTATTATCAAGGCTTTGAATTTCCAAAGCAGAAGACTTACTTCTAGTGTGGCTGGAATTTTTAATTTTTGTGAGAGCTAACTTTAGGGAAACTTAGCCCCCTAAGGTTACAGTCTCAATACTACCTGTTGACTAAGCCATTCTCTCTCCCACTCCCTCATCAGAAATGTAAGGCTTACCACTTACTTAACATACAGCCTTGTATTTATCTCTGAATTCTCAGTTCCATTAGAGATTTATTTTTGGCATCAGGTACCTGAGTTATTAACTTCATTTGTTGAATGACAGCTGGTTAAGACAGCCAAAATGCATGTTACTTATCAGACAAGAGACAATATAATTCATGACATGTAAATTCTAGTTGTTAGATTAAATTAGATCCATTATCTACAAACCGAGAGTATTAAAAATGTGTAAACATCTCTCTCAGATTAGTTCCTTTTTAGGGGCAACTCCCAGGCTCAGAATAGTGTGGAAAGTCTTCTTTTGCCTGGTCTCCTCTTCCAGGATTAGTTTTGCTAAAGCTTTTTGGTGATTTAGTTATTTCCTGGCAATGGCAAAGTGTTTCACATGACACAGAAAATTACTACTGATTTACAGAACCTTCCATCTAACAAAGGCCACAAGGTTTATAAACTGTTCTGGATAAGCAACGTGGTACCTCAGCCTCTACTTTCTCATTGGACGATAAGCTCTTGAGGCACTGATCATGCCCTAAACAGCTTTCTGTTCTTAAACATTCAGTATAGAGATAAGCACCTAAGTTGAGATAGAATTGAATTGCTTTCCAACATTTCTAAGAAAAAAAAATAAAGCCCAAATTATTTCCCCAAACTTCAGCATGCATGTTTGTCTGTGTAAGACAAGAGATTTGCAAATGGTATTTCTCAGTGAACTAGACAATGGCCTAGTGCCACAGATGCCATGTGTGGGAGAAGCCTCCTTGTCTGCTGTCTTCTTCAGGGTTATGTATCTACAGACGAGCTGATTGCTTCTGATATGACAGTAGAAACTGTGATCTGGAAGACCGTTCGGACTGCAGCGGGCAAGAGCACTTTGCAGTTATTTTATGGAAATAATGAAAGCATGCAAACAGTTGGAGCTTCAAGTGCCCTCAACTTTCATTATGGAGAAACTGAAGTGTGTCACTGGGCTTGTCTTAAGCTTCAATCATTTTTCTATATTAGCATGTCTCCTTTCCTTCCTTCTTCTAGAGGAACATTATGGCTTCTGTGGGCGGGTCCTAGCCTGTAAACACAGGGACTCTGGATCCATGACACTAGGCAGTCAGAAAATATTCCAAACTGCCTACTTTATCAGTTCCCCTGGTAAGAAAAGGAAAACTAAGCTAACTCGCTATCTAATCATGCTGAACAAGTTCAGTGTCCCAAGTGGACTGTGCCAGCGTGAAATAACAGCTTGTCTTGCCATCGCTAATCACCAATCCTAAAGGACTGCCGATTTTTTGAAAAATTCATTAAAACACAGAAGAAAGAAAAGTGCAGGTCTGTGAATTTTACATTGCTTTCTATAGTTTTTGTTTTGTTTTGTTTTGTTTTTTTAGCAATTTCTACATTTGAACATGGCAGACCAATGTAGCCCACTAAGGGCACACTTGTATAACTCTTCACTTATGTAGGGAAGATGGGCATTGAAAAAGATTTAGATGGAGAAATTCATGATCTGCTATGGAAGTAGGAGACAGGGATGTACCTTGGAATGTCAGCTTGTCAACTGGTGCTAATAAACACCAGAAGTGATTAGCATTAGAAAGTAGAAACATGAATTATTAGAGGGCTTAAAGCTGGGGAGGGCAGGGAAAGTCTGTTATTGCATCAACAGAGTATGGACAATAAGGCTATTGGAAAACCTATCCTTATATGTTAGTATCTGCACTGGAGTCAGAATTCATACTCTTTCCAGGGAGCAAGAGGCTGTGGAATTATGGTGACCTGGTTACCAGAGGATTTATTAACATTGGGCTGCATTTACAGAGGCAGAGTGACCAAATTTCCTGTTTGCCTTACTCTTCTGTCAAATTCTTACAATTCCTTCAACTGGAAACAAAGGCATTAATTTTGCAGATGCATGGCTACTGGACACAAGACTGACCAAACTTTCAAGTATTGGCTAATGTGTTGTTTCCTCAAGGAAACAAGAGAACAAAGCCAAGTGCTGACATTGGGGGTGGGATATTCAAAAGGGGTGGAGAATTCTCAGCTTTTTTTCAATAAACTTCAGACAATTTGCCCATGCTGCCTCACTTAACTGGATTATTTTTACTCAATTATCTGTCCCCAGTTTCCACTCTACCATTGAATTGAAATGAGTACATTCCACTAGTCATCATCCAACGACTCACTGTTAATAGTGCCAAATATTGATGGGGCATAAAATTCTGTGCTAAGACCGCTGTTTGTTTTCAGAGCTTTGAGCAGGCTTTTCTTGTGTTTGGAATGCCCTTCTTGTGACCCTCAAGGCTCAGAGGCTACCTTTCAGGAAACCCCTGAGCAATCCCCCCTTGACTGTATTTCTTGTCTCATTGTATTGGTTAGTTTCTGTAGCCTCAATTCAATTGTAAATTCTGAAGACAGGGCTTTCCCCTTTCAAGAGAATCACGAAGAGAATTTAAACATATCCATCATAAAGGACCTGTCACCAGGGCCAAACAGCTTCATCTAACAGTTAAAAAAAAAAAAAAGCTGAATGCTAAATTCTCCAACTCCCCGCACATTTTTGTTTTGTTGGATGCATTTTAAGATTACATCAGGACTACCTAAAAATAATTTCCTTTGGGCAAAGTAAGGTTCCAACTATACACGCATTACCGTATCAAAAAAATTAAACCAACATCAAGCTTATGTAGCAGCAGCTGGTCTATAGGCTGAGACTGAGAAAATTAAAGGTGGATTACATTCCTCTAAGACTTGCCCCAAAATGGAATTTCAACTAGTTGATATTCTACATATATGGAGACTCTAAACCCAACGGAGATCGAACTTAAATGAAGATCCTAAACAAACCAATTAGGGAGAAACGACTCAAACTCAATTACTTTCAAACAAAAGTACAATACCTTGCTCAGCTTTGCTCCTGACTCTGAAGTTCAATGGCCCTCAATGAGATGGCAACAGATTTAGATGGAAACTTCATTGGACAACTTTAAATAGGTACAGGGTAAGTGGTCAATAAACTTTTTGAGGTCCAAGGGAAGGAGTGGACACACAGGACAGGCATACACTTGCATTTTTTGAACACTGCACCTTAAGCATCACTCCACTGAGCTAGTTTACTATATCTAAAGCTCTTGACATACACTGTCAAATTTCATCCTGGAGAACACAGGAAAGTCCACCTTACTTACTATATTAACTCCTGCTGTTTAAAAGCTGTAATAACTGATTGAAATAATTTAGTTTCTCAGTTCACTAGAGGGTTAATCTTTTTGGAACAAGTTTTTCTGTTAATCTTTTACTAAGACTTTCCTCCTCTCTTAAAGGAGTGGTGGCAATTGTTGTTACCATTATAAACCATAAAATATTAATTATTTCCTTGGTGACTGCTACTGCATTTTGCTTATGTTTTCCTATTCCTAGAATAAAAACTCATTTATCTTCACAAAAATCACAGTGCCAGACATCAAATAGAAGATCTTGTGCATTCTTGGGCAGCAGTCTGCCATTAAATTGTCTCCTCCTGCAACCCTTTTTACGTTAGTTTCTCTTTGCATGACGTACCATACTATCAGCACTGGAAGGCACCAAAGGAATCTTCGTGTTCACACACCACAGCAGTTTCCCACCCCATCATGCCCACAGTGGCTCTGCTAGAATCTCACTCTGCATCCTTAGGATTATAACATACTCAGGTCTACATACTTATCTAGTTCTTGTATTTCTAATGTTACTAATTAACATAAAAATTTTGCTGAGCATTATTTCCCATAGCACAACTAGAATATAAAATATTTGGTAATCTCATGTGTGTTTCAATTTTGACTTTTGTTTGAGGCTAGAATGATTAAAACAGACAAAGAACATTTAACCTCTTCTAAGATGGAGAGCTAACCACTGTTTCTCATTAAGACTGAATGAGCTAGTGGGCTACCAATACAGGACATGTTCATTTCTACAGGCACCTTTCTGAATTCAAGTAAAAGTTTTGGTAGACGAGGATTTCCTATTTATATTGTTAACATAATATGAATATTGAATACAAATATTGCTCACCATTCTTGTGTTCTTTAAATTATTTTACTTTGAAAATTTAAGAACTACCATTGTCATTAATAACATCATGAGTTTTCATTTAAGGAATTATTTTTAAACCGTGAAAATACAAATCTATTCAAATTCTGAACACATATAGAGCCAAATATTTGAACAAAACTGTAGTTTAATTTCAGAAAATGTGTTAAAATATATATTTTTACATCAATTTCTGACATACACTTATGTGTTAGTATACACAAAATGATGCTTTCTCTTGAAACTGTACTTATGAAATGTACATTTTAATTTAAATACTCAGTATACACTGCACTTAATCTGCATGTTGCGTTTATTAAATACATTAAAATTTGCAATGTAACAAAACGTTTTCTGCATATGAAATTCAAAACACCATTTTAAATGAACAAAAGATGGCTCACTTCATTTTTGTTTTTGTACAACTGGTGCATTGTACACTAGCTCAGCTCCACCATACGACCTGTCCGCTCTTTTTATTTGACATTGTTCACAGACTAGTACACAGTACAATAAGAGTGCTGGATAAAAACATGAGGTACCAAAGTGGTTCAAAGATTACAGGCCATGCAGATCATGCTAGACAGCAAAGAAAATTGTGACCAAGAAAACACTAAATAAAAATACATAAAGAATGTGCATTATAAAACAAAACAAAACTCCATTACACAGCTTTGCTTCTTTGGTTACAAAGTAGGTTGAACAATTTCACAGCTTTTTTTTATTCCCACCCAAAAAAAAAAAAAAAAAAAAAAAAGTCATACGAAATGTTGAAAAGCAGAGGAATCGTGGCAATTTCTATTAGAAAGTAGAAACAAATGAACAAAGTTTTCTTCATGAAAATAGCCCAATTATTTAATTATATCACAATAACTGGTGACTACCTGTACAGGTGCACTGTGTTTTTCATACTTACACTATACAAAATTTACATTCAAGCTGGATCTTTACTATTGAAAATAAATACCAACGGTAAATTGCCATTAGTGTTAGAAATGTGCCAGGATTCTTTTGTTCAATTATTGCCTAAACGTTTTATTTATTAAATGTAATCCTGTCTTTCAATTCCTTTACTGATACTTAGAATTATTCACAAAAATTAAAAAAATTCTGTGACATTGTTCATGTACATTATGAAAATAGCAGCCCTGTAATAAATAAAACACAAAATAAATGAAACCTTACGTAGGCAAATGTTACTGATATTGAAAGAAAAGTGGCTCTTTAGATGAACTGTTATTTATAATGTGACAGCAAGGTTCAAGGCAAACCCATGGGTGACAAGGAACCTGGGAGAGCCACCAAAGCTTTTAAAGACCCCACTCATGCGCACATGTAGGATGTAGACTCTGCTCGCTCCAATAACCCGTCTAGTACTCTCCTCACGCACGGATGACACAGACGTGGACACCAACAGTGCTGCGTGGCATCCTAGAGAGGGAAAGCCCCCGCACAACGATTGTCTAATACTGAAAAGGCCAAGCGCACAGCCGAAGCATGGCTACTTGCTTTCTACAAAGTGGATAGAACACCAGTGGCACACAAGGAAAGATTGCTTTCGGCTTTTCCTTAATGAGGCTTAAGAAAGCTTTATGCTGAGGAGACATTCGGCTGCTGTGGAGGTTGCGTTGGCTGAGGAGGCTGTGCTATCATTGCTTGTTGTTGAGAAGTGCTACCAGGATTGGCCTGTTGGGCTGGGAGTTGGGACAACTGATCATTGTTTGAAAGAGATTTTAACAGTGCATTTTCTCGTTCAAGTAAAGAGTTCCTTTCCACTAATTCTTTTATTTGCTCCTTTAGAACCTCCACTTCTTCTCTCACCGCATACATCAGATGGCTTTTCACCAGATCCTGTGAAAAACAAAATTAGCAAAGTCACAAGGGTTATGAGAAACAAGGAGTTACTTAGTTCTAGACTGTCTGGGTGCCTTATAAACACTAAATGGTTTTTATATTTTTGTTTTTTAAAGGCAATTTTCTCCTCATGCTTTTAATGTTTCTACTGTATCTTGACTGGGCCTGTGGGAGTTGGGGTGGGAAAACTATCTTTCCCAACTAGTATGGCAATTGCCAATGCTCTTTCCTCTCAAAGCTTAGAATGAGCATTTTAAGATGCTGGACAGACAGCAGAGGATCATACTCCAGTCCCAAGTTGCTTGTTAAGGAAGTAGTCACAGGGCTACTTTAGAGACAGAAGTCCCACAGCCCCCACTCTAGTAGACCAGAAAAGGCTGATGCTTTTCTGATGAGCACATACTGAACCACGTGTGCTCCTGTTCCAGTGGTGACACACAAAGCATGATGTGGTCAACCGGAAGGACCGTACACTCGATTAGCACACGTGGACTAGAAATCTTCAGGGTTCTAACGTCTCTAAATCTTAAGGAAGTGATGCTTCTGGAATGTGGACCTGAGAAGACACAGACAGTCTGTCTGACCAACAGGGAAGCAGAAGGACAACTGTGAACCCACTTACCATCGCTTGTTCTATTTTGTTGTCAATGGCTACAACACCGCCCCCAGATGCACTGGAAAAAATTAGAATATTTCATTAAATTATCCTTAAAAATTTAACCATCCTTCCAAATCTTAAAATAATGTAAAAGACATTTGTGTTTTACCCGATTATCAAGTGTGACAATTTAAGAGTAACTATCAAGGATATTTTTGCAATTTAGCATTCAGAGGTTTAACTGTTTCACACGAGGATTTGGTACATGGCTGACTTGTAAAAACCCTTACAGTTCCAATATTTATCATTTGTCTATGACACATATATGCCACTTTAAAGTTACCAATTTTAATTAGGAGTTTTGCCTTTGGTGGTCTTAATACATTAAAATTCAGGTGATGACTTGCTTTCTACCAATTTTCTATTTTAGCATCTGGTTTTTAAATGTGTAGGAAGGGCTTCTAAAAAGAATTCAGGATTTTGGAAGAGCAGGTTAATGAAACTCAATATTCTGGTAGACCTATGCATGTACTCTGATTATAGGTTACTTGCTGGCAAAATTCACCCAAGAAAGCATGTTTTTTTTTTTTCTCGAAAATTATTCAAAGTTGTCTAGCTATTAAGTACACATCACAAGTTCAAATACTACCTGGGCATTTATTTAATATTACAGAAGATTAATTTTCTCTATAGTTTATATTCATCCATCTTTTAGGTAGTAAAAGTAGCAAGAATCTATATACTCTTGTTGGTATTTTAATAATTTTTTTGAAAGGCAGAAAGCTTTTGTTTTAAACTAGTCTTGTAAAAGAAAATCTGGTACTTCTTGAATCAACACAAAAATAGTCTTAAAAAATAATTTTTGAATACAATGTTACTAAGTACTATTTATAGAGTATACCATACCTGAGAAGAATTTGGTATTTACAGTAGCTAAAAACTACTTTACTTTGAATGGTATGGGCTGTTAGTATCAACTATAATACCTTCCACAGTTTAAAAATTATGAGTTAAGTTTCCAAGTCATTACTACAGCTAACGACTAATGAGCATGCTACACTTTGAATGCTGATCTAACACTTTTGCTGACACTGATCTCTTTGCAGCAACAGAAGATATAGATTTACAAGGCACAGAAGGATCATGCTGAAGAACAGTATTCCATAAGGTATAACATTTCTGTTGTGCACAGTACTCTAACAGAATTAGATCAGTCATAGACACAATTACTACTATCTTAATAATATTCAACAATTCAATACCAATTACAGTATTCTCAAACTAGCTTGCACTCATCATCTGGAGGTCTAGTACCAACAGATTGCTGGGCTCTAAATGGGACTAGTGCCCAGAAAACACTGATTTTGCTGCCTGACCCTGTTTTGAGAACCACTGGCTTACAGTGAATGAAAATTACAGGAGAAAGAATAAACAAAAACAAACAAAACCCCGATCAAAACCCTAATTCTATTTTTTTTAAATACAGGGTTATCAAAAAGTAACTAACTCTGGTTGGCCTGAAGCTATGTAGACCACCAGGGCTGGCCTCTGGCTCCCCAGGGTTGTTATTCTTCATGACTTTGACCTCTGTCAAAGATGGTTTCTCATCCTTTTTTAAAAATGTATTTTGGCCTTATGTAATATTTGTAATCTGTTACATGTTTTTCCAGGTTCCCTTGGCTTTGCAGAAACTGCTCCCCCAGGTGGAGATATCTGTAGTTTCAATTCATGTGGCTTTCACTTGTCCTTTAAGGCACTTAGGGCCATCTCTTTTGCGGTTATCTTTTGCTGTCCTAGAGTAAAGTCAATTATTCTATCGCCACTCTGGTCCTGCAATACACATACTTTTAATTTTAAATGGTGTAGAAACTATTACAGCACTATAGCAAATTTAAGCTCTTCAATATATTCACTGTGAATCCTGGGAAATTAGTTTATAGACCTTATTTATTTACTTTTTCCCACCTCAATCAAGCATTTTGTGTCTTAATCCTCTGAGGATTAAACAAGTTTAAATACTATCTCGCATAATTCCTGGCACACTGAATAATCAATGCAAGGTAGTGATTTTTTTTTTTTTTACTATCTAATACTACTATGGTTGATTCTATTAGATTAAGCCTATTGAGGGAAGTTCCATTATCTAAAGAAGTAAACACTTCTGACACATAAGAGCTCAAACGCACTCTGACAGTAGTCAGAGATGACAGTAATTTGATTTCAAACAACCAATGGTTTGTATTAGGAAGCCATTAAAATTCTTTGAATTCAGATAAACTGGTTTTGAAAGTGAAGTTTCTTTTAACCAGATGTAGCGTCACTACCTGGAAACTTGCTAGAAATGGATATATCTGGATCTGCCCTAGAACTACTGAATTATATACTCCTGGAATGAGAACAGTTAATGTAGCTTAATTTCTCCAGGTGACTCTGATAGAAACTCAGGTTTAATGAAGACTCTAATACAATGTTGCCTTAAGAACAGCTCCAAAGAAGGTAATGTTTTCTGGTGTTCAGCCCAGAGATTCACCTTCCTTAAAATTATGACCGATCCATGAAACAGACTATTTCTCCCTTCAACTTTTCTTCATCTAGTGTTGGTTTATAATTTGATTTATTTTTTATTACAACATCCACCATATCATATTTTGATGTTTTTAATCAGTTTCAAATTTTGAGGAGCTGTCTTTTTTTTTTTGCAATCTGTTTATATAGTTTATCTATCCATTATACAATTAGGCATCCTTAAATGTAGTGTCTGAATAAATGCAATGTAAGAATAAGCCATGTGTTTTAGATTAGGGGGTGGTGCATGTATACACACACACTCAAACTGATGTCTGTTTAAAGCAAGTGCCATAATTATTGTCAGAAAATGAAGAGCTCAGAATCTCCTTAAGTTATTATTATAAACTTGAAGTGCAAGATAAAGCCAAAGGATAATTTTCAATTACAGACAAAGTCTTTTAAGGGGAAAAAAATCTTGATTAGTGTTTATCAAAAAGTTGAAAGTTCTAGACAGAGGCAATGAACAAAAATAAAAGACTGTGGAAATGTAAAACTTACCAAGCTACATGCTTAACCCTGGATTTAGTGTTCCAATAAAGCTAATTATAGTTGCAGTCATAGAAAAAGCAGGAGTCACTTAAAAGTAACCATGCTACAACAGGTAGTGGGGCTTTTCATGTCATTCTAATTCACCCCAGCTGTCCTTATTCTTTAGCAAGTGGCCATGACCAAGAACTTGTAGCTTCACTGAAAAAGTAAGAGGGCAGAGAGAACCTGAACTTTACAGTGAGATCAGTGGAGACAAGGTCATCTAACTTGATTTCACTTTCTCAAGTGCCATGAGAAGTACCTTTTGCCTTATCTACAATAAAGCAGAATAGTTAGTTACCTGTCTAAAATAAGAACAGAAACAACAAAAGAGCAGTGCAAACGTGTTTCTCCAAGTGGACATAGTTCTACTATTCAGTCTCTGGTCTTTTTTCTATGTACGTGCAGTGAACAAAATGATAAAGCAGAGGAAAGAATAGTTTGTGACTATTTTATAGCAGGCCTGTAATTATCAATAGTCCTGGACAACACTCTCATTCTATAAATGAGGAAACTAAGGCCAAACTTATGATGGTATTCAAACCTAGACATAATGTCAAAATACACAACGTTTTTTCTTAGGAGAAAGGCTGTGAAAGAAAGCACCTATCTACAGTGCCCTAAATAAGTCCTGAGCTGTATATGTTAAAGAGTGCCTTAAATAAGCACCACATGTCAGCTGTGAAACTGTGAACATGGATCCAAAGATTAAACAGTGTTTGTAACATGTTACTTATCTTATCTAGCATATTCCCAGAAGTAGTTCTGCTCTCAGAATAAGGGAGGCAACTTCTTAGAAAGGGCATTTGCTCAGTGATCTTTGGACAGCCAACACAGTTTGCCTATTTGCTAGGACTAAAATGTGCGCTGGTTTGTCAGAGCTAACATTAAAATTCTATGTGTCTATAAATAGAAAAGTTACCTTGCTTTTACTCAAAGATCCTTCTAATTTTCTGTGGATTCACATTCACAGTGACAAATACAGTAAAGGAATTCCTGAAATTACAGAATCAAATCTTCTGTAATTAGAGTTAATTACTTTGAGTTGGCCATTCTGATTCTTTGTGCCCAAGCTTTCTTCTGCAAATCAGGTAAAAGTGACTCTTTATCGATCATGAGAAAGAGTAAGCTACCTTTGTTAGGAGCTAAGTCCTATACCACTCAGAAGTCATATGTTGCTTACAGTAAGTCATCGACTTTATACCAACTTTATTCCTACCATATATTAATAGGAGAGATAAATGCATAATTACTTTTTAAGACAGAAAATACAATTGTATGTTGCTGATTGCTGAAAGAGTAAATTTAATTAACCTACAATTCATCAAGACTGAAGATTAAATATACTTAGAAAATCTACCACTCCAAAAAAATAATTTCCTTCCTTCCTTCCTTCCTTCGCCTCCTTTCTCCTCCACCCCTCGTTGCTCACTTTCAAATTCATGGTCTCTTATTTATTTTTGTTGTTGTTGTTTTTCAAGACAGAGTTTCTCTGTGTAGCTCTGGCTGTCCTGGAATTTACTCTGTAGATCAGGTTGGTCTCAACTCAAGATTTGCCTGCCTCTGCCTCCTGAGTGCAGAGGTTAAAGGTATGAACAACCATGCCCAGCTTAATCATGGTCTTTTAAAAATTAATTGCTGTTACACACATCCATACACACACACAAACACAATACAACTTGCTCAGTTCATATGTTTGTACTTGGATGTTATGTTTTCAAGGCTATTTGGTGATGGATAATCACTGCTGTGCTCTTCCAGGAGAAGACTATTTTTCCAGCTCACAGGAGCCTAAAATACAGTTTAACAGTTAATTCTTCCCTGAAAGGTGTCCAAAGAAATAAAATTAATACAGAACTAATCTCCAGGCAAATGTAAATCTAAATTTCTGGGTTAAGAAGAAAGTATTATGGCTAAGAACAGTGCTTGCCCAGCCTATGTGAAGTCCTTGGTTCTATCCCTAGGAACACACGCACGCAGAGTGGGGTGTAAATTAAACTAAGCATTCAAAATTTTATATATTCTGGTAACTGACCATAAATTCTAATAAAGCAAACACTATGCTTAATTTAATGATTAGAAGAACTCCCAGAAAAATGCTCAATGGAGAATTTTCATTAGTAGTAACCTAAAATAAGTAATGGGGTAGGGAGTTAGAGAAAGTCTGACTTCAAACTTATGCTTCTCTCTTCCCCCAGTCTTATTAAATATTGGGATTCTAAGCATGTGCTCCATGCCTGCATCACATTAAGTGATTTTTATAGCTATTATTCATCTTGAGCAAGCAGGCACAAAGCTATTAGTTATTACAAGATTTAGGAGTTACTATTTTTTCAAGTAACTAGAGTTAATAAAGGTGTAAAAACTACACATAGCAAACTATTAAAAACTGAGGTGACTATTTATGCAAAGATTGATATTCACAGTTATCATTTTCTATGAAAATCTTGTTCACCAATTCCTTGAACTTTTCTGGAACATTCATCAGCTAATTTTAGGTCAAATTCCTGGCCAGTAAAACAAATGTCTAAAAGGAGGCAAGGACAAATGTGGATTTTATGCACCCATGTCAGAGTCCTAGTTTAGATATTGTTAAGTAGTCACAGAAGATTATCCATGGGAGATACTGTTGATGAGTTCATGAATCCTCTCTCTATAATCATGTGTGTTTATGTAAAATCTTATATTAAAAAAATAAGACATGTTCACTTGGCAAGAAAATAAATTCAAGGCATATACATAAAAAGTATGCAATCAATTCAATGTTCCTTCCCTAACTTAGACCCACTTTGTCTAAAGTCAACCATGTAATTTGTATTAGTGGGTTCAAAATCACTCATTTAGAATATCTTTAAAAAAAGCCTTCTTTAATTTTCCTACATAAAGTACTCTTAGAAATCTGAAAGACTCTGAGCCTAATAGAAAACCAGAAGAATTCATACTGCTAGCTCACATGGTATTTAAAAATGCCAGTTTGATCTACAGTGAGACTTTGTCCCCTAAATAAAAAACAAAACCCCCAAAACAGAATATATGAAAAAAATCAGTACTTAATCATAATAAAAATACAAATTAAAACTACAATAGATTTCATTCAGACTCTCTTTACAATTCTTCCTCTTCCTTAATTGATTCACTCTTTGAACAAGCAATCCTACATCTGAGAATTTATTTCTTCACGCACACTCACAGAATACCATATTTACAAGGCTACTCATTATAGTACTGTTTTATTTAATTTGAGATTTTATTTACTTTTATGTATATGGGTATTTTGTCTGAATGTTTGTCTGTGCTCCATGTGAGTGTAGTAACCATGGAGGTCTGAAGAGGGTGACAGATTCCTGGGACTATAGTTACAGATGTTGTAAGCTGCCATGTAGGTTCTGGCAGTCAAACCAGGGTTCTCTCAAAGAGCAGCAAGTGCTCTTAACCACTAAAAGCCACATCTCCGGCCACCTCAGCACTGTTTTAAGAGCAAGACTTCCATCAGTAGAAACTGGTTAAATCACAGCATGTGTATGGAGGCAGAAGACAACCTCTGAGAATCTCCTCCCACTCAGTAGTCACAGGGATGGAACTGAATACCCACTGAGCCATCTTGCTGGTCCAGAATAAGGCATTCCAATTAAATATATGAACTACAACTTACTGTGATATCTGTGATTTGCAAAACTTTGGACCTTAATTTAGGGAGAACTGAACCTATTTAAGAATACTGCTTCCCACTGCTAGCACTATTTGTACAGTCTACCAACTCATACACTAAAAAAGCACAATAGCTGAATTGTGCAGAAGATAAAGCAGGGTTAATGATGTCTTCTTGCTGTGTAACCCTCTCCATTTCTATGTACACCAGAGGGTGGGGTTGTGTATGGGGTCCCTGCAGAGTGTCAGTAAAATTCTGTGGAGCTGCTCTAGCCCAGGAGGTGGAGGGGCAGAACCAACTCCTACAAATTGTTCTCTGGCCTCCACGTGCATCCACACACAAAATAGATAAATGAAACAAACATGGTTTTCTATAAAATGCTGAAAATAGAATATATGTGAATTTTGCCTGGAAAACTTTAGTACCACATCCAAATCAGTGTTAATATCCTATTACTTGAAGTTAGATAATTTAATATTATAAGAACATGGGTTTTCTATTCAAGATGAATGATGTTTTTCACTAACTTACTCCCCAATCTCATTTTTTTTCTTTCTGCATATAGCTGAGGATGGCTTTGAATTCCCCATCCTCCTAGGTGCTGGGATTCCATGGCATGCACCAGCAGGCCAGCTTTATGTCCCACCAGGTACTGAGCTCAGACCTCTGGCAAGCACCCTACCAACTAAACCACTTCCCCCTCTCTGCCTGCTTCTCATCCCACTAACATGAGCTAAGATTCGACATGACTTAAAGATTATTTCTTCCTTCTGAGTCAGACTAAAACAAGGAAGGGCGTGAGAAGGAGCAGGAGAAGAGCAGCATTTTTACTAATGCTCACATCTAAAAAAGGCTTTCTTGAAACACATTTCATTTTACTGTTTGCACAGCAGCAATTAGGTAATCTGATGATACAATACTGAGGAGTGACTGATACACGCCACGGGGCTTAAATCCAAATAAAAAAGCTGACACTATAGTGCTGAGCACTTAAAATTATTTCCTGGAGACGGAGAAAAGAGCATATGACTGACAATTGTCTGCCCTTACTGGTACCTAGTAGTGAAAAAAGGATAAAGGATTAAAAAAGGATTTTAAATCTTCAACAGTCCATAACAACAGATAAAACTAGAAATAACTGAATTATGCTGAAAAGGAATCTATTGGAGAACAGTTCTATATATTCATATTCTAAATTCTAAAAAAAAAATCCTTTAGTTTGTTGAGATAAAAGTTGGTGATCAGCTGGCTTCTACTAAACCTTAAAAGCAAAAGACCAAACAAAACCTACATACTTCAATACTTAAGCCTAATAATAGAAATTTTAATGTCAGAAACACCTAATGAGTTAAGGATTTCAGCTGGATTAGGAAAGGAAAAAAAAAAACATTCAGAGCCAGGCATTTTCTAGTAGAGATCAACTCTTCCTTTAATAGGTTAACACCATTGTTTCCCCTTAACTAAGAAGAAACTGCAGCATTTTTTTCTTCAATTACTTAAGGGTCATGAGAAGTTTTCAAGGTATAAATCTGTGAAAATGAATACAACCTGAGAAAAACCTGGCAAAAAAGAGTGTCTGGAGAAATAAAAACACAAAAGTAAAACTTCACGTGTTTCACTTTACAAATCATGGACAGAACACATTTTCAATCAGTAGTGGGGCATAAAAATAATCATCTGGAAATAGCTACATTCATCTAACATTAATTTAGGAATCCTCAGCAGTAACAAAAGGTGCTTCCTCTCTCTGCAAAAGAAATTAGCCTAATAGAAGCCCTTTGCATTTATGTCAAAGGGTAACTTATGTATTTGTTTTGTTCTGTTTTCATGGTAGTGGCTCACTAGTCCAAGCTATCTTTGACCTCTTTTACGTTCATGCTGAAGTCAAAAGGACAATTTGTGAGCATAGACTGATTCCTAGTACGTAATTCTGGGATACAAAACTCAGGTCATTTGGCTTGAGCATTGCCTAGGGAGCTTTCTTATCATCCCAGCCTTGAACTTTTAAATTTAAAATCTAATTTTATATGTATGCGTGTTGTGCCTACATAGAGGTCTGTGTATCACGTGCATGCGGTTCCCAAGGAAGTTAGAGGAGGATGCCGGATCTCTTGGACTCAAGAGTTAGGGATGGCTGTAAGCCACCATGTTGGGTGCTGGCACTGGAAGCCTAGTCCTCAGGAAGAGCAGCCATGTTCTTTACCAGTGTGCTCTCTCTCCAGCCCCCAGTCTTGAGTTCTCTTGGTTCTCCTGCTTCCACTTCTAAAATGCTAGGGCTTACAGGAATGAACCCCATATGTAACCCCTATGTTTTTTCCTTACCCATTTCAAATACCTGCTCAAATTTTAAATGGGAAATCTTTAATTTCATTCCCTCCAGGCTTTCTTCACTCACTCACTCACTCATCCACTCCTCCCTCCCTCTCTCTCTCTCTGCTAAGGCTGGCTGGAGCCCTGTGTCTTCTGCATGCGTGGCAAGTACTCTAGTACAAACATTTCTCTAGCAACCCTACTCTTTGTTTGTTTTTCTCCCTGAGTACTTCGTGGTAATTCTACCATTTTTTAAAATTTGCTCTCAGCTCAAGTTTTCTCTTCTGTAAAGATGTCTCAACAATTAGTATACTTGAATCTTGTGTCACGAGCTGTGCTGGTTCTAAGGCCTCTTTCTCTATGCACAAAATTTTACATCACATTCCAAACTGTTTCCTGTATAACTTTCTTTATAGTAATTCTTCCTGGACAGTGGACATTGACAATGCTACCATTTTATATTCTGATGGCTCAGTGGTTAAAAGCACTTGCTGCTCTTGCAGAGGAGCCAGGTTTGATTCCCAGCATCCACATGGCAGCTCACAACTGTCTGTAATTCCAGCCCCAGGGGAGTCAACTTCTGACTTCCATCATCAAGAGGCATACATGTGGTGCACATATAGACATGAAGGCAAAACATCCATCCATACAACAAGTAAATACATACATACATAAAAGTATATATATGTGTATACACACACATACTTTAATTACATTGATTTGCTTATTTTGTGTCTGTGAGGAGAGCTTGTGTTCAAAGTGAAAAGACAACTTCCGAGAGTCGGTATTCTCTTTCTACAACCAAGAGCCAGCTCAGGTTGTTAGGTTTGGCAATAAGTACCAAACCACCGAGCCATCTAAGGCAGCCCTATCCTATGTTCTTACAGTCAAGTATCTAATATATAAATTTAGATAATCCAAATCTACTGGAATAACAAGTTATAAATCCTGAACGAACTCACTTCTTTTTTTCTACAAATAAATAAGCATTTATTTATAAATAAATGCTCACCCCAGCATTTATATCTTTCTAGGTAACTCTTACATACTCTGCTTTTTCTATACCAAGGATGCCAAAGTTCACTGGCTAGAAGTTTGGCAGCATTCAGGGTGGCAGGATCACCAGCTATGGAATTAATAAATACAGTGTAGCTTGGCTTCATATCAAGTCATTTATCCTTTGGTAAATTTCATCAAATATGCATTCCTTTGTCAACTGATTGCAGAGTTTTATGAAAGGGTATAACCACATAAGTACGGTTTCTTTCCCTCTCTGTGTAGGAACTGCTAACCCAATGGTAGAGAAAGTTGAGAAGCAGATAGCAGGATATTCACAGGTATGAAAGTGTTGTGCTAAGATTAAAAAGAAGCATAGAGACTATGAGATCACATAGATGAAGAGGAAAAGGGACTCCACCGTGAAGAAATGCAAAAGATGACAGGGGACAAGGCCTAGGACAACCAGGAATTAGACAATGGTAGTGTGCCATGATGAAGGCAACTAGATTTGGAAGGTAGGGAAGGGGGTAGTTTAGGTTTCATTTGAAATGTGGATCCTGGTAGAGAGATACAGAAAGATTATAGAGATTAGCTATATAGAAAGCCAGAGGAGTCTCAGGCCCAGAGTTCCAGATCTGAGAGTTGTAAGAATGTGGTAGCTACCTCAACCTGTAGGAGAAAATGAACATGCTTAGAGTTAGGATAAAATGGCAAGTACACAAAAAGTTATGTAAGATGGACATGGGAAAGCATATATAGTTCTTAGGAATACTATTTATTCAATAGCCTCAAGTTGTCTCCTTTCTCAAGAACCTAACATATTGTCTTTTCCAGCTAAGCAGTCAGTTTTGAATAGATCCTCCCAATCCTGTTTCTACACTGTTTGACCAAAATGAAAATGAGACTATTCCTTTGTAAATTAAAATTCAAATAGTGAAGACTATAAATTCTTATCTATTTTATAGTTACTATTTTCATTTATGCCCATTTCTTGAAAGAAAAGAGATATTTAGATCTGCTTTCTAGAAAAAAGATCCTAACTCTATGGACAAAACATATGACAAAATAATAGCCACTAATATTACATAACTAAAACATTTGTTCTTAGGTTACTCATTTTTCCTTGTTACTTTATGTTCATTCATTATCTACCCCCAAAGTCCAGGGCAGTAGTAAATAAAATGAAAGTTGTCAAGGGATTATTTCAACTGGATTAAGCCCAGAAGAATAAGAGAATAATAAGTTTCTGAATGTGTAATTGCTTGATTCTTGTTTGGACTAAAAGGACACCACCAAACAAAGTCATTATTCCCTACAGACATGAACAGTATTCTTTATTGGGGGAAGTATCTGCTCTCTATTTTGCTTAGGATTTCTTCAAGTAGCCAAAGCTGGTCTCAAACTTGCAATCCTACCCCTTCTGCCTCTGGAGTGTGATGATTTCTGGCATATATATCAACACACTGTACTCTATTTGACTTTTGATAAGCCAACCAGTGTTTTACAGTTGAGATGCTTAAAACTTACACAGACTTAACTCTGAGCAAACAAACCTTCAACAAATGAACAGCACAGATTAAGCATAATGCTGCCTGACCATCATTTTATTACTACTAAAATCCCCTTTGCTCTCTATTTCATGGTGGGGTAGTCATTATGGGAATGGAGGTAAAACAGCTTATCTCTCATCTATTGTCTAAGTAAAAACTAAATTCATGAAGAATATTCATTTTTAAGAGCATAGATTTCTGAATTAGAAAAAAGTTGTTTTTGTTCTGTTTTGGATAAAATCTTGCTACATAACCCAGGTTAAACTCAAACTCAGGGTCCTCCTGTCTCAGCCTCCAGCTGTTATAAAATCTAAATTCTACCCACTCACTACAGCAGGGAGTGGGGGCGCACACAGGGATGGTGGACCCTAGGTAGCTAACATACTATGACCAGCCACATTTGTACAGTGGGGTCACAGCTGTAGTATCTTAAAGAAAACTTGTCAAGGGACTCATGGCAAAAAACACCCCACAAACTTCAATTAGTTCCTTCGACTTTTTGAAACAGTTACTTTGTTTTTCTGACACTTTAAGGTTAACTTCCTTAAATTTATCTTAAACTACAAAGTAAGAATTAAGCTCCTAAAGCCATAAAGAGGCCTAAAATTAATTATGATTAGCTACTAGAAAACATGTTTTACTGTTATCCCAAGAATTTTAAACAATCCTAATTACAGCCTTCTAGATTTACTTTCATTTTTTTGTATTCTAGTAGTTAAATGTTAAGACTTAATGCAATCCCAAAATATATATACTAATAAAACTAACCTGAATTTGAAATTTATTAAGGCTTATAAAATACAGCATTTGTGTAGACTAATGTTAATCAAACTCTAATCTTCAGATTTGTCAGTTTCACTGTACAAAATATAATTACTGTGGGGAGGATCACCAATGGACACTCAAGTTTATCAGAATCAATTTAATTCAACATAAAATTAAAAAATAGTTCAGGCCTTCCTTTAGTGTTACATGAAATTTCAGCAATAACGTACTAAAAGAAAAAAAAATACCTAGCAACATTGGGACACAGTGCTGCTTTGCTTAACCCACTTATGACCCTAGCCATTTATTGCTGTAGAATCACACTGTCTGGTGCAGAGCAATAGAGGCAAGTGTAAGACAGCACTAGGAAAATATAAAAGGTTTCAAGCTTTTTTTTTCTTCATTATAAGAGAATTGTACACTAAGTAGTACACGGCCAACTTTTAACTACTAACAGCCTTTTCTCAGTTAAAGCTGGATCCATGTTTCTGAAATGATAAGGAGGTATTATAGGTAAGGTAAAATCTAGATATATCACATAGCAGAATCTGTTCACGTCAGCTTATGTAAATGTTTAAAAACTTTTTATTACACTTTAAGTGGGATGTGTCTGTATGGAAGTCAGATGATAACCTGTGAGATTCAGATTTGGCTGATTCTCTCTTTCTACCACACAGATCCAAGAACAGAAGTCAGGATATCAAATGTGGTGGCAGGTGCCTTTAACTACTGACTTATCCTTCTGCCTCCAGCTTTGTGTAATGTCTGTGAGAAGAATTCTAAATTTCTATCATGATCTGCAATTTGTCGCATTGATTTAGATAAAAAAGGTAAGTCATCTGAGATGGGGCCTTTCCTTCATGCCTTCGTTAGCAGCCTGTCTTGTCAACTGTCTTCTAATTCTTCAACAGACAATTTTGTTTGTCTCTAGCAAATGTTTCCTCTTAAACCCTGACAGCAGGAACTACTCTCCATCTCAGGGGTGTTCTTATTATTATATATGCTGCATATGACTAGCTTGTAATATTTAATACAATATCTAATTACACTTGTAAAGTGCAGTTTGAACTTGCATGATGCTGAGGTTGCCAGGACAAAGATGTAAGAAACTAATCAGGTCTTTGAACTGTTAGAAATGACTAGAAGAGGCTCACAGGAACAGTTAAAAACAGGCAGCTCTCCTCTCAAGAAGCCTCTCTCCCTACTAAAGTTAATGGAAGTCAAGTCAATGACTGCAGCTCTCTATACTTTTGAATGTGAGCCTAGCCTTTAATGGCATACTCCTTAAAAAATGATCTTCACATTTGGTTTTACTCATTGAGAAAGGAATGTATAGCAGTTTCTATAAGCTACAGACAACTGCATGATGTATATGCCAGTGAAATTCAGCATTCACGGAATACAAGGTGAACTTTCAAAACTCCTAATCTTTCAGATAAAAACTGACAGACTTTTTACATTGCAATCACAGATTCAGCCACATTTGTACAGTGGTTAGTTAATCTAATGAAAATCTGAGTGGCATAATCATATTTCATAAATGCCTATTGATGAAGTTCTCTCAACTGACCAATTCCTTTGACAATTCAATCAGAAATGAGTCTAAGAGGAAGTAAAAGAAACCAAATGTTATTCTGAAGTGAGCAGAACAGGACAAAGACTTGAAGATTTAGTTAAATGAGATAAAGACAGTTCATAATGCCTTTCAAGATACCTTGTAAACAAGTGGGATTTCTTCGTAAATTAGATTTGGGAGTGTGAAGAAATTCCAGCACTTTATTCCTTTTACATTAGTGGATCTTGGTGCAAATAGCCCCAAGAAGTCCCTGAACCATAAATACAGTCAATAATTAAAGACATCTTGTGATTTCTATTAAGCAATACTTCCTCCTCACCATTTCAAACTATGTTTATATTAGTACTATAAATTAACTAGACAATGCACCTTCTTCAACATTTCCATAGAATTTGAAGTGCTAATATTCTTATATGAGTTATATGGTAATAATTATCTTTTTGGTATCACCTAAGTGATGTTGGCACTGAGGGGCCATGGAAACTCCCACTCTTATCAAAAGGAGGACTTGACAGCCAGGCAATGTGAGGCAAGAATAGAATCCCTGTGGGAAGCTTCTGAAAGGACAATTATGTGAAGCTGTAAGAGTCATATTTAAGCTGACATGTAGATTCCAGAAAGTCAGAGATGACCAAAAAATGGGATATTTAGAGAGCCAGCCCAGTAGAGAGGTCATGTTTTGAAAACATATATGTATTATTACTAAAGAATGTAAGGCATAAATGCATTCTAAAAAATAACAGTTTACAGATAAGACTTTCATATTCTGGTTAGGTGTCAAGTTGTTTGTATACTTTTAATCATTTGACATTGAACAAAGTTTGTCTTTGGTCTTCAAACTATGTCAATTTAACTGAAGAGTAAGCAAACTTAAGAATTTTTAACTTGAACTTGTTTAAGCAGCATCATTTTGGATTAACTTTACCTTCCCTCTCTTTTTCCATTTACTATTGTAGTGCTGCAGACTGAAACCAACGCTATGCACATTTTATGCAATGAGTATATCATGAACCTTATATCAACAACTCTTATGTTTTGAGCAGAATCTCATTATCAAATTTGATTATCCTCTTCAATCCTCCTGCCTCCTCTTTGTAAGTGCTAGGATTAGGTGTGTACCACCATGTCTGGCTATAAGTCATATTCAGACATACAGAACTTTAAAATGTTTAATAGTTCTCTATATCTAAAATATATAAAAAGGTTATAAGATTTGAAACTCAATGAGATATAAAACCAAAACCAAAAATACATTCTCATAGCACACATAGGATTAAAGGTTTATGTACCTAAAAGACATTTTGCTTCATAAATGTTTAAAAAGTACAAATAAAAGGTTTTTCAATAGGTTTACAATAAAGTGAAATATTCAAATTGAGAAATTCTTATGAAGCATTTAGTAGAGTTTTACATATATTTTTCACTATCCTATGAAATAAATGCAATTTGAGCTGTTAAAACAGCCTCCTTAGTTTTTGTTATTTATAACACTATCATTAAGGGTGGAATTCTTTTTCTTCCTTTTTGTTTTTTTCAAGACAGGGTTTTTCTGTCAAACAGCTCTGGCTGTCCTGGACTTACTCTGTAGACCAGTCTGGCCTCAAACTCACAGCTTGACTCTGCCTCCCAAGTGCTGGGATTACAGGTGTGTATCATTACCGCCTGGCCAGGGTGAGTTTCTTAATAATCTCATTTAATAGTATCCTAATATGTACTAAGACTTTAATATTTCACATTACTCCTTTTAGAGTGTGTGTGTGTGTGTGTGTGTGTGTGTGTGTGAGAGAGAGAGAGAGAGAGAGAGCACACACGTGGAGGCGCCATGGAGGTGTGCACATGGAGTCAGAGGACAGCTTGTGCGAGTGGCTTCTCTCCTACTTATACACGGATCACGGGAGTTTAACTCAGGTCACTAGGCTCTCTAAACCATTTATTTGCTTATAATCATAAACACTAAACTTGAACAGAATATTTTCTAATGCAAAAATAATTTTTGACACTATACAACTCACAACAAGTATTTTTCTTCAACAAAACAAGAAAATTTGACACGCATGGTCATGCACATCTGTAATAATAGCATCCTGGAGTCAGAAAGAAGGAGGGCCTTTGGGAGTTCAAGACTACCCTGTCTATACAGCAAGTTTCAGGCCAGTCAGGGCTATACAGTGAGATCCTGCTTCAAACCAAACCCTAACACAAAACAGCAAAAATCCTCATCAGGGATTCTGATAGATGGTATCTATATAATTATGACTTAGAAAAATTAATGAGATAATGTACCAAGAACACTGAATACTGTGTCTGACAGTAGCAAAAGCACAACTAGCTTGTAGAACAATCCAAACAACACTTGAACAAGGACAGACAGTATGGGATTCTCCCACTTCTCACCCCCTGAGACAGGGTCTCTCTGTGCAGTCCTGGCTGTCCTGGAACTTGCTCTGTAGATCAGGCTGGCCTTGAACTCAGAGATCCACCTGCCTCTGCCTCTCAAGTGCTGGCATTAAACACGTGCACCACCAAACCCAGAAGTATGAGGGAGGGAGGGAGGGAGGAAGGGAAGGAGGGAGGGTGTGTGTGTGTGTGTGTGTATGTGTGTGTGTGTTTTCAAACTAAGCAGCTAGGACCAATGCACTTGTTAAAAATTCCTCTTGTAAATCATAAACTTGGGTGACAAATAAGGCTTGCCTTTTAAAACACAAAACACTGTTTACTTGTTATTTTTCCAAGAAGGTCTCACTATGTAGTCTCAGCTGTCCTGGAACTTACTATGTTAGACCAGGATGGCCTCCGGAATGCTAGGATTAAAGGCATGTGCCACCAAGCTCGGCCAAAACTTTCACTATTGCTACTAACTATTTTTGAAGATCTGACAAACGCTCTTAGCTTTTCACATAAATCTACCTCACATTTCTAAAATTTATACTTTTCTGAAGGCTTTATTATACATCAGTGAAATTAGACATCATTCTTTTGATTGAGTTATGCAGATGTCATAGAAAATGAACAGGAAGTATACTGAATAATAAAAAAGCTTACTGGTTGGTTTTACGTCTTTACCACTTGAAGAAATTTAGGTTTATAGAAAAGTTACAGAAAACCACACTAGAAACAACAGGATATTACTCAGAAGACAGAGTAGGCATGAATATGAATAAGGAGATAGTGGACAAAGATCTATGTCTGCCTGAGGACAAAGCTAAAACAGCTACAGTGGCTTGCTCAGTTGCTATCAACGCACTCCTCTTAGCTTTCTTAGAAGGAACTCCAAAAAGTGCTTTGTAGTGTGTGTGTAACATACCTTAATAAGAATATTAATTCTATAATGATAATTATGGACATATAACTTAGCCCATAGTTTTTTCTTCATTTTCAAAGTATGAATTTCAGATTAAAAAATTTAAGATCTAATCCTCAGTTAAATCTTACTAAGAGCCCACTTCATCAAAATACAGCTCTAGAAAACAAACCAGGAAGGTAAATAAAACAAGTTGTTTTCCTAAGCAAAGAATTCTGAAAGGAATTAATTTTCAGGATATACAAAAATATACTATTTTTATATGACACTGGCATTTTTAGTATTTTCAACATAAGAACTGGGAAAAAATATGGCTGTGTTTAGAAACAGTTAAAGATGGCCTTTTATGAAGAAAGTAAAATCCTCCAAGGAAATGCAATCAATTTATACAATATTTTATGAAAAAATATATTCCTTTTTTAAAGAAAAGAATTACTTCTCAAGTATTTCCTGAAAAAATAGCTGCAAAGTATTTTGGGCATTTCACTACACTGTAAGCATCTACAACAGATGCAACACAGATATTTAATGTCACTATCATACAGGATTTCACTTTCTTTTTTAAATTGATGTATTTAATAAATAGTATTACAGGGATAGGGTCTTGAGCTTTGTGAAGACTTCAAATTTTACATAATCCAAATAGTTAAAATTCCAACTTTCAACTTATATTTTATACTATTAATTATACAACGTGCTCATTTTGTTCATATAGTCATCTCAATACAATAACATCAGGTATAGTACATAAAATCTAATCCATTAAGTCTTACCAATTTATGACCTGATGAGACACTCTTGTGGACAACATTCAGTCCTTAGAAGCTAGAATAACCCTCCAACCATGTGAGGGCATCACAACTTTTAAACTTTCGGCTTTCGATCATTATTATGTCACATTCCTCCTCCGATGCTGAATTCTAAAAAAAATTCTAGCAAAGAGTTTAAGTAAATAAGTGCTTTAATCAAATAGCCTTTAAAATCGTTTATAGCAAAGGTTTATGTTTTACCATGATTACACAATTGATAGTTTTAGATGTAAAATAATTTGAAATATTTGATTTGGACTCTTAAAACTTAAAATTCCAACATGGACTTTCAGGCCAACAGAATACTTGTCAGTGAAGAGTCAAACAGAAATGGAACCAATTAAAAGTTCAAGATCATGATCCAGAAGTTCTGATTTAACACCATGCAACCTGATATGGACAGTTTTAACCCTACAGAATGACACTGAAACACTACTATCTCGTCCATATCTATGTATATTTCTAAACTCTAGTACAGCTGACAGGATCATAAAAATCTACAAGGATCACTTCAATGCTTAAGACAGTGTTCTACTTTTATTCCGACATCTCTGTCTGTCTATACTCCTCCCAATTATCAAAGTAAACATGTTGGTAAGAACAAGCTTTATCGCATGCTTTATGTACAGAAATAGTGGTCCTGGAAATCATCTTGGTAAGGGTGTCAAAGAAAACTGGGGGAGGATTTAAAAATGGCCAAAACTACCTTGTTACAAGTTATCTTCTTAAATTATTATTTTTTTTTGCCAGAAAGTTTCCTAGTGGTATCTATTTCAATCCCTGAAAAATGAATCATTAAAAACATTTCCTGTCTGATAATACCTATTTTTATTTTTAGTTGCCAGAGAGCCACAGCAAAGGCAACAACTGTGGATACAGTTTTACTTAATTAATACTCTAAATAAGATTATTTAATGGGTAGAGGGGCAAAGAGAAAGAGAAAGCAAGAGACCCATTGTTGAGGAAGATCAGTGTGTTCAGAACTCCAGACAGTCCTGGAAAGGAAACCGCAGCTATCTTAGGGCATCTGACCTAAATGTGGTATATTATGCTGCCACAGATTTTACCTGTGAATGGAACTTTTCTATCATACATGGTAACCATTACTTACAAATACAATCTTTCCAAATGTAATCTCACAACACATTTGATGTCATTAAAATTATATGAATTGGATTTTTCCCCCCAAAGCATAAGCTTATAATAAAAATCACCTGGTGAAGGCAAAAATCCGTATTTATCCAAAGCTGTGATTGATTTATTGTCACCAAATGTCTCTGAAAAATTTTAGTTATAATTCTAGCAATCAAAATACTTAGTATTTTTAAAATGTCTAATTTTGATGATTTACTCTGCTATGGGAAAAATTCCACAAAAGATAACATATATAGTCCTATTTAAGGAACTAAATGCTTCCTGAAATATGTATTGATAGCACTGGTAATTTGCTTAAACTGGTCATTTAAAGAGCAGACTGCTTGACTCTTTGTTCAAGGGCTTGCTTACACATAATTTTATTATAGTAAATGCCTAGGAAGCCTTTGGAAGACAGAATTAAACTATATATATATTATATATATATCATATAATATATATAGAAAATCCTGTAATTTTATGTATAAGTTTATAGGAAAAATATGGATATTATGCAAACATTATAGTTTCAGAGTTTAAAAACTACATTTAAGAAATATAAAACTTCTACTTCAATTTTTTCCTTGAGCACGCATTGAAAATAATTAGCTGTTATATAGGACAGGGTCATATTTGAATTTTTATTTTAAAATGAATTTAGGTAGCTGAAGTACTTATAGATGAGTAAAGATTAATCAGATAGTCTTTGAAATGTTAACATTAGAAATTCCTTTTATGAGTACCTAGAAAGCTCTGTCAACCATAATCTAACAATATCTCTATTGTTAGGAAGACACATAAATGACAATGTGCTCTTGAAAGTTTTTAGCTAAGAACGAGGTTTATGTTTACCATCCCTTAGTTAACCTTTTTTTATGGGAAAAAAAACAAAAAAACAGAACAAAACAAGAGCAGGAGGGCAAGGATGAATGACTTAAAATTTCTAAGTATTAATTTGAAAAGTGATAGACATTGAGTAACATGCCTGTGAGATTTCCCCAAATAACTTTTTGGGGAAATTCCTTGAAATACTGGGGGTTAAACCCAGGATTGAGCTGGTCAATGCAACTGAGAGCCTGATGTTTGCCATTTGAATGCATTATCTTTGGAGTCATAAACAACTCCATTTTCAACCATGAACCGTATTCTGTAAACTACCCATGAATATGTAGACATGATTTCACTGCTGTTCAAAAATGTTACCTACACTTTTACACAGTTGTTCCATATATTATGTATTAGGAACAGGAACATAAAAATACCTAAGATAAAGCTCCCAGCTATCGGGAGGCAGAGGCAGATGGATCTCTGTGAGTTAAGGTCAACCTGGTCTACAGAGTAAGTTCCATGCTACAAAAGCTACAGAGAAACCCTGTCTCCAAAATCCAAAAAACAACCCTAAGGTAAGCAGTTAGCCCAAATATTACTGATAATAACATGGGAAGATCACATGTACCCAGAAATTAGCACAGAAACTACAACAAGTATGCTATAACTGGTCTAATCTATTTTTTATTTTTGTGTGCACATGCACATATGTGTTCATGCGAATGTGTGTGGGGAGTGGATATGAAGACCAGAAGTGTCTTATTCACTTGTCCACCTTAGATTTTGGAACAGGGCCTTTTATTTGCTGGCCATTAGGCTCTAGGGATCCTCTCCAGTGTGGATTAACAGGTGTTTGTTGCTTCCACCCCCAAATGTGCATGCCGGGAGTCAAACCTCAAGCGTGTGCAGCAAGCACTTTCTTCACTGCGTAGTTCCCTTGCTCATCCTCGGGTTTGTTTGGTTTTGTTTTTCCTTCTTTTTCAGTGCTAAGGCTTGTGGTCAAGGCCTCACATACTCTAGATACAAACTTACTATGACTAAGCCACATTCCCCCAGCCTCTGGAAGTTGCTATGTAGACCAGGCTGGCCTCAACCTCAGAGAGAACCACCTGTCTCTGCCTCCCAAGTGCTGCGATTAAAGATGTGTGCCACCACGCCAGACACAGCATACATTCGTAAGTAACTATGGACAGTGACAGCCATATTGCCTGCACACATATTTTAATATACTGAGGATATCACCATTTATGGTCCCAATACCACAGAATTAAAAAGCTGGAAAAAAAGGTAGCATCTTTCAAATCTTTTACTGATTATAATAATGAATATTCAAATTTGCTATCTTTTAAAGGATAATAAACTAATTATTTCCATCTGTTAAAATTTATTTTTCAAATATAGCAAATATTTTAGAAGTAGCCAACTAAAGTCCAAACACAGAAGTTAATATTTGATAATCCACAGCATTTAAGTTCTTTTTATCAATTACAGTTTAAAAGTCAGCCATACACACCTCTCCCACTACTCCAAATTTAAAAAATAAATAAAAATTTCATCAAATATTTCTTCCCAAAGGGCTTGTAAACTCATGCACACATGAGTCTACAAACACTGAAGAAGTATAAACCTAAAATTTTAAACTGTTGAGGAATACAAAGAAAAAAGTAACAAGAGAAAGAGGTTGTGTTTGTTCTAGTTCAATAATTTTAGGGTGTATTAAATTTTCTCTTAGTCTGAGCAAGTCCAATGACAAGCTTTTCCTAACAAATTTTTGTTATAAAGTTCAAGATTTTGTAAAATAGTTTAGTAAGTTAATTTACATAATTTTGTGCTACTTGAAGATGTGGTCCTCTTAAAATATGGGGAGAAATATAAATAAATAGTAAATACCTTCTTAAGTGATCTAAAATTTCACCCTGAAAATAATTACCATGACCCCTGAAAGTAGGATGGGTGATTTAGGTTGAGTAATTTAAGCAATGAAGGTAGTAAACGAAGGAACAAAATCATGTAGCCTGGTAAATAGCTAAACAATTTTTCATTGCCAATTTGAAGTCTATCAATGTGCAGAAAACAGGTATCAATATATATCAGGTGTTCTAGTTGAAGTAAAGAAAAACTAAGAAGAAATGTTTAGGAATTAATGAAATAATATTGCAAAGAATAAGGTTAAGATTTATGGTTAAAACTGTGGCAAGTAGATAATTGTCTAAGAGAAGATGAAAACATTTTCTCTTTTTTGGTTAGGAAGCAGTATTTTCAGAATGTTTCCATTTCTAAAACACCTTCTTCACATGATCTCGTCTTCTGATTTCAGAGTTAGGTGGTATTGCTTATGGTTCTGGCTTAAACCTCTCTTACCCCACTCTCTTCCTTAGAATTCTGGCCTGTTCTAAAGTTTGAACTCTAAATACAGAGAAAAAAATTCTTCAGTATCTTACTTCTTTACCCAGTTGCATACCTGCATATTTCAAACAGTCTGTCAACTAAGCCATAAAACAGCTGAAACGATAAACCTCATCATCTATTCAAACTAATTCTTTTACTAACACATTCTGTAATATGAACATTCCCTCAATCAACTGGGTTTTCAACACTTTGGAGTTGCTTGAGGAATTCCTTATAGTTCACAAGCTGTAAAATCTTACTAATCCCTACTTTTTGATAATCATACTTTTTCTTTGTTCAATCAAGTTTTTCTTCAAATCCAACTATTCTTCTTATATTTATCCATACATATATGTAAGCCCTATATTTTCACAATGATCCACAGTACCATTCCTCTAAATGGACTGCTTCTTTTCCTCAGTTTTCTAGCTCTGCAATACCAAACTCACCACTTTCAACTAAGAAGCTGCCTTCTGAAACAGCTTTGAGCAATCACTCCAGCTTTCCTTATGAAGTGCAAAGTGCTTGGATATTATAAAGGGCTATCATTTTCAATTATGTGATAATGATTCTCTTTATCTTTCCCCAAAGTAAGACCAAGCTCATTAGAAGTTGAATCTTACAACCTTGCTTTTCCTGATATAATAGAAATCAATGAATTTGTGTCAACTAATGGCATCTAATCACTTTCCTTCTAATCTACATTTAAATATTGCTGTTGCCATGACAAGCTAACTCAAGGATATCATGCATCCCTTGTAATTGCTTATCACTTATTGACTAAATTTAACTGATTTCCTCATGAAGACAAAACACTCCAAGTTTATTCATAAAACAAAATTCTTATAAGCAGTCTAGTTTCCTCCCTTTAGTCTTCTCTCTAGTGCTTCCTTATCTTACTGGCAGGACATTTAAGAGATAGTAAAACTGCTGTAATTCTTACATTAAGCTCTCACAGACAAAAACAAAACAAAACAAAAAAACCTCTTAATGATGTTTGATTTCCAGTGATTACTGAGACAGGTTTCTAAACTAATTCTGTAGACTTAAGAAAACTAAGAACAAACACAATTTTTAAAAGGTAGTCAAAATTTAGCATCACTAAATGTTAGTAAGGATACCACAAAAAATTGGCTTTACAATAATATAACTTCTCAGAAAGTTACTTACATAAGATATATTATTTATTAAAAGAACTTAAGAAGGAAGGGGCTGGATTATCTTTGAGCTATCAGCATCCCTCTCCTCACATTTGTAATTACTTCCACTGACTATTTTCCCGAGGACCCTGCAAGTGACAAAGGAGGAACACAAAACTATGATGGTACCTAAAAGGCTTGAGTCAGGAGAACACTGGATACCCCAGAAAAGATTATCTGAATATAGACAAAGGCATTCCGGCTATTGGAAAAAAAAAAAAAAACCTCTCAAATTATTAATTCTAGCTTAAATAAAGGAAAAACAAAGGACAACTGGCAAGCTAACGAGGAATAGCATATAAGTCATTCATAATTTGAGTGTAAAGATATTTGATACATTGAAAATATCCTAGCAGAAGAAAAAGGTTTCAGTCCTTAAAACTGGATACAAGCATGGCCCTTCAGATACTCAGGCATGATTAACGAAAGCTAGCTTTAACAGCTACTCCCAGGACTGAAAGTTAAGAGTGATTCCAACTATTCCAGAGGACCCAAGTTTGGTTCCTAGCACCCAGGTAACCGGATGGCTCACAACCACCTGCTACTCCAGCTACAGGTTTGATGCCCTTTTCTGGCCTCCACAGGTACCTACCCTGTAAGTAGTATACTCCGCAATAAAAATAAGTCTTAAAAAGTCTACCCCTGCTGATGGGCAAATTTATGCTTCAAAATATATAGATAACATAGACATCAATCATAAAGAGGCGGGACAGGATTTGTGGCCCCCTAAACCAGTGGTTCTCAACCTGTACAATGCAACCCCTTTGGGGTTGTATGTCAGATATTTACTTTCTGATTCATAACAGTAGCAAAACTATAGTTCTGAAGTAGCGACAAAGTTAACTATGGTTGGGGGATTAAAACAGCATCTGTTTCATAATATAATCTTACTTACGTATTTCTTTATAATACCTTATATTGTTAGAGCAAAACTAATTAAAACTTGATTATAAACACAGCATTACAAAATTTAAAATTTCCTGTTCAAAAGCTGTTTAAAATGATTTTTGCTTAAGGAACAAACCATCTAAAAGATATAAAGTATTAGAAAATATCTTCAGAGTTATACAAACAAACAAATCAAGCCTAAAAATTAAAAGTTTTACTATCAAGGCAATGCAGACCATGTCTTAATATGACATGTACATGCACTTAGCAACTCTCTATGCTAATGGAAGAGGTATAGTTGAGTCTATGCGTGTTATCCAAAAATATGCCAGATGATACAAATGTGTTGCCAGGCAGAGTTAAAAGAATCTAACAAGCTTTGTAGGAATTTAAAAAACACTGTGCTCAACTCCTATTAATTAAACACAGAATGATGGGTTGCTAATAAATATTCAGCCAAATAACTGAACAAAGCATATACTATTTAAAAATGTGTGTTAAACAGAAAGATAAACCAAAGTATCTTTTGTCAAAAGTGAGGTCAAGGAGTTATGTTTTTTCTTTTTAAGCGAAAAATAAGACCTAAACAGTATCTGAAAAAGCAACCTGTTTGGGGGCCTTAAAATTATATAGATACATGGAATTCTAGCAAGTAAATATGGTGACAATTTTTTGTTAAAATTAATGACAATTTTGTTATTCAGGTCTTGTCCCTTGTCCAGTTTTTTGAAATGGCATTTGTTTTGTTATAAATCCTACAAAACAACACAAAAATTAAGACTGATTAATAGAAAAACGTTTTGTATTAAAATATATACATATATTAAGCAAGTGACTATTTCAAAGCAATATGTAAATCCTTAAAAAATAGCTAAAACATGCACAGAATGCAGTAAAAAGCACATTTATACTCTATAGAAAATACCTCTTTTTTGGTTTATTTTGCTGCTTTGTCCCATGCTAGATACCATGTGATTTCCCCCTTTAACAAAAAAATCAGTTTTATGCAAAGCAATTCATGCATACACTTTTCTATGTATGCATTCCATATCAAGTAATCATACCTATCCCAGAGGCTCTTTGATTCCTGAAACGTGTTCAAATGGAACGCTTGGTAGAAAGCAGTTGAAGGATTCCTGTGAGATCCAAGAATCAAATGGAAATGAAGTTGAGAATGTACAGTATATTCAGTACAAAAAAAAAATGGAAGATTTTAGATTCTCATACAGTGTAACCACTTAAATTTGAAAAAGGAAAAAGAAAGCGTTGAGATTGTTTAAAACAATACTTTGGGAAATTATAAAGCACACAAAATTCAAAACCTATAATAACTCGGGATCAAAGTTCTAAAAGAAAGAATAAATAACTGATAAAGCTATATACTAGCATTCAATTGTGTGCACATATGCACAAATGTAACCAGTTCAGAGCCTATCAACACCACGTTGTATCAGACGCCTTAATCATCGATGGTTCTGGCTGTTCTCCAGTAGCAAATCCTCATACAACACTAAGCTATAGCTTTCTGGGACTTGTTAAAAGTGAGAAGGGTTAATAATGACTAGTGAAGAGTCCTTCCTTGGGTGGACAGATACATTTCCACTTTAAGTTTATGTGTGTGGCCAGGTGGTGGTGGCGCAAGGCTTTAGCCCCAGCACTCAGGAGGCAGAGGCAGGCGGATCTCTGTGAGTTCAAGACCAGCCTGGTCTACAGAGCGAGTTCCAGGACAGCCTCCAAAACAATACAGAGAAACCCTGTCTCGAAAAAACAAAAAACAAAACAAAAGTTTATTTGTGTGTAGTTTCTCTGGTCTTGTGTGTGTGTGTGTGTGGGGGGGGGGGGGAGACAATGCAACTGTATGATTGTATGGAAGCATTCTAATGTCATGAGTATAATGCCCCCCCTTTAAAGGGGAAAAACCTATTAACTGTATCACCCATTCCTATTATCCCCAGGGACACAATCCCTAGGGCCAACACAACAGAACTGCAGGTAACCTGATGAGCTCATGTAGGCCAACTCCAGTATGTCAGGAATAATTTCTCATGGAGCTAAGCTTTCAACTAGCCTGGTTCCTAACAGTTTTCACTCATTAAGCATAATTCTAAAGCCTTCCTTACCATCCACCTGTACTTTAGAGGAGTTAACGTATCACTTTAAAAATTCTTGACTCAGGGCTATAGAAGATGGCTCAGTGATTGAGAGCACATCTGCTCTTGCTGAGGACCCAAGTTTAGTTCCTAGTGCCACCCACTCATAACTTCCTAGGAACCCAACTCCACAAAATCTGATGACAGATCAATCATTCATTCACTCAATCAACCTTTCTTCTCTGGGCCACAAGGAAAAACACAACAACCAAATCTTTGATTCATGCTACAGCATAAGAATACTCGATGTTATTCAAACTGTTTTACATTTGACTCAATCTCCATCACAGTCCTATCTAAAAGGGATAAGGGATAACTTCCCAATGTCAGAGTAGGTGGCCTAATTTTAAACCACTATATTAAACATACCAGAGTTAAAACCCGACTGCTCTAGATATCTTTTCCTTTAAATAAGTTATTAAATAGTTAAACATTATGATTAAATAATACAATAGTTTTATTTACCCTTGTCCAATAGTTGAAAACCTGTGACCATATCTAACCCTTCTGGGTACAGTCAATGCTTACTGCTATTATGTATGGTATTAAGCAATAATTTTCAGATGCTTTTCCAAAACCATAGTAGGTGCCTTAAGAAAGGCTGCTGAATTACAGAGCAGTAAGAAAACTGTTTCTGGGGCTGGAGAGATAAATGGCTTAGCAGTTAAGAACACTTCTTGAGGTGGTGGTGGTGTGCGCCTTCATCCCAGCACTTGGGCTAGAGGCAGGTGGATCTCTGTGGATTCAAGGACAGCCTGGTCTACAAAGTGAGTTCCAGGATAGTCAGAGTTACACAGAGAAACCCTCTTTCAAAAAAACAAAAGCAAAAAAGGAAGGAAGGAAGAAAAGAAGGAAGACTTCTTGCTCCTCAGATTCAGAACACTCAAACTCAGTTC